>NC_064619.1:581194926-581819926 GCF_023898315.1 Schistocerca nitens | reverse complement strand
CCGTTGAGACGTTTTAAAAGCCGTATCAGCGAATTATATGGTCATGTCACGATTTACAGTGTGATTCGGGGTATTTGAAAAAATTTGTAATTCAGTGCAGAGTCGAGTGTAGGACGACGTGGCACACGCGAGCCTATAGTAAATCGTTGCACACAGCAGACTCAAACAATACCGTGTTTCTTCTTAGGGTAGGTTACACGTTAAATTTGAGACCAATTTAATGGGGAATTAATGGAAAAGTTTACACTTCAAATGCATTTGAGCTAATTAGGACAATATTTGATAGTGAATCAGTGGCAGCTCGTAGCCACACATTCCCAAGTATCCCACAAATGGCTTGAATGTGGACCCACGTACTAGAAAGTTTTTCTTCTGTTATTATACACTATACATTGATGTACTAAACTTAAATATTAAACTAACTTCCTCGTGCTGTTTCACTGCCAAGTAACGTAGCTCCATGAAACTTTATCAGCACATAAAAAGTACCGCTACACTATAGGCCAGACAGTACAGAAGGTAACTGAAAGAATTGCGCTATGAAACGAACAGAAAGGACACTTATTCAAAGACAATGATTACAGGGAAGTCACCGCGATTTACATTACTGGCAATTAAAATTGCTACACCAAGAAGAAATGCAGATGATAAACGGGTATTCATTGGACAAATATATAACACATTTCCACGCAGTTTGGGTGCATAGATCCTGAGGAATCAGTACCCAGAACAACCACCTCTGGCCGTAATAACGGCCTTGATACATCAGGGCATAGAGTCAAACAGGGCTTGGATGGAGTGTACAGGTACAGCAGCCCATGCAGCTTCAACACGATACCACAGTTCATCAAGAGTAGTGACTGGCGTATTGTGACGAGCCAGATGCTCGGCCACCATTGACCAGACGTTTTCAATTGGTGAGAGATCTGAGAATGTGCTGGCCAGGGCAGCAGTCGAACATTTTCTGTATCCAGAAAGGCCTGTACAGGACCTGCAACATGCGGTCGTGCATTATCCTGCTGAAATGTAGGATTTCGCAGGAATTGAATGAAGGGTAGAGCCACGGGTCGTAACACATCTGAAATGTAACGTCCACTGTTCAAAGTGCCGTCAATGCGAACAAGAGCTGCCCGAGACGTGTAACCAATGGCACCCCATACCACCACGCCGGGTGATACGCCAGTATGGCGATGACGAATACACGCTTCCAATGTGCGTTCACTGCGATGTCGCCAAACACGGACGCTACCATCATGATGCTGTAAACAGAACCTGGATTCATCCGAAAAATGACGTTTTGCCATTCGTGCACCCAGGTTCGTCGTTGCGTACACCATCGCAAGCGCTTCTGTCTGTGATGCAGCGTCAAGGGTAACCGCAGCCATGGCCTTCGAGCTGATACTCCATGCTGCTGCAAACGTCGTCGAACTGTTTATGCAGATGGTGCGCATTTCTCCTCCTTACACGAGGCATCTCAACAACGTTTCACCAGGCAACGCTGGTCAACTGCTGTTTGTGTATGAGAAATCGGTTGGGAACTTTCCTCATGTCAGCACGTTGTAGGTGTCGCCAACGGCGCTAACCTTGTGTGAATGCTCTGAAAAGGTAATCATTTGCATATCATAGCATCTTGTTCCTGTCCGTTAAATTTTTCGCGTCTGTAGCACGTCATCTTCGTGGTGTAGCAATTTTAATGGCCAATAGTGTATGTTCTGGACACGAATAAATAAAAACGTTATTGCGACACTGTACTCCTTACCGAGATGCGTCTTTTCAGGGGTGCATTCTGCCGATTTCGTTCTTTTGGATGACAGGTGCGGCACAGGTGAAGGATCTGTTGGAACGAGAGGATATTCTGCGATTTGTCTGGTCTGCCCATTTCCCCGACCTAAATCCCATCGAGCACGGGAATGCATTGGCTGACGTATTGCAGTACGTCCACATGCACCAGCGACCATCCATCAGTTGTCAACAGTGCTGGCTGAGTAATGGAACGCTCTACTACAAGAATTCCTAATGAACCTCGCGGCCAGCAAGGGAGCACGTTGCGTAGCATACACTGCCGTCCATGATGATCATACACCCTATTAAGAACCATGTCCAGCGTTTGTTTCGTTCAGGGGGTAACCATAAATCGCGCTGACTTTAGTGTACAGATTGCCTTCAAATACAAGTGACCTTTCCGTTCCTCTCACTGCGTGTTTCTTACAGCTATCTTCTGTACTATACTGTCGCAGTTCTGTCTATATACGAGGTCTGTCTAAAAAGTATCCGACCTTTGATTTTCCGGCTTAAAATAGAGATGATGAGATGATAGCGCAGCGCCACTGTACACAGTAAAGGAAGAGACCCTTATGCGCATGCGTGAATTTTGTCCCCGCCTTCCAGAGCATCAGCCGCTGCCTGTCGGTCGTTGAGTGAGGTGCTACACAACGTGTTCGTCGGATTACCGATTCTCTCTAGATGCTGAACGTGTTGAGCAAAAGTACTGCAGCAAATTTTTTCAAAAGCTTGGTGATTCTCAAAGCGAAACAATTCGTAAGGTTCAGCAGGTGTTTGGGGATGATGCGATGGGTGCAACACAAATTAGCGAGTGGTACAGCCGATTCAAAAATAGCCGCATATCAGCGGAGAGTGACCAGCGTTCTGGCAGGCCCCAAACTGCTCGGAGTGCAGCTGTCGTTGAGAGGGTGCCAAATTTGGTGATGGCAGATCGTCGTTTGACCGCGCGGGAGATTGCCCAAGAGGTTGAAGTGAGTAAAGATTTTGCACATGCAATTTTGCATGATGATTTGAACATGCACCGAGTGGCTGCGAAATTCGTGCCCAAGTTGTTGTCGCCAGAACAAAAAGACCTCCGTTTTGACGTTGCACAGGACCTTCTGGATGCCACCAACATCCTTCAGTTGAAACTTCCGGGCTGAGAGACCGTGATCGATGTATAAAATTTCCACCTAATGTTTCGTCTCCATCTGCGGGAGACATCTTCTGAGGTCGTCCGGCTACTGCCACTGAGGCTCCAGGTACTCTCGCATTTATAGAGCGCATAGAGGGCACCACCATTCGTCACGTGATGCCCACGGTATGCCTGTCTTTGGAAGGCGTCATCATTCCCGATTAAGAGTAATCGATTGTCATTCTGCTGGCGCAACGTCGAATTCCATATTTCGTCCAACTTCTTCCTCTTTTCTATTAAAATTATTATGGTGTTTGTGAATCTCTATTGCTTTTCTATACATGTGCGCATGATAATGGGATATTCGTGCTAGAACGCTTATCTCATTAAATTTAATTTCGTGGTTCGCATCTCGAAAACCATACTCAGCTACTGCCGATTTTTCGATGTGTCCTAAGCGACAGTTTCCTTTATGTTCGGCTAAGAGGGTGCTTACATTTCTTTTCGTTGTTCCAATATAAACTTGTCCACAACTGCATGGAATTTTGTGTACCCCAGGTGTTGCTTGGGGATGTAGGGCGTCTTTTGCAGTTCTTAAATATTCCTTAGTCTTCTTGGTGGGTCTGAAGATTGTTTCGATCCCATACCTGGCCAGAACTTTCCCGATACGGTCCGTGACTTCATTAATGAACGGTAGTAAAACTTTTCCAGTAGATGACCATTGTTGCTCTTGAGTTCTGGCTTCTTTTCTTTTTTGATGGAGAGCTCGATCAATTTCCTTGCTGGTATATCCGTTTTTCATGAAGGCTGAGCGTAAGTGATTTAGTTCATCTTGCAAGTAAGCCGGCTCGCAGATTGTGTTGGCTCTGTCCACCAAGGTTTTCATGTCACCTCTTTTTTGCCTAGGATGATGGTTTGATTCCTTGTGGAGGTATCGATTCGTGTGGGTGTTCTTTCTATATAACTTTTGGCCCAGCGTCTCATCCCTCATCTTTTTCGAGATGGGAACCACGAAATTAAATTTAATGAGATAAGCGTTCTAGCACGAACATCCCATTATCATGCGCGCATGTACAGAGAAGCAATAGATATTCACAAACACCATAACAATTTTAAAAGAAAAGAGGAAGGTTTAAAGTTGGACAAAATGTGGATGTCGACGTTGCGCCAGCAGAATGACAATCGATTACTTTTAATCGGGAATGATGACGCCTTCCAAAGACAGGCATACCGTCGGCATCACGTGACGAATGGTGGTGCCCTCTATGCGCTCTATAAAAGCGAGAGTACCTGGAGCCTCAGTGGCAGTAGCCGGACGACCTCAGAAGATGTCTCCCGCAGATGGAGACGAAACATTAGGTGGAAATTTTATATATCGACGACGGCCTCTCAGCTCGGAAGTTTTAACTGAAGACAACATCGGCCGTGTATGACCACCAACACTGATCCTGGGTTTCTGAACACCGTGATAACTGGAGATGAGTCATGGTTGTATGGGTACGACCCAGAAACAAAAAGACAGTCATCGCAATGTAAGCATTCCGAGTCTCCAAGGCCGAAGAAATTACGGCAGGTGCGAAGCACAATCAAGATGATGCTGTCTGTCTTCTTTGATGTCCGTGGAATTGTGCATCACGAATGCGCACCAGAATAACAAACAGTGACAAAGGAGTACTGTCAAGATGTACTCTGGCGACTCCGTGACGCAGTTCAGCGCAAAAGACCAGACATGTGGACGGCGAAAATATGGTAACTGCATCACGACAACGCCCCCGCACACTCATCCCACTTGATCCAAAATTTCTTGGCCAAACATGGAATTACAGCCGTTCGCCAAACTTCCTACTCTCCAGACATGGCCCCTTGCGACTTCTAGTTGTTTCCAGAATTGAAGACGCCACTGAAAGGATCCCATTTTGAGACTAGAGAAGACATAATGCGAAACACGAAGACGGAGCTGAACACCATTCGGAAAGAAGATTTCCAGAGGTGTTTCCAGCAGTGGAAGGATCGGTGGGCTAACTGTATGGAAACACAAGGGGCCTACTTTGAAGGGGATTAGGGTCCTAACCCCGTCAGGTATTCGAAATATTTTTTTTGGCCAAAGGTCGTATACTTTTTAGACAGGCCTCGTATGTTCAAAGTTTCATCGAGCTATGCTACTTGGCAGTGACACGAAAGTGGCGTGCGTCCTTAAGTTTCGCACATCCGTGTACTTTCACTCGTGACAACTTTTGCTGTTAATTATGATACACTCTGTACGTATGAAAGGGGAAGGAAAAAAGTATCAGGTGAAAGCTGCCAACGGTTGCGTATGCAAATACAGCAGCTTGTAACAATTTTCTCCTCTTCTTGATACGCTAAGTCGCGGAAGCACGATCGTGTCGCGGGCCACGCCCTCCAATCTCTTTCTGCACACTCGATCCTTCACCCGATATTTATTGCACCACTTGTTAGAGCGTTAATTGAACTGTCATCTAAATCGCCTCACGTTCGCCGTATTTAAGGAGCTCTTTTGGTGCTAATCAACTATGAACGGTTCTAGGCAGACATCAGACCAAAAACTGTATGAATGTAACATAATTTTAACGTAAATCTAAATATTGTGTTGCACGTTTTATTGATTACTGTTTGTTGCATATGGTAGTGTAACTCAAGGAGGTTTTTGTGGATACACCTTCTAACAATACCACCACTTGCAAAGTAAGTTAGAAATCAGATTAATAATGTTGCTCACGCAGCATATGTTCGCTTTATCGGGCAACAACCAAGTTATTGACTGTGGATGGTATCGTCAGATTGGAAATAATGAAGTCATTGTAAAAAAGTCATTATATTGGCACTTATCTTGAGTGGATTCCCACGTAGATTTCGTCGAAGTTGTTATGGCTCATCTTGTTGATTCTAGGGTGATTCCACTTTGATTGCTACAAGGTCCAGATCTGTATTTTAGCAATATTTGAAGACCTAACAAATGCGTTTATCAGGAAATTCTTAATGATCAAACAATCCCATATGAGAACAATGGTATGGCTCAAATGGCTCTGAGCACTATGGGACTTAACATCTATGGGCATTAGTCCCCTAGAACTTAGAACTACTTAAACCTAACTAACCTAAGGACAGCACACAACACCCAGCCATCACGAGCTAGAGAAAATCCCTGACCCCGCCGGGAATCGAACCCGGAAACCCGGGCGTGGGAAGCGAGAACGCTACCGCACGACCACGAGATGCGGGCGAACAATGGTATGGTAGAAATAATTTTTGACTTGGTGTTCACGATCCACATTTTTATTAAACTTTTTGTAAATTCACATATACGTCGCCTTAATTGTCACATCATCAAGAAAACAGTTTTGCATCAATCTTCATATATTTAATTTCCACTTTAACCAAACACAAGACTTGACTGTTCTTTTACAAAGCGAAATAACAACTTAACTTCTGCAAAGTGAAACAAAGACTGCTCTGTGCGCATTCGCGCCAAAACGGTTACAAGTAAGTCAAAGATTATGACAGTCTCACAGAAATGAATTCACACAAGAACCATATCACTGTAATATATCGATACAGCGGAGTACCTATACATTAATAAAAACAAATGTGAATATTGTCACAAAAATATGTCTGTTACTTCGCAGAAAAGTAGTACGATATTACTGGTATCGAGAACTGGGGTTGGAATGCCGTAATGGTCACGAAAATAAAGAACCATTACACCCTTCACCCACGCTTCGTTTGTTGCCAGTAGAACATCTAGGCAATACTCAAGTTCTCTCCGCATCTTTGCTAACATCTCTTCCGTTACCGCTTCTACATCACCTCGCATTTGTGGCGTAAGAGTTTGCACATCAGGAACTGGCGAACTGAGCGCATTATAAAAAGAAGTCAAGAGGAACATGTTTGATAAACGTGATGTAGATGATATTGAAGCGTCTGTACCGATCCATCTGTCCGAAAAAGTTTCATCTAAGGGGTGGCGAACAAATAACCCTCAGTAGACTGGTGGACCATGTACTCGTAATTGAAACATTAGCCAGGGTTGAAATTCCTGTAAAGATACAACATGCGGAGGTACACCGCTGGCGTGATGGCGCAGGAATGTATACTGTTTTCGAACATTATGAATTACCTCGAAGGTAACGGCCTATTGACACGCAGTCAGCATGGATTCAAAAAATATCGTTCAACTGAAACACAACTAGCTCTCGATTCGCACGAAGTAGTGAGTGCTATCGACAGCGGATCTTACACTAAATCCATATTTCTAGATTTCCAGAAGGCTTTTGACACCGTTCCTCACAAGAGACTTACAATCGAATTGCATGCCTATGAAGTATCGCTTCAGCTGAGCGACTAGATCCGAGATTTCCTCTCAGCAAGGTCACAGTACGTAGTAATCGACGGAAAATCATCGAGTATAAGAGGAGTGATATCCCGTGTTCCAAAAAGAAGTGTTTTTGGACCTCCATTGTTCCTAATCTACCTAAACGATATAGGAGATAATCTTAGCAGTCCTCTTAGAAAGTTTGCAGATGATGCTTTCATTTACCGTCTAATAAAGTCATCAGAAGATCAAAACCACTTGCAAAATGACGTAGCTACGATAGCTGTATAGTGCGAAAAGTGACAGTTCTCTCTCAATAAGTGAAAATGTGAGTGATCCACGTGAGTACAAAAAAGGAATCCGTTAAATTTCGGTAACACGATAAATCACACAAATCTAAAGGCTGTCAGTTCAACAAAATACCTAGGAATTACAATTACGAACAGTTTAAATTGCAGTGATAACATAGATAGTGTTGGGGGAAGGCAAATCAAAGACTACGTTGTATTGAAGAATACTTAGAAAATGCAATTGGTCTACTGAAGAGATGCCTACACTAAGCTTATACGTCCTCTGATAGAGTATTGCTGTGCTGTATGGGACCTTATCAGATGGGACTGACGGAGAACATCGTAAAAGTTCGAAGAAGGGCAGCTCGTTTTGTATTATCGCGAAATATGGGAGAGATTTCACGGATATGACAAACGAGTTCGGATGGCAATCATTAAAACAAAGGCGTTTTTCGTTGCCGCGGAATATTTTCACGAAATTTCAATAGCCAGCTTTCTCCTCTGAAACTGAAAATATGTTACTGACGCCAGCTCGTGTAGGGGGACATGATCATCATAATAAAGTAAGAGAAATGATAGCTCGTACAGAAAGATTCAGGTGTCCATTTTTCTCACGCGCTATTAGTGTGTGTAACGGGAGAGAAATGGTCTCAAGGTGATTAGAAGAACCCTCTGCCAGGCACTTAAGTGTGAATTGCATAGTAGTCATCTACGAGGGCTGTCCAGAAAGTAAGTTACGATCGGTCGCGAAATGGAAACGACTATGAAAATCCGATAAAGCTTTGCAAAGATGTGTTGGGCAGTGTCTCTAGTATGACTCTAGGTAGAATTATGTCGCTATTTTCATTCCTGAGCTCTTAGTGAGCGCGTAAAGAAGTTATAGAAAATAGTGTATCCCGCCAAGTACGAGGGCGTGATGAGAATTTTCCCCTGAAGCTATGCAACCAACATTACATAACTGTCGTGCGGTTTCTTCTTCAAGACAATTCTCAGCCTCATTCTGCAGGGGCAATGAAGATGTTCCTGCATCGTTTCAATTGGAAATGTTTGGTTACCCACAATACAGCCCGTAATTGTCTCCCACTGAGTTTCATCTCTGCTCAAACGAACCGCTGGCTATGAAGACAACATTTTCGCACAGACAACGAGCTTTAGGCCAGCGTAGAGAATTGGCGGAAAGCACTGGCGGCTGCCTTCTATGATGAGGGTATTGGAAAGTAGGTACAAGGCTACGACGAATGTCTGAGTCAGAACGGCGACTACGTAGAGAAGTAGCTGAAAGGTGTAGCTAACTGTTACAAATGAAACATCTGTGATTTTCATTTCGCGATCAATCGTAACTTACTTTCTGGACAGCCCTCGTATATGTAAATAGATATAGACGTAGACTCAGTCGAAAAGAACGATCCAATAATAGCGTTGTGGATTAAGCCACATCACATTCACTATCAGCAATCCTTTATTGGGTGTACCAAGATATACTGAGATGACAAAAGTCATGCGATAGCGCTACGTACGTATACAGATGGCGGTAGTATCGCGTGCACAAGGTATAAAAGAGCACTGCATCGGCGGAGCTGTCATTAGTACTTTAGTGATTCATATGGAAAGGTTTCCGACTTGATTATGGCCGCACGACGGGAATGAACAGACTTTGAACGCGGAATGGTAAATGCAGCTAGGAGCATGGGACACTTCATTTCGGAAATCGTTAGGAATTCGATGTCCCAGATCCGCAGTGTGCCGAGAATACCAAATTTCAGGCGTTATCTCCCACCACGGACAACGCAGTGACCGACGGCCTTCACTTAACAACCGAGAACAGCGGCGTATGTGTAGTGTTGTTAGTGCAAACACACGAGCAACACTGTGTTAAAGAACCGCAGAAATTAATGTGGGACGTACGAAGAACGTATCCGTTAGGACAGCGCCGAAAAATATGGAGCAGGGTATGGGAACAGACGACCCATGCGACGACATCGCCTATAGCGCCTCTCCTGGGCTCGTGACGATATCGGTTGGAGCCTAGACGACTGGAAACCACGGCCTGCTCAGTTGGAAATTTGTGGTAAGTCCTATGGGACCATACTGCTGACGTCATCGATCCCTAAGCTTACACACTACTTAATTTAACTTATATTAACTTAAGCTAAGGACAACACACACACCCATGCCCGAGGGAGGACTCGAACCTCCGACTGGGGGAAGCCGCGCGAACCGTTACAAGGTGCCCAGACCGCACGGCTATCCCACGCGGCCTGCTCAGATCAGTCGCTATTTCAGTTGGTAAGAACTGATGATACAGTTCGAGTGTGGCGTAGACCCCACGAAGTAATGGAGCCAAGTTGTCAACAAGGCACTGTGCAAGCTTGTGGTGGCTCCACAATGGTGTGGGTTGTATTTACATGGAATGGACTGGGCCATCTGGTACAACTGAACCGATATCGACTAGAAATGGTTGTGTTCAGCTACTTGGAGCCTATTTTCAGCGATTCATGGACTTCATGTTCCCAAACAACAACGCAATTTTTATGGAAGACAAAGCACCGTGTCACAGGGCCACAACTGTTTGCGAATAGTTTGAAGAACATTCTGGACAATTCGAGCGAATGATTTAGCTACAGCCCGCATCTCGTGGTCGTGCGGTAGCGTTCTCGCTTCCCACGCCCGGGTTCCCGGGTTCGATTCCCGGCGGGGTCAGGGATTTTCTCTGCCTCGTGATGGCTGGGTGTTGTGTGCTGTCCCTAGGTTAGTTAGGTTTAAGTAGTTCTAAGTTCTAGGGGACTTATGACCACAGCAGTTGAGTCCCATAGTGCTCAGAGCCATTTGAACCATTTGATTTAGCTACCCAAATCACCCGACGTGAATCCCGTCGAACGTTTTTGGGATATAATCGAGGGGTCAGTTTAGGGACAATATCCTGCACTGGCAATACCTTCGCAGTTACGATCGGCTATAAAGGCAGAATGCCACAATATTTCTGAGGGAACTTCCAATGACTTGTTGAGTCCACGCCACGTGGTGTTGCTGGACTACGCCGTGCAAAAGGAGGTCCGACACGATGTTAGGAGGTACCCCATGACTTCTGTCACCTCATTCTATGTGGACTCTCGAACCCTAGATTTGGACATTATGCCTGTTTACCTTATGGGCACTGTGAAAAGCCTCGTTATCATAAAAGCAAACTTTGTTAAGGTAGTATCGATTCGTTCCAGCATCTTCCTAGCAAACTCTCCACCTCTTTCCCCAATATCTAGCTCGAGGGTCTCCAAACTACGGCCCGCGGGCCGAAACCGGCCCGCGACGGCCGGCAAACCGGCCCGCGTTAGCTGGCCGGACATCCCCGGTATCCGTCCCTCCAAATGCTGCCAACAATTGAGTATCGAGGCCTATCGCGACCAATACACCGCGACATTGGCTCTGCTACTCGCTACAAGACTACATAACTAAACTTATTGTTGCGCCGCTTGAAATAACAATACCTTGACATACTCTACCTCTGTTACGTCTTGCAGTAATAGTGTTGCTGACAATGATTTTGAGATTTCGTTAACTTTGCAGGACGCTTTCGTGAAGAATGTGCAGTGACATACTTTTTTGTCGGTGAAATTAACCAGAATAAAATCGCCAGAATTTCGGTCAGGTACGTCCACCAATCAAAATTATGTCTACATCTACATCTACATGACTACTCTGCAATTCACATTTAAGTGCTTGGCAGAGGGTTCATCGACCCACAATCATACTATCTCTCTACCATTCCACTCCCGAACAGCGCGCGGGAAAAACGAACACCTAAACCTAATTAAATCAAAATCGTAGTTCGTTTCAGTGCTAGCTATTCCCACAACCTTAGATTTTTGCGATTTCATCTTTCCTTTAGCCTTACATTACGGTGGTCATGGAGTGCTAGGATGCTTTAATCCCACTAGGCAGATCTTGGCCCTTATGACTTCGTGGAGGAGTCAATGTGGACCGCGGACTAAAAAGTTTGGAGACCCCTGATCTAGCTGAAAACCTTGCTGAAGTTGGACTTAGAACGCATGAAAATCTTCGCCACACTGCCGGACGTATCCTCATATGGTGAAAGGTGGGAGCACGTAATGAAGTAATGCAACTAGGAACTTCGTCGAACATGACCGTTTCGGTGGTCCAGGTGTTGTGGTGTGAGGAGGCACAATGAGCATGGACATACTGACCTCCAAATCTTTGATCACGGTACGCTCATCCGTCAACGTGATCGTGTAACTGTACTCTTCAGGGGAGCATTCGACCTTGACTTCATTTTTATGACTGACAATGTGCTATCACAACGAACACTACAGGTAGAGGATCTCTTGGATCGAAAAGTTATTTGGCGAATTGACTGGCCTGCCCGTTCCACCGACTTATATCCCGTCAAGCACGTGTTGGATAGGTGAGGGAGACGTATTGCAGCTCATCCACATGGTCAACTACCTTCCAGCAGTTTTCATCCGTCCTGGTGGAGGAATGTAACGAGCTAGACCAGAACTCTTTACCAACCTTGTGACCAGCATGGGAGCACGTTGCAGTGCGTCCATTTGCGTCCGTAATGATCACACATCCCATTAAGAACCATGTCCAGCCTTTCGTAATGTTCAGGAACCATCATATAGTGATGACGTCAGTATTATTACTATCTCTGACTAAAAGTGTCATTTCTGTACATCTCAATGCGTATTTCTTTCAGTTACCAATTGTACTATGTTGTGGCAGTTGTATGGTCCAAGTTTCATCGAGCTACGTTATTTGGCAGTGGCACATCACGCGAACGCTACTTTCTTCCTTATGTTTTGCACACCAGTGTAGTATCTTACCGAAAAATGCTACTTTTTGTTACGAATTGAGGACAGTCTTGGCAGATGTTACAAACAGCTTCTTCAGTAAGTTGCAAAAAGGTGGTTGTCACGGTAGGGATAAGAAATTAACTCCGTCTCTTCAGCAGTTGCTACAAATTCTGAAGTATTGCGTCCAGCTAACTCCCTGGAGCCGGAAATAAAATGTAAAAAACTACCACTCCAAGAACTGTTGCCTACTACGAAACCTAACTTCTGGGCGTAACGCATTAAAGCTCGAGAATCGCCTACTCTGGCCGCGCATCGTAACGCCGTGAGTAATGGGACTGGTGTCTCTGGTGAATCACGGTTCTGCACTACCCCGATTGATACCATCCTCGACGAATATGGCTACCACATGGCTGGAGGTTCCATTCTTCCAATATTCGGTAAGCCGCAGTGGTGTTTCTTCTGGCATCATGGTGTGGAGAACCATCGAGTATGACTTCAAGTCACTGGTAGTGACTGAGGCAACTCTGGTGGAACAATGATAGGTCACGGACATTCTGCGTCCTCCTGTTACCTCTCGTGCGACATTTTCGTAGCTCCATTTTTCAGCAGGACAGTGCTCGTCCACACACGGCACGTGTCACTATAAACTGTCTGTGTGGTGCTGAGATATTCCAGTGGCCAGCAACATCCCCAGAACTGTCCCAGATAGAAAACGTTTGGGACCAGCTGCGGTTACAACTCCATCCCAGGGCCATTATCCGGGATATCGATGACCATTTACAACAGTTGAGGGCCAGCTTGCCCCATTAAGGAATATAACAGCTTTATGACAACCTTCCCAACATAATCAGTGCATGGACCTGGCCATACGGGTACAACGTCATACTGATATATGGTCTCAAACTAACAAGTTCTTGATAAATTGGCCTCGGTTTTGGAATGTGTGTAGTAACATCACATGCCCTCTCAACCTGTGAAGTTTCATTGAGATCCCTCCTCTCCTTCTGGGTGTTCTCATTTATTGACAGACAGGTTATTTGTAATGACTGAGAAAGGCGACACTTCTCACCAACGGAACAGTTTGAGGTGCCAAAAAGCAGTGATATAACTTGACGTAAATCTATGTATACACTGTTGACAATTAGCCAAAGCACATGACTTGTGGCCAGCCGAGCGGTTCTAGGCGCTTCAGTCTGCAACCGCGCGACCGCTACGATCGCAGGTTCGAATCTTGCCTCGGGCATGGATGTGTGTGATCTCCTTAGGTGAGTTAGGTTTAAGTAGTTCTAAGTTCTAGGTGACTGATGACCTCAGATGTTAATTCCCATAGTGCTCAGAGCCATTTGAACCATTTTGAACATGGCTTGTAATCATGAAGAAAATGAGAAGCATGCCAATGGTAAAAGACGTAAGAATGTATGTATTTCTGTGTCACGTCTGGTCGGATGACATAAAATATTGAGACAATACGTATTTGAAATGTGCCCATTGTTTGGAAAGGGAAATAGTGTAATGAATGTATGGCCGAATGTTCAATGGAGTGTCCTGTTTGCAATATCCACCCATACTACACACTAACCAAACCACACATTCGTACATATCATCACTCACCACAAATCCAGAGACGGGATATTGTGTTGAGGACTCAGAGGAGCTACAAAAGAAAAGAAAAAATCGCTTCTCGGTTTTTAACAAGATCAGTGTGTAGCTGCATTCATCTTAAACACGTAATACATCAAAAACTAGTATATACAGTACTACCACCCATTACCGAGAATTTAGTAACATCACCACATCCTTTAATCCAAATAAGCAGCGTAGCATCTGGACTCAATTTATTCGAAAGTCTTGAGGTAACACATAATGGTTGCTGCAATAACAGCAGCTTTGCCTCAACAACTCCACACAGCTGTATTCAGCAGCACAGAGCCTTGTATGCAACATCACGTGGCGAAATATTCTCAAGTGCAACAATCTAAGCAACATTATTCTCGTCAATACGCACTATAACCAATGTAACCCAGTTCTGACTGCCACGAATATCAATGTTTCTAAATGCAAAAGAGAACTTAACATTACGATAAACAGCAAGCCCAGCAAAATGTTTATAGTAAGTAGCAGTAACAGTAGCAATATTACACACTGCTGGCCATTAAACTTGCTACACCACCAAGATGACGTGCTACAGACGCGAAATTTAACCGACAGGAAGAAGATGCTGTGATATGAAAATGATTAGCTTTTCAAAGCATTCACACAAGGTTGGTGCCGGTGGCGACACCCACAACGTGCTGACATGTGGACAGTTTCCAACCGATTTCTCATACACAAACAGCAGTTGACCGGCGTTGACTGGTGAAACGTTGTTGTGATGCCTCGTGTAACGAGGAGAAATGCGTACCATCACGTTTCCGACTTTGATAAAGGTCGGATTGTAGCCTATCGCGATTGCGGTTTATCGTATCGCGACATTGCTGCTCGCGTTGGCTTAGATCCCATGACCGTTAGCAAAATATGGAATCGGTGGGTTCAGGAGGGTAATACGGAAAGCCGTGCTGGATCCCAACGGCCTCGTATCACTAGCAGTCGAGATGACAGGCATCTTATTCGCATGGCTGTAACGAATCGTGCAGCCACGTCTCAATCTCTGAGTCTACAGATGGGGACGTTTGCAAGGCAACAACCATCGGCAGGAACAGTTCGACGACGTTTGCAGCAGCATGGGCTATCAGTTCGTAGACCATGGCTGCGGTTATCCTTGTAATCAAACAGACAGGAGCGCCTGCGATGGTGTACTCAACGACGAACCTGGGTGAATGAATGGCAAAAAGTCATTTTTTCGGATGAATCCAGATTCTGTTTACAGCATCATGATGGTCACATCCGTGTTTGGCGACATCGCGGTGAACGCACATTGGAAGCGTGTATTCGTCATCGCCATACTGGCGTATCACCCGGGGTGATGGTATGGGGTGGCAATGGTTACACGTCTCGGTCACCTCTTGTTCGCATTGACGGCACTTCGAATAGTGCAGGATAATGCACAACCGCATGTTGCAGGTCCTGTATGGGCCTTTCTGGATACAGAAAATGTTCGACTGCTGCTCTGGCCAGCACATTCTCCAGATCTCTCACCAATTGAAAACGTCTGGTCAATGGTGGCCGAGGAAGTGGCTCGTCACAATGCGCCAGTCATTACTCTTGATGAACTGTGGTATCTGCATGGGCAGCTGTACCTGTACACGCCATCCAAGCTCTGTTTGACTCAATGCCCAGGCGTATCAAGGCCGTTATTACGGCCAGAGGTGGTTGTTGTGGGTACTGATTTCTCTGGATCTATGCATCCAAATTGCCTGAAAATGTAATCACATGTCAGTTCTAGTTTAATATGTTTGTCCAATGCATTCCCGTTTATCAACTGCATTTCTTCTTGGTGTAGCAATTTTAATGGCCAGTAGTGTACGTTACCTCAACATCTGCTTATGAATGATAGCCCGCCAACGATACACACGCCACGTGTGCTTGGGTAGAGATCAGATGTTATCTGATTTTAAAAGAAATAATTGCTTGTCTCAATTTGTTAGTTTAGGAAGTAAAAGAATTTTCAATTTAGTAGTGATGGGACTGCGTGGTTGACGTTTTTACACATTTAATATCAAAAGTTTATGGGTCGAATTTTATCATAAAAATTGAACACAGCGATTTAACTGACTTTTGCTATTTTTAAGTTTATTATCAAGATTGCCTAAAGTATCAACAGTTTAGAAAGAAAGTAGGCGTTTTCTATAAGTATGGTACTTTGATGCACTGCTCACTGCGGCAAAGTGAACATTAAGTACTGCCTTTTATTCAGGGTGTTTCAGGAGGAATGTGAATATTTTGGGAGGTGCTTATACAGACCACAGCTCTGCCGCAGTGGTAACACCAGTTCTCATCAAATCATCGAAGTTAAGCGCTGTCGGGTTTGGCTAGCAGTTGGACGGGTGTCCATCCATGTCAGCTGAGCGCTGTTGGAAAGCTGGTTTCACTCAGTCCCTGTGAGACCAATTGAGGAGCTACTTGGCTGAGAAGGTAGCGGCTCCGGTCGCGTAAGCTGACGTCCACTGGGAGAGCTTAGTGCTGACCACATGTTCTCCCACATGCGCATCCGGTAACGCCTGTCGTCTGTGGATGACACGGCGGTCGGTCGGTACCTTTGAGCCCTGCGAGACCTATTCGGACGGGGTGAGACAGACAGAGAGAGAGGTTTTACCGACTAATTCAAACGAAACGTACCATATAATATGTGTCCAATTTTTATTTGTTTCAAAGTTACAGCTGTTAGATTGTAACCCAAACAGCTTCTCACAGAAGTTTTAGCAAAGGCATATCATTAAGCTCATAGATGATTTTCATAAATTCGATGTTCGACTTAAATGTAATTTCGAATTCTCTTGACAACACCACGCAGAGCTCTTCTGCGGTCCTATTTGCGTTTGCTTCTGAGGGCGGCTCTACTCGCAATAAGTCTGCCTCCACAGCAGAGTGCTCAGAATAGATGGCTATTAAGCGTAGGATCCGGGTTCGATTCCTGTGACTGCCAAGGATGTGTTTCTTGGCCAGAGAACTGGCACGGGGAGCACTCAGCCTCAGGATGCCAATTTAGGACCTACTCGACCCAACAGCAGCGGCTCTACGGTCACTACAGTCTGCAACAACGGTTGGGAGAGCTGTGTGCTAACCACATACCCCTCCATACGGCATCCGCATAACGCCGCAAGGCAGAGGACGACACGGCGGCCGGCAGACAACCCTTGGGGCCTCACAGCCTAGACTAGGAGCTCATTTTACTGTCCATAATGCGTCTCTTGGATGCACTTTTCCTTTGTTAACCTAGCCGCTCAACTATCCCAGAAGGTCAAAATCTAAAGCGGTAATGTATTGGAACGTTGGTGGACAAGATGTGTTACCATTATTGCCAATCCGTCTTCCATGGAAAGTTATGTTTAAATGATGTGATACCAGACGCTTAGAAACTGCCGGCGCCCTATAATGCTGGAAGAACACACACATCTTTCCACTCAAAGGAACCTCTTTCAAAAATGCTGGAAGCTCGTTTTGGTTCAAATGGTTCAAATGGCTTTGAGCACTATGGGACTTAACTGCTGTTGTCATCAGTCCCGTAGAGCTTAGAACTACTTATGCCTAACTAACCTAAGGACATCACACACATCCATGCGCGAGGCAGGATTCGAACCTGCGACCGTAGCGGTCGCGCGGTTCCAGACTGTAGCGCCTAGAACCGCTCGGCCACAGCGGCCGGCGAAGCTCGTTTTCTAGAAAGTCTCGATAACAGGGCCTTGTGAGACGATTCACTAAACACAACAGGCCTAAACAACTAACTGTCTATCACACCACATCACAAATTTACAGAGGCCCATTCTTGAAAAGGGATTTCGTAAGGGAACAGTATTAATGGGATCGGCAGCAATTGTGACATTCCTGAGCCACCAAGGTCCCCAGACCTTACCTGTTCAGAGTTCTGGCTGTGTGTATGACTGAAAGAGGAAATCTGAAAAAAAGCTGCCGAGACGACCACAGAAAAGCTACACGTGGAGTCGTCAAGAGAATATTTGCAGCTCGAGTTATATTTAGCGCTGAAGTAAACTCGCACATAAGCGGCAAGATTACAGGGGGGCAACATTTGAATATTGGATACAGAATAGCTTTCTTGCGTAATATAACATCAGCGTATCTCACAGAAAGATAACGTGTTCTAAGATATATCAGTACAAAAATTTTACGATCCATTTCCCTTCATTGAGCTAAGTGTTTCAACAGACATTTAATTCGCCATCTTTAAGTAAAGACCGAATCCACAGACTGATGCGGATTGGACGGATTACGTTTCTCATTAAGACGTAACACCTCGCACACCGGAGTGTAATATTTTTAAATCAGCACGTTCCAAATAGTTGGATCAGTCATACTACACATGACGACGCTGTGTTATTCTACTCATGGCCACCTAGATCTCCGGACTTGAAACTGATGGATTTATTTTTAGGAGATTATGTGAAAGACTTTATGTAAATGGCTCCTGTGTCGAAAATAATTAAAGAACTCCAAACACTCATTTATAATGCTCACGCGCTATTGACTCCACATGTGCTTTAGAATGTATGGTGTGAAATGTTTTTGGCTTTGATGTTGTTCGTATGACTAAAGAGAATCATATAGTATGTAAAAAAATTGTACGTTTTTATGTATTCTCTATAATTTTTATCGATGTATCGGTATGAATGATGTATGACGCATGACGACCCTGAGAATGAAGTTTGATCGTTGGCACAAATGTCATCTTTGGTCGCAGTCATAGAGTAGGAGTATCTATGGAATCAGTGACAAGCCTAGCGTACCACCCTCGTCATCAACATCAAACTGAAACTGTCATGTGTCTCCTCTATAATACTGTTTGTTTACATTTGACGCTTTACATTTGAAGCTATTCTGTTATACTTATTCGTCGTGGTTTTAAACAGTTATTTATTAGTAACAACAGTAGTAACTGTTGGTGCTGCGGATGCAAATCGAAATACGTGAGAAGTGGAACAGCTATTTTTCATAGGTAAGTGCAACAAAATCAGGTGCCGACAGGTAGTGTATATTGGCGCAAAAATACTATTTTGCACACCTGAATACTCATTCCATAGATATTCCTAATAAGCTACTGTTTCTGAAAATTGCAGCACCCAGAAAGAAACATGCGATTACAATGAAATCTGTTTCACAAATTAGAGACACGGCCTTATACAAAGCATCAGAATTACAGAACTGTACGTGCACTGTGATTGTGAGAACTGCGTACAGTGTGAAAGCACCAGGCGCTGCTGTCAGGGACAAATCCTCTAGACGCCGTGGCATGGAATCCGAAACAGTTTGGTTATGGTGATGAGGGGCGCACTGCTGCACAGTTTGTCGTTGCGTCCACAAATCACTGACAGTGGTTTCATGAGGAACAGAAGGTACAAGTTGCCGACCGACCACATCACAGACATTTCTTCGCACGCATGAATCCGGGGATTGTCCTGTTGAAATATGGCGTGTTGAATCGCTTGAGGGAGACGCAGTGCCTCGAAATCTAAAACTTCTCAAATATAACGATTGCCGTTCAGGTTGCCTTCCATATGTAGAAGACGACATAGCATTTTATAGCCAGTGGCGCCGTAAACCATCAAACTTGGTGTTTGTCTGCGCAGCAATGTGGTCTGCCCAATCGCGGTCATCACTGCAGTCTCGAACACTTACGCGGTGTCCGCAGCTCGTGGTCGTGCGGTAGCGTTCTCGCTTCCCACGCCCGGGTTCCCGGGTTCGATTCCCGGCGGGGTCAGGGATTTTCTCTGCCTCGTGATGACTGGGTGTTGTGTGATGTCCTTAGGTCAGTTAGGTTTAAGTAGTTCTAAGTTCTAGGGGACTGATGACCATAGCTGTTAAGTCCCATAGTGCTCAGAGCCATTTTGAACCACTTACGCGGTGATCACAGCAGGACAACTCAAGCGGGATACGTCTGAGAACACTACCTTTTGCCACTCAGCACGTCAGTGGTGGCATTCACGTGCCCATTTCAGTCTGAGGCGAAGGTGTATTTTAGTCAATGGAAGCCGACGCAGTGGTATGCATGCCACCATGCCAGCCGACATGTCCATACCCGTTGCTCTGCTCCAACATCGAGCCACCACTGCGAAGAAGCTTTTTTTGTAGGTTATAGCCATGAGAGCAGGACGGCTATCATCCCAAGGTGAGGTCACATTTCTTGGTCCAGTGCCCGCTTGTCTCTGTGTACAACCCTCGTCTACCCACTGGTTCCACAAACGCATCACTATCGAAGTAATGTGTCCTGGGTTGGGTTGTTTTGGGGGAAGAGACCAAACTGCGAAGTCATCGGTCTCATCAGTTTTAGGGAAGGACGGGGAAGGAAGTCGGCCGTGCACTTTCAAAGGAACCATCCCGGCATTTGCCTGGAGCGATTTAGGGAAATCGCGGAAAACCTAAATCAGGGTGGCCGGACGTGGGATTGAACCGTCGTCCTCCCCGAATGTATCCTGTACAAGGTGCGGTGTTGTAGTGTGAGACCAATCATTCTGCCGTGTTCAAACTCACTCATACACACTCACAATGACACTGTGCCCTTTTTCGTTGACAATGCATACCGGTACGTGCTTGCACGTTTTCACTTCGTTTGACGGCTGTGCACTAAGCATGACGTAACACTGACACGTCCGATCAGACAGAAGAGGGCGTTACTGGGTCTTCGTGCGGGACGTTTCTTTGCAGTCTTTGCACTTCTTATGGCTCTACTGTTCTACAAAGCTTCCGATTTCGGAGAAATTCAGACTATTACTTCCGAGTATTATAATTTTAACAAACAATAGTATATATTTCGTAGTGAGCACTAGTATGGGATACCAGGGCACATTGGCCATAAGAGCACGGTCACCAATTGGTATTCTTTCGTGAAACTGCCGCTAGAATACGCCACTTATCAAGGAGGTTCGTAGCAACAATACCGTCACCTTTCCATCAGCGTTGCCAAATCAGCTTGTTTTAGAACTAACTCTGGCTTCTTTTTAATGCTATTTAGCTGGTAAATGAGTGATTTAACTGGGGTCCGCAAGTACGGCTTTTTTCACGATCATTTCGCTTTTTTCTGGCTTTCATTTGCTTGACTAAAGGAAAGGACCAAAATCCATGATTAACGGAATATTATTTACATTGAAATGAGATTGCAAAACGCATTTTAATAGTCCATCAAAATTTATTGTTAAAATCAATAAGCACACACAGGAAACTAAAGCTGTGTCGGTTGCATTCCGTGCTCGTCAGAAAAGGCAGTTACGAGAACAAAACGTAACAAAGAAATGTAAATAGTTAAGAGTGTTACAGTAAACGCTGATGCAACATAGCTGACATCAGCAATGTCTAAACTTCCCAATAATGAAGGAAGCTGTTCTAAACAAAGCAGTCTTTGGTTTGTTGTTGTTGTTGTGGTCTTCAGTCCAGAGACTGGTTTGATGCAGCTCTCCATGCTACTCTAACCTGTGCAAGCTTCTTCATCTCCCTGTACCTACTGCAACCTACATCCATCTGAATCTGCTTAGTGTATTTATCTCTTGCTCTCCCTCTACGACTTTTTTACCCTCCACGCTTCCCTCCAGTACTAAATTAGTGATCCCTTTATGCCTCAGAATATGTCCTACCAATCTATCCCTTCATCTAGTCAAGCTGTGCCACAAATTTCTCTTTTCCCCAATTCTGTTCAGTACCTCCTCATTAGTTACGTGATGTACCCATCTGCTCTTAAGCATTCTTCTGTAGCACCATATTTTGAAAGCTTCTATTCTCTTCTTCTCTGAACTATTTATCGTCCATGTTTCACTTCCATACATGGCTACACTCCATGCAAATACTTTCAGAAAAGACTTCCTAACACTTCAATCCATAATCGATGTTAACAAATTTCTCTTCTTCAGAAACACTTTCCTTGCCACAGACAGTCTACATTTTATATCCTCTCTCCTTTGACCATCATCAGTTATTTTGCTCTCCAAATATCAAACTCATCTAATACTTTAAGTGTCTCATCTCCTAATCTAAATTCCTCAGCATCACCTGATTTAATTCGACTACATTCCATCGTCCTCGTTTTGCTTTTGTTGATGTTCATCTTATATCCTCCTTTCAAGACACTGTCCATTTCGTTCAACTGCTCTTCCAGGTCCTTTGCTGTCTCTGACAGAATTACAATGGTACCTGCAAACCTCAGAGTTTTTATTTCTTCTCCATGGATTTTAATTCCTACTGTAAATTTTCCTTTTGTTTCCTTTACTGCTTGCTCAATATACAGATTGAATAACATCGGGGATAGGCTACAACCCCGTCTCACTCCCTTCCCAACCACTGCTTCCCTTTCATGCCCCTCGACTCTTATAACTGCCATCTGGTTTCTGTACAAATTGTAAATAGCCTTTCGCTCCCTGTATTTTACCCCTGCTACCTTCAGAATTTGAAAAACAGTGTTCCAACCATCATTGTCAAAAGCTTCTCGCTAAGTCTACAAATGCTAGAAACGTAGGTTTGCCTTTCGTTAATCCGCTTTTATCTTCTAAGATAAGTCGTAGGGTCAGCATTACCTCGCGTGTTCCAACATTTCTACAGAATCCAAACTGAACTTCCCCCAAGGTCGGCTTCTAGCAGATTTTCTATTCGTCTGTATAGAGTTCGTGTTAGTATTTTGCAGCCGTGACTTATTAAACTGATAGTTCGGTAATTTTCACAGCTGTCAACTCCTGCTTTCTATGGGATTGGAATTATTATACTCTTTTTGAAGTCTCAGGTTATTTCGCCTATCTCATACATCATGCTCACCAGATGGTAGAGTTTTGTCATAGCTGGCTCTTCCCACGCTATCAGTAGATCTAATGGAATGCTGTCTACTCCAGGGGCATTGTTTCGACTTAGGTCTCTCAGTGCTCTGTGACATTCTTCACACAGTATCGTATCTCCAATTTCATCTTCATCTACGTCATCTTCTATTTCCATAATATTTCTCTCAAGTACATCGCCCTTGTATAGACCCTCTATATATTCCTTACACTTTTCCTCTTTCCCTTCTTTGTTTAGGACTGGCTTTCCATCTGATCTCTTGATATTCATACAGGTGGATCTGTTTTCTGCAAAGGTCTCTTTAATTCTCCTGTAGACAGCATCTATCTTACCCCTAGTGATATGTACATCTACATCCTTGTATTTGTCCTCTACCTATCCCTGCTAAGCCATTTTACACATTCTGTTGATATCATTTTTGAGATGTTGTACTCCTTTTCGCCTGCTTCATTTACTGCATTTTTATATTTTCTCCTTTCATCAATTAAATTCAGTTTCTCTTCTGTTGCCCAAGGATTTCTACTAGTCCTCGTCTTTTTACCTACTTGACCATCTGCTGCCTTCACTATTTCATCTCTCAAATCTACCCATTCTTCTTCTACTGTATTTTTTCCGATGTTCTTGTCAATCATTCCCTAAATCTCTCACTGAAAGTCTCTACACCACCGAACTTCACTAATTCCCACTATATCTAACTTCGACCTATCCATTTGCCTTTTTAAACTTTCTAACCTACTTGCCCGATTAAGTGATCTGATATTGCACACCCCGATCCATAGAACGTCAGTTTTCTTTCTCCTGATAACGACATCCTCCTGAGATCCGGAGATCCGAATGGTGGACTACTTTACCTCTGGACTATTTTACCCAAGAGAACGCCAACGTCATTTAGCCATATATTAAAGCTGCACGCCCTCGGTTTACGCAGGATGAATCAAAAGTTGTACGCGTCTCAGCTGTAATAAATAAAGTGGTAACGACTGAACTGAGGAGAGGAAAAGCGAACCAAAAGGGGGTTCTGAGCACTATGGGACTTAACTTCTGAGGTCAGCAGTCCCCTAGAGCTTAGAACTACTTAAACCTAACTAACCTAAGGACATCAGACACATCCATGCCCGAGGCAGGATTCGAACCTGCGACCGTAGCGGTCGCGCGGTTCCAGACTGTAGGGCCTAGAACCGCTCGGCCACTCAGGCCGGCAAAGCTAACCAGATATTTTGGATGGAGCAATACTAAATATAGGTTTCATGGATACAAATTAAGGTTTAAATTAATATTTATAGTGATACATATTATTCATTTTAATATTTGAAGTGTGCAGGCCTATTGTTTCTGTTTTATCAAGGATATGTAATTTAAATAATATTATACATTCACAGTCAATTGTTTGTATTACAGTAACGTCCAGTAGATTACAAATTAAGAAAACAAATACACTCCTGGAAATGGAAAAAAGAACACATTGACACCGGTGTGTCAGACCCACCATACTTACTCCGGACACTGCGAGAGGGCTGTACAAGCAATGATCACACGCACGACACAGCGGACACACCAGGAACCGCGGTGTTGGCCGTCGAATGGCGCTAGCTGCGCAGCATTTGTGCACCGCCGCCGTCAGTGTCAGCCCGTTTGCCGTGGCATACGGAGCTCCATCGCAGTCTTTAACACTGGTAGCATGCCGCGACAGCGTGGACGTGAACCGTATGTGCAGTTGACGGACTTTGAGCGAGGGCGTATAGTGGGCATGCGGGAGGCCGGGTGGACGTACCGCCGAATTGCTCAACACGTGGGGCGTGAGGTCTCCACAGTACATCGATGTTGTCGCCAGTGGTCGGCGGAAGGTGCACGTGCCCGTCGACCTGGGACCGGACCGCAGCGACGCACGGATGCACGCCAAGACCGTAGGATCCTACGCAGTGCCGTAGGGGACCGCACCGCCACTTCCCAGCAAATTAGGGACACTGTTGCTCCTGGGGTATCGGCGAGGACCATTCGCAACCGTCTCCATGAAGCTGGGCTACGGTCCCGCACACCGTTAGGCCGTCTTCCGCTCACGCCCCAACATCGTGCAGCCCGCCTCCAGTGGTGTCGCGACAGGCGTGAATGGAGGGACGAATGGAGACGTGTCGTCTTCAGCGATGAGAGTCGCTTCTGCCTTGGTGCCAATGATGGTCGTATGCGTGTTTGGCGCCGTGCAGGTGAGCGCCACAATCAGGACTGCATACGACCGAGGCACACAGGGCCAACACCCGGCATCATGGTGTGGGGAGCGATCTCCTACACTGGCCGTACACCACTGGTGATCGTCGAGGGGACACTGAATAGTGCACGGTACATCCAAACCGTCATCGAACCCATCGTTCTACCATTCCTAGACCGGCAAGGGAACTTGCTGTTCCAACAGGACAATGCACGTCCGCATGTATCCCGTGCCACCCAACGTGCTCTAGAAGGTGTAAGTCAACTACCCTGGCCAGCAAGATCTCCGGATCTGTCCCCCATTGAGCATGTTTGGGACTGGATGAAGCGTCGTCTCACGCGGTCTGCACGTCCTGCACGAACGCTGGTCCAACTGAGGCGCCAGGTGGAAATGGCATGGCAAGCCGTTCCACATGACTACATCCAGCATCTCTACGATCGTCTCCATGGGAGAATAGCAGCCTGCATTGCCGCGAAAGGTGGATATACACTGTACTAGTGCCGACATTGTGCATGCTCTGTTGCCTGTGTCTATGTGCCTGTGGTTCTGTCAGTGTGATCATGTGATGTATCTGACCCCAGGAATGTGTCAATAAAGTTTCCCCTTCCTGGGACAATGAATTCACGGTGTTCTTATTTCAATTTCCAGGAGTGTATAAATTCGTGCTAGTTGTTAAACAGTATAGTTTTGCAAAAATAAAACTTCTCGTAAGACATTGTATCTCAGTTTCCTTTTTGGCTTCTTATTGTGGACACATTTAGCTCTCTTTCCACAACACATCAGTGCACTCACACTTTAGAGCGAGGAATGGCACGCATTTCATCTTGTGTTCTTACTGTAAGTAAAGTTTGCTTGCTCAAGATATTTTGTTGTGTACTCGAGGACAATGCTCGCACTAAACAAGTCCATAGATTAGGGATTATTTTGACACTGTATGTAGCGATAAAGTATAAAACGTTTTCATAAACGAACTAAAATAACTCCAGTAAAGCCATGGGGCACAATAGCCCCCTTCAATAGGGACATGTCGGCCCATATTGCCAACCTTCCAGTCTTTTTGTAAGTAAGTTATTTGATAGGTCCAATGTAGTCTAAGTGAAGATCACACCTAATGCAATTTTTACGTAAGTACATTGTGTCCTGCACTGATTTTAAACCTGTGACATTTATGCAACGTTTGATTTTTTCTTCTTTTTTTAACATTTTCACCGATGCCTTCGAACATAACGGATAGACCGTATCCTAATGGTATTGGTTGTGGTTTAAGTGCTTCAACTGCTCAAGAACACTTAATCCTAAATGAGGACGACCAGCCGTGGATTTGAACACCAGTATAGGACTGAATAAGTAGTGACTAAATTTACTCGTTATGATGTCGGTAGCAACACCTATTAAGTTAAACGTCACATCACCTAACCAGCAGTGCTACCCAACGTCTGAAGAAGTCAGGCCATTTGAGAAGCCGCGACCAAGAAAAAGGCAGCAAACAAACCAAAAGGAATATTAGCAATACTGACACGCACTCCAGTGAAAGATGCGTTATAGTGCGAACAACAAGCCTCCACAGGGGAAAAAAACGCTTTAAAGAAAAAAAAGTGGCAATGGACAAGGTAATTAACTCCTCAAAGAAAACGCCGAAAGGAAGCAGGCATCCGACGGAGGTACTTCAAGATGAAGAAGATGAGGAAGACGACCCCTTGTATCTTAGCTGTCAAACCGTTTTCTCACAGCACTGCAGGTGACGAATGGATTCAGTGCACAAAATGTAAGCGGTTGGCACATCTGTTAGACATGACGGGAAGCAACTTTTTTAAGAATGTTCGAACTGTGAAGATCCTATCGGGCATTCAAACGACGAATGACAAAAATTCTGGACATACTTTCCTATCAAACTGTTATTGTAAAAATGATAACACAATTTATGAGCGTATTTTTTTCTCATCATATTTTTAGTTAATTAACCAACGTCGTAACTAAATTAAATGATAACCTTTTTGGCCAATTTGCCTTAACTGTTCGGCCATCTTGGTGCGGTAGGTTGGCCCAGGTGCTATTACAGTTCTAAATATCTTTGACATGTCCGCCTGCTTAGCTGGGTGGTAACGTGCTCGCCTCCCATGCAAGCGGTTCCGGGTTCGATTCCCGGCCGGGTTGGAGATTTTCTCTGCTCGGGGATTGGGTGTTGTGTTGTCCTCATCATCATTTCATCCCCATCACCGGCGTGCCAGACGCCCGATGCGGCGTCGAATGAAATAAGACTTGCACTTGGCGGCCAAACTTCCCCGAATAGGGGCCTCCCGGCCAACGATGCCATACGAACATTTCATTATCTTTCTCATGAGCTGACAAGTAGTGAAATGACTCAATTATTTAGTTGCAAAGGTACTGGATCAACGTACCAATGTTTCCACATAAAGAGATCAATGGAAACTTTTAAAATACGAACTAGAAAGAAAAAAAAAAACAAGAAAAAAGTAGTCAAACGTGCCTCAGCCTCACCTACATTATTTGCACTGGCCTGGTCCCGTCACTTCTTCGATAGTGACAAACAAAATGTTGGATCTTGTCGAAATCTCGGATTTTTATAGCCGCGCGGAGTGGCCGCGTGGTTAGAGGCGCCATGTCACTGACTGCGCGGCCCCTCCCGCCGGAGGTTCGAGTCCCTTCTCGGGCATGGGTGGCGGTATTTTTCTTAGCATAGGCCTAAGTTAGTTTAAGTAGTGTGTAAGTCTAGGGACCGATGACCTCAGCAGTTTGGTCCCTTAGAAATTCACACTCATTTAAACAATCTGATTTTTACTGAGAAATAACGCGACGAGTGTACCGGGAACGTTTCATACAACAAATCCGTCAATAAAGGTTTCGTCGTTAGACAGTAATTAAGTTCGCAAATAACGAAGGATTGTTGTCTCTCTGTTATGTTTTTTCGTCGCAGTTATAGCCCGGAATTTAAACCAAGCTCACATCTCAAGTCTTCTTATCATGAGAAATATTCTATGCAGAACGGACAAAAAGTAAATCACATTTGAGGACTCATTGAGGTGCTTCACAGCGGACTCAGTTCAGCGAGAAAGACAGACGACAAGTTTCTTGAGGTACACCCTATCCCACTGGAGCCACTAAACGTTTACTAGATCACGTAGAGCTGCCGAACAGAGGGGATGTTAATTAATAGGGAGCTGCTGCATGTGAGACACTTGTTCGTGTAGACGCAGTGGACGGTCCGCACTGATACATCAGGAAGTGGGACAACTTCATTCACAATGTGTTCCAAAGACGATAGCTGCTTCCTGTGATTCTGTCACATATCCACGTCGACCCGTTCTGGTAGTCCTCTCTCCCGCGTCCGTCGCGCGCATTTCATTGCCAGGAATTACGGCGACGGTGGAGAGTCACATGACTACCTGCTACCAGTTTCACACAACCTACAGTACTCCAAAGATCCCAGTGTGTTCGACTAACATTTGAGCCTGGATTCCTGGGCATACACAACTTGATCAAAAGTATCCGAACACCGCTACATAACACAGAATTGACTGCTATACGTCACTAGCGGTGGATCCTCCAGTATAAAAGGAGACGTGGAGTACAGAGCTGACAGCAGAGTAACAGTAACAGTAGAATGGGCTGGTCAGGATAGTTCAGCCTTCGAATGTGGAGTAGTGACTGGATGTCACTCTGAGTGATAAATCTATCAGGAACATTTAGACGCTTCTAAAGCGATCCAAGTCGACTGTTAATGATTTAAGTATGGAGTGAAAAAGAGAATAATAAACAGATAAGCCAAGACCAGGCAAACATAATGTACTGGAGGACAGGGACGTTCTTTGTGTACAAGAAAATCACATCAAATCATAGGACGAAATGACTTGTGAGTTCCGAAGTGCTACCAGCAGTCTTCCTAGGCCAATGGCTGTGTGTAGGAAGTTGAAAACAATGGAGTACAATGGTCGAGCACTTCCTCATAACCCCCCCCCAAAAAAAAAAAAAGTTCAAATGTGTGTGAAATCTTATGGGACTTAACTGCTAAGGTCATCAGTCCCTAAGCTTACACACTACTTAACCTAAATTATCCTAAGGCAAACACACACACCCATGCCCGAGGGAGGACTCGAACCTCCACCGGGACCAGCCGCACAGTCCATGACTGCAAGCCCGAGACCGCTCGGCTAATCCCGCGCGGCTAACCCAAACATTCCTGTAGTAAGTGCTGAGAAATGCTTGAGGGGATGTAAGGAGCAAGGGAACTGGACAGTGTGTATTGTAGCACAAGAGGGCAATATTTAACGAAAAATATGATTTCTGACATACCAGAGAACGTGGTACTACCACGCGATATTTACAAGAATTTACGTAGGCCCAACAGCTTGAACTGTAACGGTGTTGGATTATTTTACTGATGAGAATAAGTCGACTTAAGATGACCTGTCACCAATTAAGACGAATTCTAATTAATTTATACTGATCTTGCACAACAAACTAAAAGTATAATGTAAACAAATGCCCAGTTTATCATTTGTGGAATTTATAAGCAGAAAAGTGATAATCATTACGATACAGCCTTATGGACAGACACAGGATTTATGTTAGGAACAAAAGGCACACTATATTTGTACAGTAGTTAACAAAAATAATTAAGACATTGTTACTGAATTACTTTCCACGGAACTCATATGAAAAAACTGCAATATTCTGGCATGCTAACTGTTCCAGAAACATTGCAATGTCATGTAAAGCCAAATTCCATAACCAGTTTTCGTGAAATCATTGCAGTGTTAAATATGAATTCAGTTAATTTCGGTTTCAACAATCCATTATGTAACTTTGTAATGGTTGGAACCTATATACAAGCAGCAACAGTGGTACCCATATTATGTCAGTCAATTTGGATAGTAAACCCATATCCATTTTATCTGTGTTGTGATGCAATAAAAGTATTTTAAAACTATTTTACACCTTTAGGCTACGTTATGTTTTGGTTAACAAGACATAAATTATCTGCTATTCGTAAAACTGCATCCAGATGTTATTTTAGATGGATGGAATTGCAAGAAACCAGTGTTACCCAACCCAATCAAATCGTCCATTATCAGCAAGTTAAGTAACTGAAACGTAGCCAGTAAAGCTGGTTAGGTTTTAAGTGGCTGACTAGAAACGAGTCATGAATCACGTTACACCCTGTGGCAATCCGATCCAACGGTTAGGGTTTGGGTTTGGCAAATGCCTCGAGAACGTTACCTGCCATCATATGCAGGGCCAACAATGAAGCTCAGCGGAGGTGATGGTACTTTATGCGTATGTCTCCCGTGGTTAGGGTGTTGCCCACTTATTGCGGTTAGGAACATGCTAAATGCGAAAAGGTATGAATACATTTTACAACACTGTATACTACGTATTGTAACGGAATAGCTCGGAGACGATGACTGCATCATCAGGGCAATGCATCCTGTCATAGAACAGCATGTGGCAGGCAGTGGTTTGTAGACAATAACATTTCTCAAATGTACGGTAATGACGGAAGCTGAAGAAATGAATTAAAATCTCTACCATGGCCAGGGCTCGAACTCAAGTTTCCTTACTTACTGAACTGAAGTTTGTGTTAGGGAGAGGGCTGGACGACTGTAGTCCCTGCAGCTATGTTAGCTATAATGCTATGGTGGTGTAATGGTTAGCATACCTGCCTAGTAAACAAGGAGTTCTAGCCTTGGTACAAATTTTAATTTATTTCTTTAGCTTCCATTATTATCGTAGATTAAGATGAGGCTCAAATGTCTCGAGGAAACTTTAATTATATGTACCTCTCCAGAGACCCGACCTGAACCCAATGGAATACCTTTGGGATGAGTTAGAACATCGATTTCGCTCCAGACTCCTGTGTCTAACCTTCACGGCTGCCGGCTCTTGAGGAGGAATGGGCTGCCAGACACCTCATCGAAAGTTTCCGCAGGAAAGTTCAAGACGTCATAAAGGCGAAAGGTGGACATCCCCCTCACTAATGTCTACTAATAGGTTTCCGGGTACTTTCGATCAGATAGCATGTAGCCACGCGCCTCAAAAGTGGAGAGGTAGCACCTTCCCGCGGTACCGTAGTGACGACTCGTATCGCGGCGCAGCGACAGATCGGACAAATGGCGGAGGAAATTGAAAACAAGTGAAGAGCGGAGGCGGCCGGCGAGCACCGGTGATTATCCCGGAAATTACGCCCCGCCTGCCTGCGGCATCTACAATTTGCTGGCACCGCTCCGGCCGTGGGGTTCCGAGCGGGTGAGTTGGCCGCTTTCAATATTCGGCCGGGCGCAGCGGCACGCCTAATCTACGGAATTGTTCCGATTTGTCAGTGTCGCGCGAGGTCGCAGGGTGGTCTTTTGCCCGCGCCCCGGCGCATCCGGCAGCGGCAATCTCACCGCCCACAAATTGCCGCTCTAATGACGAGGCGCTGCGCTCTTCTCACGACGGCGGACTTATTAATTTGGAACGACGTGTCGATACGTTTCTAATTCCCGGCGATTTGTCGGTGCCACGTTGCGCGCCCCCTAAACAGACCCCGGGGTGCGTCATTTCCGCGGAAGCCACGCGAGAAACCCATTTGTTTAGCGGCGCGCACCTTGCCCCGCGAGTAACTACGCACCGGCCGCTGAAATTTAAAATCACTTTGAATTTGTTACAGCGCCTCTGGCAGGCCTGTTTAAGCGTGCTTTCCTACGGTGAATTAATTTTTTTAAACGATCTGTATTATTCACTCTGTTACGAGAGACTCGCGAAGGGGAGAAGTTAAGAGTTGCAGGTGTTGCTTTTCTGTAGATCCTTCAGCCGTTTCCTCTTTGTCAAGCTGTCAAAACTGTGAAATAGCTGACATACGGGATGCCCCAACAACTTCAAACGGAGTGCTTTGGCAGAATGAATATTCAGCTTTGTAAACACATAAACAGCATGCACTTCATAGACAGATGATCTTGTATACCCTTGTAACGTAAGTAAGAGAGTAAATTTGCCATGATGTGCCACTGAAAAAACACACAGCTCGATGAAGCTCAGACTGTTGTAACATCCACGAGATTAATTTTAGCTACAGTGAGGAAATATGCCTCTAACAGTTATAAACATTATCTATCCGACATATAGAAAAACAGTGAAATAAAACAAAACGATGATAAATATTAATTATTTATATAATATTTTATGATACAATTGGCCGGCCAGAGTGGACGAGCGGTTCAAGGTGCTTCAGTCTGGAACCGCGGGACCGCTACGGTCGCAGGTTCGAATCCTGCCTCGGACATGGGTGTGTGTGATGTCCTTAGGTTAGTTAGGTTTAAGTAGTTCTAAGTTCTATGGTGACTGATGTCCTCAGAAGTTAAGTCACATAGTGCTCAGAGCCATTGTTGAACCATTTTTATGATGTAATTGGACATATCGATGTGTATCATACAAAGACAATGATAATTGTAAATTCCTTTTATGATCTGCGTTCGTCTTCCTTTGTTTTTACCGTTTTTTGGTTGGCTTTTGTAGGTTGAGGACGCAAGACGCATATCAAATTGAGGTCTGTTAAGAAATTGTAATTATTTGTTAATTATTACTTGAGAATAGAGTTCATTATTATTATAAATATGAGTGAATATTTATTTGTAACTTTAATTCCTCTCTCAATAAGCATTATCTGTGTTAATTATTTCTTTCCGCTTCAAGAAGCGCAGCCATTGATGATAGCGATTTGTATCGCATTTTTATCTGTGTTTCTTACGAAAGTATCAAAGGTTTGCTTGACGAAAATTAGTCTAAATAGTGCACAGTATAAAAGTAACGTTTAATTGGCATTAATTCAAATACTTATCCTGTTAAAAGGAAATTTGCTCTAACAATATAAAGACTCTGTCAATTGTCTGCCGCCATCTTAACAATTATCTCAGCGGCAGACATAAATGCCGAAGGTAATAAAAATGTGTAAAAATAAATGTGCACCAGTGGTCCCGAACTCGTTTTAATGAAAATAATTCCAATCAGATTGGTTCTTTAAAAACACTTCTCATAGCACGATCCATATAACAAACCTTTTTCTTGCTGATGTATGGAGCCGAAATTAATTACACACGAGTTGCGAGGAATATTGTGTCAGGTAACATACGCCAGTGTTGTGCGCGGCTGATATTCGGTGGTTTTAAAGATCATTTTGCTGAATATAACTGTTTCCATCATAATCAGTAGTTGTTTAGAGTCTGTTGTATGAACTGTGATTTAGTGACACTTACACAACTTACAGACAACACTTTAACCCAGCGTTAACTTTGATTTCTTTAGCCGGGAGAAAAAATTATTTTTTAATTACTCACTGTAATGAAATAACGTTATCATTTTCATTTACAAATTAGTTAAATCCCAAACCGCTGAATAACACAGCGAACGCCACACTGTACATAGGAATAACTGATATAGTGTACTACAGAGGGTAATTCAAAAACCTACACAATGAGCCAAACAGCAATGACACTTTTATTAAAAGATAATAGTTACACTGAAGTCAGCGCGATTCATAATGGTCTCCTGGACATTACAGACTGCCGGACGTAGTACTTAATAGGATGGCTAATCACCACGTATGGTAATGTTAGCTTTGCAACATGCCAGTGACTGGTAAGCAGTTCTTGTGGTAAGGTGTTCCATCCTCCACAAGCGAGACTGACAAATGCTGGATTGGACTGGTGCATATGGACTTGCCACTCTACGTTTGCCCACCCCATACCACATGTGCTGGATGGGATTCAAGTTGAGGGAACGGGCAGCCCAGTCCTTTCGCCGATGATCCTCCAACTGCGCTCTTCGATGCGATCGTACGTTGTCACCCATAAAAATGAAGTTAGGAACGAATGCACCCATGAAAACACGGACGTGGAGAAGAAGAACAGTTGAATGGTGTGTGTGCCGTGTTTAAAGATTTGGAGATCAGTACGCCCGTGCAACATTATACATGTGCACAACATAACACCCAGAGGACTAAAACGATCACGTTCGACAATCCTTCTGGGTGCATCACGTGTTCTCACGAGTCGCCATATGAAGGTATGTCCAGAATCACCACTCAAATTGAACCTGATCTCATCCGAGAAGAGCACGCGACCCCATACATCGTTGGTCACTCCCTACCTCTTGACACAGCTCTAACGGTGGCGCCAGCGTGCGGGTGCCAACGGGAGACAACTTACTGATCGCCTTGCAAAGCAGTCGCCGTGTGGTGCATGAAACTGAGTGCCTTTTCAGTCGTGATAATTGTGGTGGTAATACACTACTGGACATTAAAATTGCTACACCACGAAGATGACGTGCTACAGACGCCAAATTTAACCGACAGGAAGAAGATGCTGTGATATGCAAATGATTAGCTTTTCAGAGCATTCACACAAGGTCGGCGCCGGTGGCGACACCTACAACGTGCTGACATGAGGAAAGTTTCCAGCCGATTTCTCATACACAAACAGCAGTTGACCGGCGTTGCCTGGTGAAAAGTTGTTGAGATGCCTCGTGTAAGAAGGAGAAATACGTACCATCACGTTTCCGACTTTGATAAAGGTCGGATTGTAGCCTATCGCCATTGCGGTTTATCGTATCGCAACATTGCTGCTCGCGTTGGTCGAGATCCAATGACTGTTAGCAGAATATGAAATTGGTGGATCTCAAAGGCCTCGTATCACTAGCAGTCGAGATGACAGGCATCTTATCCGCATGGCTGTAACGGATCGTGCCGCCAAGTCTCGATGCCTGAGTCAACAGATGGGGACGTTTGCAAGACAACAACCATCTGCACGAACAGTTCGACGACGTTTGCATCAGCATGGACTATCAGCTCGGAGGCCATGACTGCGGTTACCCTAGACGCTGCATCACAGATAGGAGCGCCTGCGATGGTGTACTGAACGATGAACCTGGGTGCACGAATGGCAAAACGTCATTTTTTCGAATGAATCCAGGTTCTGTTTACAGCATCATGATGGTCGCATCCGTGTTTGGCGACATCGCGGTGAACGCACATTGGAAGCGTGTATTCGTCATCGCCATACTGATGTATCACCTGGCGTGATGGTATGGGGTGCCATTGGTTACACGTCTCGGTCACCTCTTGTTCGCATTGACGGCACTTTGAATAGTGGTCGTTACATTTCAGATGTGTTACGACCCGTGGCTCTACTCTTCATTCGATCCCTGCGAAACCCTACATTGCAGCAGGATAATGCACGAACGCATGTTGCAGGTCCTTTACGGGCCTTTCTGGATACAGAAAATGTTCGACTGCTGCCCTGGCCAGCACATTCTCCAGATCTCTCACCAACTGAAAACGTCTGGTTAATGGTGACCGAGCTACTGGCTCGTCACAATACGCCAGTCATTACTCTTGATGAACTGTGGTATCGTGTTGAAGCTGCATGGGCAGCTGTACCTGTACACGCCATCCAAGCTCTGTTTGACTCAATGCCCAGGCGTACCAAGGCCGTTATTACGGCCAGAGGTGGTTGTTCTGGGTACTGATTTCTCAGGATCTATGCACCCAAATTGCGCGAAAATGTAATCACATGTCAGTTCTAGTATAATATATTTGTCCAATGAATACCGGTTCATCATCTGCATTTCTTCTTGGTGTAGCAATTTGAATGGCCAGTAGTGTATTAATACAGTATTAGATTCTTATATTCATCAGCGCAGCATTCAGTACTTGACAAATAAGATTATTATTGAAGATTATTAATGACCAGTAGGGTAGCACCCGCTATTTGACATGGCCCCCTCTCTCCTGTCGCACAATGCAGCGGGTATCTGCTGCTGCAGTTGACATTAGTCGACCACCTCTTCCCCTTCGGGCAGCAGTGCCTCTTGTTCAGAAAGCTTCCCACGATCGTGAAACAATATTGTGAGCGTTGCCAAACTCGTGGGCTACACTCGTCACACTTCGTCCTTCTTCCAGCTTCCGGATGATCCCTCCACGTGTGAAGCTATCCAGATCATACGATATTGCAGTGCCTGTGTTGCTGAGAAGTACGGTGCTGTGTTCCTTTGGACATGCATGCATGACCCCCACCCCCCCACCCCCCACCCCCCCACCCATGCTGACAAATCAGATGGAAAGATAAAAGCCGACCAAACAGCATCAACAACACAGCCCTCAATAGCAGCAGGAACTAAATATATCTCCACGCCATTCCTCGGTAACATCTCATACCAATTTTCAAAACTGTTTAAGCCAAACACAGTCAAAGTAAGTTACCACACAAACAACAAAACACAAAACAAAATAATTCAAAACTCTAGAACGGCTAAGCCACCTATTCGCAAATGTGGTATATATAAATTAACATTTAACAGCTGCTCCTGCTATTATTCAGGGCAAACAGGACGAAACTTCGAAATTGGATACAAAGAAAACGCAGATGTACAGCGTTTAAAAATTTTTAGAAAACCTGGTTTTGCGGCCCACCTAGCACAAAACAGTCCTTCAGTTACAAACAGCAAAACAAATCTCCGTATCATACACACTGCAGACAGGCATACAAATGAACCTCCTGGAATTAGAGATTTTCGCCCATAACAATAAATCACCCCACACTATCTTAACTGAACAAATGCACTTAGCGAATAACCTATTTTTCGAAAATTTCAAAGAATCATTAAACTAAATAACTAAAAAAAAAAGATCCTCTCCTACCTCCTCTCTCTCTCTCTTTCTCTCTCTTCCACAATGGCACACCGACTCAAAACACTCTCTCTCCTTCTCTAGTGCGAGTGAGCGCACACACACACACACACACACACACACACACACACACATAAAAAAGAAACGCCTCCCACATGCCACCCTGCTTAACGTTTCACTTTTAAAAATATGCTGAGGTGATGTTTATTGCTCGAACAGTCCACCGGTATACTCGGGTGCGCTGACGATGGCGACATGTCTGATCGGCGAAATATTGTGCCCGTTGGACACTATGAACCGGCAGTATACCCATGGACTGTTCGAGCAACATATACGCCGGGAGAAACTGAAGAATCACATGATGTTTATTGTTTATTTCATAAGTATTGAGCAATGTTAATTAAACAGAACATAAAGAAAATATCAAATGAAATTTCAGAGCTAAAACTGTCGATGTAATATCTTCCATTCTCGTTGTTTAATAGACTTATAAAGAGCACGTATCAATTTTTCCATATAATTACGTCCTATTTTTGCAATAGAGAAATACTTACTATCACCAGTGTGTTTTACAAGAGCTGAACACAAAGACTCTCTGCCGTAACACAAACTCTTTGACATAATTTTAGCTATACTCCTTGGATTATTTACGTTTTGTAAAACATGTGGAACGTGTTACCTGTGGCCAAGTGTATGAATTGCACTAAAATTAAAGTCACTGGAAAACATTCATCCCGGTTTCCAGAACACCGTGTGCACTAACGACCAATCAACGCGTACTAATAACCTTAAGTAATGTAACAAAGTCTACCTCATAATGTGAATACTCTGTGCTTAAATGTTTCGTTTATACTTCTAGTCACAGCTGCACGATTTCCACGCTGCTGCAAGCAATCAATACCATCTGATGATTAATCGCTAGGCGGTTCGAAAACGGCAGTGTGTTAATAAAAATTGAAGAATAAAACAAATGGCGACTGGTTGCTGCAATTTCAAGAAACCTTCAATTACAAAACTACCCAACCTTGTTACTAATTTTTGCGATTAAGACAACTTCAATAAAAACATTTGTGAGTATTAAATTGCGTTCTTCACAAAACAGTATCTGGTTTCATAAGATTTCTATATCGTGTTGCACAATGTGAAGTACAGCATTCAGAGAAAGCAACGAGCCTCAACTAAACGGGAAGTAATATCTAACAGCTTCTGCACACCGTGGGACCTGGCAGACTGTGTCGATAGTTTGGACACTATAACAATAAAGCCACAACTACGTTCGGAGCCTGCATTAACGAACTGTAAAGGAATTCTTATTCGTTCTTTTCATTTTTTAAAAAATATGTTGTTAGGATTCGACGATAAAGAGAGTTCATTTGTAACAGTCCACATACATGAATATGGAGGGAACATCGATAGATGGACAGATTTATGGACGATCTTTGCAAAAAGGACATTAATTTATCAAAATAAGTCCCTTTACCACGTGAAACGTTCAAGGTTCCTCTGGTTCATGACAGGTGGGGCATTTCCCTTTGTACAAAATGGCTCTGAGGTCATCAGTCCTCTAGAACTTAGAACTACTTAAACCTAACTAACCTAAGGACATCACACACATCCATGCCCGAGGCAGGATTCGAACCTGCGACCGTAGCGGTAGCGCGGTTCCAGACTGAAGCGCCTAGAACCGCTTGGCCACAACGGCCGACTCCCTTTGTACAGATGTATTTAACTATTTAAGGGTGTCACCAGCGATAGGACCTCCATCGCTAGAAAAAAAATCTTCCCCCAACAAATTCGCATCCTGTCCCATCAGACAGGCAGACACATCAATTCAGTATTAGTTTGAAAAAAGTCAGAACACACTACGCATATTAACTGGTACCAAGTGTGATTAGAACCATTCGGCACAAAATTTCAAAAATATTTCGTCACTCAGCGCGAAACTAACATTAGCTTTCGCAGCAGGAGCCTCAACGTCACCACAGCCCAGGGCGGCAGTCTGACGCCTGTTAACTGTTTTGGAAAATTTGGAAATTTGTGGTAAATTCCTATGGGACCAAACTGCTTTGGTCATCGGTCCCGAGGCTTACACACTACTTATGCTAACTTAAACTAACTTACGCTAAGGACAACACACACACCCATGCCCGAGGGAGGACTCGAACCTCCGACGGGGGAAGCAGCGCGAGCCCTGCCAATCAATGTACCCGAGACCGCACGGCTACCCCGTGCAGCTACCTGTTAACCGTGGCCAACGTCGCTTACAACTGTTTCCGGAAAGTGGCCGATTCCTCCGGGAGCCATGTACAGCAGATGCAGTCGCTATCCACCTCTACCTGCGTTCAGCTTGTAGACCTACCATATCTACTGAGTTCAAGTTCTTTGATACCCTGGCAGACAGAAGATGGTCATTGTGGTATTGACAATACATGATTTTTAATTCAGAGTTCTCGCGTTTTCGTGTGGACCGTGAGCCGTTGGAGGCTGTTGGCTTTTAGAGGAGTGACTTTACGTGGAGTAGAAACGAATATGAAATGTATAATAAATGTAGGTGATGAGCAAAGTAGGGAAATATAATCAGAGGAAGAACGTTAATTAATTGTACAGATGAATAAATTGTGATAAGTAGTTATTAAATAAATAGTGTGCTGCAAAAGATTGCCTAAACAGGCTCAACTTAATTGCCACGTGTGAAAAATGAGAAATGATAATTATCATATACAATGTTTCAACAACAGTTTCGTGATTTCCTTGGGAAACAATACAGAACGACACTATAACTGTAAAAATGGTATTATGCACGTGCGTACCGGATAGGTCTGAAATGCATGTCAAATGAACAGCCACTATATTTATGTTTCTTGCTCTTTGTGAATTACTGAACACACATACACATATTATTATACGCTTGAATTGAAATGCGTAATAATCAGACTATATTTGAATTGAAAGACTGTAAGTAGGCTGTTTAGGTTTTTTTTATTGGTAACGCCACCTCTGTATAAAAATCCTGTGTGCAGTCTGTGGCTGCTTTGCATTGTTGTAATACTCGCCATTGTAGTGTTAGGCAGCTGGCTGTGAACAGCGCGTAGCGTTGCGCAGTTAGAGGTGAGCCGCCAGCAGTGGTGGATGTGGGGAGAGAGATGGCGAAGTTTTGAAATTTGTCATGAACTGCTATATATATTATGACTATTGAGGTACATACATTGTTTGTTCTCTATCAAAATCTTTCATTTGCTAACTATGCCTATCAGTAGTTAGTGCCTTCAGTACTTTGAATCTTTTATTTAGCTGGCAGTAGTGGCGCTCACTGTATTGCAGTAGATTGAGTAGCGAAGATTTTTGTGAGGTAAGTGATTTGTGAAAGGTATAGTTTAATGTTAGTCAGGGCCCATTCTTTTGTAGGGATTATTGAAAGTCAGATTGCGTTGCGCTAACAAAATATTGTGTGTCAGGTTAAGCACAGTCCTGCATAATTGTTCAAAAGGGGACGTTTCATATGTCGACCCTTAGCCGAGGATACCTCACTGGAATCTTCTGATTTTTTCTTGTAGTTTGTGTAATTAGTGTAGCTTTTGTTTATTGCTAGCGCGTAATTGTAGAGAAAATCTCCTTTGTAGTTGCAGTCTTTCATTGTTGTACAGTAAAACAGTTGTGGCATGCATGTAGATTTGCACCAAGTATTTCGCAGCTGCAATTAACTAGATATTATTTTCAGTGTTATGTTAATGTGTTCTCTTATTTTTGCTCTTCAAATTGTGCTTTTCTGTGTTGTCGTGTGAAATACTGTGACAATAATGGCGTGTGAAAAACGTAATACTTGCTCCAAAGTAAACTGAGAAATGACAGTGAAAACGAAAGCAGTGTGTTAGCGCCACCGAGTAATGAATTAACTGATGTTCAAAGTAGTAATTTGGTAATCGTGCATAGGGAAATGGAGCGGGCGGCAAACAATGGCGTGGACAGTGAAACAGTGAAAAATTATCGATCGATCGGTCGGCAACAGCTCGCCTCAGGAATCCGAAATGACAGGAAACAATCTCGCAAATACTGTAGATTCAGGATTTGGGTCCTCACCGTTTTCTCAAATAAGTCAAGACACATTTTCTGCTTGTCAAAATGTGAATATTGCCGCTGCAACTTCACTGCCGAAAAGCACTGAGGAACGTGTTTCAGACACCAGTGCATTGTTATTACAGTTAATGCAACAAATGGGACAAAGGCTACAAAAGTTAGACACAACGCTTGAATAAACTCAGAAACAAATGAAACAAAATCAGAGACAAACACAGCAACAGTTAGACGCAGTGGAACAAAATCTTCACACCACGCTTGAACAAACATGTGAAGATTTGACTATTGAGTTACATAAAATCGAATCGAAATGTCAAACAGTCTGTAACGACGTAAAAACACAAATTTGTGAGCATTTTCAACCTATTTTTTCGCAGCATGAAAATGCATTACAGAATCACGAAGCAGCCATAAAAGAACTGCAAACTATTGTTCATGAAAATCATGAGACCCTGCAAGCTAAAATTGACTCAGTTGCATCTACCGATTCGGTTATGCAATTTGCAAAAACTCAGGAAAACTTAAAGGACACAGTAGATACTCTGAAAATTGGTTCAGAAAGACACATGGAGGAAATTAGTTCATTATCAGAGAAAGTAGTTGAACTTTCGGATCAGCTAAATAATTTATCTACGAAGGTAGATGATAATCTGAATGACACAAAACCGGTAGTCTTTAATGACACAGAAGAGAGCGAACAAATTAGGAAACTGAAACAAAATCTGAAACAAATTAATACGCAACACCAAAGAGAAATCCGGGAAGTACAAGATCAGCTGACACAGGTAATACAAGAATTACGTATTTCAGAGGACACTCGCGCTCCAACACGGGAAGAGGGACTTAGAAATACGGAAAAGCCGCAAAATAATAACACAGGGCATTTCGGAAGTTATGAAAGAAATTGGTAATGTGCACAGAATTTTGAGATGGAACGGCCGACACGACCTAACAATGACCGATATGCGATTCGCCGACATGATGATTTTGACTATAAGCTGTTCATTACTACACGTAAATTCAAAACATTTAAGAATTCTGGCAACGACATTCATCCACAAGCGTGGCTTCATCAATTCTCTCATTGTTTTCCTCCCAACTGGTCATTAGAGCACAGATTAGAATTTATGTGTGGCTATTTAGAGAATGAACCAGCTGAAAGAATGTGATCGGTCATTCACGATTGTCACAGTGAAGGAGAATTTTATCATGCCTTCCTCTCAGCATATTGGTCTCAAGCTACACAAGACCGAGTAAAACATAGCATCATAATGATGAAACATTTCGAACAATCTGAATTCTCCAGTCTTGTGAAATATTTTGAAGACATGTTGCACAAGAATCAATATCTTTCAAACCCATACAGCCCCTCAGAACTCATCCACATTTGCTTAATCAAACTGCCTGAACTTTTACGACATATTTTTTTGGCAGGACGTTGCAAAGACGATATTGAAGCTTTTCAGGGACTGTTACAAGAACTGGAAATTGACACTGACAATCGGGGAACGCGGAAACAGGAGCACAACAATTACAGATCACATCCGTCACAATTCCGCGATGACAGAAATAATATACGACAAGGCTATTCTTTCAACGTAAATCGTCACCGAAACAGACACCACCCATATGACAACCACTGGCAGAGTAATAATAGTTACAGAGAAAGATCGCATTTCCATAGTAATGAATATGACAGAGATTACCTTAGAAACACAATATGGGAACCAAAACAATTATTATCAAGGGAGACAGAATAACTTCAGACGCAACAGTTCGGCGCACAGTTACGATTCACGGAGAAATTCTCCACCACGTGACGGACAAGGAAGAAATTACGGAACCTACCGACATGACGACAGACGATATATTCGTAACGACAGACCTGAATTGCATCAGAACTGGCGGGATTTAAACAGGGCAGGGCCTTCTCGGCAAGGTGAATTTGTAGAAGTTAGGTCTCCTAATCCCAATAAAGACGCGCGCCAACAAAGGGACAGACAATGACTCGCACCGCAGGCAGCCGCATGCGCCGGCTGGTTCAGAGAAAAATAACATAGACGCTAACCTTGAGAAAAATTCCAGTATTGTTTACCGACGTATACTGCATGATAATTGCGTTTAAGTTGAAACTCTGAGTACTATGAAGAGTAAAGGATTGCATCACATTTCACATGTAAAACCGTTTATTGAGAGGTAATCTGCTTTTTAACTTTGTCTTTGCCATAAAACTTTTCACTTCACATTTCTAGTATGCTTTGTCAGACTTAAGAAACTGTTAACATGCAACAATGCTTGAAGTTAAATATCCAGCCTAGAACCTAGGGAACATTTTTAAACAGAAATTACGAATGCATTGTTATAGTGAACAGACTACACAGTGTTGTATTTGTACACTCTTGCTTGTTAGTTGCACGATTACGTAACGACTAACAGGCTTACATACTTAGGACACATACCAGTACTGCTAATGAGATTTTAATGCAACATTTTGGTTTACCTGAAAATACATTCTGGATTTAAAGTACTTTCTGTGAGATACCAGATGACACAGTGGTTAGTTTATGTGACGGCTACACGATTATTTCACGACGCTACTAATGAGTGACACAATTTATATTATTGCTTTGCGCTGTTTCTGTTTTATATCTGCACAGTTTTCTGTTTTATTCTGGAAAGTAAAACATGTTTTAGTAGTAACTTTTGTGGTATAGCTACAATGAGACAGCCTTTTTCATAGCACAACAATACGTTACAGTACAGTACTTTCTTCATCACGGCAATAAGCGTAATACTAAGATATCTATATGCAAAGCAATTCACTTCGTTTATTACAAGGTAAGTACATTGACTTCAGCAGAACTTTGCTTACAGAGGACGATAACTACGACACTTCCACAGAATGATCTTACAACATGACGCACAGTTTAGCGCTACAGCACACGTATTTGAGTGATTAATTTCACACTTAAAACATTTTTTTTTAAGATATTTGAAGTGCAATGATACAAGGGTTTCCGTGATACATTTCATTCCATTGCTGTAATCTGTAACACCTGAGGGTATAATTACATTGATCCTCAGGGGGGTACACACTTACTTTGTGTACCATGTGTTTGGCAAGCACAAGGTGCCCTAGCTTTTATGGTATTTGCTTATACAACTTTACACATCGGTACCATATTTCTGTAGCACACAAATTACACAGCTATCTGATCATTTAACTGAGAGATAAACATTTTTTTTTACTACATCAGTGACACATGTTTACGTAATTATACAGTTGGATAACTTCACACTTATGAAATTGTATTTTGTCTGTACTTTGTGAAATGCTCATATTTTTCCAGAACCATTGTGATACTATGAGAGCTTTGAATGATGTATTTGGTATGGGATCACGATTTTTAAAGTACGTTTGAGGCAGATGACACTTTTGACATGAGCAGAGAATTTTTTTTAGGTTTTTAAATTATTGGAGGAAGCTACGACGATTTTGAGAGTTGACTGAGGTGTTATGATGTTATTATTACGATGACTATGTGTATTATGCTGTTGCGGTATGTTTATGATCAATAAGCTGATGCTATATGAGTTATTTGAGTATGCTACGTATCTGTTATCATAAAATATTGAAGAAGTGTCGACGAATAAGGTAAGGAATAATGAGTAGTGGTTAGGGACTCACTCTGGTTTGTGAAACAGGTTGTTGGAAACCAAGAATCGTACTTTAAGAGTTATGAAATGTATGTAAATGCGTGAATCTATTACAATGCCGATGAAAACTTTTTGGACACTGTTATATCAATAGGATTTTGTTTCTACAGATTTGTAACGCAAATTCTTGACCTGTGAAATATTTTTATACGAGACTGTCACTGTAGCGGAAACTGCTGTCGTAAATATTTCGGTAAGAAAGCTAAGTGACCTTGATGTAATGCGTTGTGGCGCCCAGCTGGGCCAGCTGCCTGGAGAAAAAGCCATTAGGTGGAGAAAAAAAATGAGGCCATTAACCTCGCTTCTGACATTCCTTTGTAGAAAGCATCGCAAATACGACACGCTCGAACTTGAAAACATATGATTACACTGTGGAGCTCTTAATTTATGATAAAATGCCTAATGAAATAATGAGAAACATTTTACATCCATTGTCTTTCTAGTTGAGAGATTGCTCATTTTGTTTAATATCTAGTTTCTAGCGGCACTGCAGCATTGGTTAAAATAAAATTTAATATATGTACTAATATAGTTATTTTATGCCTACAGATCCAGTCAATAAGAAATTTATGATCTACTTCCAAGAAAACGAGGGCACATAAATAGACATTTCCCTTCACAGGAATTGCATAAATAATTTCTTTACGATTTGGTAACTTATCTGCTAGTGTAAGTTCTCGTGATGCATCACTCTAGTGTTAAGATGTGACATAGGTATTAGACATGGCCATTTTTATTGTAATATTTTTTTCTGCTTGAGCTATGTCATGTTTAGATATCTGCTGTTTGCCAGGCATAGTGTTACTGAATTTGACTTTGTATTATTCTGTTAAGCCAGTTTTACTAATGATTTATTTTTATTGTTTGCTGCACATTGCCTTATATTAGTTGTAATATTGCTGCTTGCTTTGCGAATTTGAATATTTTGTCATTGCTGTTTGTGTTAATTGTTTTGTGCTGCTGCATTGCCTCGTCCCTTAGTTTAGCATCTGAGCTCAGTAGATTTAAGTTAGCTTAAGAGAGGGTAGACTATATAAGAAACTGATTATGGACAATAGAGAAAAAATGCATTGAGAAGTTATATGAAAAAGATTTGGGCCAAAATGAATATTGTACACTGAGAAATAATTATTTTGAAAGAAATATGAATAGAATACAGAAAGCAGGTATAGACAGCACTTTTTGAAATAATGAAGAACGAAGGGAGATCTCCAAGAAGTAAAGAAAGTTTTGTTTGCAAGATACTGCAGTAAAACAAACCCTGTCCTTTCCCTTTCTGTTATTCCGCTGTGTTTGTGTACTCTTGTATATTTATGTTCTTCCTGTCTTTATATGTTTACCTCATAAGACTTATGTTGTAGAATTTTTCTCATACTCAGCTACATGAACTATGATGAGGAATACTGTTATACTCAAATATAATTTGCATTAATAATATGTTATTTACTTTGCAAAGATGTTTAGACATTATTTATTCTGTTTTGTTTTAATGCTCATGTGTGAAGGTGATGTTTCAAAAGTTATTCTGATCTTTTATATATTTACGTATGTCATAATTCCTGTAACACTGATGTATATGCCTATTTCTATTCTTTGGTAAAGCCTGTTTTACTACAAATGTTATCTGTACTGTTATGTTCTTTAACAATGTATTTTATACCTTTGTTATTGTATTCTCATGTTATAAAATTGTAATTGACACCAGTTCATCAAATTAAGTAACTTGTAAGTTCCATTTCACTGCACACGTTTCTGTTGGTCATAGTATATGGACAATATGTGAGAAGTAGGGACTATTTGTGATTGCACGTGTGTTAATAATTCAGCAAGGGACTGGATAACAGCATTGCTGGTTCTAAGGACAATTTCAAAAACTTTGTGAGTGCACAAATGGTGGTTATGGACTTGCTATATTCTCCGCAAGACTCTTCGCTGGTGATTGTGCACCTGCACAGTGGCAACCGATGGCTGCTGGCCGTCTCTACAAGGACTACAGTGGGTCTGCATCTTTGATGGCCCACCATTACCGTTATTTCTACAAGGACTGCAGTGGGTCTGCACCTCTGGTGGCCCACCAATACCGTAATCTCTACCAGGACTACAGTGGGTCTACTCTGTGATGACCTACCTACCAATGTTCTTCAAAACGTCGAATGACTCTGCTGTGGGTTTGCTCTGTTGTGGCCCATTACCTGTCAGCATGTCAAGAGTCAGCACTGTCTTTCCGTTGGAAGGACAACACTACTTCTTCAAGATTGCATGGAAATCCACTACTTCTGTGTGCAATTTCTTTTACTAATGAGACTCTATAAAAAATAAAAAAAACCTGTAATTACTATTATGATGAATGATCAGGACTATCTTTATGGACTGTGAGAAAATTTCAGCTTTTGACCAACATTGTATCAATAAGTGTATGCATTTGATTTCTTTGTTATTGTAATTACGATTATGAAAAATTTTAACAAATATGTATTGCCCAGTGCCCAAAACAATTTGTAAAATTTTTTGTGGGGAGCATGGGGGCTATGTAAGTAGGCTGTTTAGGTTTTTTTATTGGTAACGCCACCTCTGTATAAAAATCCTGTGTGCAGTCTGTGGCTGCTTTGCATTGTTGTAATACTCGCCATTGTAGTGTTAGGCAGCTGGCTGTGAACAGCGCGTAGCGTTGCGCAGTTGGAGGTGAGCCGCCAGCAGTGGTGGATGTGGGGAGAGAGATGGCGGAGTTTTGAAATTTGTCATGAACTGCTATATATATTATGACTATTGAGGTAAATACATTGTTTGTTCTCTATCAAAATCTTTCATTTGCTAACTATGCCTATCAGTAGTTAGTGCCTTCAGTACTTTGAATCTTTTATTTAGCTGGCAGTAGTGGCGCTCGCTGTATTGCAGTAGCTTGAGTAGCGAAGATTTTTGTGAGGTAAGTGATTTGTGAAAGGTATAGTTTAATGTTAGTCAGGGCCCATTCTTTTGTAGGGATTATTGAAAGTCAGATTGCGTTGCGCTAACAAAATATTGTGTGTCAGTTTAAGCACAGTCTTATATATAAATTGTTAAAAAAGTGGACGTTTCAAGACGAATATGGGATGGGTACTAAGCACGTAGTCAGAGCCCTTAAATTTGCCCCATTTACCCCGTGTGTGATGATAAATAAAACTGATTCCGATTACCTTCAGTTATGTTTGCGACCCATAATTGCCTTAAATATATGTCGGAGAAGGAGATGGAAGCTACCAAGAAGTATACTATTAACACAAGCAGTCAAAAGGTATCTACAATCTAATAAAAACGACTAAAGTAGGTTGTCCATGCTAACTACACTGATCAGCTAAAACATTATGACCACCTGCTTAATAGCTTGTTTGTCCTTCTTTGGAACGAAATACATCGCTGACTCTGTGTATCAGGGATCTGTCAGTCTGTTGGAAGATTTGTCGAGGTATGTGGCATTAGATGTTTTAATCATAGGTCGTGTAATTCGCGTAAATAACGGACCGCTGATTAGCGTACGCGGTGATGGCACCCGGTAGCTACCCAGATGGGTTCCATAGGATTTACGTCAGGTGAATTTGGTCGCCAAGACATCATCGTGAGTTCCCTATAACGCTCCTCAAACCACTGAAGCAAGGGTTCTGGCTCCGAGACAAGGACAATTATACTACAGAAAGATGACATTGCCTTCGGGGAAGACATCTAGCATGAAAAGATGTAGGTGGTTGGCAATTGTCAGTGCGTCTTCGGTTACTACCAAAGATCCCATGCAAGCGTAGGAGAATGTCTCTCAGAGCATAACACGGTTCCCACCAACGCGCGACCGCACGTTTCGAGCCACCATTCACTTCAATGACGGCGTTTGTGGAGGCGACAACCGACCTAATGTAGCAAAAATGTGTTTCACCCGAAGGACCGACACGTTTCCTTTGATCGACGCTCGAATGCTGATGGCCCCGTGTCCATTGCAATCGTAATAGACGATGTCGTTGGGTCAACATGTGAACACATCGGCGTGGTCTGCTGCGGATCTCCATGTTCAACAATGTACAATTAACAGTAATACTCCGAAACACCTGTGCGTGCACCAACACTGTGCTCTTTCGGCAGAGACACCACTGATAACAAGTTTTCCTACTTTACAGACCAGACAAGCCTCCAAACCCCACCGTCTGTGAAGAATCGCGTTGCGTCGAACCATTTAGTGCCTGTTCTTCTACATCTTTCTGTAGATGCTCACGACACTAGCACGTGAACATTCGAGCAGCTTCTCCGTTTTCGAGATACTCGTACACAGGCTCTGCGTAATAATAATCCGTCCTTTATCAAAGTCGCTTATCTCAATGGATTTCCCCATCTTTTTTAGGGTGACCCCCCGTCCGTGTCAGCCCCGCTTATACAGGGTGATTCAAAAAGAATACCACAACTTTAGGAATTTAAAACTCTGCAACGACAAAAGGCAGAGCTAAGCACTAGCTGTCGGCGAATTAAGGGAGCTATAAAGTTTCATTTAGTTGTACATTTGTTCGCTTGAGGCGCTGTTGACTAGGCGTCAGCGTCAGTTGATGCTAAGATGGCGACCACTCAACAGAAAGCTTTTTGTGTTATTGAGTACGGCAGAAGTGAATCGACGACAGTTGTTCAGCGTGCATTTCGAACGAAGTATGGTGTTAAACCTCCTGATAGGTGGTGTATTAAACGTTGGTATAAACAGTTTACAGAGAATGGGTGTTTGTGCAAAGGGAAAAGTTCTGGACGGCCGAGAACGAGTGATGAAAATGTAGCACGCATCCAGCAAGCATTTGTTCGCAGCCCAGGAAAATCGACTCGCAGAGCTAGCATAGAGCTTCAAATTCCACAATCACATTGCCACTTGGCACTTATCTGTCCGTAACTACCTGAACATCAACTACCCGAGGCGATGGATCGGGCGCCAGGCAGCCCGTGACAGAGCACTTCATCACTGGCCTCCAAGAAGCCCTGATCTTACCCCCTGCGATTTTTTCTTATGGGGGTATGTTAAGGATATGGTGTTTCGGCCACCTCTCCCAGCCACCATTGATGATTTGAAACGAGAAATAACAGCAGCTATCCAAACTGCTACGCCTGATATGCTACAGAGAGTGTGGAACGAGTTGGAGTATCGGGTTGATATTGCTCGAGTGTCTGGAGGGGGCCATATTGAACATCTCTGAACTTGTTTTTGAGTGAAAAAAAAACCTTTTTAAATACTCTTTGTAATGATGTATAACAGAAGGTTATATTATGTTTCTTTCATTAAATACACATTTTTAAAGTTTTGGTATTCTTTTTGAATCACCCTGTATACTGTTGGTACCGCGTCACGTCTCCACAACGGCTCCAGCCGGCATCCAACGTTGCATTGGGTAGCGGTCACAATGTCTTAGCCGATCAGTGTAAGTACTGCTGCAACTGGTTGCTGTCCGGGACAACGACTAAAGTACTGCACTAAAAGGTGCCTGTTATTTTTTCTGTTTTAATATTTACTTCATGCACTGCTACCGATCGTCTGAGTACTGATTCATTCCGAAACTGGATTTTATAAAATCTGGTCCTCCTTTTTGCCATATGTCCTGGATTTTGTGAAGCCACTGTGCCTCTTATCTTGATCAGGCAGTTCCTTACTATTTGTAAGTTCCACTGAGTACCATGTCGTCTGAAGTCATTAAGGTCCGCCGTCCGTTGTGGCCGTGTGGTTCTAGGCGCTTCAGTCTGGAAGCGCGTGACCGCTACGGTCGCAGGTTCGAATCCTGCCTCGGGCATGGATGTGTGTGTTGTCCTTAGGTTAGTTAGGTTTAAGTAGTTCTAAGTTCTAGGGGACTGATGACCACAGATGTTAAGTCCCATAGTGCTCAGAGCCATTTGAACCATTTTGAACCATTAAGGTCCAACGACTAACCTGCAATGCGCAACGGAATATGGCTATAGCGACTTAAGCACGATGGATCAAGCAATGCATCTCGTTAACCATTTAAAAGACATTTCTCAAGCAGGACAGCTATTATCAATAAACACAGGAGCTGGACAGGAGTGGCAGAATGCAAATAGGTGAAAAGACTAACGAAGTATTCTCCGTTAAAGCAAACATTCATTAAAAACGAGGTAACCTGTCCTCAAATTTTGGCAATCATTTCACAAGTCAAAATCATCTTAATATTATCGTTTCTTGCAGGGGAAGGTTATTTTTTAACACAGATTCCACGCATTATCCTGTCAGAAAAAAGAGTGTCATTGGAAAGGGTGGGACACCGTTGCTCTGGTAAATGCATTAGAACGCCAACATTCTTTACTACTGGAGACAGGAAGTCAGTGGAAGATAATTCCACCAATCAAACCAAAGCCCAATAATTCCTACGAATCATGAGTGGTTATCATCAGACCTGACTTGTGACCATTCATTTTGCTCAAGAAAACCCATAGAACACAATGAAGCCATTCTAACATGGACAGATAAGTGAAGCCAAACTGTCCTTTCGAAAACTAATTTGAAATCTGATAAGGTTTACGCATGTAAAATTCAGCCACATAATTCGCTTGATAGCTGAAGTTAATCAGAGCACGAATTACCTACATTATTAAACGAAACTTTTAACAGAAATGCCAACCAAAAACTTTTATCCTAAGTGCGCTCAAAAGCAGCACGTGTTACTCACCACATCGTCAGCCCGCCACTGACTAACTCCGAAACTTTTTAAAACTTACCAGACGCTGTGACCTGACGCCTCACACCAGAGTGGAGTGCGCTGAGGCCAGCCAACGTCAGCAAAAGATATCGCGGACCCGGGCGCTCTGTCCCATTGGGAGGACAAAAATGACAGTGATTGTTGGTCTAGTCTCCAACCCGTCCCCTGTACAAAATTTGAACAAAATTTTTATGAAACTGTCCACTACTCGCACGTTGGTCTGCCTGGCCTATAGCAAGACGTAGTGCTAGAAAAGAGCGAGACAAACTGTTGTCTCTGGCCGGGCACGCCATAAGCCTGATTTGAAAACTAAAAATTCAACGAATGCTCCCGCGCTTCTACAACGAAAATCAAGAAAGCTATACTTATTCTACAGAATGGTGCACACAAAACCGGCCTCTGCGCTGAAAGGAATATGAATGAAGAAAATCAACGTACATCATCGCTTTCTTACATTTTTATTGTACAATTTCATTATTAACTAAGTAATTAACAGTTTAAGTAACAGATTTATTAGTGTAATAAACATATTTTAGAAAGGAATTTAAAGTCTGTGTTCAAAATCTTCTCCGCCAACATCCAAGCAAAGTTGTGGCTCAAAATGACTCTGAGCACTATGGGACTTTACTTCTAAGGTCATCAGTCCCCTAGAACTTAGAACTACTTAAACCTAACTAACCTAAGGACATCACACACATCCATACCTGAGGCAGGATTCGAACCGCGACCGTAGCGGTGGAACGTCCCCTTAGAAAAATTATACATGACTGTGCTCAAACTGACACAATATTTTTCAGCGCAACGCAATCTGACTTTCAATAATCCCTACAAAAGAATGGTCCTGACTAACATTAACCTATACCTTTCACAAATCACTTACAAAAATGTTCGTTACTCGAACTACTGCAAATACAGCGAGTTCCACTACTGCCAGCTAAATAAAAGATTCAAACTACAGAAGGCACTAACTACTGATAGGCATAGTTAGCAAATGAAAGATTTTAATAGAGAACAAACAATGTATTTCCCTTAATAGTCATAATATATATAGCAGTTCATGGTATCCAGTGTTACAAATTTCAAAACTCCGCCATCTCTCTCCCCACATCCACCACTGCTGGCGGCTCACCTCCAACTGCGCAACGCTACGCGCTGTTAACATCCAGCTGCCGCTGCCCCACACTACAATGGCAGACAACAATGCAAACCAGCCACAGACTGCACACAGCACAGCCAGTGATTTTCATACAGAGCGCTACGTAACGTTGCCAATAAGAAAACATAAACAGCCTACTTACAGCGGTCGCGCGGTTCCAGACTGTAGCGCCTAGAACCGCTCGGCCACCCCGGCCGGCAGCAAAGTTGTGCACGTCGAAGGATGTTTTCAGTACTCTTTGAGGAATGTTCGAAATTTCTTCACATATGCTGTTTCTTAATGTGTCAAGTGTTCTGGGATTGTTGCGGTAGACTCTAGCCTTCAGAAATCCCCAGAAGTAAAACCGACATGGTGACAAATCGGGAGAGTGGAGTGGTCACAAGCCCTTATTAATGGTCCTCTCTTCTGTAAAAATCAGTAAGTATACGAGCTAAGGACAAATCCGACATATGAGAAGTTGCCCCATCTTGCTGCAAATATGCACAACATTTTTCGTTCGGAGTTAACAGAGCCGAAAATTCATTGCAGAGTTGCAAGTAAACATGTGTGTTGACAGTTCCGTTCAAGAACAGTGGCCCGATAATTCTGTTACCAGATACAGCACACCATACACCAATTTTTAAATCGTGTAACGGCTTTTGCAGTATGTCATGGGGATTCTCTGTAGCCCAGTGTCTTGTGTTTTGTGAATTAACGTAACCCGACACATGAAACCAAGCTTCATCCATCGAAAAAAGGAAGAATGGATCAAGATGTCCCCCAGCGACATTTTCCAGTAGCCAATTACAGTAATGTGTAATCTTACCCTTGTCCGCTTCTTTTATTTGCTGAACAACACTCACACGGTAAGGTTTCATTTTTAAGCCATGACCTGCGAGATATTCCACATTGTTGTGATAATCGTCGTATTGACTTGTAGGGAATTCTTTAAATGTGTGCCGTCACGTTTGCCACAACTTCAGGTGTACGTACAGTCGGTGCCTCAATTCTCTTTGAATTAATAACACTGACTGTCGAACGCCACTTTCTCACTAGACCCTGAATCGTTGATTTTGCAGGAATATTACTTTCTGGAATCTGTTTATGAAAAGTGTCACGAACAACTCTAAAGGATTCAGAAAGAACATTTTCTTCAACAGTGAACACAAGTTCTTCAGTGGAGTGAGGCATGACAATGAAGTACACGGTCTATAACGACTACTTCCCGTACGAACTACTCACACGATACTGCTGTTGGAAGGTGGCAAAGAAACTGACAAGCTAGTAATGCTACTCACACGCGTTCGCATTCCGGTTCGGCCGGTTTTATATGCGCCAATCTGTACAATTGCATATGCACTCCCTGTTAACAACACATTCATAAAACGCGCATTCAATAAGTAATACAACACTTTTTTCCTCGGTACTTTTCGGTTGAAAAAATGGGAAATTTTTTGTGGGACATGGAGGAATAATCCCTATTCAGTCCCTATAGTTTCATGAAGTCCGATAAGTATTCGTGCTACACGTAGCCTTCAAAGTGGCGTCTATAACGGAGGTGCGTCCGAAGCAGAACGCTTGAAGAGTGTCCACGGAGACCTGGCAGTGGAAAAAAGCACGGAGAGTCGTTGGGCGAGGCATCGTTCATCATCGCAAACATGGGTTCACCTTTTCGAACTCTAAGCAAAACGTTAATCCATAGAGTGGCGCCACACCACCTCTCCTCCGAAGAAACAGCTCAAAGGCGCATCCTCAGCCGGTTAAGTCATGACGACTGTCTTCTGGGACGCTAAAGGGGTTATTCTGTTTGATGTTCTCCCTCATGGTGCAACGATCAACTCTGGAGGGTGTTGTGCTACGCACAGGAAATTGAAGAAATGGCTGCAGCGTGTTCGTCACCACAAAAATGCAGACGAAATCCCCCGTAACAACGCAGGGCCCCACGCAAGTCTAAGCACCCAAGAGAAGCTCGCAAAACTATATTCCAGCCGCGCGGGGCAGCCGTGCGGTCTAGGGCGTTGTCACCTGTTCGCTGTTCGCCCCCCCCCCCCCTGTTGGAGGTTCGAGTCCTCCTTCGGATATGGGTATATGGGTGTGTGTGTTGTCCCTAGCATAAGTCAGTTTAAGTTAGATTAAGTAGTGCGTAAGCCTAGGGACCAATTTCTTCTTCATCCACCCAACAGCCCAGGTCTCGCACCTTCCATCTATTTGGTTCAGTGAAGGACGCATTCCGTGGGAAGCAGTAGATGGATGATGGGAGGCTATTGATGCAGCAAGATGTTGGCCCCGACGTCGATCCGTAGAGTGGTTCCATATCTGCATACAAGCCCTCCCAGTATGGTGACGTAAGGTCGTCGTACTGAAAGGTGATTATGTTGAAAAATACAGATTTTTAGTCAAAAGAGTGGGGAATACTATGGTGTATTGGAGTCCTGAATAAAATCAACCTGAATTCAGAAAAAAAATGCGTCACATTACGTACTGAAGGCACCTCGACCATCACAGAGATAACGGTGAGTATGGGCAACATAGGATGCTGATATACGTTAATGTTCAGAAAAAACATACCACCTTGAATGAGTTCAGATGCCGGCCGCTGTGGCCGAGTGGTTCTGGGCGCTTCAGTCTGGAACCGCGATGCTGCTACGGTGGCAGGTTCAAATCCTGCCTCGGGCATGGTGTGTGTGATGTCCTTAGGTTAGTTAGGTTTAAGTAGTTCTAAGTCTAGGGGACTGATGACCTCAGATGTTAAGTCCCATAGTGCTTAGAGCCATTTAAACCATTTTGAGTTCAGATAGGACACTCATATTTACAGGACATTAGTATATCCTGCAGAAAAGACTAGTCTTTGAACCATGCCGTCCTGCAGGTTCAGGGTCAACATCAATACCGCGGCGCAACACCACCTACCCCTAAAATGTGCCTGTGGCTCTCGTTGTCGCTATAAACCAAAGGTAATGAATCAGTGTGACTTCAGCTGACGGGCAGGATGCCTCGCAGACGTATGCGCGAACGGTACCATCATATCAGTCAATTTGAAAGAGGACGCAAACTGGCATGAGAAATGTGATGTATCCATCTGAGAAATTGCTGGTTGTGTGGGACAAAGTGTTCGGCACTGCAACGGATGTGCAGAATGGTTCACGGAAGGCTGTAGAACAGGTGATGTGTCAAGTTGCACCCCCCTTAGAAGATCGACGCCTCATCCAAATGGCACTGCGGGACAGATCTGCGTCCTCCTCGGCTCTGACGCAACAGTAGAACAGTGTAACACAATTTACACTATCAGGAGTGACAGGCCGTCGCCTTATGTTACGGCATGGGCTACGTGCGCGTCATCGCTTCTCCGCCTACCTTTTACGAATCTGCAGAAACATGCTAGACGGTAGTGGTGTATGGATCAACGTCACTGGTGACAGGAATGGCATCAGATCTTGTTTACGGACGAGTCTACGTTCTATTTGTTTTAAAATGGTGCGGCATTTTCGTTTGCCGCAAACAGACAGAACAGTATCACAGTGCATTCTCACAAGACATACAGCGCTAACTCAAGGCCCTATGGTGTGAGGTGCCATTGGGTACAGCCACAAATCACAGCTGATGCGTTTCCAGGGCACAGTGACCTAAGTGAATGACATCGAGCGACCCATAGCCATTCCGTTTCTGTAAGCACCCCAGACGCCATTTTTCAGCAAGACAATGCACGATCACATTTTGCTGCAGGCACTCGTGCCTTTCTGGTGTCACAGGATGTCAGCCTTGTGCCCTGGCTCGTCAGACCACCAGACTTGTCGCCAATCGAAATTTTATGGGATATGGTGACACGTCTGTTGCAGCGCTATGACCCAATGCCGGCCACAGTAGATGAACTTTGGAACCAGTTGAATACAGCATGACAGCATGGATGGCTATACCACAGGACGCCATTCGCGCCTTATACGCGTCGATGAAATCACGCATGGAACATCAGGGCCCATGGCGGACCCTGTGCCTACTAGGCAACGGGACATATACTGAACCGAGGTGACTGAAATGGTAATCATTTCTGCAGAGTGTACTGATGTACATGTCCTGTGGACATGACCGTCCTGTCTCTGGCCGTTGGAGGTGTTCTACTTTCTCTGAACATGAATGTAGAACAGGAGGAAGTAAAATCAATAAAGTTGATTTGCTAGACGTGGCTATACGATAAGCAAAAAGCAGAGAAGCAATTTCCTGAATGTGGTGAAGCCATGTTAATTATTACAAATAATAATCTCTTGAAAGGTGGATGAGACAGATGCCTTTCAATGGTACAAAGCCCGCTCACATTATATTAAAGCTCTTAAAATATGCAAGAATTTAGAAACAATAATTAACAATTCTCTAGACAGATAATGATACAGTTACTGTTCGTCTCATCGTAGTGAATACTCTTAGTTCAGAATACATAATAAAAACCATCGTCCGTTCATTTACAAAATCGTAAAGAAGAAATGTAGTTCTAAACTGTACGACAGTCCCCCATCATGGGGCGACACAGTGTTTGAGAACCCCTACGTTGCAAAGCAGACAGTAGAATAGGGTAGCCCACCGAGGTATGGATCGTTGCAAGTACCGTAAGAGACGTTGAGTGGGTTACTGTATATACTGTGTTGTTCTCAACGCAAGGACGTCTTAACTGACGACCATCAATCCAGCAGTCTCTTTTGCTAGTGACTCACAACATGTCCAGCGCTAGAGAAAACAGCGCACTCACCGTGTTAGCAATAAATTATGATCAGAGACTGACTGTTACTTTCTCGTACAACTCGCTCTCTCACGTCTAAAATTATGTTGTCAACTCTGCGATATAGATAAGAGGTGCCAAACGCGAAAGCCGTCGTCGCGGTGGTGCTGACTCACGCATCTCGTGAGGTTAGCTCGCTTTCTAGCCTGTCTCTAGCTTGATATTCGCCAGACGCTAATCGTTCGCAAGCTTTTTGAGTACGTGACTTTCCAAGATTGCAAAAGACATATATGCCTATGGTATGAAATACTGTGTTTATTTTTACTAAGTCTGTTTGTTTACCCCAATTCAGTGGCTCTAAACTCGTGCGGTGCTTCAGGACCCACGAAGCTAATAATCTTATTTGTCAAGTTCTGAATGCTGCGCTGACGAATACAAGAATATAATACTGTATTAGTATACTACTGGCCATTAAAATTGTTTCACCAAGAAGAAATGCAGATGATAAATGAGTATTCATTGGACAAATATATTTTACTAGAAATAACATGTGACTACATTTTCACGCAATTTGGGTACATAGATCCTGAGAAATCAATACCCAGAACAACCACCTCTGGCCGTAATAACGGCCTTGATACACCTGGGCATTGAGCCAAACAGAGCTTGGATGGCGTGTACAGGTACAGCTGCCCATGCATCTTCAACACGATACCACAGTTCGTCAAGAGTAGTGACTGGCGTATTATGACGAGACAGTTGCTAGGCCACCATTGACCAAATGTTTTCAATTGGTGAGAGATCTGCAGAATGTGCTGACCAGGACAGCAGTCCAACATTTTCTGTATCCAGAAAGGCCCGTACAGGACCTGCAACATGCGGTCGTGCATTATCCTGCTGAAATGTAGGGTTTCGCAGGGATCGAATGAAGGGTAGAGCCAGGTTCGTAACACATCTGAAATGTAACGTCCACTGTTCAAAGCGCCGCCAATGCGAACAAGAGGTGACCGAGACGTGTAACCAATGGCACCCCATACCGTCACGCCGGGTGATACGCCAGTATGGCGATGACGAATACACGCTTCCAATGTGCGTTCACCGCGATGCCGCCAAACACGGATGCCACCATCATGATGCTGTAAACAGAACCTGGATTCATCCGAAAAAATGACGTTTTGCCATTCGTGCACCCAGGTTCGTCGTTGAGTATACCATCGCAGGCGCTCCTGTCTGTGATGCATCGTCAATGGTAACCGCAGCTATGGTCTTCGATCTGATAGTCCATGCTGCTGTAAACGTCGTCGAACTGTTCGTGCAGATGGTTGTTGTCTTGCAAACGTCCCCATCTGTTGACTCAGGGATCGAGACGTGGCTGCACGATCCGTTACAGCCATGCGGATAAGATGCCTGTCATCTCGACTGCTAGTGATACGAGGCAATTGAGACCCAGGACGGCGTTCCGTATTACCCTCCTGAACCCACCAATTCCATATTCTGCTAACAGTCATTGGATCTCGACCAACGCGAGCAGCAATTAGCCGGCCGAAGTGGCCGTGCGGTTAAAGGCGCTGCAGTCTGGAACCGCAAGACCGCTACGGTCGCCGGTTCGAATCCTGCCTCGGGCATGGATGTTTGTGATGTCGTTAGGTTAGTTAGGTTTAACTAGTTCTAAGTTCTAGGGGACTAATGACCTCAGCAGTTGAGTCCCATAGTGCTCAGAGCCATTTGAACCATTTTTCGAGCAGCAATGTCGCGATACGATAAACCGCAATCGCGATAGGCTACAATCCGACCTTTATCAAAGTCGAAAACCTGATGGTACGCATTTCTCCTCCTTACACGAGGCATCACAACAAAGTTTCACGAGGCAACGCCGGTCAACTGCTGTTTGTGTATGAGAAATCGGTTGGAAACTTTCCTGACGTCAGCACGTTTTAGGTGTCGCCACCGGCGCCAGCCTTGTGTGAATGCTTTGAAACGCTAATCATTTGCATATCACAGAATCTTCTTCCTGTCGGTTAAATTTCGCGTCTGTAGCACGCCATCTTCGTGATGTAGCAATTTTAATGGCCAGTAGTATAATTACACATACTGCAAGAAAATGCGAATATTATGCATGTCAATTTTTCTTGGTTGGAGTTCGAGGACGTATAAAACGTTATGAAAAACATCGTCGCCGCAGCCTGTTCAGACCGTTTATGTTCTTCCCACCAACCATCTCAGTTGCCATCAAAAAAGAAAATGTGGAACAGTTTGATGTTGTTTATGACAACAACGGTAACAATGTGTATGATTTGCGCTATTTTATTGTGTACTTAGTCTGGTTCTCGCTTAATAATGACGCATTCTTTCAGTCAAGAATCAGCCTATGGATATAATCGCGCCACAGGAACAACAGAACCATTTCGTTGACATCTATTTGAAGTTCCCAAGACTCCTTTCCACACGGAATTACGCTTTATTGCAAAAGATTCAGGGGTAGACTTACGTACCCCTCTGGACCCTGAAGACCCTTCCCCAGAGTGTAATAATCTGATCTTTAAGTCCTGTTATGAAACAACTGAAGTGTAGGTCACCGGGAGCTGATGCGGCTTCAAACACACACGAAAAAAAGTTGTAATGATGTTACCTAACATATCTTACCCTAATACTGGATCAAAAACTAACCTGCAACCGCACCTACCAAAAATCCATAAAGGAAACCCAGAATTGACTAAAACTACTGTTAGAACTAACCTACCTAGATATGCAGATAAATCCTACGAACACCATTCTTACATTTGAAAACCCTTATCAGTCCCATCCTTATCTCTGCGATTTATACTAGTATTTAAGTTCTGGCGCCGTAAGGAGGTGCGAATAATACGGATATTTCGATGTGTGTGGCTGGCGGATACTTTCACCAGCGGCAATTCACGCGTTTAAGTTCACCTCTCCACAGTCTCTCGTTATGATTACCATTATAAGAGTCTAAATTGACTCTCTGTTGAACAGAGTGATATTTCTTGAAGAAGAAGAAGATCCAGCGTTCAGCTCCGTGATTAAGAATGCAGTATAATATGAGGGTTGGAACTGAAATGGTGGTAACTATTTATTCACAACCGATATAAAAGAGTTACATGTTTGCACCTGTTACTGTCCTTCAAAGTAGTCACCAGCGTTGTGTAGAACCCGTTGCCAGCGCTGTGGAAGGCGTAGTATACCGTTAGCAGAGCCTCTTCTGTTGATGGTGCGAATGGAGCGGTCTACTGCCTTTCGTATCTCTGGAACAGTTCTGAAGTGAATGCCACGAAGTGGTTCCTTGATCTTCGGAATCAAATCAAACTCACAAGGACTTAAGTCCTGGAGTATGGTGGATGGTACAGTACTTCCCAGTCCCATCGACTGAACTGAGCAGCCACAGCTTGCGCTGTATGCGCCCGCGCATTGTCGTGCAAAATGATGGGTGGGTTGGGCAGAAAGTGTCGCTCCTTCTTTCGCAAAGCTGGTCGCAGGTGACGCTCCAAAAACGAACAGTAATACTGTGCATTGACGGTCTGCCGTGGAGGAACGTAATGCGGTAGGATAACACCATCACTCTCGTACACGAGAATCGCCATAACTTTAGACCGCTCCATTAGCACCATCAACAGAACAGGATCTGCTAACGGTATAATACGCCTTCCACATCGCTGGCAACGGGTTCTACACAGTGCTGGTGACTACTTTGAAGGACAGTAACAGGTGCAAACACGTAACTCTTTTCTGTCGGTTGTGAATAAATAGTTGCCACCATTTCAGTTCCAACCCTCGTATAGTCATACATAACGTCGCCGTGTGTTCCGAAGTTGGTAGGCTACGGTGTGACCAGGCATTATTTTCAGGATGAAGCAATTTAGAAACGAATGAAACTACCTCCCTTTCCAGAAGACATTTTGTAAAAAACTTTTCAACAAATCTATATTCTTGTCTGATAGACGCGCAATACGTCTACCCAGAATCACCGATGGGAAGAGATATATTGTAGAAGAGTAAACAATATTATATCGGTTTAGGGAAACATTAGAATACAGATATACGTTCATCTTCATTTTCGTACACATCTCTTTTTTGGCACTGACGTGTTTATATTGCATCTTTGCACCGCGCAACATTCCAATACTTATTAAATAACATTTACTCTATGGGTAAACCAAAATAACATTGGTACACGATGTAGCGTGGACTTCTGCTTCTTCCAATCCTGTAATGACCCCCATCTATCTAGCTTTGCATATTCGAATATTTTCTTCCATTTGTATCCTGTAACAGCTCATAAAGTCCGAGGAGTCGGACACACACCTTCCTACATCTCCCCTGAACTTGAGTCGCTACACCCTATAGTCTCCCCAATCATTGAGACTTGTGACGTGATGATGAATATGCGAGTATCGATAGTCAAAGTAATATGGTGCATAAGGAAAATTATCATCAATCCTTAACTGTATGTAAGCTTCTAATTCGCCCCCTGGATAGAAGTGAGTATCGTTTCCAGCCCAACATCAAGCATTGTCTGGTGGAACACCGTCTGAAGACGAAAGAACTCTGTCTTTCAAGTACTGAACCGCGTAGGTTCTCATCGTTACAGCAGCCAGCACTGTGTGAATTTTTGTTGTCTGTGATGTTCTGCGGCACACACTGGAGCTCTGTTCCTAAAGATTCTCACCCACAAGAAGTGCATCATATCCACACTAGTTGCATCAGCAAATGTTCAAATAAAGTGAATACCTCATTTCAGACGAGTCGCGAGTCTCGATTTGACCTGGGAACACAAGGGTGATTGGTCTCTGCTCTTGCACAGTTGAACTGGGCCTGGTTTTGTCAAATACCGGTCAGAAACCTTGTAATCCGATCACTGACACATATTTTACACGCCAATTACTCTCTCTTGTTTACAATCGATGACCTCGAATCTTCAGAGAGAAAAGTACCGAGATTATAACTGAAAGTTTTCTCCGGTTTACTGTCAGTACGACATAAAATATGGGTACCAGAAGAATAGCTCCTTTCACACTTGACGTCGTTAATAGGAACGGAAACAGCATCTACTCATTCACCATTCCCAAGAATCCATAACTCCTCCGGTACATTGGGTAACACTCTATCACTCGACCTAAACTTTTCACAATTTGTGTCTATTGGGAAGAGGTCTGTTGAGGATGCTGGCATGTATAGTTCGCCGTCCTTTCAGAAAATTCGCGTAGTACAGTCAGAATTGTTTGCATGGCATTGCACTGCTGGAAGAGTGTTCATCGGAGGTGAGGATATCATCTGGAGTGCCCCAGGGAAGTGTGGTAGGTTCGCTGTTGTTTTCTATCTACATAAATGATCTTTTGGATAGGGTGGATAGCAATGTGCGGCTGTTTGCTGATGATGCTGTGGCGTACGGGAAGGTGTCGTCGTTGAGTGACTGTAGGAGGATACAAGATGACTTGGACAGGATTTGTGATTGGTGTACAGAATGACAACCAACTCTAAATATACATAAATGTAAATTAATGCAGATGAATAGGAAAAAGAATCCCGTAATGTTTGAATACTCCATTAGTAGAGTAGCGCTTGACACAGTCAAGTCGATTAAATATTTGGGCGTAACACTGCAGAGCGATATGAAGTGGGACAAGCATGTAATGGCAGTTGTGGGGAAGGCGGATAGTCGTCTTCGGTTCAGCGGTAGAATTTTAGGAAGATGTGGTTCATCTGTAAAGGAGACCGCTTATAAAACACTAATACGACCTATTCTTGAGTATTGCTCGTGCGTTGGGATCCATAGCAGGTCGGATTGAGGGAGGACATAGAAGCAATTCAGAGGCGGGCTGCTAGATTTGTTACTGGTAGGTTTGATCATCACGCGAGTGTTACGGAAATGTTTCAGGAACTCGGGTGGGAGTCTCTAGATGAAAGGCGTTCTTTTCGTGAATCGCTACTGAGGAAATTTAGAGAACCAGCATTTGAGGCCGACTGCAGTACAATTTTACTGCCGCCAACTTACATTTCGCGGAAAGACCACAAAGATAAGATAAGAGAGATTAGGGCTCGTACGGAGGCATATAGGCAGTCATTTTTCCCTCGTTCTGTTTGGGAGTGGAACAGGGAGAGAAGATGCTAGTTGTGGTACGAGGTACCCTCCGCCACGCACCGTATGGAGGATTGCGGGGTATGTACGTGGATGTAGATGTAGAGTACAACACACTGACGTTACAGGAATAGAAACATAATGATCTAGATAGAATGAAGATCGGCAAATCAACGTTTACAGTATTTGTAGATTTAGTGAAAGCTTTTGACAATGTTTATATTCTGAGGACAGCAGAGAGCGGAAAGTTATCCACAACTTGACATGAGCAGACTGCAATCATAAGGATCGAAAGACATGAAGGGAAAGCAACAATCGAAGAGAGAGTGAAATAAGGTTGTAGCCTATCCCCACGTTATCGAGTCACTATACTTGGGAACCAGCAAATCTAACTGAAAAGAAATCTGGAAAGGAAATTACTATTCACGGAGAAGAAATTAAAACTTTGTGGTTTACCGGTAACATTGTAATCCTGTCAGAGACGGCAAAGGACTTGGGTGATCAGCTGTGTGGAAGGCCGTGTCTTGAAAAGAGGCTATATGATGAACATCAGTAAAGGTAAAACGCACAGTGTGCTTATTTGGCTGGCCAGCTTCCGGAGTAGCTGTTACGTGTCAATTACTAATTCTGGTTTTCCGTCTTAAGCACACTGCAATTTAAGACGAAAGTACAAGCAATAATTGAGGTTTAAGCCACACAACTTAAGCAAAACTGCATAGTAACTAAATAGCAGCTAGAACTTTTATATTAAATTTCATTATAGGTTCCTTCCACAGAGTAAATATCTGTCTTTACGTGGTTCACCAAGGGGCGAAGAGTTCGATTATGTGCTTTCAGCCTTCTTCTCGAGTGCGCTGGCTGTAATTCCTTAATTCGAGACGAACTGCTTACGTAACTGGGAATCTCGACCATTTTCGTCTGTTGTGGACACTGGTACTGGCAAGATATCAGTCGTGGGAATTCCAAATCTTCGGGAATGTCTTAAGTTTGAAGTCGGACAAAAAATGTCAAAAGGAACATTTATTTCGTTTGATATAATTATGCACTGAAGAGCGAAAGAAACTGGTACACGTACCTAATGTCGTGTAGGGCCCCCGCGAGCACCAGAAGTTTCGCAACACAACGTTGCATGGACTCGACTAATGTCTGAAGTAGTGATGGAGGGAACTGACATCATGAATCCTCTAGGGCTGTCCACAAATCCGTAAGAGAACGAGGAGTATTGCGAATACATAGAAAGAAGGATCCTTTATTGTATGATTATATGATAGCGGAAGAAACACTGGTAGCAGTTACTTCTGTAAAATATCTGGGAGTATGCGTACGGAACGATTTGAAGTGGAATGATCGTATAAAATTAATTGTTGGTAAGGCGGGTGCCAGGTTGAGACCCATAGGGAGAGTCCTTAGAAAATGTAGTCCATCAACAAAGGAGGTGGCTTACAAAACACTCGTTCGACCTATACTTGAGTATTGCTCATCAGTGTGGGATCCATACCAGGTCGGGTTGACAGAGGAGATAGAGAAGATCCAAAGAAGAGTGGCGCGTTTCGTCACAGGGTTATTTGGTAAGCGTGATAGCGTTACGGAAATTTTTAGCAAACTCAAGTGGCAGACTCTGCAAGAGAGGTGCTCTGCATCGCGATGTAGCTTGTTGTCCAAGTTACGAGAAGGTGCGTTTCTGGATGAGGTATCGAATATATTGCTTCCCCCTACTTATGCCTCCCGAGGAGATCACGAATGTAACGTTAGAGAGATTCGAGCGCGCACGGAGGATTTCCCGCAGTCGTTCTTCCCACGAACCACACGCGACTGGAACAGGAAAGGGAGGTAATGACAGTGGCACGTAAAGTGCCCTCCGCGACACACCGTTGGGTGGCTTGCGGAGTATAAATGTATATGTAGACGGAGATGGAGATCTCTTCTGAACAGCACGTTGCAAAGCATCCCAGATATGCTCAGTAAATTTTATGTCTGGGGTGTTTGGTGCCAGCGGAAGCGTTTAAACTCTCCTGGAGCCACTGTAGAAATTCTGGACGTGTGGGTTCGCATTGTCCTGCTGGAATTTCCCAAGTCCGTTGGAATGTACAACAGACATAAATGGATGCAGATGATCAGACAGGATGCTTACGTACGTGTCACCTGTCAGAGTCGAATCTATACGTATCAGGGGTCCCATATCACTCCACCTGCACACGCCCCACACTATTACACAGCCTCCAAGAGCGTGAACAGTCCCCTGCTGACATGCAAGGTCCATGAATTCACGAGGTTGTCTCCATGCCCGAACACATTCATCCGCTCGATACAGTTTGAAACGAGACTTATCCGACCAGGCAACATGGTTCCAGTCATGTCGGTGTTCAGCGGCCCAGGCGAGGCGTAAAGCTCTGTGCCGTGCAGTCATCAAGGGCACACGAGTGGGCCTTCGGCTCCGAAAGCCCATATCGATGATGTTTCATTGAATGGTTCGCACGCTGACACTTGTTGATGGCCCAACTTTGAAATCTGCAGCAATTTGAGGAAGGGTTGCACTTCTGTCACGCTGAACGATTCTCTTCAGTCGTCGTTGGTACCGTTCTTGCAGGTTCTTTTTCCGGTCGCAGCGATGTCGGAGATTTGATGTCTTACCGGATTCCTGATATTCACGGTACACTTGTGATACGACCTACCAATGAAGTCTGACATTGGCCTTCTCAGTACCTGGTGGAAAGTCAACGTCTCTAAGAGTACTAACATCCCTGTCTCGAGTAGTGAGTGAGAACAAATTTTGTTTACACGCTATTTTAGCGGTAAAATTCGCAGAAGGGTGAGACCCAGTCCATAAGTTCTCAAGTTGCTCGCCCGCTCCCATCAGCGTACGAAAGAAATGATAGGACGATAAAAAAAATTTTTTTACAACTCCTGCAAGCTTTCTCTCCCTACCTCACGGAGTTGATAATCCGTGTGGACCGAGCCCCTCTACCCCTCCGCATCGCCCTAGCTGCGCACAGAGAGGGGGGGGGGGAGGGGTTGGGTAAGGTTGTTTGGTTCAAAAATGGCACTGAGCACTATGGGGCTTAACTTCTGAGGTCATCAGCCCCCTATAACGTAGAACTATTTAAACCTAACTGACCTAAGGACATCACACACATCTGTGCCCGAGGCAGGATTCGAACCTGCGACCGTAGCGGTCCCGCGGTTCCAGACTGTAGCGCCTAGAACCGCTCGGCCACTTCGGCCGGCAAGGTTGTTTGGGGGAGGAGACTAAACAACGAGGTCATCAGTCTTATCAGATTAGGAAAGGAAGTCAGCCGTGCCCTTTCGAAGGAACCATCCCGGCATTTGCCTGGAGCGATTTAGGGAAATAACGGAAAACCTAAATCAGGATGGTCGGACGCGGGGTTGAACCGTCGTCCTCCCGAATACGAGTCCAGTGTGCTAAGCACTGCGCCACCTCGCTCGGTTTCGCAGAGAGAATGTCTGGTGATAGCTGTCCTAAATGCGGAACACAGTAGCAGTAAATCCCAAAGGCAGCATCCCATGATGAGGGATACTGCCATTTCCCAAGGAATACCATTTAACATGTTACCTTTATTTACTTTGTGAATTTCTGTTCATTCATGGCTGCGGTAGTAGTATTTACTTTCCCGCAATAATTGGCCGAGTATCGGCGCTCGGCGTAATTATATTTTTAATTGCGGCTATTTCGCCTTATTATAGCCTCGCGCGGTTGTTACGCTGTCGTTATAGGAGCGCTTTTATGGTAATCCGTGATACGCACCGTAATTACTGGCCGCACGTAATAATGCAAATTTCTTCAAAGCTCCCTGTCTTGAGATCCGTCGTAGGAGAGAGCAGTTGTATTTTAACCAATAATAATGTACCAGAGGAGAAACACTTTACTGAAATTAATATTTTTTTCCCCTTTCCAACTAACGATAGATCGGTCTTGGGAGAGTTGGGGGGGGGGGGATGGGGGGGGAGTGGAGCGTTTCGGGACCGAGAAGTTAGCCGCCTATCAATCAGACGGTCCTCGAACTCGCATAATTGTAAGCTGCGGTGTTGGCTGAGGCGACAGGAGTCCAAGGACGGATAATTTTTCATGAAGAGAGCGCAGGTGCGACCTGTAATCGTTGTTTGCGTCCCAAACAACACAAGCAGCAGCAGCACTCCAAATATACAGGTGGGAGCGAGCTCGATTCCCACTCTGGTCACGGGCACAGGATGAATTAAAATGAACGCAGCCAGTGTTCAGCTATGCACGATAGGCAGGTGAAGAATTCTTAAGCAAAATTGTTATCCTTAAGAGTACAGACAATTATAAACAAAAAATGAAGTATTCCATTAAAAATATCTTTTAGGGTCTTCAGTAACATCATGTTTTTCAAACTGTCTCCCTAATCATTGGCAAGCTGGGAATAGCAATTGTCGTATGGCTGAGGTCAGTCTAAACACAGGGCGTTTCACAATTCATGTTACACTTATTTGGAGGGCATAGAGGAGATTAGCAGGTCACGTTTTACGTAGGAATCTATGGCCGGAAACGTCGTCAAACGACGCTACAGAGCGTCGACTTTACAGGCGCCGGCGCCTGTAAATGTATGTAGTGTGGTGCGGTGTTGTTGTTACAGACTGTCTAAGATGGCGGAGAAGGATAAATGTACCAATTTGAGCTAAGGGTCCCAGTACCGGAAATGAACGAATCGGAAGTTATAAGCGAAACCCGTTTTGATACCTCTGACAGTGAAATACATGTACCGATACTGTTGCTGCTACGATTGTAGGGTAGGCAGCTTTCACATGTGACAGTATGAACCAAAACAAGAAAAAAATGTCTAATAAACATGGACTCCAAAATGCACGTGTTTGTCTTCGCTACTGTGAAATACATATCGTCTACTGAACAAGTGCTCACAGCTCCTAAGTTATCCATTTTAAATACCATGTTTACTGGACATTTTTTCTTGTTTTGGTCCATACCACCACCCCTGAAAGTAGCCTATCCTGCAATCATAGAAACAACAGTGCCAGTACATGTATGCCACTGTCAGAGGCATGAAAACGGTTTGCGCTTATAACTTCCGACTCCTTCGTTTCCGGTACTGCGATCCTTACCTCAAATTGATAAATTTTTCCCTCTACATCATCCTAGATGGTCGGCACTTGGATGTGTGACCATCCAGGCCGCCATGCGCTGTTGCCATTTTTCGGGGTGCACTCAGCCTTGTGATGCCACTCGACCGAATAGTAGCAGCTTCGATCAAGAATACCATCATAACGACCGGGAGAGCGGTGTGCTGACCCCACGCCCCTCCTATCCGCATCCTCCTCTGAGGATGACACGGCGGTCGGATGGTCCCGGTAGGCCACTCGTGGCCTGAAGACGGAGTACATCATCCTATAAATTTCGTAACATCATCACGGAATCACACTACATACATTTACAGGCGTCAGTGTCCACACCTTCGACGCTCTGTAGCGTAGGGGAGGACGTTGCTGGACTTGCGCTTCCTTGGGTTCCTACGTAAAACTTGAGTTACTAAGTCTGCTCTACAACATCTAGAAGTGTGTAATATGAATTGTGAAGCACCCTGCATATCCAGAACGAGTAAATATACTACCTGACAAGAAAAAGTGAAACTCCCAGAGATTTGATTATATGGCAATGTAACTTCCTACACGTTCACCTCATTGGTGGATATGTGGATGAGTGGAACTGCAATTCTCTGACAGATAGATTGGCCACTACAGTTCGCTAGTACTGTTCATGTTTAATGTAGTTATCGAGGTATATAAGGGGCAGGAGCAGCGTCAGCTGTTCAGTGATCATTTTGAAGGACACAGAAATGCTACATACACGTGGTAAATTTGGAAATTTGTGGTAAGATTGAAAGATGATTATTGTTAATGATGTAGAAGATCCACGCAGTAGACAAAAAGTGAAAAAGCTACTCCTTATGTTTCTGATATAGACTGCCATAAAAATTCGAAGGAACTGTTAATCAAAACTCAGGGAGAAGTTGTAGTCTAATTCACAATCGATATATTGATCTCAAACATGACAAGACAACAAAATTATTAAAGAAACATCATACAAAAATATTTATTTAACAAAGCCTTACTAAAATGGGATCTATGGTGGGCAAAGTGATCTGCTGGGGATCGACACATGGCACTAATCAGAACACTACTCGCTCTATCTGACTTCATACACGAGAATCCAGGTTATGGCATCGAACTACGCCACCACCAAGCATTTATATTCTACCATACAAAAAAAAAAGAAAGAAGATTATGGTTCGAAAGAATTGGATGCTGAGAAATATACAGGGTGTTACAAAAAGGTACGGCCAAACTTTCAGGAAACATTCCTCACACACAAATAAAGAAAAGATGTTATGTGGACATGTGTCCGGAAACGGTTAATTTCCATGTTAGAGCACATTTTAGTTTCGTCAGTATATACGCTCAGTGGAGCACGTTATCATGATTTCATACGGGATACTCTACCTGTGCTGCTAGAACGTGTGCCTTTACAAGTACGACACAACATGTGGTTCATGCACGATGGACCTCCTGCGCATTTCAGTGAAAGTGTTCGTACGCTTCTCAACAACAGATTCGGTGACCCATCGATTGATAAAGGCGGACCAATTCCATGGCCTCCACGCTCTCCTGACCTCAACCCTCTTGACTTTCATTTATGGGGGCATTTGAAAGCTCTTGTCTACGCATCCCCGGTATCAAAAGTAGAGACTCTTAGTGCTCGTATTGTGGGCGGCTGTGATACAATACGCCATTCTCCAGGGCTGCATCAGCGCATCAGTGATTCCATGCGACGGAGGGTGGATGCATGTATCCTCGCTAACGGAGGACATTTTAAACATTTCCTGTAACTAAGTGTTTGAAGTCACGCTGGTACGTTCTGTTGCTGTGTGTTTCCATTCCATGATCAATGTGATTTGAAGGGAAGTAATAAAATGAGCTCTAACATGTAAAGTAAGCGTTTCCGGACACATGTCCACATAACATATTTTCTTTCTTTGTGTGTGAGGAATGTTTCCTGAAAGTTTGGCCGTACCTTTTTGTAACACCCTGTATATTATAGTACTACGTCGCAGCAGCGAAAACTTTATCGTCCTGGTGGTCAAGGCGGCCCACCACGATGCGTTTGGCGACTGAAGTCATGGACGGCGGTAATCTATTATTAAATGCGCGTTCCCTAAAAATGCAAGTTCTCCATCTCACGTTCGATTAATTCAGAACGCAGGTACTTCCCTAAGAGTCTCTGAAACACCAATGGATTCCAGTGTGCAAGTGGACCCGTTTCTGGTCTGCCAAACCAACTTGACTCCGTGCCACGCCCGTGCGTGTCGGAATACCCCAAATGTTTAGATGGCCGACTCAAGGCCAATAAGTACACACACGTGTCACTTATTGTGACCGTGATGATATAAGCAGTACCTCCGACGGTTCAGAAGGTGACTGGCACAGGCTCTAAGTCGCTCAGTAACAAAGGAACAAGTTTCACCATTTAGGTAGAGACCTGCAGTTATTTACTAGCAAAGCGCCAGTACAAGAGACTTGTACAAGAGTGCTAATCTTCCTTCCTCTCCTTTTCCTCCTCAGCTCGGTTCCAAAAGCACATTTCTCTTTTTGACTTCCCCCACTTTCACGTAAGCCAATCACGATCTGGCGCCCGGCATTCTCAGCTTTGAGAATGGTCTTTGCACTGCAAACCGATTTGACCAATCAGAGACTCTAAAGTTAATAGGCAGAAAACGGAGAAAAATTCAGCTTCGCAGCCTCTTTCCCACACGTTTGCCATGTCTTTTGCTAACACAATACAGGGTGGAAGCACAGCCCTCCATAAACACCTTGTTGTCTCCCCTGTTGCGTCCGTTTCAAAGTTTGCAAAGAACAGCCATAAATTCGCATTGACAAAAGATGTTTTGAAACAGAGTCTGGACGTCAGGGTGCCAGTTTTCCTGCCCCACGGACATATGCAGAACGTTTACATTTCCTTCGGCGGCTTTCTCGCTAAAAAGGCCTACAATGCGTTGTCGGCGACTTTTCGGCGCTAGGCCATATACCTGGACGTCTGCCCCCTCTCTGGCGCCAAGCTAATGTGTTTTGCACAATGCACGTGCCCGTCTGGAAATGTCACCTCGTCATTCCCCAGAAAAAACGCGCTTTGTCGGCCCACCAACACTGTGCTTTTACTGCAGTCGTCTGATTTGGCACCCTGTTCTTTTGAACGCAGGTAAAGCTTACCATATTTCTTTCCCTAGAGCACGCAAACAAGACCATAAACTACTGCCCACCATTTCATCACAATGTATGAAGTCATATCGTGTAGATCGTATTCCCTACACCAAATCAGAAGTGAGACCACCCTGCAATCTCTCAAGGTCTTATGAGACCAAACTGCTGAGGTCATATCGGTCCCTAAGCTGACACACTACTTAATCTAACTTAAACTAACTTACACTAAGGACAAAACACACACCCATGCCCGAGGAAGGACTCGAACCTCTGATTGGGGGGGGGGGGGGGAGAACCGCACAACATTCTCTGTAATCTCATACCACTGGTCATAGATTAGCAGCGGCCTGGCCAGGGACCCATTGCCCCATGCACAGACTGTCGTTAACACCGCAACACAAACGGCTGCATTCCGAGCGATACCCTGACTGGAAACCATGGACTGCTGATGAAACGCATCGCAGCGCATTCAACGATTAACTGTGGTGCTGCACTGCTTCAGACACCATCGTCGATGAATATGGTGGCGATCTGGAGAGAAGCACTATTCTTCCAATGTTTTGGAGAGACATGGCTATGTTACTCCTGGCCTCATGCTGTGAAGAACAACCAGGTATGACTCCAAGTCGTGGCAGATAGCGAGTTTTCGGGATTGCAGACGGTCGTCCTAAACATCACTCCACGCTATTTCGACTGGACAGCTGCCAGTCATCTTCAGGCGAACCATTGAAGAGTGACGAGGACGTCTCTGCTCCGCCTCGTACAGCGCACTGAGAATATTGGCGCGCATGCGTCAGAGTCCCAATGGACAGAAGCACCACACCGTCTAGAGGCAGCGCCCTCGCTAGCGGAACTGCAAGAAATCAGCTGTCTTCGGCGTTGCTGCCCGCCGCAGTAATCGGCGTATTCTGTCGTCTTCTTCTGGAGCAAATCTCGGAGACGACGGGATTCCACGCGTTATCCAACTGGTAACTGCTTTCAAGGTTCATTAGATTTTCCGCGACGCGTATTTCAACGTATTCTTTTAAAATGGAGTCCCTAAAAGATGTTGCTGTGTCCAAAATTAATGTTTTGTCATACTCCATTGAAAGTCCGATGGAGGTGTGTGAAATGACTGATCAACCAAAAATTGTCATGACGTCTTGTGATACGTTTCTGCTGCCTTTGCTTCAGCTTAGCGGTTTTAGTGTATTTTTCGTAATATTTGAATGCAGTGTGGTTGCAATTATTATTTTCCAGGTTTGTGGTTACATTTGAAAATGGTGACTCATTGCGTCGAAACTAGTTATGTAAGCTTTTTAAAAATTACATTGTTTTAGTGACTGTGGTTTGACGACCGTTTGTGGTGTCAAATAAATATTTCAAGTAATTTTTATAGTTTATAACTACCGAACTATGGCATCAACTTCGTTATTTTTAAGTAGAACTGTATAGTTTTCCTGTGGCCTTTGTAAGAGCCTTCGAAGATAATTTCATAGCATGTGTGCAATCTATCAAATACTAACAAAATGAAAGCATTGTGATAACTTTTTTTTTTGTATTTTCAACATTACAGTACGGTCAGCAATCGTGATAATCTAATATATAAGAAATTATCAGCCTCGATTGCGGTAATGAAACCAACCTTTACCTAGGTTTCAGCCCAAGTAATTTAGCCTTCTTCAGAAGATATACCTGAATCTATAATATGTCTAAGGGGGCATGGTCTAGTTTCACGTGAGCTCCCGAGACCCACCGCACGGCGTCCATGGAGACGAGGCGAACGCCAGAGTTTAAGTCTTGGTGTTGACTTAGTACTTATGTACCGCATTTTTGAAATGTGACTACGCCTATTCATGTTGTTTAGTTTTATTTCTAGACCATACCCTCTTAGACATATTACAGATTCAGGTATATCTTCTGAAGAAGGCCCAATTCCTTGCGCTGAAACCTAGGTAAAGGTTGGTTTCATTACCGCAATCGAGGCTGATAGTTTCTTATATATTATTGTAATAACTTTCCTAGCAGCAGGAGAAAAGCTCCCAGGAACAGCCCCTGTACCAAATGAAAGCAAAAATTTAACTCTGGAATGGTTTGTGTTTTTAGGTGTGTGATTGAAGATTTATCTTAGAAGAAGATTTATCTTAGAAGAAAGATTAAGGAAAGGCAAACCTACGTTTCTAGCATTTGTAGACTTAGAGAAAGCTTTGGACAATGTTGATTGGAATACTCTCTTTCAAATTCTGAAGGTGGCAGGGGTAAAATACAGGGAGCGAAAGGCTATTTACAATTTGTACAGAAACCAGATGGCAGTTATAAGAGTCGAGGAGTATGAAAGGGAAACAATGGTTGGGAAGGGAGTGAGACAGGGTTGCAGCCTATCCCCGATGTTATTCAATCTGTATACTGGGCAAGCAGTAAAGGAACCAAAAGAAAAATTCGGAGTAGGTATTAAAATCCATGGAGAAGAAATAAAAACTTTGAGGTTCGCCGATGACATTGTAATTCTGTCAGAGGCAGCAAAGGACTTGGAAGAGCACTTGAACGGAATGGACAGTGTCTTGAAAGGAGGATATAAGATGAATATCAACAAAAGCAAAACGAGGATAATGGAATGTAGTCGAATTAAGTCGGGTGATGCTGAGGTAATTAGATTAGGAAATGAGACGCTTAAAGAAGTAAATGAGTTTTGCTATTTGGGGAGCAAAATAACTGATGATGGTCGAAGTAGACAGGATATAAAATGTAGACTGGCAATGGCTAGGAAAGCGTTTCTGAAGAAGAGAAATTTGTTAATATCGAGGATAGATTTAAATGTCAGAATGTCGTTTCTGAAAGGATTTGTATGGAGTGTAGCCATGTATGGAAGTGAAACGTGGACGATAAATAGTTTAGACAACAAGAGAATAGAAGCTTTCGAAATGTGGTGCTACAGAAGAATGCTGAAGATTAGATGGGTAGATCTCATAACTAATGAGGAGGTATTGAATAGAATTGGGGAGAAGAGGAGCTTGTGGCACAACTTGACTAGAAGAAGGGATCGGTTGGTAGGACATGTTCTGATACGTCGAGGGATCACCAATTTAGTATTGGAGGGCAGCGTGGAGGGTAAAAATCGTAGAGGGAGACCAAGAGACGAATACACTAAGCAGATTCAGAAGGATGTAGGCTGCAGTAGGTACTGGGAGATGAAGAAGCTTGCACAGGATAGAGTAGCACGGAGAGCTGCATCAAACCAGTCTCAGAACTGAAGACCACAACAACAACAACAGATTGAACATTATAAGTCTCTACTCTGCTGTATTATCGGTAAGATAGTTTACCTCAGAAAATATTGAGGCTTTCAAAACGCATGCAACAGTCGGAAACGCAGATATTGTTTTCTGTTACGGCCAACATCACGTAATTTATAACAGCAGAGATGCAGTTGTGTACTGATAGGTATCCTGGGTGTGACAACCTGTCGTGATCTGTCTTCGCAAAAATTATTAAATATATTAAGCGTTCTGTACCAAGCAAGTGGTATACAATAAATATCGTGAGAAGCCGCCACCACGCAGCCACAACCACTCGCCCGGCATCTCTTAGTTCCACGCAGCAGCCTCCAGATGGCGCTCCCAGACGTGGATCTCTTCCTACTTCTGCGCCCCTTCCTTCAGCGCGCTGGGTACAGCCACAACCACTCGCCTGGCATCTCTTAGTTCCATGCAGCAGCCTCCAGATGGCGCACACAGACGTGGATCTCTTCCTACTTCTGCGCCCCTTCCTTCAGCGCGCTGGGTACAGCCACAACCACTCGCCTGGCATCTCTTAGTTCCATGCAGCAGCCTCCAGATGGCGCACACAGACGTGGATCTCTTCCTACTTCTGCGCCCCTTCCTTCAGCGCGCTGGGTACAGCCACAACCACTCGCCTGGCATCTCTTAGTTCCATGCAGCAGCCTCCAGATGGCGCTCCCAGACGTGGATCTCTTCCTACTTCTGCGCCCCTTCCTTCAGCGCGCTGAGTACAGCCACAACCACTCGCCCGGCATCTCTTAGTTCCATGCAGCAGCCTCCAGATGGCGCACACAGACGTGGATCTCTTCCTACTTCTGCGCCCCTTCCTTCAGCGCTCTGAGTACAGCCACAACCACTCGCCCGGAATCTCTTACTTCCACGCAGCAGCCTCCAGATGGCGCTCACAGACGTGGATCTCTTCCTACTTCTGCGCCCCTTCCTTCAGCGCGCTGAGTACAGACACAACCACTCGCCCGGCATCTCTTAGTTCCATGCAGCAGCCTCCAGATGGCGCTCACAGACGTGGATCTCTTCCTACTTCTGCGCCCCTTCCTTCAGCGCGCTGAGTACAGCCACAACTACTCGCCTGCAATCTCTTAGTTCCATGCAGCTGCCTCCAGATGGCGCTCACAGACGTGGATATGTTCCTACTTCTGCGTCCCTTCCTTCAGCGCGCTGGGTACAGCCACAACCACTCGCCCGGCATCTCTTAGTTCCATGCAGCAGCCTCCAGATGGCGCTCACAGACGTGGATCTCTTCCTACTTTTGCGCCCCCTCCTTCAGCGCGCTGAGTACAGCCACAACCACTCGCCTGGCATCTCTTAGTTCCATGCAGCAGCCTCCAGATGGCGCTCACAGACGTGGATCTCTTCCTACTTCTGCGCCCCTTCCTTCAGCGCGCTGGGTACAGCCACAACCACTCGCCCGGCATCTCTTAGTTCCATGCAGCAGCCTCCAGATGGCGCTCACAGACGTGGATCTCTTCCTACTTCTGCGCCCCTTCCTTCAGCACGCTGAGTACAGCCACAACCACTCGCCTGGCATCTCTTAGTTCCACGCAGCAGCCTCCAGATGGCGCTCACAGACGTGGATCTCTTCCTACTTCTGCGCCCCTTCCTTCAGCGCGCTGAGTATAGCCACAACCACTCACCCAGCATCTCTCAGTTCCACGCAGCAGCCTCCAGATGGCGCTCACAGACGTGGATCTCTTCCTACTTCTGCGCCCCTTCCTTCAGCGCTCTGAGTACAGCCACAACCACTCGCCCGGCATCTTCTAGTTCCATGCAGCAGCCTCCAGATGGCGCTCACAGACGTGGATCTCTTTCTACTTCTGCGACCCTTCCTTCAGCGCGCTGAGTACAGAAACAACCACTCGCCTGGCATCTCTTAGTTCCATGCAGCAGCCTCCAGATGGCGCTCACAGACGTGGATCTGTTCCTACTTCTGCGCCCCTTCCTTCAGCGTGCTGGGTACAGCCACAACCACTCGCCCGGCATCTCTTAGTTCCATGCAGCAGCCTCCAGATGGCGCTCACAGACGTGGATCTCTTCCTACTTCTGCGCCCCTTCCTTCGGCGCGCTGATTACAGCCACAACCACTCGCCGGGCATCTCTTAGTTCCACGCAGCAGCCTCCAGATGGCGCTCACAGACGTGGATCTCTTTCTACTTCTGCGCCCCTTCCTTCAGCGCGCTGAGTACAGCCACAACCACTCGCCCGGCATCTCTTACTTCCACGCAGCAGCCTCCAGATGGCGCTCACAGACATGGATCTCTTCCTACTTCTGCGCCCCTTCCTTCAGCGCGCTGAGTACAGCCACAACCACTCGCATGGCATCTCTTAGTTCCATGCAGCAGCCTCCAGATGGCGCACACAGACGTGGATCTCTTCCTACTTCTGCGCCCCTTCCTTCAGCGCTCTGAGTACAGCCACAACCACTCGCCCGGCATCTCGTAGTTCCACACAGCAGCCTCCAGATGGCGCTCACAGACGTGGATCTCTTCCTACTTCTGCGCCCCTTCCTTCAGCGCGCTGAGTACAGCCACAACCACTCGCCGGGCATCTCTTAGTTCCATGCAGCAGCCCCCAGATGGCGCTCACAGACGTGGATCTGTTCCTACTTCTGCGCCCCTTCCTTCAGCGCGCTGGGTACAGCCACAACCACTCGCCCGGCATCTCTTAGTTCCATGCAGCAGCCTCCAGATGGCGCTCACAGACGTGGATCTGTTCCTACTTCTGCGCCCCTTCCTTCAGCGCGCTGGGTACAGCCACAACCACTCGCCCGGCATCTCTTAGTTCCATGCAGCAGCCTCCAGATGGCGCTCACAGACGTGGATCTCTTCCTACTTCTGCGCCCCTTCCTTCAGCGCTCTGAGTACAGCCACAACCACTCGCCGGGCATCTCTTAGTTCCACGCAGCAGCCTCCAGATGGCGCTCACAGACGTGGATCTCTTCCTACTTCTGCGCCCCTTCCTTCAGCGCGCTGAGTACAGCCACAACCACTCGCCTGGCATCTCTTAGTTCCATGCAGCAGCCTCCAGATGGCGCTCACAGACGTGGATCTCTTCCTACTTCTGCGCCCCTTCCTTTAGCGCTCTGAGTACAGCCACAACCACTCGCCCGGCATCTCTTAGTTCCACGCAGCAGCCTCCAGATGGCGCTCACAGACGTGGATCTCTTCCTACTTCTGCGCCCCTTCCTTCAGCGCGCTGAGTACAGCCACAACCACTCGCCGGGCATCTCTTAGTTCCATGCAGCAGCCTCCAGATGGCGCTCAGAGACGTGGATCTCTTCCTACTTCTGCGACCCTTCCTTCAGCGCTCTGAGTACAGCCACAACCACTCGCCCGGCATCTCTTAGTTCCATGCAGCAGCCTCCAGATGGCGCTCACAGACGTGGATCTCTTCCTACTTCTGCGCCCCTTCCTTCAGCGCGCTGGGTACAGCCACAACCACTCGCCCGGCATCTCTTAGTTCCATGCAGCAGCCTCCAGATGGCGCTCACAGACGTGGATCTCTTCCTACTTCTGCGCCCCTTCCTTCAGCGCGCTGAGTACAGCCACAACCACTCGCCCAGCATCTCTTAGTTCCACGCAGCAGCCTCCAGATGGCGCTCACAGACATGGATCTCTTCCTACTTCTGCGCCCCTTCCTTCAGCGCTCTGAGTACAGCCACAACCACTCGCCCGGCATCTCTTAGTTCCACGCAGCAGCCTCCAGATGGCGCTCACAGACGTGGATCTCTTCCTACTTCTGCGCCCCTTCCTTCAGCGCGCTGAGTACAGCCACAACCACTCGCCCGGCATCTCTTAGTTCCACGCAGCAGCCTCCAGATGGCGCTCACAGACGTGGATCTCTTCCTACTTCTGCGCCCCTTCCTTCAGCGCGCTGGGTACAGCCACAACCACTCGCCCGGCATCTCTTAGTTCCACGCAGCAGCCTCCAGATGGCGCTCACAGACGTGGATCTCTTCCTACTTCTGCGACCCTTCCTTCAGCGCTCTGAGTACAGCCACAACCACTCGCCCGGCATCTCTTAGTTCCACGCAGCAGCCTCCAGATGGCGCTCACAGACGTGGATCTCTTCCTACTTCTGCGCCCCTTCCTTCAGCGCGCTGGGTACAGCCACAACCACTCGCCCGGCATCTCTTAGTTCCATGCAGCAGCCTCCAGATGGCGCTCCCAGACGTGGATCTCTTTCCTACTTCTGCGCCCCTTCCTTCAGCGCTCTGAGTACAGCCACAACCACTCGCCCGGCATCTTCTAGTTCCATGCAGCAGCCTCCAGATGGCGCTCACAGACGTGGATCTCTTTCTACTTCTGCGCCCCTTCCTTCAGCGCGCTGAGTACAGCCACAACCACTCGCCTGGCATCTCTTAGTTCCATGCAGCAGCCTCCAGATGGCGCTCACAGACGTGGATCTGTTCCTACTTCTGCGCCCCTTCCTTCAGCGCGCTGGGTACAGCCACAACCACTCGCCCGGCATCTCTTAGTTCCATGCAGCAGCCTCCAGATGGCGCTCACAGACGTGGATCTCTTCCTACTTCTGCGCCCCTTCCTTCAGCGCTCTGAGTACAGCCACAACCACTCGCCGGGCATCTCTTAGTTCCACGCAGCAGCCTCCAGATGGCGCTCACAGACGTGGATCTCTTCCTACTTCTGCGCCCCTTCCTTCAGCGCGCTGAGTACAGCCACAACCACTCGCCTGGCATCTCTTAGTTCCATGCAGCAGCCTCCAGATGGCGCTCACAGACGTGGATCTCTTCCTACTTCTGCGCCCCTTCCTTCAGCGCTCTGAGTACAGCCACAACCACTCGCCCGGCATCTCTTAGTTCCACGCAGCAGCCTCCAGATGCTCACAGACGTGGATCTCTTCCTACTTCTGCGGCCCTTCCTTCAGCGCGCTGAGTACAGCCACAACCACTCGCCGGGCATCTCTTAGTTCCATGCAGCATCCTCCAGATGGCGCTCAGAGACGTGGATCTCTTCCTACTTCTGCGACCCTTCCTTCAGCGCTCTGAGTACAGCCACAACCACTCGCCCGGCATCTCTTAGTTCCACGCAGCAGCCTCCAGATGGCGCTCACAGACGTGGATCTCTTCCTACTTCTGCGCCCCTTCCTTCAGCGCGCTGAGTACAGCCACAACCACTCGCCCGGCATCTCTTAGTTCCACGCAGCAGCCTCCAGATGGCGCTCACAGACGTGGATCTCTTCCTACTTCTGCGCCCCTTCCTTCAGCGCGCTGGGTACAGCCACAACCACTCGCCCGGCATCTCTTAGTTCCATGCAGCAGCCTCCAGATGGCGCTCACAGACGTGGATCTCTTCCTACTTCTGCGACCCTTCCTTCAGCGCTCTGAGTACAGCCACAACCACTCGCCCGGCATCTCTTAGTTCCACGCAGCAGCCTCCAGATGGCGCTCACAGACGTGGATCTCTTCCTACTTCTGCGCCCCTTCCTTCAGCGCGCTGGGTACAGCCACAACCACTCGCCCGGCATCTCTTAGTTCCATGCAGCAGCCTCCAGATGGCGCTCACAGACGTGGATCTCTTCCTACTTCTGCGACCCTTCCTTCAGCGCTCTGAGTACAGCCACAACCACTCGCCCGGCATCTCTTAGTTCCACGCAGCAGCCTCCAGATGGCGCTCACAGACGTGGATCTCTTCCTACTTCTGCGCCCCTTCCTTCAGCGCGCTGGGTACAGCCACAACCACTCGCCCGGCATCTCTTAGTTCCATGCAGCAGCCTCCAGATGGCGCTCACAGACGTGGATCTCTTCCTACTTCTGCGACCCTTCCTTCAGCGCTCTGAGTACAGCCACAACCACTCGCCCGGCATCTCTTAGTTCCACGCAGCAGCCTCCAGATGGCGCTCACAGACGTGGATCTCTTCCTACTTCTGCGCCCCTTCCTTCAGCGCGCTGGGTACAGCCACAACCACTCGCCCGGCATCTCTTAGTTCCATGCAGCAGCCTCCAGATGGCGCTCACAGACGTGGATCTCTTCCTACTTCTGCGACCCTTCCTTCAGCGCTCTGAGTACAGCCACAACCACTCGCCCGGCATCTCTTAGTTCCACGCAGCAGCCTCCAGATGGCGCTCACAGACGTGGATCTCTTCCTACTTCTGCGCCCCTTCCTTCAGCGCGCTGGGTACAGCCACAACCACTCGCCCGGCATCTCTTAGTTCCATGCAGCAGCCTCCAGATGGCGCTCCCAGACGTGGATCTCTTTCCTACTTCTGCGCCCCTTCCTTCAGCGCGCTGAGTACAGCCACAACCACTCGCCGGGCATCTCTTAGTTCCACGCAGCAGCCTCCAGATGGCGCTCACAGACGTGGATCTCTTCCTACTTCTGCGCCCCTTCCTTCAGCGCGCTGAGTACAGCCACAACCACTCGCCTGGCATCTCTTAGTTCCATGCAGCAGCCTCCAGATGGCGCTCACAGACGTGGATCTCTTCCTACTTCTGCGCCCCTTCCTTCAGCGCACTGAGTACGTCCGCCTCTGGTGTGAATGCTGTCAATCAAGGACTGCTTCGCTACCGCTTTGTACTAGCGGACACGTAAATTCTTCTTCAAAGAGGCACTAAAGTACGACATGACGTGGACACTATGACAGTTATGAACCAGTAACGAAACATTTCACTCCAGTGCCTGAACTCTGCACATTACAATTCTCTGAGGATTACCTTCAGACTCAGCAGTTGCTCCTTACAGAGAACTTGAGCCAATCCAGAATGTCTGCGATACTACATTCAGTTATAGTGACAAGATCAAAGACTGCCAAGAGAGAGCGGTTTTATGTCATTGTGTTAGGTATAGGACATCAAGTGCCACACATCAAATTGTACCGAAGTTAAGTGTGATTTTTAATATATTTTAATAAGTGTTACATTTTAGTTGCTTTACAATTCATGAAGTTATTTTACTTCCGTGGTTATAACTACATGAAAATGCGTATTTTTCTCACTACACGCGTCCCCTTAATTGAAGTAAAGCATTATCAATGGTCTGTAATTAAAGATATTTACAGTTTGATTTGTTTTCTAGATCGTAAAACAGTTCGTTAGTTAATTGTAGGTTTTTACTTATGATAATTTCTGCTTCGTTTTTCGCCTACATCACGAAATGCCGTCTGCTAGCGCATTTTTGGTCTCATTCTTCGGTAGCTGCTGTGCTGCGTTAAACATAAAAAAATTCATAGTTCTGCAAAACAGAGTAAAATTAGAGCACTATTATCAGTATTTGACGAAGAAACCAAAGACGTGTTAGCAGACGGCATTTCCTGAGTTACGTGAGGAACCAAGCAGAAATTATTGTAAGTAAAAACCAACAATTTGCTAACGAACTGTCTTTCGATCTAGAAAATAAATCAGACTGGAAATATCTTTAGTTACAAACCATTGATGGTATTCACCTTCAATAAAGCGCAACGTGTCTGTTGAGAAAATTGCGCATTTTCTTGTTGTTGTAACGAGGGAATCAGGAGTTATTGATTATTCCACTTTGTTTTGTCTCACCTTTCTATAGTGATGCCCTGCCAGACAAGTATTTATTTGGAAGTGTGCAAATCAGCCACCATTAAGAAAACATAGCAGGGTAACAGTCTTTTGCTACCGTGGATGACTGGGTTGAATTAATAGGAGCATTCAATTATTAAATTAATAACATTACGAAACTGCAAGTGCGAAGAATAAAATACGCCAACGAAAAAGAACGGCTGTTGAGAGAAATGCAACTGACATTTTTAAGCAGTAACACATATCCACATATCACTAAGATTCAGCTTGAACTTGCGAATCGTATTAGTGGCCTGCAAATATTTCATTCTAACGCATTTCATCCTTTCTCATTTCGCTCCGCTAACAGCTTCATGGCAATAACTTTGAAAACCGGTTATCGTTGGCCGTATGGTGTCACAGAATTATGCAAAGTTATGCAGTGTCTCTATGCAATATTTTGTTTACTGATGAAGTATCGTTTACCAACTATGGAATAATTAAACTTCCCAACATGCACTGCTGGTCAGATGGAAATCCACGGCGGCTGACAGAACAGGATAAACAACGACCTCGGCCCCTCAATGCCTGGCAGCGGTTTTTTCTAGACTCCTATCACTGGTCCCAGTTTTATTGGTGGGATTAAAAATACTCACGAGAATCTTTAATTCCTAACAGATCTGCACTAGTTACTGTGTAAGGTGGCTATAATCTAGCACCTTACAAGCACTCATCCACATGTTTTGCCGTGATCTACAAACACAATTAGGTGTCATGTGATATGTTGTACGTCGTATATAGGAATATACAATAAAAGATATTGACGTTGTCACGTACGCCTCGTAAATAATTGTTAACGCTTATTGCTTGAAAGGTGGCAGTGTCTTCATTATCAGAACGGCGTAATGAATGGTTGCCTATACTAGTAGAGGTTGGAACGACTGGAAATGAAATGGCAGGCGGAACTGGGTGGAAGGCCCGCACAGGTGTGTTGGTCCTGCTTAAACACAGGAAGTAGCAAGACGGACGTTGGGACATCTGAGCACTGGAACACAACAGGGTCGCGACTGGGCGGTATTGTAGCCGGACGGGAAGGATTATACTTCGGAAACTACGAAAATCTTGGACGCAGCTGTGTAACGGCACTTGAATTACGTAACCATTACGGCGCCTCACCTGAACCTCTCGATACCAGCTATATTCCTCTGTGTTTCTGTAAAGTAGTTAACATATTTCTGAGACAACATTCAGATTTTATTTCATTAATGTAGAGGTACTTTGATATATCGATATGTTTGTACTGCAATGATATTATTCTTATGTGTATTCTTTCTTTTGTCACTATGATCTTTGACGTACTTGTAACTCTGATTTTTGGGCGCGTAAGCGATTATTAGTTACAGTTAGAGTTAGAGAGTCGGACCTTGAGAAAGTCAAGTCTTGGACGTCATGATGAACAGACGCATATTGTAGTCAGCTTATAAAATGTGAACTTTAACAGTGAGGAAGATATTTTCAAGTATGTTTTGTATTGTGAAGTGATGTTTTGTGTGTTACGTGATATTGCAACAAAAGTATTAAAAAAGAAGTGTAACTTAAATTCGGAGTGCTGATTACTTTTTTCATCACCATTGTGCTAACTTTCAAAGGTTTAATCTTCAAGAATGGTATGTGAAACACATCTATAAAACTTTTGAATATAACAGAATAAAACGTAGGCCTCTTTGTATCCGAGCTTGGAATCATCACCACCTAGATTTTCGACGATTGAGCCATGATTTTACAACGAGACCAGCGTGGGAAATACGAAAAGATGAGTGCCTAGTTTATTCATTATTACATGAAATGACTTTATTAACTGTGCTCTAATGACACCTGTCACATACAAGCTTTGTTGTTGCCCGAAAATGCAGTATTTAGCAGCGTGAGCAACACCACAATCAAAAAATGGTTCAAATGGCTCTGAGCACTATGGGACTTAACATCTGTGGTCGTAAGTCTCCTAGAACTTAGAACTACTTAAACCTAACTAACCTAAGGACAGCACACACATCCATGCCTGAGGCAGGATTCGAACCTGCGACCGTAGCAGTCGCGCGGTTCCTGACTGAGCGCCTAGAACCGCTAGACCACCGCGGCCGGCAACACCACAATCATTATTAAATTTTGACCTTTGTTGTGGTAGGGTTGTTAGAGCTGAGAAGAACGAGGAAGCGTCACCTTGGAAATCACGCAGGCTGGGTTATTTCCTCGGATTTTTACTCAGAAGCGTACCATTGTACGAGCATAGGTTTTTCCTCGCAAACTTTCCGCGCTGGACGACAAAAGGCTAAAATATGGTTGGTCGGCGTTAGGAAGAATCTGATGAGAGGGAGAATATTCCGTGGCTTCGGGAATATGATTCGTTTTCGGAATTACGAGGGTGGGGAGCCGAGCCTTGCAGGGAAGCCAACGGTGGAGAGACGAGGTCTTCCGTTGTGAGCGCCCGTGTGTGACGGTCGCTCGCTATCAGCTTTGTTGATACAGACGGATTTGCTGTCTTAGCTCTCACGAAAGTTTATAGTTAGAAAAGTTAGGCACTGTACTGTTTCGAACCAATACGATTCTGGACTTCACCTCCGGGTTGGAAGTCGTCGTTGAGTACGCAGCGTTCAGTAATTGAGAGCACTACTTTTGCATACGCTTACGTTGAGACGTTATCTGAACTCCGTCATTGTGGCTGGGAGTTCGCGTTTCCATTCTGTAGAACACAGAGGACCCCCTTCTGTCGTCCTAGTGTTTGAAAGAGCTTTATTTTGTGGCTGGAGTTCTTCCATCGACGCAAACGTGTACGAGAACCAGCACGCCGACGTACCAGACGCAGTACATACGGTGATATCGCAAATTGCTTCGGCTTATTAGGGCTATAAAGCTAAACATCTTTGATCACGTTAGTTTATTTCCAATGAGGTTCCACACCACCGTAGATCATCTTTAAAAGTAGTGTCTTCTAGTGTTTGGTGCGTGCATAATGTCAGTCATTTCGCGTTATTTATGTTAGATCGCGTGGCCATAAAAGGGGGCAGAGTTGGGCAATTGATTAATAATTTTACTTAGGAAATATAGACATTTGTCATAAAGGGTGTTTTTTAATCTGCAATAAACGTATAATAAGAAACAAGTTTATCATTTGGTAGTATTAGTTTCCTTCATCATTCATTTATGTTTGGATTGTAATTTATGGAATTAAGAGATTCTAAGATCTGCTTCATTTTAGCGTTTATTATTTTCCGTTGCGAACATTCATTTTACACCCGCCTGGAGTAGCATCTTGGAACTGAAAGACATTTCACTGGTCATAAGGCAATCTGTGTGGTACCAGCATGACGAATGTCTCCCCAGTTTCGGAAGTTCATTACGCTCCATTTGAACAGAACATTTGGAGATCTTCGGATCGGTCACTTGGGATACAAAACGGCACGAGCGCTCAACAGAGTCAACATCTCTGCACTGTTTTTTTTTTTTTTTTTTTTTTTTTTCTGGGGAAAATTAAACGAAGAAGCCTCGGAAGAAGGAGGGATCGTCGTATTGTGCACTAAGCACATCGCTACCACTTCACGTCTGCGCCTGCCATCCGACCGGTGATCGGAGACTAACATCCGACGAACTACGTCTACATCTACGTAGATACACTGCAAGCCACAGTACGGTGGGTGGCGGAGGGTACCCTGTACCGCTAGTAGTCATTTCCTTTCGTGTTCCACTTGCAAATAGAGCGAGGAAAAACGACTATCAGTATGCCTCCGTATAAACCCTATTTTTTCGTATCTTTTCTCCGCGGTATTTACGCGCAATGTATGTTGGCGGCAGTAGAATCGTTCGGCAGTCAGCTTCAAATGCCGATTCTCTACATTTTCTCAGACTTGTTTCTCGAAAACAACGGCGCCTTCCCTCCAGGGATTCCCATTTGAGTTCCTGAAGCATCTCCGTAACACTTACGTGTTGTTGGAACCTAGCGGTAACAAATATAGCAGCCCGCCTCTGAATTCCTTGGATGTCTTTCTTTAATCCGACTTGTTACGGATCCAAAATACTCGAGCAGTATTCAAGAATACATCGCACCAGCTTCCTATATGAGGACTCCTTTACAGATGAACCATTCTTTCCTGAAATTCTCCAAATAAACCGAAGTTGACCATTCGCCTTCACTACCACAGTTCACACGTGCTCATTCCATTTCACATCGCTTTGCAACGTGTAACCTTCCCATATAAATAAAAAATATAAAATAATGATGTGTAACCTTCCCGAACAGAAAATAAAAAATAAAAATAATTAAATTTGGATAGTTAAATTCTGACGTATGAAAACTGATAAATCTTAACCCATGAAAAAGTGATACATTTTGACGTAAGCAGCGCTACTCCTTGGGCCTGTGAAATCAATCTGAATCTGCCCGTGAGAAATAAACTGAAAAATTCTTACCCCATGATAGTGCCGCCGGATAACGCTGTCTATATATCTGCTCTTAAATGGCATAGCTTAGTGCAATGCTGGCCTATCTATTAATACTGCATAACATTTGTCTGAGATCTGAATTACGAGAAAAACTGACTTTACTTAGTGACACAGCTGCACATATGGTCGTCCGATTACTAAAGAACACATGACTATGATCTGACGAAAATTCTGGAATACTTTAGTTTAGATAAATGTCCGCAGCTCGTGGTCGTGCGGTAGCGTTCTCGCTTCCCGCGTCCGGGTTCCCGGGTTCGATTCCCGGCGGGGTCAGGGATTTTCTCTGCCTCGTGATGACTGGGTGTTGTGTGCTGTCCTTAGGTTAGTTAGGTTTAAGTAGTTCTAGGGGACTGATGACCTCAGATGTTAAGTCCCATAGTGCTCAGAGCCATTTGAACCATGTAGATAAATGACTGAATCGGGACTGGCAATGACTTGAGGGGAAATTATACTTTCATAGTTCACTGGTAGAAACAATTATATTCTGAACATTTTTTACGTTGTTGATAAAGATCTGCAATCTATTACACGGTAAAATTGAATATATTACAAATCTAGGTCAACTGGTGCTGACGAATCACAAAAGAAAAGATTGAAACAAAATCGTATTAATATCTCAGAGAAGTGACTTAACTACGCGCATGCCAATAAAAATAATAAAATTTACCTTACAATATGGTTGACTTAATTAGACTGTTGATTTTTCATTATATTAACAATTATTCATTTGTTCGTCATCATCTCATTCCATGGTATCATTTAGCTTTGCGGCTGATCACAATTATTATTCAGTTCCATATAATAAAATTTTAGAATTTGTTCTGCACTGTGACTGTAACAACTACTAACTGTAAACTGCGATGCACCAGCGACAGACTAAACTACACTGTAGCAGCGAGCGACTGCAAATGCGGTAGAGACTGCTCTGACCTGCGACTCTATTGCAGCTCTCTTTTGACAGGGGCAAAGATATTTTATGTCTCAGCAGCGCCTGTGAATTGTCGTTAGCAAGTGAGCAATATATCGAGATTACATTTGCTCCAGCAGAGTGGTCAACCCCTTACAAACGTTGCGCCCAGATACTTAGACTTGACTGTATCCGAACATACTGGTTTGTTCTTCCTAATCATCCGCATCAACTTACATTTTTCCACATTTACGGCTAGCTGCCGCTTATCACACCAACTGAAAATTTTGTCTGTGTTGTATGTTCCTACAGTCACTCAACTTCGACATCTTATCGTACATCACTGCATCATCAGCAAACAACTGCAGACTGCTTCCCATCCCGTCCACAAAATCATTTATGTATATAGAGAACAACAGTCCCATCGCATTTCCCTGTGGCGCTCCTGACGATACCCTCATCTCAGATGAACACTCGCCGTCGAGGACAACATGCTCGGCTCTATTACTCAAGAAGTCTTCGAGCCACTCACGTATCTGTGAATTTATTCCATATGTTCTTACCTTCGTTAACAGCCAGCGATGCGGCACCTTGTCAAATGCTTTCCGGCAATCTAGAAATATGGAATCTGCCTATTGTCCTTCATCCAAAGTTCGCAGTATATCATGTGACAAAAGAGTAAGCTGAGTTTCGCACGATCGATGCCTTCTAAAACCATGCTGATTCACGGACTAGGTTCAAAATGGTTCAAATGGCTCTGAACACTATGGGACTTAACATCTGAGGTCATCAGTCCCCTAGAACTTAGAACTACTTAAACCTAACTAACCTAAGGACACCACACACATCCATGCCCGAGGCAGGATTCGAACCTGCCACCGTAGCGGTCACGCGGTTCCAGACTGAAGCGCCTAGAACCGCACGGCCACACCGGACGGCGACGACGAGGTGAAGAAGACGATCATAACCTTCTGAACAGCATGGCGGCAATCTGGTATGACATGGGCATACAAAAACTGCCACAGCGTCTACAAAAATGCATCGACAGAAATCGTGATTATGCCGAAAAATAGCTAAATGTTCAAGCTGTAAATTGATGTAAACCATTGTAGAAATAAACAGGTCTATGTTCTTATAAAAAATAGGAGACCTTACTTTTGGGATTACCCTCGTATTTAGCGCTAGATCGCGATTCTGTACAATCCCGTAAGATCGTCGCCGGCAACTACGTGTGGAGAGCCATCCGGTACGACTTCGGCTCATGGCTGGTACTCACTGCGGGAACTCTGACGGGCGGCACAACGGTACGTCACCGACATCCTGCTTCCTCGTGTGTTAGCTCTCATCCGACAGTATCATGTTTCCATTTTTCCAACAGACAATCAACGTTCACACATGGCACACGTCTCTATGAACTGTACTGGTGTAGAGGTACTCCTGTGGCCAGAGAGATCCCCAGATCCGATCCCGATAGAACGTTTGTCCGACTAGTTCGTACGTCACCTGCGTCCCAGTGCTACTGTGCGAGGTCTGTTCAAAAAATTCCGAAACATCCATAATTTCGCGTCAGTGGTATGTTGGAGGAAATGCAGTTGGCATCCCTGCACACAACTGTGCTTAATGTGTAACTGCCGGAAGATTCATGTCCGTGAGAAACGAGGATAATGGAATGTAATCGAATTAAATCAGGTGATGCTGAGGGAATTAGACTCTTAAAGTGGTAAATGAGTTTTGCTATTTGGGGAGCAAAATAACGGAAGGATAGAGAGGATATAAAATGTAGACTGGCGATGGTAAAGAAAGCCTCTCTAAGGAAGAGAAATTTATTAATATCGAGTATAAATTCATGAATCAGGAAGTGTTTTCTGAAAGTATTTGTATGGACAGGAGCCATGTATGGCAGTGAGACATGGACGATAAACAGTGTGGACAAGAAGAGAATACAAGCTTCCGAAGTGTGATGCTACAGAAGAATGCTGAAGATTAGACTGGTACATCACGTAACTAATGAGGAGATACTGAATAGAATTGTGGAGAAGAAGGATTTATGGTACAACTTGACTAGAAGAAAGGAGCGGTTGGTAGGACTCGTTGAGAGACATATCACCAATTTAGTATTGGAAGGAAGCGTGGAGGGTGAGAATCGTAGAGGAAGGCCAAGAGATGAATATATTAGGCATATTCAGTAGGATGTATGTTGTAGTAGTTATTCGGAGATGAAGAGGCTTGCACAGGATAGAGTAGATGGAGAGCTGCATCAAACCAGTCTCTGGACTGAAGACCACAACAACAACAACAACAACATGTCTGTTAGTTATTTTTCAGTGCTGTATTGAGTAGCTAACGGCCTTGCCGCAGTGGTAACACCGGTTCCTATCAGATCGCCGAAGTTAAGCGCTGCCGGGCTGGGCTAGCACTGGAATAGGTGACCATTCGGTCTTCCGAGCCCTGTTGGCAAGCGAGGTGCACTCAGCCCTTGTGAGGCAAACCGAGGAGCTACTTGATGGGGAAGTAGCGGCTCCGGTCTCGTAAACTGACATACGGCCTGGAGAGTGGTGTGCTGACCACATGCCCCTCCATGTTGGCATCCAGTGACGCCTGTAGAATGAAGTTGACACGGCGTCCGGTCGGTACCGTTGGGCCTCCGTCGCCTTTTCGGGGGTAGTTTTATAGCTGTATTGGGTAGAACATTGTGTCGCACAGTCTGCGAATTTCGAGACGGCAGAGTTAAAGGAGCGAAACGTCTGCATCAAATTTTGCGCGAAACTCAAGAAAACAGGAAGCCTACGGTGATGAGTGCTTAAGGCGTACTGGGTGTACGAATGGTTCACGCAGTTGAAAATGGCAGAACGGAAGTAAAAGACGACCCTTGTTCAGGACACCCTTCGACCTCTACCGACGACCCTCATGTCAGAAACATCAACGAAATTTTACGTGCCAGTCGAAGATTGGCTGTCCGAGAGATTGCAGAAGAATATAACATTACAGTTGAATCTTGTCATGAAATCCTCATACAACATCTTGGAATGCATCGTGTTGCTGCCAGGCTCATCCCGCGGCTTATGAATCAAGACCAGAAGAACCTTCGCATCTCAATCTGTGAAGAGCTTTTGGATCACGCAAAAGAGAATGAGATGTTAAGAGAATCATAACTGATGATGAGACGTGGTTCTGCGGTTATGATGTTGAGACCAAGGATTAATCTTCACAATGGGTCGGGAAAGGTTCTCCAAGGCCAGAAAAAGCTCATCATGTCAGGTCAAATGTCAAAGCCAAGCTCATAGTTTTCTTTGACTTTGAAGGAGTAGTTCCTCATTAATTCGTGACGCAGGGACAAACTGTTAACGGATGGTACTATCGGGATGTGTTGCGACACCTGCAAGAAAATTAGAGAATGAAACGGCCTGAAATGTGGCGAGACAATTCACGATAACGCACCCGCACATTCATCCCTGTTGCTGCATGAGTATTCCACAAAACACGAAGTCACTGTTTGCCTCATCTCCGTACTCTCCCGACCTGGCCCCTGCGGACTTTTTTTATTTCCAAAGTGAAAACCCCATTGAAAAGACGAAGATTTGCAACTATAGGCGAGATAAAAGAAAATTAGCAGTCGGCGTATCGCACGGTCCAGCAAGAGACGTTCCAAGGCTGTTTCCGGAAGCGGCAACGGTGTTGAGAGCGGTGTGTCAGTTGTGGAGGAGATTATTTCGAAGGAGACCATGCATAAGGTACGTATGAATAAGGTACGTATAGAAAAATTTTGTGCACAAAGTTCCGGAATTTTTTGAACCAACCTCGTACATGAGATTAGTTACAAAAGTTGTGTGCTAGCTCGCATCGGGAGAGAAAATAACGCGCTTTGACAGGCTTCCTAACCGAATCAGTGCCCGCATCAAGGCGAGAGGGGCTGCGACGTCATACCGATCAATGGGCTCATACTGCCAAGTTCTTTGTCAGTCTGACTCGATTCAGGAATCACTGAAATAATATCACATACCCTGTTAAACGTGAAGTTTCGCTCCACTCCGGCTGTTTAACCCTTAACTACTCTAGTGAAATGCTCATACGCTAATATTCTAGTGGGGCCTCGGAATACCCCAATAGGTTATACTAAACTTTAATCTAAATCATTTTAGCCGGCCGAAGTGGCCGTGCGGTTAAAGGCGCTGCAGTCTGGAACCGCAAGAGCGCTACGGTCGCAGGTTCGAATCCCGCCTCGGGCATGGATGTTTGTGATGTCCTTAGGTTAGTTAGGTTTGACTAGTTCTAAGTTCTAGGGGACTAATAACCTCAGCAGTTGAGTCCCATAGTGCTCAGAGCCATTTGAACCATTTTTTGTAATCTAAAGAAATTTTATTTTAAGTTGCACTTTTATCACTGAACATTATAACGTTTACGCATTTGAGATATGATTACAAACAGTTTTGGCACACTGAAAATCTGTGATCGGGACGAACATGTTTTGAGCATTTATCACACACTATTTTGGTTTTCTTGTCCGCGTTTCTTGCACACATTGTATCATCTTGCTTTCCTCATGCATTCTGGCTCTGAATATGTTGAGGCATGAGTACCACCAAGTTTAACAACAACGTCTCTCAGGTCACGAGAAAGGGGTAGGACATCTCGATGTTGTATGGGGGGTTTTACTAAATCCATTCCAAGACTCTATAGCAATTCTCTTCTTTTTAAATCATCAGTTTGACCCAGTTGTTTGGTGCGCTGAAGTAGAACAGCAGCATTGACTCCTACTATGTTTAAAATGGCATAAAATACAGGCGCTGGCCATCTGCATCTTCGCCGTAATACCGAATAGTTGGCGCACATTTGGTCCAGTGCGTCCACTCCTCCTTCTGTGGCATTGTAATCAATGATAATTTTATGTTTTCTCTTTTGAGTACTAATTTTATGATCGTGGTGCATAGATGAAAGCAACACAACAGCTCGGCCTTTCTGAGGAACAGAACAAATTGTCTTTCCTTCGTTATGCCCAAATAGTGCAGATTCTACTGGGCGCTTTCTGTTCGGTTTGAATTCTTCTGGGATCTGCGGTTTATTTAGCTTTAGAGTGCGTAAGACAGTCAACTTTTTGGCTTCCAGTTCATCATAGAGTTCAGGTGACATGAGCCAATTGTCTACTGTCACATTTCTATTGCTTCCCTCAGTTGGTGTTATTAATTTCAGAACATCCTGTGTTGGAAGTGATAATATATTTTCACTTGTCCCTTTGCCTGTGTAGACAAATGCATTGCATAAATAGAATCTTCGTGAATCACAAAGTCACATGACTTTGAGGCCGTATTTGGCTGGCATACATGCGAAATTGGCACCTACCACGAAAGGTTACTAACATTTCATTGATTGTCACGTTTGCTCTTGGAATATAATACTTTCGACATTTGTCTAAAAAGGAGTTCCCAGACATCTCTAATAGCTGCAAGTCTGTCATCAGCCTACCTAGCATCTCTTGTAGTAGCACCATCGAAACGCAAAAAAGACAAAATGAATAAAAATCTTTGAACGCTCATGGTGGCTCGAAACACATCACGACCAGTTCCAACATTAGCAAAAAGTCCAACAACATTTTCGTGATTAGATTTCATTGGTCCAGATAAATAAAGCAGATCTAAAAATGCTCTCAGTTCTACTATATCTAGCGGCTTTATGAATGCTGGTCGAGGAGCTCTGTATTTGTCTGACATGTCATGTATCTTGACGTTTGTGTTGGTGAGTATTAGTTGTAATAAATCTTCAGTAATGAACAATTCCCAAGCAGATAATATTTCAGTTGAAACAAGCGTTTTGGTTCGCGTCTAGCGCCTGGAAGGCGACTAACTAAATTGTGAGTTGTAGGAGGAGGTTCTTACGACCACTTGTAGCACTGCTTTTTTCCAAAGAAATATTTGTCAGCGGAAGGCCTAATATACGCCTCTTCATCTGATTCTTCACAACTACTTTCTGATGTAACTTCAGAGGTGGAATCATGATCACTTCCTCATCTGCTGTGCTCTCCTCATCAGATTGCAATAACGCAGCAGCTGTTCTTTCCAACTCGTCATCTGTTTATGACTTCGATGATGAAATTCTGAAAAATAATGCATGTATACTCACATAACCTTAAAAATTGACGTTATCATTGAAATTTTGCTCTTTTCGAAGTACTCTAAGACTTCAGTCGCGTAAAACACAAACTGAGATAATGAAAAACAACTTACGTTAACACTCTAGTGGGATATTCACTGACCTCTTTGTCTTTATCTGCCTCGTGGGGTAGCCGCCCGGTCTAGGGCGTCCTGTCACGGTCCCCGTCGGAGGTTCGAATCCTCCCTCGGGCATGGGTGTGTGTGTTGTCCTTAGCGTAAGTTAGTTTAACTTAGATTAAGTACTGTGTGAGCTTAGGGACCGATGACCTCAGCAGTTTGATCCTGTAAGACCTTACCACAAAATTTTTTCTTTATCTCACAAAATATTACCGGAAACACCGCATCCAACAGTACGCGTTAAACGGCATCACTTCACTGAGGACAACCAAGAACACTGGTGCCGTCTGTTGTTCCGTTCACGTACTATGTATTGTATTCATATCGCCTGGGGTTCTCCAGGACCTCACTAGAGCAGTTAACGGTTAAATGTTTTTTTTTAAGCACTGTAAGCCTATACAGGAAACACTATCCAATCACGTGTAGCCGTTTGTTCGCTCGCAGGGCCCAGAAAACAATGAATCATCACGCTCTCTCCTTGTCAATCATTCTTCCAAAATCTTCATTTCTTCTCTCTCTTCCTTTCTGTTTTAGCTGGGATCAAAACTTCAGTTTTATGTAAAAGATTAGGATTAGTCATAGTTTTGTAAATTTTCATAGTCCTTGTTCCTCGTTTATTCATGTTTTATGTGTGGAAAGTGTGTCGTTAAAGGTACTTATATCTCCTTATTTTTCCAATGGACACGTCGTATTGGAAATAGTAGGCGTGTGGCAGGACATTGAACAAATGTACGCTTTCTACTTTTTACTCGTATTTTACACTTACTAAATTCTGTTCTCTAGCATACATGGCTTTAGTTTCATTGATCGGAATATTGAGTCAGCTCTCGGTAGCCGTGAAATGGAATTCACGAGCGTCTATTTGTGAAGATTCCTCACTGTCAGCAGTTATTCCTACCCCGTCGTCAAATCAAGCAGTGGTTATGTATTTAGTATTGGTATGTGTACTCAGTAACAATCTAATATGTCACTGCAAAAGTAAAAAAACCTTAAGCTAATCATCTATCCAAAGGTTCTATCCAAAGGCTCGTGCAGCTAATTAAAATATGTAGCAAGATTATTGATGACCTTGGGTACAACATACATAGAGAGTTTGAGTGTCTGTCAGGAAACACATAGAAACTACAAACATCTTTAACTCAGCTGAAACGCTGCTATTGTTAGAAAATCCATTATTTACATTGAACTTAGTCACGTGTATCGAAACGACCCCTGGAGAGTCATTACAGTCTGCTGTATGGCAATCCACAAATCTAAAGTGCCGCTTGTGCCATCATCTTGTCTGACATAAAAGAGGGATGTTCATTAAGTAATGCACCACTTTCTTTTTCGTCCAATTTAGGTTTAAAAAAGGCAGAATTTATTGTGGGACATCGTAGCATATTGCCACTTTTGTTCCTATAGTTACACGAAGTTCCGACAGGTGGTGGCGTTAAACGTAACCTATGCAATGGTGTCTGTAGGGGAGGTGCGTTCCGAACAGAGAACTGTCACTGTTCTGCGAAGAGCCAGAGCATCGCAGATATTCATAGGCGCTTGCAGAGTGCCTACGGATGCCAGGCTGTGAACAAAACCACGGAGAGTCGTTAGGAGAAGCGTCTGTCATCATCGCAACACTCTCGTGCAAATCTGTCCGATCTTCCGTGTGCTGGCCGCTCGCAACCAGCTGTGACTCTAGCAATGTGGGAACGTGTGGACACCCTCATTCGAGGTGATCGACGGATCAGAATCGAACACCTCGCTGTCCAACTGGGCATCTCGGGTGATAGTGCCACCACAGTTGGAGAACTAAAAGGTGCTACTCGCAGCGTACATCGTCACCTAACAGAAAGCCAAAAAAACAACGAAGGACCTTATTTACGCATTACAAGGCTGACCGTGACAACTTTTTGTCGAACATAGTCACAGGCAATGAAATATTGGTTCTTCACTTCGAACTGGAAACAAACGGCAATTATCGATGGAGTGGCGCCACACCACCTCTCCTCCGTAAAGAAAAAGGTCAAAGCCAGTAATGTCATGGCTATGGTCTTCCGGGACTCTGAAGGTTTTACTCTGTTTGATGTCCTCCATCATGGTGTAACGATCAAGGTACTGTTGTCCACCTGTACGTGGAACCCGATTTTGTAATATATTTCATGAAAAATGGCCTGAAACGATTGTCATATGTAGAAGAGATTGTATTTTTGACACCACTGAACCAAAGATGTTGCCTGAGTGGCAGAATCGATTGCTAGGGGCGGACGGAGCGCAGTACTGCCTATAGTTGCTGTTGCACTCTGTCGTAGGTAGGATGTAAGACTTAAAGCTAGTGGCTAGCTGTGAGAATTTAGTTGTTGATCTTTGGAAGCAGTATAATACACTTTTTATAAAATGTAATGATGAATGATACTGTTACTCAAAGGTACCTCAACTGGAACATCTTTGTGAGGTAATGAAATTTTGTATAATTAGTTTTAAATATGCAGCAACACAATATGGATTTCGCTAATTTTTACAGTGAAACCTTCCCGTCTCCTCTATATCTCTTTTGTTACGCAACCTTCCCTTCTACAATAACCTATGAAACCTTCCCTCAGGATTTCTATCCCTTGCTTAATAATAACAAATGAAATCTTCCCTTTGAAATTAATTCTCTTTCTCAATAATAATAACTGCAAACTTCCCATACAAATTTAAATGCTGCTTATTAAAAGTGATTTGCTGATTATTTCGACGAAACATGGAATGTGTCGTCGTCGTGGCCCTCAGTCGTTATCTGCAATAACCCAAAACTGTTCATTACCTTTTTTACTGTTACTGGATCGCCATCTGACTGCTACATCGACCTGCGACATGAATATACTTACTCTGTTTTACTATACTCTGTTAGTTAACCGAGCGAGGTGGCGCAGTGGTTAGCACACTGGACTCGCATTCGGGAGGACGACGGTTCAATCCCGTCTCCGGTCATCCTGATTTAGGTTTTCCGTGATTTCCCTAAATCGCTTCAGGCAAATGCCGGGATGGTTCCTTTGAAAGGGCACGGCCGATTTCCTTCCCCATCCTTCCCTCACCCGAGCTTGCGCTCCGTCTCTAATGACCTCGTTGTCGACGGGACGTTAAACACTAATATCCTCCTCCTCCTCCTCTGTTAGTTGCTGGTGGGCTGTCATAATAAGTGGCTGTATTTATTACCAAAGCTGACGTTATTCTTTAATAGCAAAGCTGATGTTATTCTTTAATTAATTTGGCTGAAGTTACGTAATTCATAGTTAAACTTTTTCTTGACAACAATAAAATTTTGCAAAGTTTTACGTTGATAGTTTTTGGGATGGATTATGATCAGTACTGCAATATTGCTGGCAAACATTAATTATATTCGGAAAACGATTCTTCAAATATTTACTGTTGGTAATGAAATGATTTTACGAACGTTCAAATGGGACTTACTTTTCACAATAATCTTACAAATAGCATTGCGCAAACATACCTTCAGTGGTCTTGAGTTTCTCAAAAAAGAATAATTCAATAATATTAGTTCTTCTTCTGATAATAGTTAGCTGATGTCTCTGTACATCCATTTATAATCTCTTGTAAATCATAGCTGGTGGCTAGCAGGCACACTGCTCCTCTCAACCTCTCGCTTCAGACCTGCTACCGACTCGCTTCACATCTCGCTTACAACCAACTTCCCACGAACGCTAAAGTGCGGTCTCTCCCGCCAACAATGCTTTCTGGTGCAGACAATCCCTGCTACCATTACAAAATGTATCAATGCCCGGTCTTTCCCGCTCTTTTCTTAAAATGTATCCATACGAGGTCTCTCCCGCCATTTTTAAAATTGTATCAACGTGCGGTGGTCTCTCCCGCCAACAATATTTTGGTGCAGTCATTCCCTGCTACCACAAATATTTCCAAAATGACAAATATTAATTATTCCTACTTAATCCTATTAATGAAATATAAACATCTTACATAAATTTTGGTTTGACAATAGACAATAGAAATATACACGTCTTACAACAGTACTGACCCTTGAATGTAGGAACCAAGTGTTTTCCATCAGATTTAATGTATAGGTTTGATTAGGTTCTAACCGATTTGCAATATTTTGTCTGTTGTGTAATCCTGATGCAGAGAAGTTAAATTCTGAAATCTATTTTGTTAAACGATGTCAGACTTTTTCTATGTAACAATCCATGTGTTTTTTTTTTCTTTTTTTACGACAGTAAGTTGAGATTGCTTTTGAAGTTAATGTAAAATTTTTCATATCAGATTTTGTGAAGAAGAAAGTTTATTTTGAATACAGTTTTCAAACTGAAGCATTTGGTGTTAGGATATCCCCTTATCACTACCTCATTCTCTTCCACCTCGTGTTTATTTAAATCCAATGAATATTTTTTAAAAGGAATGATTTTTCAATCAGTCACAAAAATATTAATGTGTCAGAATCAGAAAAGTATTAATGTTTGTAACAGTTTTAATGCGGGCAGCACTGCAGAGCGCTGAGCCAATATCCAATATTTGCACTGAACATTTGCAACGTTATTCATTTAACAACCAATCAACTGACATTATTTGTATGAAGCTATGAAGCTATTTTACGTCCGGCATTGCACTTTGCTGTGACAAGATTGAATATTTTCTATACCTACTGTGGAGAGAACAGAATACCAAGATTACATCCGTTGCGACTCAAGAACTAAGGAAAATTTATTTCATAGTTTATTCATTTGCATGCGAATTTTATCAGTTTATTGCACAAGATCATAGAACTCGGTCCTCACTAGACTGAGTAAATTTCAGAGGGGCTGATTTCATTATAGGCACTGCATACTGGTTTTGCAGATTAAATTGTTTAATTTTTTTGGATTACAGGAAAACTGGTTAAGCACACCATTTGCTCAACAACACATTACACAGTAAATTTCCGTAAGAGAAACATTACGCATTGCATATCCATTACCAAACAAACACAAATATACACTCCTGGAAATGGAAAAAAGAACACATTGACACCGGTGTGTCAGACCCACCATACTTGCTCCGGACACTGCGAGAGGGCTGTACAAGCAATGATCACACGCACGGCACAGCGGACACACCAGGAACCGCGGTGTTGGCCGTCGAATGGCGCTAGCTGCGCAGCATTTGTGCACCGCCGCCGTCAGTGTCAGCCAGTTTGCCGTGGCATACGGAGCTCCATCGCAGTCTTTAACACTGGTAGCATGCCGCGACAGCGTGGACGTGAACCGTATGTGCAGTTGACGGACTTTGAGCGAGGGCGTATAGTGGGCATGCCGGAGGCCGGGTGGACGTACCGCCGAATTGCTCAACACGTGGGGCGTGAGGTCTCCACAGTACATCGATGTTGTCGCCAGTGGTCGGCGGAAGGTGCACGTGCCCGTCGACCTGGGACCGGACCGCAGCGACGCACGGATGCACGCCAAGACCGTAGGATCCTACGCAGTGCCGTAGGGGACCGCACCGCCACTTCCCAGCAAATTAGGGACACTGTTGCTCCTGGGGTATCGGCGAGGACCATTCGCAACCGTCTCCATGAAGCTGGGCTACGGTCCCGCACACCGTTAGGCCGTCTTCCGCTCACGCCCCAACATCGTGCAGCCCGCCTCCAGTGGTGTCGCGACAGGCGTGAATGGAGGGACGAATGGAGACGCGTCGTCTTCAGCGATGAGAGCCGCTTCTGCCTTGGTGCCAATGATGGTCGTATGCGTGTTTGGCGCCGTGCAGGTGAGCGCCACAATCAGGACTGCATACGACCGAGGCACACAGGGCCAACACCCGGCATCATGGTGTGGGGAGCGATCTCCTACACTGGCTGTACACCACTGGTGATCGTCGAGGGGACACTAAATAGTGCACGGTACATCCAAACCGTCATCGAACCCATCGTTCTACCATTCCTAGACCGGCAAGGGAACTTGCTGTTCCAACAGGACAATGCACGTCCGCATGTATCCCGTGCCACCCAACGTGCTCTAGAAGGTGTAAGTCAACTACCCTGGCCAGCAAGATCTCCGGATCTGTCCCCCATTGAGCATGTTTGGGACTGGATGAAGCGTCGTCTCACGCGGTCTGCACGTCCAGCACGAACGCTGGTCCAACTGAGGCGCCAGGTGGAAATGGCATGGCAAGCCGTTCCACAGGACTACATCCAGCATCTCTACGATCGTCTCCATGGGAGAATAGCAGCCTGCATTGCTGCGAAAGGTGGATATACACTGTACTAGTGCCGACATTGTGCATGCTCTGTTGCCTGTGTCTATGTGCCTGTGGTTCTGTCAGTGTGATCATGTGATGTATCTGACCCCAGGAATGTGTCAATAAAGTTTCCCCTTCCTGGGACAACGAATTCACGGTGTTCTTATTTCAATTTCCAGGAGTGTATTTTAAAAGAACGTCACACTGTATGGTGATACCCTCAGGAAATTGAAAAAAACTTCAGTGTGTTCATTGCCACAAAAATGCAGACGAACTTCATCTTGTCCGTGACAACGCAACGTCTCACAAATCTGCGCAGCCGAGAGAAGCTCACAAAACTACTCTTTCTCAACCACTCTACAAGCCGGATCTCGCACCTTCCGACTACCCTCTGCCTGGCCCAATGAAAGAACACTCCGCGAGAATCAGTATGTGGATGATGGTAATATCAACCACGCTGCAGGACGCTGGCTCCGACGTCGAGCAGTAGAGGGATGCCATGTGGGCGTACAGGCCCTCTCAGTACGACGGCCGAAAGCGGTCACTTTGAAAGGAGATTATGGCGAAAAATAGGGTTCAGTACCCATAAGAGCGGGGAATAATACAGCGTATTTGAATTCTGAATAAAACCAACCTGCTTTCATAAAACAACATGTTGAACCACTTAGTGAACGACCCTCGTGTGAATGTACACTACTGGCCATTAAAATTGCTACACCACGAAGATGACGTGCTACAGACGTGAAATTTAACCGACAGGAAGAAGATGCTGTGATATGCAAATGATTCGCTTTTCAGAGCATTCAAACAAGGTTGGCGCTGGTGGCGATAACTACGACGTGATGACATGAGGAAAGTTTCCAACCGATTTCTCATACACAAACAGCAGATGACCGGCTTTGCCTGGTGAAACGTTGTTGTGATGCCTCGTGTAAGGAGGAGAAATGCGTACCATCACGTTTCCGACTTTGATAAAGGTCGAATTGTACTCTATCGCGATTGCGGTTTATCGTATCGCGACATTGCTACACGCGTTGGTCCAAATCCAATGACTGTTAGCACAATATGGAATCGGTGGGTTCAGGAGGGTAATACGGAACGCCGTGCTGGATCCCAACGGCCTCGTATCACCAGCAGTCGAGATGACAGGCATCTTATTCACATGGCTGTAACGGATCGTGCAGCCACGTCTCGATCCCTGAGTCAACAGATGGGGACGTTTGCAAGACAACAACCATCTGCACGAACAGTTCGACGACGTTTGCAGCAGCATGGACTATCAGCTCGGAGACCATGGCTGCGGTTACCCTTGACGCTGCATCACAGACAGGAGCGCTTGCGATGGTGTACTCAACGACGAACCTCGGTGCTCGAATGTCAAAACCTCATTTTTTCGGATGAATCCAGTTCTGTTTACAGCATCATGATGGACGCATCCGTGTTTGGCGACATCGCGGTGAACGCACATTGGAAGCGTGTATTCGTCATCGCCATACTGGCGTATCACGCGGCGTGATGGTATGGGATGCCATTGGTTACACGTCTCGGTCACCTCTTGTTCGCATTGCTGGCAGTTTGAACAGTGGACGTTACATTTCAGATGTGTTACGACACGTGGCTCTACCCTTCATTCGATCCCTGTGAAACCCTACATTTCAGCACGATAATGCACGACCGCATGTTGCAGGTCCTGTACGGCCCTTTCTGGATACAGAAAATGTTCGACTGCTGCCCTGGCCAGCACATTCTCCAGATCTCTCAGCAATTGAAAACGTCTGGTCAATGGTGCAGAGCATCTGGCTCGTCACAATACGCCAGTCACTATTCTTGATGAACTGTGGTATCGTGTTGAAGCTACATGGGCAACTGTACCTGTACACGCCATCCAAGCTCTGTTTGACTCAATGCCCAGGCGTATCAAGGCCGTTATTACGGCCAGAGGTGGTTGTTCTGGGTACTGGTTTCTCAGGATTATGCATCCAAATTTCGTGAAAATGTAATCAAATGTTAGTTCCAGTATAATATATTTGTCAAATGAATACCCGTTTATCATCTGCATATCTTCTTGATGTAGCAATTTTAATGGCCAGTAGTGTACATTCTAAGTTACGCTTTAAAAGTTAGTTACTGCGTTTAAATAGCGCTCTCTTTGCGTTTTGTTCTGCAGATAACCTTTTACAGTATGTATATTGAAGCTGTATTTTACATTCGTATTACCGTACTGCAGAAAGGCACAGCTACTAAAAATAGCGCACCTTAGCCTCGGGGCTTTAATGCAAACAAAGCGAGGCGGAAGTCCGCCTTCGTCCATATTTATAAGCGCTGAGTCGCTTGTTTGTACGCTGGTTCACGACTTTAATATTTCTCAGCGCGGCGCCAGTCGTGCGTTCCATTAATCAGCGTTTGCACTTAACCAAGCGTGGCAAGCGAGGAAATTTATTAGGCCAAATTAAGCGGCATGTCCCGAAGGCGGAACGAAAGCAGTTTATCTCGAGATCGATCACCACTTCCCGGAAAGCTCCAAATATTTTATGTTGATCTACGTCCCTCTCCAGGAACCGGCGGTTCACGTTCAGGGCCAAGTGAAGTTCCTGTCCTGCATTTAATTCTTAAAATCACAGTTGTGGTATTATTACACTGAAGCGCCAAAGAAACTGGTATAGGCATGCGTGCTCAAATACAGAGATTTGTAAACAGTCAGAATACGGCGCTGCAGTCGACAACGCGTGTATAAGACAAGTGTCTGGCGCAGTTGTTAGATCGGTAACTGCAGGTTATCAAGATTTAAGTGAGTGTGAATGTGGTGTTATAGTCGGCGCACGAGCGATGGACACAGCACCTCCGATGTAGCGATGAAGCGGGGATTTTCCCGTACGACCATTTCACGAGTGTACTATGAATATCTGGACTCCGGTGAAACATCAAATCTCCGACATCTGTGCGTCCGGAAAAACGATCCTGCAATATCGGTAGCAACGACGACTGAAGAGAATCGTTCAACGTGACAAGTGCAAGCCTTTTGCAAATTGCTGCAGATCCCGATGCTTGGCCATCAAGAAAGTGTTAGCGTGCGGACTATTCAACGAAACATCATCGAATGGGCTTTCGGATCCGAAGGCCCACTCGTGTACCCTTCATGACCGCGCGACTTAAAGCTTTACACCTCTACTGGGCTCGTTGACACCGACGTTGGACTGTTGATGATTGGATACATGTTCCCTGGTCGGACGAGTCTCGTTTCAAACTGTATCGAGCGGATGGACGTGTACGGGTATGGAGACAAGCTCATGAATCCATCGACCCTGCATGTCATCAGGGGACTGTTCAAGCTGGTGGAGGCTTTGTAACGGTGTGGGAGCTGTGCAGTTGGAATGATATGGGACTCCTGATACGTCTATATACGACTCTGACAGCTGACATGTACATAAGCAGGCGATCACTTGCATCCATTCATGTCCATTGTGCATTCCGACAGACTTGGGGAATTCCAGCAGGACCAATGCGACCCCCTTTACATCCAGAATTGCTACATAGTTGCTCCAGGAACACTCTTCTGAGTTTAAACATTTCCCCTGGCCGCCAAACACCTCAGACATGAACATTATTGAGCATATCTGGGATGCCTTGCAACGTGCTGTTCAGAATAGATCTCCACCCCTTGCTACTCTTACGGATTTATGGACAGCCGTGCAGGACTGATGGTGTCAGTTCCCTCCAGAACTACCTCAGAGTCGGCAGGTGTGGCCGTGCGGTTCTAGGCGCTTTAGTCTGGAACCGCGCGACCGCTACGGTCGCAGGTTCGAATCCTGCCTCGGGCATGGATGTGTGTGATGTCCTTACGTTAGTTAGGTTTAAGTAGTTCTAAGTTCTGGGGGACTGATGACCATAGATGTTAAGTCCCATAGTGCTCAGAGTCATTTTTGAACTACCTCACACATTAGTCGAGTCCATGCCACGTCGTGTTGCGGCACTTCTGCGTGCTCGCGGTGGCCCTACATGATATTAGACAGGTGTACCCGTTTCCTTGGCTCTTCAGTGTGTACAAGAGGTGCGCATAGGGAGGGAGTTATCAGGTTTAGGCCAGTTAGGAAATGTCAAATGTGTGTGAATTCCTAAGAAACCAAACTGCTGAGTTCATCAGTCCCTGGACTTACACACTACTTAAACTAAAATTCACTTATGCTAATAACAACACACACACGCAAACACACATGTCTGAGGGAGGACTCGAACCTCGGGCGGCAGGGACCGCGCAATCCGTGACATGCGCCTCTAACCGGGCGGCCATTCCGCGCGGCCAGTCTAAGAGGACGAACTAAATAAGGGGCAACGGAAGAGGAGGCGGTTCTTGTTAAGCAATGTTGGTGACCATAGGCTCTGCCTCCCCAAAAAGACATCTGCGCTAGTCGAGGTCTGGATCACAAGAGAGAGAAGCAACTGAGTTCTGCACTGCAGAATCCTACAGTGTCCACACACGTGACTTGTATCACACGCACGCTATTGGCGAAAACCGATGGCGTGAATTCTCTAGCAGTTTCAGCAGCGGGCTCATGACTCTCTTGTCAGCAGCTTTCTGAAAGGCAGGCTACTAGGGTCACGTAGGCAGAGCCGAAGTTTCTGTGGGCGAATACTTACAAAGATATGACGGGGTCTTTGAAATAAATTTTTTAATGCTCTTCCCTAAATACTCCTTGACTGGCTGCCACCCTGTACAGCGGCCCTCGAGTCATCATGTGCCATTGGCGTCATATGTATGCGGCATGGATGGGCATGGGCTCAGCACACCGCTCTCCCGGCGGTTGTCTTCTTCCCAGCCCTTAGAGCATCTGCTTCCATTCAAGTACCTCCTTAGTTGACAACACGAGGCTGAGTGCACTCCTTTCCAGTCCTTCCCGCTCTTCAAGGGAAAATCCCAGACAGTACCGGGACTGAAACGGGTCTTCCACATAGCAGTCAGACATGCTGACCACTTCACTACGGAGGAGGACGCCGGAACCAATTCCAAAGATCAAACTTTACAGTTCTAATGCGCTCACGTCGGTGCTCCACATATACTTCAGAATGTATGGCGTCAAATGCATAATCACTTACAATATTGTATGTTGTGTCTGTGACCAAGGGCAGTAAAATATAAAACTTCAAAAGTCTGTAAAAAATTTAAACTTCGTTTTACATTCTCCGTAATTCTTATCAGTGTATAGCCGTGCATTACATACGAGAGCGTGCTGAAAAGTAACCCTTCCCAATTTTTTATGTGAAAACTCTTACAGCTTTCTAAACAAAACAAACGTTATTAACATTTTACACATTTATTTTCCAGATCTACACATTTATTTTTCAACATAGTCACCCTGGTGACCAACACATTTATCTCAACGAGAGACCAGTTTGTTGATAGCATCACTGTAGAGTACTGAATGTCTGACTTTGTTGACGGATCACAATCTGAGCTCCGCTTGCACCGTTTCATCATTGTCAAAATGAAGTCCTCGAAGGTGTTCTTTGAGTTATGGAAACATATGAGAATCAGATGGGACCAAGTAGGGACTGTATGAAGGTTGATCGATGACGGTGAACCCAAGGCGCCGGATTGTTTCAGATGTCGCCGCATTCGTGTGTGGTGTGGTATTGTCATGCTTAAGGAGAGGTTTCTCCGTGTGTGGAAGAACTCTTAGAATTCCATGCCAGTTTACAACACGCTGTTTCCCACGAACCGAAACGGTACATATCGCGCCAGAGGTCTACAGATTTGAAGACATGAAGAATAAAGATGCAGAATGTTAATAACGCTTGTCTTATTTAAAAAGCCTTAAAAGTTTTCACATAAAAAATTTGGAGGCCTTACTTTTGAGCACGCCCTCGTAGCTGTAGCCATTTGTAATCACTATATTCATTTTGAACTGCCCTGTGTATTAGCTATCTTTCCGTATAGTGTTTACCTATTTTTCTAAGGGTTCCAAATGCCTTCACTAATTTCAATTGTAGAATGTTTCTTTTAGGTCTACAAATTATTTCTACCTTTCTTCATTGTGCTTTCTGTCTTTTTTTTCCACTTCATTATAAGCTGTTGTCAGGACTGCCTTTTCTAAAGCGAAACTGTCGTCGTCTAAAGGATTTTCAGTTTTCCTTTCCATACGTCTCTACATTATTGTGGACAATGTCTTGGATGCTTGAGCTGTCAAACTGATTATGCAATAGTTCTCGCACTTATCTGTCCCAGCTATATTCGGGAGTATGCGGATGATGTTTTTTCGAAAGTCAGATGCTATATCTCAAACGTGAATCATATTTTAGTTGCCAGTCTCGCCAGATATTGCGAAGGTATGTTGTCTATCCGTTCTAGCTTGACTGATCTCAAACATTGCAAAGGTCTGTCAAACTCTGACGCTAATACTGGATCCCTTATTCTTCCAAATCGACAACAATTTCTTTTATCACTTCCGCAGACAGTTTTTATCCCTCGTAGAGGCCCTCAGTGGCTCTATCCGCCACCAGCTGCCGTATACTTAAATTTCTCTACCATCGACAGTTAAACCATAGCCGTTAAACTTCCAGGGCATGGAGACGATATATGCCTGTATTCAACGGACACATCTCTCCAGTTCGTCATAGTCTAGGTCGTGCTGCAATTTCACTTGACAGTAAGCTGACACGAAAGTGACTGGCAATATTACGCCGAAAAATCACAAGTAGTTGTATTTGCTCGAAATGGGGTGCAGTATATTGCTCCGTGAATGAAATGGGCGGCCGCACAATGGTAGTCACTTTTGATTTCACGATTTCCTGAAAGTAAAATGGTTCAAATGGCTCTGAGCACTATGGGACTTAACTGCTGAGGTCATCAGTCCCCTAGAACTTAGAACTACTTAAACCTAAATAACCTAAGGACATCGCACACATGCATGCCCGTGGCAGGATTCGAACCTGCGACCGTAGCGGTCGCGCGGTTCCAGACTGTAGGGCCTAGAACCGCTCGGCCACCCCGGCCGGCCCTGAAAGTAAAGTCACGACTGACGCAGTATGTCATCACACATCTGCTTCCAAGGTTACAATAAGTGATGGGCAACATCAGTTGTATTACTCTGTGATCAAGTTACCTCTCACCATAGAACCAATATCGGAGATTTGCCTTCAGCGCCGGTTAGTCAGTAACCTGCTCTTGGAAGCGTCAGAGATAACTGTTGATATATGACACCAAATCCAAGAGGACCATTTTATATTGCGAAGACTCCAGACGCTGGAAGCCCTATTATCAAAAATTAGCAGAGGAGTAGGAGTTTTTACAGCCCAATTATCGTTTCTTTCTTGAAATCAAAAGCGGTCTGAAGAACAGCAGGAGCCACTTAAGTGGAACGCTTCCTTATTGCCCGCGTCACCGCAACTAGGCAGCTCTTCCAACTTCCTTTTTCTCGGCTACTTAGTTCGCACAACCATCTCTACCCAGAAAACAGCAGAGATTAGGAACATATCTAATACAAACGGGCAAATTCATTGCTGAAATGTGATTACAATATTTACTGACGAATATAAAATAACTGATCAACCATATGTGGACAGCGCCTTCTTTTGCGGTGATCTCCAAGCAGAGCGGCCGTACTCCCTCGTTTAGAACGCGTCACTGTTTGCACCAAAATTAGTGTCCAGTCACTCGCGGATAAGAAAGGAATTGAAATATTGGATAGCAAATCAGAAGTTGTGACCGGGTGGCGCAGTGGTTAGCGAAAATGCGTAATAAGCAGGAGATCCCGGGTTGGAGTCATGGTCCGTCACACATTTTCACTCGTTGCCACAGATTCGGCATAAAGTCCCGATGCCGCTGATATCGTTAGTTTGTTCCTTTTCCTTTCCTTCTACAATATTTATCACGGCTGCGATTTCGTGTAGTGTGTGTTCCTTCGGACATCTACAGAAGAAGTAACCACGCATTCACATAAAAGCCGAAAGGCTTAACTCCGTTTTTAACTGTTTCTTTACAAAGGAGGATCCAGGAATACTGCCCCAATTTGATCCTCGTACCACTGAAAGCATGAGTGAAATAAATATTAGCGCTAGTCGTGGTGAGGAGCTGAATAAACCTCCAGGGCCCAGTGGAATCTCTGTCGGATTCTATACTGAATTTGTGGGTGAGTCAACCTCGCTCTCGACTACATTCTACCATAGACATCTCGAAAAAAAAACAATGCCGTGCAGTTGAAACAAAACACAGGTCCAAGTAACACCCGTCTGCAAGAAGGGTAGCAGAAGTGATTCGTAAAACCACCGACCAGTATCCTTGACATCCATTTGTTGCAGAATTTTAAAAAGTATTCTGAACTCAAACGTAATGAAGTATATACGATACTGCAGTGTCTACTTTGTTAAGAAGAACGATGAAATGTTCCTTCCGACATGCAACACACGAACTGTAATATCGTCTTTATCCACCGATACCAGGCACGTCTTTAAATTAAAATGTCCTACTCTCTACGGGAATGACATAATATGTGTGCGGGTAGAGGTTGTGGCACACGAAACGACGACATATGGAAGTTCAGGCCTGGCAGTGAGTCGTGCACGCATAGCCAAAGTGATTAACGCGACCGCTCGTGTAAAGCGGGAAATCCGGGTTTGAATCCCGGTCCGGTACAAATTTTCATCGTCGTCATTCCCTTATACAGCTGATGGTTATTGGTATTCGCAGCTGCGAATACATTTTCTGTGATAAGGCATCACGTACAGAACGATTTCCTCCTTGTCAACCAGTATGGATTCTGAAAATATCGATCATCTCGCGCTTTTCTCACATGACACCCTGAAAACCATGGATCAATGCAGACAAATGGATTCAGTATTTCTCGACTTTCGAAAGGTATTTGACTCAGTATCAGATCTACACTTATTATCAAAAGTACCATCGTATGAGGTATCAAGCGAAATGTGTGACTGGATTGAAATTTTTATGGTAGAGAGATGTGTCTTAGATGTATGGTCATCGGCAGAAATGGAAGGAACTTTGTGTTTGCCCCAGGTAAGTGTGTTGGGGCCTCTGGTGTCCTTGTTGTACTGTATACTAGTGACCTTGCGGACAATATCAATACTAACTTCAGGCTTTTCCTAGATAATGTAGTTATCTACAATGTAGTCCCGTCTGAAAGAAACTGCACAAATATTCAACCAGATCTTGATAAGATTTCGAAGTGGTGCAAAGATCGGCAACTTGCTTTATATCTTGAGAAAAGTAAAATGGTGCATTTCACAAAATGAAGAGGAGTACTATCCTTTGACTATAATACCAGGAAGTCACAGGTGGAATCAGTGAATTACCGTTCAATAACTGGATGTGACAATTTGTGGGGATATGAAACGGAACGATCACATAGGTTAAGACGTAGGTACAGCGGGTGACAGATTTCGCGTATTGGTAGAATACTGGGGAAATGTAATCAGTCTACAATAGAGGCAGCATACACAACGCTTGTGCGATCTCTCCTAGAATTTGACTACAAAGATTTTACAAACATTTCGACACTATATACTTGCATCTTTGCACTCTAAGGCTCACGCTTTTTCCACGTTTGCATCTTTGCCGCTACTGTGATTTATCTACCACGCCTGCCACTCGAGTTATTTTGACAGAAGTGTCATTTCAACAGGTTTATGAGACATGTGCTTGCATGGTGTACGGAACAGCGTACAAAATTTACATCCCCATACGCATTTCCTTTTATACTACTGGGAACTACGTTCCAGCATGTCACAGCTACATCTTATTGAGAGGTTTACAGCATCCCATGTAGGTAACTATAAGATTTTCATTTTTAACTCTGGTCACTTCTATTAACTATCTACATCTACATCTACATGGCTACTCTATAAATTGCACTTAAATGCCTGCGTGAAAGTTCATCCAACCACCTTCACGCTAATGCCAGCGCACGGAAAAAAAGACCACCTATATCTTTCCGTGCGGGCTCTGATTTCCCTTATTTTATTATGATGATCTTTTCTCCCTATGTAATTCGGCGCCAATAAAATATTTTCACATTCGGAGGAGAAATTTGGTGACTGAAACTTCGTGAGAAGATGCTGCCGTAACGAAAAACGTCTTTGTTTTAATGATTTCCATCCCCTCTATTATGTCCGTGACACTCTCCCCCCTATTTCTCGATAATACAAAATGTACTGTCATTCTTTGAAGCTTCTCGATGTGCTCCGTTAATCCTGTCTGATAAAGATCCCACACCACAAAGCAGTACTCCAAAAGAGGATGGGCAAGTGTAGCGTAGGCACACTCTTTAGTAGATCGGTTGCATCTCGTAAGTGTTCTGCCAATAAAATGCAGTCTTTGGTTCGCTTTCCCACAACATTTTCTGTATGTTCTTTCCAGTTTAAGTTGTTCGTAATTGTAATTCCTAGGTATTTAGTTGACTTTACGGCCTTTAAATTTGATTGATTTAACGTGGAACCGAAGTTTAACGTATTACGTTTAGCATTCACGTGGATGACCTCACATTTCTCATTATTTGGGGTCAATTGCTAATTTCCGCTCTATACAGATATCTTATCTAAATCGTCCTGCAAACGATTTTGATCTTCTGATGACTTTACTAGACGATAAACGGCATCATCATCTGCAAACAAGCTAAGACGTCACCTGAGATTGTCTCCTAAATCATTTATGAGGATAAGGAACAGAAGAGGGCCTATGACACTACCTTGGGGAACGCAAGAAATCACTTCTGCTTTACTCGATGACTTTCCGTCAGTTACTACGAACTGTGACCTCTCTGATAGGAAATCACGAATGCAGTCGCATATATGAGACGATATTCCATAAACATGCAATTTTGCTTACGAGCCGCTTATGAGATACGGTGTCAAAAGCCTTCTGGAAATCTGGAAATACGAAATCAATTTGAAATGCCTTGTCGATAGCACTTAACGCTTAGTGTGCGTAAAGAACTAGTCGTGTTTCACAAGAACGATGTTTTCTAAACCCGTGTTGACTACGTGTCGATAGACTGTTCTCCTCGAGGTAATTCATAATGTTCCAGCACAATGTTTATGTTCCGAAATTCTGCTGCATACCGACATTGATGATATGATCCTGTAATTTAGTCAATTACTTCTATTGCCGTTCTTGAATACTGGTGTGGCCTGTGCAACTTCCAGTGTTTCAGTAAGGATCTTTCGTGTGTTTTTGGTGATTGACTGCCGAATGCTTGGAAATGAACATATGCCGAAATCGCAATCGCAATAAATAATATTTTTAAAGCCCAAAGTGGAATTAACAACCGGAAAATTTTACGAAGGCCGTGGTCCTCATCAAAATTCTTCGTCCTAGAATACTGCTCAAGTGTGTCGGACCCATAGCAAATACGACTTGTTGAGGTTGTTGAACGGTTACAAAAAAAGGCAGCACGAATCGTTGTAGGTTTGTTTGACCAGTGTAAGAGTGCCACGAAGACAGACGGAGAACTGAATTGGCAGACACTTGAAGATATAAGTGCAAAATATCCGTTTTGAAGTATACTTACAAAGTTTCAAGAACCACCTACATACTATAGCCTCCTAATTATCGTTCCCGCAGGAATCGCGAAGGCAAGTTTAGTCTACGTATGTTACAGAGTTGCCAGAGGCGTTAAAGCAGCCGTTCTTCCCGTGCTCCACACGTGAATGGGTGTGGAAGAAGCATTAATAGCATGCAACGCATCTTCTGCCATGTACTTCACGGTAGTTTGTAGAGTACGGATGTACACACCTGGCCATTAAAATTGCTACACCAAGAAGAAATGCAGATGATAAACGGGTATTCATTGGACAAATATATTATACTAGAACTGACGTGTTACTATATTTTCACGCAATTTGGGTGCATAGATCCTGAGAAATCAGTACCCAGAACAACCACCTCTGGCCGTAATAACGGCTTTGATACGCCTGGGCATTATGTCAAGCAGAGCTTGGATGGCGTGTACAGTAAAACGTCCCCTTTGAACAATTATACAAGACTATGCTTAAACTGACACACAATATTTTTAGCGCAACGCAATCTGACTTTCAAAAATTCCTACAAAAGAATGGCCCTGACTAACATTAACCTATACCTTTCACAAATCACTTACCTCACCAAAAATCTTCGTTACTCGAACTACTGCAATACAGCGAGCGCCACTACTGCCATCTAAGTAAAAGATTCAAACTACTGAAGGCACTAACTACTGATAGGCATAGTTAGCAAATGAAAGATTTTGATAGAGAACAAACAATGTATTTACCTTAATAGTCATAATATATATAGCACTTCATGATATCCAGTATTACAAATTTCAAAACTCCGCCATCTCTCTCCCCACATCCACCACTGCTGGCGGCTCACCTCCAACTGCGCAACGCTATGCGCTGTTCACATCCAGCTGCCCAACACTACAATGGCAGACAACAATGCAAACTAGCCACAGACCACACAGCACAGCCAGTGATTTTCATACAGAGCTCTACGTAACTTCGCCAATAAGAAAACATAAACAGCCTACTTACAACAGGTACAGCTACCCATGCAGCTTCAACACGATACCACAGTTCATCAAGAGTAGTGACTGGCGTATTGTGACAAGCTCACATCCATCTCGCTCAAGTCCATCACCTTCGTGCAAGAAACATTCGCTAACCTCGTGCTTAAACATTCATAGGATTGTGTGAATGTGTGAAATCAAATTATGTGATGTAGGAATTGTGCAAAAGAAACGTGTGAAAAACTAAATAAGTTAAGCACACCAGACAGCTAATAAACTACAAAATGACAGTCATTGACTATGGACTTAAGTAAAAAATAGACTATCGATAAAAATAAGTCATTAGTTCTGAAATGGACAGTATATAAAGAACAAAAATAAGGCATAATAAACACTAAAACTATATGCCACTTATTTTCTCCTCATAAAAATAAAAGAATGACTATATTTTACTTATTTTCTCCTTATAAAAACAAAGAATAAAGAATTATCTTGTTGGATGTTTTCCCTTTTTTTAAACATTTGTACCATTTGTTAGGATAATATCTCAATACTTGTGTATGTATATTTCTTTGTCAAAGCAATTCTTGGAAATAATTCTTATTTGTTAGTGTAACAACGTTGAAATGAGTGTCTAGAAACAAAAACATTTTACTTGTACATGATATTTAGAAAATGTGTTAGGAATAGATTTTACTTAATTACTACATTTATAAAAACAGTATTTCTAAGAAAATCGATGTGAAAGACTCCTCACTTTCGATAACAAACTTCTTAAAAAACAAACTTCACAATTAAATAAAGAAAGAAAATAATTAAAAATTAATAATAGCATAAAAATATTCTTCTCTTGTCATTTTTGAGAATAATGTGGAAGAATATAAAAATATAAATTAGTAATACAAACTAGCATAGAACAGAATAACGTGGCTGAACAGTAGGCAACAAAATTTAGATAACGGAATAATTTTTGACTGGCTTAGACAACGATTCAATCATTGCCTAAATTCAGTGCAAAAATTAAGTTCGAAGGTGGTGATATGTAAGGTGTCAGGCAAATCCAACACCTTCCATGAAAACCCTGACATGATAAGCAAATCCAGTAGTATGTCACATAGCTCCGAATAAATCGTGACATTAAATTAACCAAAGTAATACGAGTAACGAGTGAGCAAATGGAATACCACAGACAAACACAAGAATGCCTAAATGCATGTCATACCTTCCCACTGTGAGACAGACGCAGTTCTGAGGGGAGAAACGAGAACAGAAGCCGAGAGCAGAACCGTGTTAAGCTGGAAGGCCCTACGATAAGGGATGGACACCCACGTTGCCAGCTAACCGCTAGGACCACCCCAGCTGCAAGTTTTAGCGTGAGACTTTTTCGCGTCTCTGTTACGTCAGTACCACCCCCCAGCCCATGTTAAAAGATAGGGCCCTCCAGAAGAACAGTATAGATCTTACGATAACGCTAAAAGGACCACACCAGCTGCAAGTTTTAGCGTGAGACTTTTTCGCGTCTCTGTTACGTTGCAAACTTTAAAAACATTGCCCCACCACGAAAAGTATAAAGTTTCTCATTGGATAGACAGAATTTTTGTAGGCGGAGCTTAAGGTTAACATTGAGACCCTGATTGGTCAGATGAAAACACAGCCAGATAGTTTTTTTAAACCAACTTCGGTAAAATTGTAGTAAGGAGAAGTTAGGACGGAGTTGCTTCCGAGACGGCGAGGTGAGCGGGGCTGTGCTGCCCGCCGCCCCCTGACGAACACCGACAAGGTAATGAACGCACGCGATGCTGCATAACAGCGCATAAAGCTTCACTCAGAACTGCAGAAGTCTCATCTGTTACACTTCCTTTTTGCGTAATACTAGTGTCGATCGTCTATTAAAGCTCATGGTGTTCACATTTGCCACTTGAAGTAAAAATCTGAAACGCGATGATTTTTCTGTTATATAGTATTGAGAAGCCACATCAGCCACTGTAATTTACGACAAGTTAGATAAGTAATTAAAGATAATTGAGGGTCACTGTAGACCATTTTGATAGTTTTCTCTTTTGTGAAACTTAATTTAAACCTAGATTATAGATGTGATATGGCATAGGTCATCCTTCGAACCATTGTAGAACTTGGAAACCCACTCAGGGAATATTCGTTCACATTTTTGTTGAACGCAGTTGGTTTTTACCATCCTGTATTAAAACATTTCCTTTTATGAATAGTGCAATTTATAAACAATGTTTTGTGAGTAGAATAAAATTTCCAATGGTAAACTTAACAGCTTTTTCGACGTTATTTTACCAGCTAACTAAAAATAGGAAAGCCTTGAACCCCTGCCACTAAATTTAGTTAGTATTAAGATTGTTTTACAGGGAGTGCTGTGGAGCTGACGCTGAAATCATTAAGTATTTGATTATATCATCGCTAGTCTAACTGAACTCTTCTGAATTCTACATGTCATGTGTGGTCTGGCGTCTCCTTACCAGCAACAGGTCCCAGGTTCAAACTAGTCAATTCCCTAAAAAACGCCGGCCGCTGTGGCCGTGCGGTTCTAGGCGCTCCAGTCCGGAACCGCGCTGCTGCTACGGTCGCAGGTTCGAATCCTGCCTCGGGCATGGGTGTGTGTGATGTCCTTAGGTTAGTGAGGTTTAAGTAGTTCTAAGTTCTAGGGGACTGATGACCACTGCAGTTGAGTCCCATAGTGCTCAGAGCCATTTGAACCATTTGAACACTAAAAAACACGCTCAGAGCGTCGTTGCGCGGAAGTGATAGGGAGACACGATATAGAACAAAAAGACACCACGCAGAATGTTAGAAGGCTGACTGAAAGCCAGTACATAACTTTGTATTCTATGCTAAGGCAATACGGACCCAAATTTTTTAAACTATTTCAGAACGTGCATCAAATCATTTGATGATTTACTGGCTCTCATAAACGATGAACTCGTAGCAGATAAAAACGCTGTGCGATATTGTATTTCACCAGAAGAAAAACTCGCGATTACATTGAGGTAAGTTTTTTATTACTCAACACATTTATTTATAAAAGAACACTTGTTTAGGGAAGAAAATTCAAAGAAAGAAGAACGTTTCGTTACTCGGACAATATCTGTAACTGCGATTCATTGCTGGCATTGGTTGGTGCTGGCGATGGAGTGTGTGTTACTGGCGATAGAGGTCCCATTGCTGTAGTATAACCATAATGTGCTAAATTATTTGGCACACTAGACTGCTGTGATCTATAATCATGATATTGAAAGCCTTCGGTAGAAGCTTGACTACGCTGCTCTTGCGACAAATAATTTTTTCGTTGTGGTAACGGGCTATGATAGCCTTGATTTTCAGGTGACTGATGTTGCAGTCCTTGGAGGAAAATTTGGTTTTGCAAGATTAAATTATAAATGCCAATTTTAGTATGAAGTCGTCTATATTTCCGGATTTTTTAAATCTCTTTAACGATTGACAAACAAAACAGCTTGTCTTCATCGTCATCTTTTTTTGGTTCCGAAACATTTCTCTGTGCTAAACTTTCCTCTAATATACTTGCAAATCTTTCATCGGCAGAACTTATTTTTTGTTTTTTCTTGGAGTAGATTTAGGACTCTTAAAGGCAGAACTTACTTCTACGTCAGCAACTTCTGACGAAGCTGATGCATTATTTGCATCGAAACTACATTCTGTATCTTTGTTGGCTGTAGATGCCTGTAGAAATCGTAGTCTATTATACGGAATGTATGACGAATTTTTCGAAGCTCCTGATCCAGATTTAACAGTCTTCATTTTCTTTACCTCTCCCGTATAATTATCTCGTAAACTGTACCATATCTTTTGTAGGGATCACGCCGGAAAAAAAAACAGAATTTAGTAATAGTAGACCAGCAGCCTCTTAGCCTCTTTTCAAATTTATAAATTGTAGAGTGCAGCAATCAGTCGTCCTTTTTTAGATCTTATTACGCAAATCCAGATTTCGGCTAATAGCTAGCCATTCTCAATGAACTATTTTCTATTCTCAATGCATGTAAGTTCCAGTTGTTCGGGCGTCAGTCACAGTTCTTTGAATATTCAAAGAACTGTGACTGACACCCGAACAAAAGGGACTTACATGCATTGAGAATAGAAAATTGTGTATTGGGAATGGCTATCTACTAGCCGAAATCTGGATTTGCGTAATAAAATCTAAAAAAGGACGACTGATTGTTGCACTCTATAATTTATGTCACATAACAGTCGCTGTGCACCCACTTTCCGAATGAAAGGTAACCTGACTCTTTTCAAATATTTATATCAAGGTTTTATGGTTTTTGTTGTTGAGATATTTGGCCACAGGATGTTCACTTGGGACATTCAGCTACGATTATAAAATTGGCCAATCTACTGCGGCGACTATAATACCACATGTACGTGAAACTATTTGGAGAAAATTGAGACACATTGTCATAAGTGAACCAACGAAAGAAAAGTGGTATGAAATATCCACGATATTTGAAAAGAACTCAAAGTTTCCCAATTGTTTGGGAGCCTTGGACGGTAAACATATACGGTTAATCCAGCCTGAACACAAGGGGACAATGTTTCATAACTACAAAAATCAGTTTTCGCTAGTTTTATTGGCGCTAGCGGACGCAAACTATTATTTTGTATGGGTTCTACATCTACATCTACATCCATACTCCGCAAGCCACCAGACGGTGTGTGGCGGAGGGTACCTTGAGTACCTCTATCGGTTCTCCCTTCTATTCCAGTCTCGTATTGTTCGTGGAAAGAAGGATTGTCGGTATGCCCCTGTGTGGGCTGTAATCTCTCTGATTTTATCCTCATGGTCTCTTTGCGAGATATACGTAGGAGGGAGAAATTATACTGCTTGACTCCTCGGTGAAGGTATGTTCTCGAAACTTCAACAAAAGCCCGTACCGAGCTACTGGGTGTCTCTCCTGCAGAGTCTTCCACTGGAGTTTATCTATCATCTCCGTAACGCTTTCGCGATTACTAAATGATCCTGTAACTAAGCTCGCTGCTCTCCGTTGGATCTTCTCTATCTCTTCTATCAACCCTATCTGGTACGGATCCCACACTGCTGAGCAGTATTCAAGCAGTGGGCGAACAAGCGTACTGTAACCCACTTCCTTTGTTTTCGGATTGCATTTCCTTAGTATTCTTACAATAATTCTCAGCCTGGCATCTGCTTTACCGACGATCAACTTTATATGATCATTCCGTTTTAAATCACTCCTAATGCGTACTCCCAGATAATTTATGGAATTAACTGCTTCCAGTTGCTGACCTGCTATATTGTAGCTAAATGATAAGGGATCTACCTTTCTATGTATTCGCAGCACATTACACTTGTCTACATTGAGATTCAATCGCTACGTTCTTCTAGAGACCTACGGTACACCGCTGCAAGAAGGGGGGCAAGTTCCTTCGCGTACTCTGTATAAAATCGAACTGGTATCCCATCAGGTCCAACGGCCTTTCCTCTTTTGAGCCATTTTAATTGTTTCTCTATCCCTCTGTCGTCTATTTCGATATCTACCATTTTGTCATCTGTGCGACAATCTAGAGAAGGAACTACAGTGCAGTCTTCCTCTGTGAAACAGCTTTGGAAAAAGACATTTAGTATTTCGGCCTTTAGTCTGTCATCCTCTGTTCCAATACCATTTTGGTCACAGAGTATCTGGACATTTTGTTTTGATCCACCTACCGCTTTGACATAAGACCAAAATTTCTTAGGATTTTCTGCCAATTCAGTACATAGAACTTTATTTTCGAATTCATTGAACGCCTCTCGCATAGCCCTCCTGACACTACATTTCGCTTCGCGTAATTTTTGTTTGTCTGCAAGGCTTTGGCTATGTTTATGTTTGCTGTGAAGTTCCCTTTGCTTCCGCAGCAGTTTTCTAACTCGGTTGTTGTACCATGGTGGCTCTTTTCCATCTCTTACGATCTTGCTTGGCACATACTCATCTAACACATATTGTACGATAGTTTGGACTTTGTCCACTGATTCTCAACACTATCTATACTTGAGACAAAACTTTTGTGTTGACCCATCAGGTACTCTGAAATCTGCTTTTTGTCACTTCTGCTAAAGAGAAAAATCTTCCTACCTTTTTTAATATTTCTATTTACGGCTGAAATCATCGATGCAGTAACCGCTTTATGATCGCTGATTCCCTGTTCTGCGTTAACTATTTCAAATAGTTCGGGGTCCGCAGCTCGTGGTCTCGCGGTGGCGTTCTCGCTTCCCGAGCACGGGGTCCCGGGTTCGATTCCCGGCGGGGTCAGGGGTTTTCTCTGCCTCGTGATGACTGGGTGTTGTGTGCTGTCCTTAGGTTAGTTAGGTTTAAGTAGTTCTAAGTTCTAGGGGACTGATGACCATAGATGTTAAGTCCCATAGTGCTCAGAGCCATTTGAACCATTTTTGAAATAGTTCGGATCTGTTTGTCACCAGAAGGTCTAATATGTTATCGCCACGAGTCGGTTCTCTGTTTAATTGCTCAAGGTAGTTTTCAGATAAAGCACTTAAAAAAATTTCACTGGATTCTTTGTCCCTGCCACACGTTATGAACGTTTGAGTCTCCCAGTCTATATCCGGCAAATTAAAATCTCCACCCAGAACTATAACATGGTGGGGAAATCTACTCGAAATATTTTCCAAATTATTCTTCAGGTGCTCAGCCACAACAGCTGCTGAGCCAGGGGCCTATAGAGACATCCAATTACCATGTCTGAGCCTGCTTTAACCGTGACCTTCATCCAAATTATTTCACATTTCGGATCTCCGTCAATTTCCTTCGATACTATTGCACATCTTATCGCTATAAACACACCTGCCCCTTCACTGTCCAGCCTGTCTCTGCGGTATACATTCCAATCTGAGTTTAAAATTTCATTACTGTTTACATCTGGTTTCAGCCAACTTTCTGTCCCTGGTACTATATGGGCATTGTGACCGTTTATTAATGAGAGCAGTTCTGGGACCTTTCTATAGACGCTCCTGCAGTTTACTATTAGCAGATTAATATTGTTATTCCCTGTTGCATTTTGCCTACTCCTACCTTGCCGAGTCTCAGGAGGTGTCTTGTCGGGCCTAGGGAGGGAACTGTCTAACCTAAAAAACACACATGTGCACTCCACACGTACTCCGCTACCCTTGTAGCCGCTTCCTGCATGTAGTGCGCGCCTGACCTATCCAGGGGGACCCTACATTTCTCCACCCGATAGCGGAGGTCGAGAAATTTGCACCCCAGATCTCCGCAGAATCGTCTGAGCCTCTGGTTTAAGTCTTCCACTCGGCTCCAAACCAGAGGACCGCGATCGGTTCTGGGAACGATGCTACAAATTCCACCCCGCGAGCGAGGCTTTTCGCCTTCACCAACCACCTGTATGAACTGAGGATGACCTCTGCACCCAGACGGCAGGAGTCATTGGTGCCGACATAACAATTTGCAGTCGGGTGCACCCAGTGCTCTCTATCGCCGCCGGCAGGGCCGCCTCCACATCTCGGATGAGACCCCCCGGTAAGCAGTCAGAGTGAACACCGGCCTTCTTCCCCGACCTTTCCGCTATTTCCCTAAGGGGCTCCATCACCCGCCTAACGTTGGAGCTCCAAATAACTAATAAACCCCTCCCCCCATGTGTCTGCTCGGACCTTGCTGAAGGAGCGGCCACATGTCCACTCACAGGCAGAGCGGGCGATGCTACACGGCCAGCCTCCACATTGACCCTCCACCTCGTGCGCCGCGAACGCCGCTGAACCCGCCACTCCCCTTGGTGAGAGGGGTTGACATTGGTGCTTACGGTAAAAACAGTGACTCAGGTATATTCAAGAATTTTCCATTGTACAAGAATCTGACAGAAAGGTCAATGAGACCTACATAAGCCAAAGGCATTGCTAATACAAAACAGACCAAGAGTGATGCCACATGTGAAGTGGCTGATGAAGATTTAGCATGATGGAGAATTTAATGCGGCCTTACGGGGAAGGATCACTAACGTATGCTAAAAAAATATTTAATAACCGTTTGACATTATCACGCCGGTATGGCGAATATAATGTGCAATAAATGGTGTATTTTATACAGGTCATTAGATATTAACACCGGTTTCGCAGAAAATATCGTAAAATCGATATGTACACTACACAATTATGTCAGAATGTGGGATGGCTACAATTATGAAGATACTCTTCATATTCCACCACTGGAAAATCTAGTCTCGCATTATACGGGCGTGCTGTGCGACAGGCAGACAATGTTCGACTACATTTAACAAATTATTTCATCAACGAAGGAAAAGTTGATTGACTAGATCGCAATATTTAATTTGTCACACAGACTTATTGAAAATATAAATATATGTACTCACATAATAATTTCTTCTTTTCTTCATTGTCATCTCCTTCACAGAATATGAGAACGAGTTCTTCCCAAGCCCTTCCCCTTAAGTTCTTATCTAAATGCTACTTGTCATGTTCCATATCGCAGGACGTTTCTCTATTCCATCCATATTTAATTCGGTATTAAAAGCTTCCATTTCGGAGGATTTCTGGATGAACTGAGCGAACCCTAAAATACGTCTATCCCCGTCAAAAGCGAGCGCTCATCTGAACAGTAACATAGAAAACCAATGATCCCAAAGCGCGCGTTGAGGTGCGCTGACAACAGTGGAGCGCTAGCGCAGCGTTCAACGCGCGCTTTATTAAAAGGCCCGTTAGCATGTGTACGGCCTGAATAAAATATACACTCCTGGAAATTGAAATAAGAACACCGTGAATTCATTGTCCCAGGAAGGGGAAACGTTATTGACACATTCCTGGGGTCAGATACATCACATGATCACACTGACAGAACCACAGGCACATAGACACAGGCAACAGAGCATGCACAATGTTGGCACTAGTACAGTGTATATCCACCTTTCGCAGCAATGCAGGCTGCTATTCTCCCATGGAGACGATCGTAGAGATGCTGGATGTAGTCCTGTGGAACGGCTTGCCATGCCATTTCCACCTGGCGCCTCAGTTGGACCAGCGTTCGTGCTGGACGTGCAGACCGCGTGAGACGACGCTCCATCCAGTCCCAAACATGCTCAATGGGGGACAGATCCGGAGATCTTGCTGGCCAGGGTAGTTGACTTACACCTTCTAGAGCACGTTGGGTGGCACGGGATACATGCGGACGTGCATTGTCCTGTTGGAACAGCAAGTTCCCTTGCCGGTCTAGGAATGGTAGAACGATGGGTTCGATGACGGTTTGGATGTACCGTGCACGATTCAGTGTCCCCTCGACGATCACCAGTGGTGTACGGCCAGTGTAGGAGATCGCTCCCCACACCATGATGCCGGGTGTTGGCCCTGTGTGCCTCGGTCGTATGCAGTCCTGATTGTGGCGCTCACCTGCACGGCGCCAAACACGCATACGACCATCATTGGCACCAAGGCAGAAGCGACTCTCATCGCTGAAGACGACACGTCTCCATTCGTCCCTCCATTCACGCCTGTCGCGACACCACTGGAGGCGGGCTGCACGATGTTGGGGCGTGAGCGGAAGACGGCCTAACGGTGTGCGGGACCGTAGCCCAGCTTCATGGAGACGGTTGCGAATGGTCCTCGCCGATACCCCAGGAGCAACAGTGTCCCTAATTTGCTGGGAAGTGGCGGTGCGGTCCCCTACGGCACTGTGCAGGATCCTACGGTCTTGGCGTGCATCCGTGCGTCGCTGCGGTCCGGTCCCAGGTCGACGGGCACGTGCACCTTCCGCCGACCACTGGCGACAACATCGATGTACTGTGGAGACCTGACGCCCCACGTGTTGAGCAATTCGGTGGTACGTCCACCCGGCCTCCCGCATGCCCACTATACGCCCTCGCTCAAAGTCCGTCAACTGCACATACGGTTCACGTCCACGCTGTCGCGGCATGCTACCAGTGTTAAAGACTGCGATGGAGCTCCGTATGCCACGGCAAACTGGCTGACACTGACAGCGGCGGTGCACAAATGCTGCGCAGCTAGCGCCATTCGACGGCCAACACCGCGGTTCCTGGTGTGTCCGCTGTGCCGTGCCTGTGATCATTGCTTGTACAGCCCTCTCGCAGTGTCCGGAGCAAGTATGGTGGGTCTGACACACCGGTGTCAATGTGTTCTTTTTTCCATTTCCAGGAGTGTATGTAGCTGTAAACGCGGGTTATTAAAACGCGCATTAGCGCTTGTCACAGTGAACCTGCAAGGGCGGCTTCACACTAACCACATAGAAGCCCAACTCTGCAAAGCTTGTAGCCACCACACGGCGCTGCACTGCGCTGCACGGCGCTACTTGAAAGGGAAGCGGCTCCTTTGTCGTCACACTGCGCCGCTTTGATCCGCCGCTGCTGCCAAGCCGCGGCGTTTCCGTTCCCTCATGGAGGACTTAACAGTTCGTTTTGAATTGCCCTATATATTAGTCCCTCTTTTACTACTCTTCCTGAATAAGAAAATCAAAAGAGATAATTCGAAAGTAAATCCTGGGTGCCACTATTTGCCGAAGGGAGAGTACTTAACCCAGATAACCCTGACGTCACTCACTGTTGAAATTATTTATTTTTGCGAATAACGCATTGTTGCAACGGACTGTGACGCATTGTTATATGAAGTAGGCAGAGTCAGTTGCGCGCTGCGACAGTCAGTTTGGCTGTGTCGTTCATAGTGAGTGAGAAACTGTGCCTTGAAAATAGGGCCGATTTTACCATGCACGAACCGACTGACCTTGTCATCGATGAGTATGTATATTTTCTTTCATATTGCGTCAATAATTCTGAAACTTGTCACATAATATCTTAAAGAATTTACCCTTATTATTAATGGGTTCATATTACGATTGAAAGTTTTCATCAGTAGTAATTCAATAATGTTTTCAACCGTCCTTCCAGAAGGACGTCAGGATAATATGTTTTCATTTTGTATTCACGGAAAACGATGTACACTGATGGAACCTTTGGACATGTTAGAACCAAAAGATGAGGAAATACCTAATACTGGTGTGAATGTAACGTTACACCCTCCTCTAAATTCAACTGATGACCTAACAGATGAAGATTCGGGTGCTGAACAAAATCTAAGTGTAGATAAATTACCAACAAGTCAGCTCAATGCTACTGCGCTTTGCGATTTGGCCATTTTTACCAATGGTAATGCTGTGAATGCAACAACGAAACAATCCTTCACCTCTGATGTTGTTCCAGTACCTCCCAACAGTACAAAAACAGCAACAATAACAACAACAACCACAAACAAACCAGCCAGGCTATCGAAGAATAAAGTTCTAAACCTCAATAAATATAACTGGAAAAGTGGTGAAACAGTTAATCCAACACCTGTATGGCCTCTAATGTTCACAGTTGGAATGAAGAAAGGGCGAACACCGCTTGAATATTTCCAACAATTTTTTGATAACGAAGTGCTTCAAATGATGGTCACTTTCACAAATCAGTACGCAGCCAAGAGAAATAGACTAGGTGATTGTTTAGAAGATGAGATGTTGGTGTTTATTGCAATACTTCTGCTAAGTGGATATGTAACAGTGTCTCGCAGAAAGATGTACTGGTAATCAGATAAAGACAGTCACAACGACCTCGTAACAAATGCCATGTCCAGAGATCGATTTGACTTCATCTTTTCCAATTTGCATGTATGCAACAATGACAATTTAGATAAATCAGACCGTTTTGCGAAAATCCGCCCATTACTGTGTATGCTGAATGATAGATTCAAACAATTTTCGCCTCACGTGCGGCATCATTCTGTCGATGAATCGATGGTTCCATACTCCGGAAGTCACGGGTGCAAACAATTCATGAAAGGGAAACCAGTCCGATACGGATTCAAATTTTGGTGTGGAGTCACAAGTGGTGGATATATTATTTGGCTTGAACCCTACCAAGGAGCTGGCAAGTGTAGTAAGGATTATGAAACGAAAAGTATGGGGTACGGTGTGGTAATGACTTACGTTGATCAGTTACTTCCACATGTTCCATATCGAATATACTTTGATAACCTCTTCACCAGTGTTAAACTACTACATGACCTAAAAGAGAGGGGCGTGGAAGCAACAGGAACAATAAGAGGAAACACAGTTAAGAATTGTACTCTATCACCTGTAGAAAAAATGATAAAAGAAAATAGAGGATCATATGAAGTTTGTTCTGACTCACCATCCGGGATTTCCATTGTACGTTGGAATGATAACAATGTTGTTACTGTAGCCACCAACTTTGACAGAGTGCAACCACTACGCTCCGTAGCAAGATTTTCCAGGGAACAAAAGAAAAGGATTAGTGTGCCTCAACCTAACTTATTACACTCCTACAATACTCATATGGGAGGCATAGATCGAGCTGACCAAAATGTATCCCTATATAGATGCTCTATAAGAGGAAAAAAGTGGTATTTCCCGATCATCGCACATTTTATAGACATTGCAGAGCAAAATGCCTGGGATCTTTACACGCACAACGAAGAACCCATAGATCATCTGACATTTCGTCGTCGAATTGTCACTGCAATTCTTCAAAGTCACAAAAGAGTCACTACCAGCAGACGACGTCCTAGTAAAAGGGCAAAACTAGATTCTAGATTTGATGGAAGAGAACATTATGTTGCTGAATTACCAACGGATGAGGTAACAAAAAAGAAGAAGCAGCTGAAATGTCGAAGTTGCCACAAAAAAACTACTACTATGTGCATAAAATGTGACGAACCACTTCATGTTTGTTGCTTTTTTTCTTATCATACTAGTGCATAAAATATGTGTATAGGTTATTTCTTTGTTTTTTGTATTTATTAGCTGTTTTAGCCCATAATTCAAATTTATTTATGTTTATTTGAAAGTATAAAAACCGAAACAAGTTAATTGTGCAACGTCATATACTTTAAAAACATGTTCCCTTATTGTCCTGACGTCCTTCTGGAAGGACGCCCATTTCTGGAAATACTAAATAAAAATAAATACTCAAAATTGTTTTTACTTTCTTCCTTACAACCCTGTGAATGAATGTAGATAAGATATAAATCAATCTTGAAAAAAAAAAAATAATTCAGGACTATCTGGGTTAAGGTTTACTAAACAGGCAGCCAATATACCCAACTGCATGGTGGCTACAAGTGGTAGACATACTCGAGTCATCAAGGCACGTGACTGTGGGTGGCTTCACCGCAACAACAAAAACATTTTCCCGATATTGTTGATGGCATGACTCAGAAGGATGGAAGTCTAAGCACTCCGTGTAAGAAAGGTGGATTTACTTTCTTAAGCAGATCGAAAAATCCTGAACGCAAATGTCAACTGCTAAAATTATGCGAATATTTGTTTTCTATTTCCGCACACAACGCCCCTGTGGAAAAAGTTTTCTTGTTGATGTCGGCCCTGTGGACAGATGAAAGAAATCGACAGCTGCCAGGAATCAGTCTTACAGTGCCAGTTTAACTACAAGCTGACATGAATGGAGTCTTAAAAATACGTAAAAAGGGCAAAAAGACTGCTGAAAAAGGTGAAATCTTCCGAAAAATGTGATGTACCAATCACTTCTGCCGCAGCAAGTTCCGTGGTAGAGCACTTGCCCGCGAAAGGCACAGGTCCCGAGTTCGAGTCTCGGACTGGCACACAGTTTTAATCTGCCAGGAAGTTTCATATCAGCGCACACGCCGCTGCAGAAAAAGGTGACATCTTCCGAAATTATGGAAAGCTGCATGTAACTGAGTTCTACACAAAAAGTAATTCTGTTAAATAAATGTTTTACTTCATTTCTACACTCCATCTCAAAATGTCTCGGGGACGTCCCAGCTAGACACGGCAACCCTAGAAAGCGTCCATTTAAACCAGCGCCACTGAGAAAAGCGCTTCTCAGTGGCACCTTGTGAAGGAGGCTTAAGAATGGCGCGACTAACGTTCGCCGCTAGGATTTCGCTACTCTTGTTGCGGATACGTACAGGGCTCCATGCCACTCACCCTTCTGACAACCGACGTCTCCTAGTAATAGTGTCCGTAGTCGCTAAACAATTATTTTAAAGGTATTTAAACCATCGTTGCAATTACTAAAAATACGTACATATTTTACCATACGTACATAAATACGTAACACCGATATAAACTACAGTTGTCCAATATTCCGTCTTTTTTTACGCCAAGAAATGTCTAATGCTTGCGAGACACGTGAACTTCAATCAACAATATTGGATTTCAGCACAGAGCCGGTTTATAAGTGCAACTCGTATGTTACATGCTGTGGACCCTGCTATCGTAGGAACCCTTCACCGCACCGTCTATTTTTTGGCAGAAAAGTTTCATCAACCATCAGAAACACCGAAAATCTGGGAACGTACGCTGACGACACTGCCTATTGGTGCATGTCCCATCGACAACTATTATTCGAAGACAGATCATGGAATACCTAGAACGACTTCAAAACTGGATGAAAGGATGGAGAATCAAGCCGAATCCAATTCAAATTCAGAAATTTCCACAGCAAACCCAGACAAAGCCCACAACAACTCAACCATTACTTATGGAACTCTATAGACTCAACCTCTCAAGACACTTCAAAATACATAGGAGTACACTTCGACAAACACCTGAAGTGGAAGACACACATAAAACATACAGTAGACAAAGTACGAAAAAGACGGAATCAAATCAGACTTGTCCATGGACGACAACTTAGATGCAGCGCTATCACAGCAATCAATTACCTACGAGACGTTCATCAGACCAGTAACTGAATACGCATCAGCTCCGCTCTTAGGTATGACTCGACTCTCCAGTGAAAGACTCTGCTCCACTGAAAGACGACTCCTACGCAGTATACTTCTGTTTCAGTGAACTATCCACAGAGCAGCAAAATATCTTCCCTTTAAAAACCAGACTGACTGAACTTCGTGCCAGATACGGCCGACAAATCCTCAAAACAGACCTGACATGCAACACAAGCTCGCACAAAAGCCCAGACACACAGCCAGACCCAAACATAAATACACGTACCCTCCCCATGTTATAGCACTCAACATCAAGGATACATAAAAGGACATCAGTGACGAGATGGACGAACTTATTCAAAACTTCACAATCCCACCTCACCTCACACCCCTAATCTTAGACGAACCATACCCTCCTATTTAACGCCCAGAATTAACTTCCCAGAATCGATGTGACACCACAAATATACCTGTCTGTGGCGCTGGTGACGTCTTAAAAAAACTGTAGTGGATCTTCACAACTCCACAATTTTTCAATGCTGTTTACCACAAACCAAGCATTGCAACTTCCCAAAAGATAGAACTGCAAAAATAACCATCGCCATCACAACATTGTACTCGAAATTTTAGAAATTAGAAAATAATTCCTATTTGTAAATACACCCGAAGTGGCATAAACTCTCCCTTATTATAAGCAGTTACTGTGCGACATTATGACACATAGTGGTCGCAACATCTAGAAACAAAGGCAAAGAAAGTGACTTACTTGTAAATATTTCTCCAAGTACCACAAGCAGCTCCTTAGCATAAGTAATAGTGAAAGAAATTACTGTAAGACGCTGTGTTTCAGAGTGGTTACAACATGTAGAACAAAAAACTAAAGAAAAGACCAACAAATCTATTGTAACTAAATATAAGCTTACTATACGGGACATTGTATACTTTAAAATTGTCAATAAAGGAAAGAAAATCCTACGTTAAAGCACTGGAAATAATACACTTTTTAGGTACGTTTTCAAATATACGAAGAATGCATTCGACCTAATTTATGTTTTATTAAGTTACATTTTAGATATAACAAAATGGCGCAAGAAATGAAAAAAATGAAATGAGCGCATAGTATTTGTGGCCAGGAGCCCGTTGAGTGGAGTTCGGCCGCCCGTTGCGAGCCTGTTTATTTAACGCAACTTCGGTAACTTGCTCGTCGATTATGACGAAATGGTGATGAGGACAGCATGTACTGCGAAATGATGATCAGGGCAACATGCACATACAGTCCCAAGTAGAGAAAATCCAACACCGGATCATGAATCAAACTTGGGACCCTCAGATCGAGGGTCAGCAAAGCTAACCAGAAGACGTTGAAGAATTGCTCTTTAACAGTGGGAAGCAAGAAGTTGCTTAAAACGTCAATTAGACCTGTGCTGTGATAGTGCCACGCAAAACAACAAGGGGTGCATACCTCCTCCATGAAAAACACCACCACGCGATAACACCAACGCTTCCCAATTTTACTGTTGGCACTACACACGCTGGCAGATGACATTCACCGGCCATTCGCCATATCCACGTACTGCCATCGGATCGCCATATTATGTTATGTGATTCGTCATTCCACACAACGTTTTTCCACTGTTCAATCGTCCAATGTTTACGCTCCTTACACCAAGCGAGGCGTCGTTTGGCATTTACCGACGTGATATGTGGCTTACGAGCAGCCGCTCGATCATGAAATCCAAGTTTTCTCACCTCCCGACTAACTGTCATAGTACTTGCGGTGGATCCTGATGCAGTTTGGAATTCCTGTGTGACGGTCTGGATAGATGTCTGCCTATTACACATTACGACCCTCTTCAACTTTCGGCAGTCTCTTGTCAGTCAACAGACGAGGCCGGCCTGTACGTTTTTGTGCTGTTCGTGTCCCTTCACGTTTCCACTTTACTTTCACATCGTTACCAATGGACCTAGGTATGTTTAGTGATGTGGAAATCTCGCGTACAGACGTATGACTCAAGTGACATCGACTCACCTGACCACGTTCGAAGTCCGTGAGTTGCGCAGAGGGCCACATTCTGCTGTCTCATGATGTATAATGACTACTGAGGTCGTTAATAGGGGTACCTGGCAGTAGGTGGCAGCACAATGCACCATTAGGTGCACTGGTTTTTGGGGTGTCCGGATACTTTCGATCAAATAGTGTATGCAGCACTATTCGGTCACTGTGCATAATGCCACTTTTTGTGGTGTGTAACGTGTTCCCCTCCCCATTCTTACTAACTGATGGCCACAATCACTCCAACAGTGAAGCGGGATTCGTCAACGAATTTCACTTTGGACCACTGTTGCGCACCTCAGCCGAAACACCCCTTACACCGTCGAACTCTGGACGATAGCGTGTTTGAAATTGGTTGCGTTTAAGAGACTTCTGAACATGCAAACCAGGCTGATTTAACCGCCGCGAAGTGGTTCAGGCAGATACACAAATATTGGTACTGGTTGCAAGGTCTGTAGCGATCTGCCTAGGAATGAGATATCTGTTCCTTTTCGCCACTTGGGTCATGTATCGATCCTCTTGCAGTGTGCTGCTCCATCTACGACCAGCGGCACGCTTTCGCGTAGCATTCCCATCTTCAGTGGCCGACATGAATCTGTTGGACACATCCATTACTGTGGGCACAGTAGTGGCACTTTGACCGGTCTCGAGTTGTCCAGCTGCTCGTCCACGTTCGTAAGCACTCAGATGATATCTTTCAGACATGTCGCCGTACCAAACGGGAAGTCGCACTGATCCGTTCCGTAACAACCTTCATCACACACCGTACTGCAACAACTGTCGAATGCACACAGAGCGTTCGTGCAAAGGCTTCGCTGCAGTTAACAAGTCCCGCCCTCTACATTTCCTTTTACTGTCGTTGGTCGAGTGTTCCGTAGCAGTTCTTAGTTGTTCCGTAGTAACTGGTAGATGTTGCTTAGCAAGTATCACTTGTTCCTTAACAATTGTCAGGCAGTGCAGTTCACGTATAGGGTTGCCATAATCTCGAAATCCAAAACCAGGACGAAACTTACGGTCACCGTAGCCGATCGAAGGAAATAAGAGGAATAAGGAGTCCTCATGCCCATAAGCTAACGGAAATGTGCATTTAATTAATGATCCACAGTTTAGGAAGGACTGCTTCATTAAGAAAGCATTTATTACAAAAAATAAGAATATGCATTACATTATTCAGTACACGAAGTTCTATTGTCATCATTTGAGCTTCGTATTCAGTTCTTCCTCGCTTTATACTTGGAAACTGTACAGTATATTCCTCCCTGTACTTCACCTTTCGTCTAGCCGACATTATTAAACCACCAGGCAAATAATAACAACTATTTAATACAATATAACACAACGAAATCGCAAGCACAACAAACCATGCGAACATTCAACAAGCTAATCAAAGAGGATAATACTCTTCATTGCCAGAGATGACTGACCGCCCATTGTATCGACAACTCGCAATCTCGCAAATCGAAGAGGATGTACCGTACGCCTGAGCCTGACTGCCCATTGTTTCCATATCTCGAAAGCCGTTATGTTCTGTTTGGATTTTATATAATGTGAAGGCAAAGAGATAACATGTTGATGCTTCTTTGACAGCAATTTTTGAAATTACCGGAAGTTGACTTCAAATCCAGCAAATATCGCGGACATTTGCCTTTTCGGCCCGGACGTTTTCATTTACCCTAAAATCGCGGACTGTCCGTGAAATACGTGGCGTATGGCAACCCTATTCACGTAGTGTTCTGTGAATCCATTTAATGTTCCTTTACATAATTTTTTAGTTCAGCCACAGTGTGCCTTCACGTTATGTTTGTCTACCATGCTTTAACGCATTGCTGTAAAATTTTCATGCACGCATTAGTATTTAACCCACTGAGAACGCCGGCGTGCTCATTCCCTAACGCCAAATATGACAGTGTTAGGCTTCTTGCTTCCAACAATGAGCGCGACGTAGACGAGTCCTTCCCAGCTAGTGCGTAGCGGCGTTTCAGTGCGTGGCACGTAACTATGAAGTGCGTTGCGAAACAGTGTTCTATCCAGACGTCTAAAGTTCATACACGTCTGAAACAGCGCGTTTTGCTTTTTAACGTGAGCTGTGATAATTCGTCATCGCTTTCTAGACGATCTGCGCTAATCAGCTCCTGCATCGGATCAGCTCTTATTACTGTAATTCTAACGATGGTAATAATCTGCAACATTAGTTACCGCATTCTTCTCACTTTGTGGAAACAAGTAAGCATCCTTATCAGCCGGCCGCGGTGGTCTCGCGGTTCTAGGCGCGCAGTCCGGAACCGCGCGACTGCTACGGTCGCAGGTTCGAATCCTGCCTCGGGCATGGATGTGTGTGATGTCCTTAGGTTAGTTAGGTTTAAGTAGTTCTAAGTTCTAGGCGACTGATGACCTAAGATGTTAAGTCCCATAGAGCTCAGAGCCATTTGAACCATTTTGAACCATCCTTATCACTTGGTCAGTGCCAAGCCCTAAATAGTCCTCAAATTTTATTTCCGTTGCTATTAGTAAATAGTGATTTCTCCATCTTATGAGAATGGAGCTAATAAGAGAATACTGTAACGGGTAATTTTAAAAAGGAAGCAAGATTAGAATTTAACGTTGTGATATAATTACACTACTGGCCATTAAAATTGCAACACCAAGAAGAAATACAGATGATAAACGTGTATTCATGGACAAATACAGTATACTAGAACTGACATGAGATTACATTTTCACTCAATTTGGGTGCATAGATCCTGAGAAATCAGTAGCCAGAACAACCACTTCTGGCCATAATAACGGCCTTGATACGCCTGGGCATTCAGTCAAACAGAGCATGGATGGCGTGTACAGGTACAGCTGCCCATGCAGCTTCAACACGATACCACAGTTCGTCAAGAGTAGCGATTGGCGTACTGTGACAAGCCAGTTGCTCGGCCACCGTTGACCAGACGTTTTCAGTTGGTGAGAGATCTCGAGAATGTGCTGGCCAGGGTAGCAGTCGAACATTTTCTGTATCCAGAAAGGCCCGTACAGGACCTGCAACATGCGGTCGTGCATTATCCTGCTGAACTGTAGGGTTTCACAGGGAACGAATGAAGGATAGAGCCACAGGTCGTAACACATCTGAAATGTAATGTCCACTGTTCAAGGTGCCGTCAGTGCGAACAAGAGGTGAACGAGACGTGTGACCAATGGCACCCCATACCATCACGCCAGGTGATACGCCAGTATGGCGATGACAAATACACGCTTCCAATGTGTGTTCACCACAATGTCGCCAAACACGGATGTGACCATCATGATGCTGTAAACAGAACCTAGATTCATCCGAAAAAATGACGTTTTGCCATTCGTGCACCCAGCTTCGTCGTTGAGTACACCATCACAGGCGCTCCTGTCTGTGATGCAGCGTCAAGGGTAACCGCAGCCATGGTCTTCGAGCTGATAGTCCATGCTGCTGCAACCGTCGTCGAACTGTTCGTGCAGATGGTTGTTGTCTTGCAAACGTCCCTATCTGTTGACTCAGGGATCGAGACGTGGCTGCACGATTTGTTACAGCCATGCGGATAAGATGCCTGTCATCTCGACTGCTAGTGATACGAGGCCGTTGGGATCCAGCACGGCGTTCCGTATTACCCTCCTGAACCCACCGATTCCATATTCTGCTAACAGTCATTGGATCTCGACCAGCGCGAGCAGCAGTGTCGCTATAGGCTACAATCCGACCTTTATCAAAGTCGGAAACGTGATGGTACGCATTTCCTTCCTTACACAAGGCATCACAACAACGTTTCACCAGGCAACGCCGGTCAACTGCTGTTTGTGTATGAGAAATCGGTTGGAAACTTTCCTCATGTCAGCGCGTTGCAGGTGTCGCCACCGGCGCCAACCTTGTGTGAATGCTCTGAAAAAGTTAATCATTTGCATATCACAGCATCTTCTTCCTGTCGGTTAAATTTCGCGTCTGTAGCACGTCATCTTCGTGGTGTAGCAATTTTAATGGCCAGTAGTGTATATTCAACCACCGCGCTTTTCATAAGTTCGAGAAACATTACGAGCAATCGATCTATTCCAAATCGACTCTTGAGATGAAAACTACTGTGTTCGTCATAACATAAACGCTACGTAATAAAAGGTGTTTTCTATCTGTGACAGCTCATGCAGTATTTTATCGGTGTGCTACTATGTAGTTGCCTACAGCTTTTTCACTTACAAAGCTAGAAGTACTAACTGAATTGAATACATTATTTTTACGTCATAAATTGAACTGTTTCAATATATTCAAATTTTGTAATTAATAGTTTAACATAGCGAGGAATGAAATGAAATGAAGAAAGAAGTTAATAACTGCGGGAATCAAATGGAGTCCACGAATTAGCAGACTGTGCATTAAACCATTTCGTTTTTATTCTTTGGAACCTAGGTGAAAATGAAGACTGGAAAATCTGTGGTCTGATCGACATTCGATTGTGCGACCTCTTGGTTTCCAGACATGCGCTTTACTGCTGGACGACCAGGTGCAATGTCACTGATTTAATGGAGACTACCGAAATTTTAATTGATTTCTGCTGAAATGTACTGTTTGTAGTACCGTACGTGTTAATAACGTGTGAAACCATTTGCTAACTACTGCTGCATTTTTAGCATTTGCAAGAAAGAATGCTGTAGTGACAAATACTACAAAGCATATGGCCTGTTCATGTACATCTACAGCCATACTCTGCAAGCCAGTGTGAAATGCAAGGTACTCAGTGGCAAGAAGCAACGCCACTCAAAGCAGAATTACATACTTATTCCGTGGCAAGATATAATTAGTTGAATACCAAATAATCAGAAAGCACACTGTGATGCTACAAATTCTGTTAACTAGAGCCGAGCAAACGATACTCGCGTTCGAACGGGCTGGAGATTTCCCAAGACTCTGCAGCGTTTAACACAAACAGTATCAAGTTGGTTCGAACAATAGCATCACATTTTGTTCGGGCGGAGGGAGGACAAGGGCTACGCAAGAAGCTACGGCCTAGCACCAACAATAAGTTATGGCTCCGCTTAAAATTTGACAATTTCGGGAAACACTGGAGGAAATAGCACCAAATCCTACCCACTGCACAAACTCCTGTTATGTCTGAACATATTTTCAATACGAGTTGTCATACAGTACCAATATGTATGGAGATACGAACGTTTATGCTGGTTTTTAAACAAAGGTAACAGACAAAAGAGGAAAATGTCTTCCAAAAACTAATACTATACTGAACACAGTATAATGTTTTATTTGTTTATGAGAGAGAGTAATGATTTATGAAGTATGTTTCAACTGACCAGACATTGTTCATACAGTAGAATAATAGATAAAAACGTTACCAGATGTTAAGATGAAAAACAGAATGGCAACATTCAAATGAAACAATGTAGAGTAACTAAAGAACAATCAAAAAAAGATCGTAGTGAAGTGACTAATTTTTATCCCGAGAATGAATTACAGTGGACAGACCCATCTCGGAGGTAGTACCATCTGACACCACAAGATGGCTGGACGAATTGGAAAGAATCATGATCACAAACTTTCATTTATTTATTTATTTATTGCCGTTTTTTCATTTATTTATTTATTTATTTATTGCCGTTTTTACGCATAACCTGCACTCTAGAAGATATTTCAGACTCTGTTTCACAATTATTTATATTATTAAAATCCATAGTGCATTTAAAACGCTCAGACAGGTCGATGCAATGGTACCAACAAAAGTCACTAGATCAAGAGCCAATCAAAAGATCGAACAGCACCTGAGATTTCCCGAACTGTGCCGTAAACTGTTCGAACAGTTCGAGTCGCGTTCAAACACAGTCCTACTGTTAACTATGAAACGAAAACAAATGTGGAAGACTCAAAATCAGCCAATAAGAAAGCGAGATGATGGACTGATAAACTTGCAGCGCTCCAAGTGGCGTGGCAGCGAGCCAAGGGCGTGTTACTATCAGTGGCAGCCAATATGGCAGGGGGGGGGGGGTATAATGTGTGCGCAGAATAGAGATTTTTCGTCGTACTGCGCATGACGTCAGCGTCGAGAAACTCCGCTCAGTTCGCGCACGCTTTCGTATGTGTTGGAGCGAGTGAGTTTTGTGTTGTTGCTGTTTGTTATCGTGTTGAATCGAGTTTATTCTTTCTGCGACACTTTAACATTACCGAATTGTGCCGTGGTTGTGTGTGAAAACTATAATCAGACGGCTAAAGGGAGTGGTATTTCCTGTCATAAATTTCCGAAAGATCCTGAAACATGTGCTCGGTGGGTTCAGCTCTGTAGAATAAGTGATAGTATTAACATTAAAAATGCTACTATCTGTAGCGTACATTTTAAAGAAGACGATTATTTACGGGATCTCCAAGCTGAATTAATGAAACTTCCGCCAAAGAAGATCTTAAAGCCGACTGCAGTTCCTTCATTGCACCTCATTAAAGCCACATCTGCAGCTGCTGCTGCTGCTTCGTCTTCTGTCCAAGAAAGAAATGACAGAAGGAACGATCGTGAAACACGTAAACGTGCACTTAACAGACTAGCTTCACTGTCACCGAAGAAAAAAAAAGTGGATCAAAGCACAGAAACGGAAAAAGGCCGCATCGAAGATGAAATGAAGAGGCTTCATAAGGAATCATCGCTACAGACAGAAAAAAAAAGCGTTTGATAGCTGAAAACAACACGCTGAGAACGAGAAACAAATTACTGGCTCATGCATTAAGCAGACAGAGAAAGCTATGCCAAAGCCTTCAGTATCAACGAGGTACTAAAGTGACAACTAAAGTACACCAAGTTTTAAAAAAAAGTGTTTACGAACGCACAAATCGAATGTCTTCTGAAATCAAAGAAGAGCACCCATTGGATCCAGGAAGATATAGGCAAAGCCTTGCTTCTGCGCTCTCTGTCCGGAGAAACTTATATTTATTTAAGAAATATAATGGGAATACCATTACCTGGATTTTCTTCGTTAAAACGGTGGATATCCAGTTCTTTCCGTTGTGTTCCCGGAATTTTGACTGATGTATTGTACTTAATGAATGAGCAAGCAACAAACTTAAGTCAAGCAGAGAAGCTGTGTGTGTTAAGCTTTGACGAAATGAATGTGGACAGTCGCATATGCTACGACCAAGAAACTGACACCATATACGGACCACATAGCCAGGTACAGGTTGTTATGGCACGTGGTTTGTGTGGAACCTGGAAGCAGCCCGTATATTATAACTTTGATACTACGAAGAATCGGGACTTACTGATCAGTATCGTCAGAGAGACGCAGAAAGTGGGATTTGTCGTAGTTGGTATAGTATCTGATTTGGGGGGTAAAAATGGGAAAGTGTGGAAGGAATTCCACATCGACTACACAAACACGTGCTTCACCAACCCAGATGATGAAACGTGTTTGGGGATTTGCTGATGTACCACATATGGTGAAACTTCTCAGAAACCACCTTTTAGATGATGGTTTCTCATTAAGTGACGGCAGAACGATAACAAAGCGCGTAATCGAGCAGCTATTGTCGAAAGATAATGGAGAACTGAAACTGTGCCCTAAGCTTACTGCTCATCATCTGACAGTTTGTGGAAGAGATCGACAGCGCGTTCATCTTGCTTGCCAACTCTTTTCCAACACTGTATCAGAAGCAATTTCTTTTGTAATGCCTGAAGAAAAACACACGGCAGAATTCTTCAAATTGGTGAGCGACACTTTTGATGTTATGAATTCGAGGGTACCTGTAGGCAAACGACCAATTTCAAGTGGTTTTGGATTGTGTAAGGAGACGCAGGAGGAAGTTCTTCGCAGATTCTACTCCGTCTGTGAAAAAATGAGAGTGGGAAATCATAAAACTTTACTTCCTTTCCAAAAGGGATTACTCACCTCGATTCGGTCACTGCTGGGTTGTTTTTCGGATTTAAAACATGGCTACGGTTTGAAGTATGTATTGACCTCAAGGTTCAATCAAGACTGCCTTGAAAACTTATTTTCCCAGATAAGAGCAATTGGCAGCGCCTATGATCATCCCTTACCAGTGGAATTTAAAAGCTGTTTGCGTATATTAGTTAGGAACAAAAGTATTGCTGACATTCAGTTACGCAGTTCTTGTCCAGTCTCAGCGGAAACTGATACAAATTATTTGACTTCCAACCTGACTTGTGCCGGGCATTGAGGAAGCGTTGTCAATGATAGAAGGTGATCAACAAATGAGGGACATTACACTACATGACTTAATTAATCCACCTTTGATAGAAGATTCAGAGTGTTCTCTAGAAGGTCTCCGCTACATCGCTGGATATATTGCCTCCAGGTGCGACTCCATTGACAAATCACTTGGTCATCCTAGTGGTAAGACACTCGAAGTGTCGAAAGACCATGCAAGTTCTGGGTGGATTGAGAAACTGTCTCGTGGTGGCTTAATCATCCCTTCAGATGAGTGGTTTGATGTTGTTAAGCAGTTAGAGGTGCTTTTTTTAAATTTTCATGGCAGCAGTCTGTGTAAAGACGGCAATTTGATCAGAAACCTGACGAGACTTTTAATTGGGAAGTTTCCAACTATTCCTCAAGAGGTCATCACAGTGTACGCTAAAACCAGAACCTTCATCCGGATAAGGCACTTGAACACGTCTGCAAAGGCACAGAGGGCCAAACAGCAGCAGCAGAAAGCAGCACACAGGTGGAGAGCTTCTGCAGTCCCCTCCAAATCTGATTAAGGTATTTAAATTCTTCTTAAAATTTTTGAATGTGAGTTCATTAAACCGGGCATCTGTATCATTATGTGTAGTAATGTCTCAACTAACTAGACGTAGGGTTGCTGCTTAATACCTGCATGAAAAAGATGGCACACACTATTGCCGACTGTGATGCACAAAATGTGTTTAGTAAACTGAAAGCTCTTGTAATTGTTGCGTTTCCAGTACTATTAAAAATTGTGAAATATATAAAAAGGGACTGAATCATACCAGATTGTTGTTATCTAACAAAAGATGTTGAGTAATAGAATATAAATTGAGGGGGAGCCACAAATCTGTAGTTTTACTTTTGTCACTACCAGAGACACAATATAAGAGTTTCACAGTCGTAGCAGGTAATAACATTCAGTCCCTGTATTGGTAAGCTTCGATCGAATCCATAATTCATTATACTGCCCTTCACTTTTCGTAAATTAATGTTAGTTTAAGCGCAATAGTGCCGTGCGCGAACGTTTCGCGCTGCTGACGCTTCTCGACAGTGACGTCACACGGAAGCGCCCGATCGCTGCCGAACACATTGGCCCAACCTACTATGTAGCAACCTTGAATATGTCAGCACTGTAGCAGCAAGTGACAGACGTCAAATGGCAAGTAATTATAATCGGACTATAGTAGCCGCACGCTGTTATCACAGTGCTATTTCTACAATGGAATTACACGGCACATTTACAGTCGCGGACCGACGGAAAGGTTTCTTCTCGTAGGCAGAAGACAAAAACGTACCTACCTCGGTTATTTCCTAATCTGTCTTTCTATCTTGTTTTTCTCGTGAATTTTTGAGCACCCTCTCCTCCCCTCCCCTCTCCTCTTTAAGCCATGATGTTTGGGTGGGGGGGTGGGGGGGGCAGTCTCGCTACGCTCTCATTATGACATTTTTTGACGCCAGTTAACGACAATTTGTACATTGCGTTGCCCTCGCGAAGTCTGTTCGTGCCGCTTGATTTAAAGGCTACCGATAGCGTGTTGTTCGACTATCGTGCATTCGACACGATGCAGCAGATGCGCCCAAGCGTCGTTTGCTCGTGGAGTCGGCCCCCAAAGCGGCGTCGTGAGCTGAGCTGCGGCCTCTTGCCGTCGTAAATCTGCATCCGCGGCGAGATTCCTCCCTACGCGTTTATGTAATTTACGTCGGGGCGGCCGAGTAGGAGAGGCACGCGTTAACGCAACCGATGATTTATCGTAAGAGCGTAATTCGACGTTGCTGGCCGGCCGGCCCGGCAGTAATGACTCTATTATGGCGGCCGAGCTGGACATATTTATGGCAACGAACCTATGAATACGCAGTAATACCAGGGACACCTGCGTGCTCCAATTAAAAACAGCCGCCTCCGCGGCTGCATAATTACCGGGATCCACCCTAAAATTCACCTCGGACCGCCGAGCAAATTGCCGGACGTTTGTTTTGCTCTGTCTCCTCAAAACTAGAATCACTGACCCTATCTAGGTATCTCGAACAGATCCAGCATCGAACCCGAACACATCGATCATGTGAAACCCAATTGGGGCTTCTCACAAATGTGACTCTAAAAGCCACGGATCAAGGCAGTCAGGTAAACGAAGTTTTTCTTGACTTCCAAAAAGCTTTTGATTCACAAGAAACCCCTTGAATGCGAGGTCAGGAAAGGCCAACGATGTTTATGGCATTCGATGCACCACGTATTGTACACCATGCAACCTCAATATTGGCTGATAAAGGTAACCGGGGGCGGCACTTGAGGTATCGAATGGCGAGCACGGCATGAAGCTGTGTAGTTGAACTGCTTAGTAGACGAGTAATTCACAACAGTATTACAGTGGTACGGGTGCTAATACAAAGCAGTACAATGGCGACGATAAACAAAGCAAACATTTCGGTAGAAAGGAACCCAAGGAATTTCGCAGAATGAGAAACAATTGGCAGATGAGATATTAGTGTTTCTGCAAGATGAGTCAGTGGAAAGTGTGGTGTCGTATACACGCACAAATTGCGTGCAATAAGGAGTACAATGATGTCGACACGTGCTTAACAGGTGAGAGTGGTATTAAAACATGTGTCGAGCCATATAGCTCATCATCCTTCTCGGATAGAGAGCCAGAAATCGTGTCTCCAGTGAAACATTATAAAGGGCAATCATTGTCCAAGGATAAACGGAATTGTGTACACGGAAGATCATCTGTGAACAGATTTCGAATAAGTCCGCAATAATAAGATCGTTTAGTGCATAAGAAAAAGTACAGATATTCAAGGGAGGACAAAAACTAGTGTTTGCGCGTTTCAAGGATACTCGATACAATTTACAGGATACGCATAATAGTGACCTACTATGTTATGCACATCAAACTGCGCGCGAAATAGATTACAGTGATTTCGAGGGCAGCAGTGGATAGTTGAACAACTTCAAACAGTGCTACAAGATGGGAAGACGGAAGATAGCGAAATATCAGATAAAGCGACAACTCGATGATGCACAGCACACTGCGGAACCTGGGGTGCTCTGCCGCCTACGTTTCTTTCTCGTGCGCGTGAACTTGAAAGGGCAGGACGGAATATTTACATCACACCAATGAAGAGTGGGAAAATAGGCGTAAGAGTGGTACAATGATGGTATGAGTACTGCTTCTGGTCAAAATAACTTGTTTTTGCTTGATTCCTGGTGTGCGAGTAAAAATCGTTCTCCTTTAGAGCTATCTATCCGACTTGAAAAGTGGGAGACATTGCAGCCCATACGACCTGGGACAACTGGACGAATTCAGCCTCTTGATGTTTGTTTTTTCCGTGCCTATAAAACATATTATTGCACTATCTGCAGCTAAGTCTTAAAGGATAGCCAGTTTCACGATAAGCTCCGTGACAGACTGTTTTGCTTTCGGTTACATGGCATAATCAGTTCTCATCACCCCGTTACACCAATATGATTTTATATGCATTCCTTATGAGTGGATACCTGGTTGAACATCCCACACGACTTGTAACTTCCAAGTAATTCGCTTTCGATGTTGATGGTGCGAACCTTTGTGTTCACTGTGGGGTGCCGTTTTTCATTCGATGTTCGTGGTGCAAGTTAATGGTTTGTTAAGAACATGTTTTGAATGTCAAAGACATCCATTTTGTGAAGTGTAAAATATACATCCCATAGAAGACTGATCTCTGCACCTGTCGGACACTCATTTTCTGTCGTCCTTCTGATGCAGATGGTGAGTCACTAACAGCTAATATTTTTCTTGTCATAACACTTTCAAGTGAGCTCTGCTAAAGATTGAACTTGTGACTTCGCACTCCTTGTCAGTACCACACAAATATGTATTACAGAAAGTATGATCATATGAGATATCAAGCGAAATTTGTGACTGGACTGATGATTTCTTGATAGAGAGAATGAAGCATATTAATGGGATGGAGAGTCATCGACAGATGTAGAAGTAACTTGAGGTGTGCCCCAGGGAAGTGTGTTGGGATGCTTGCTATTCTTGTTGTATAATAATGATCTTGAAGACAGACTTAATTCTAGCCTCAGATTTGAAAGTGGTGCAAAGACTGGCAAATTGCTTTAAATGTGCAGAAGTGTGAAATTATACACTTCACAGAATTAAAAACCATAGTATCCTATGACTACAACATCAATGAGTGAAGTTGAAATTGGTTAACTCATACAAATACCTGAGTGTAATAATTAGTAGGGATATTAAATGGAACAATCACATAGGCTCAATCATGGGTAATGCAGTTGGTAGATTACGCTTCATTGGTAGGACAGTAGGGAAATGCTATCAGTCTATAAAGGAGATTGTTTGTGGAATACTACTGGGCCCAGTCATGGAATATTGCTCAAATATGCGGTACCTGTTGAAAGGTGGCTACACTGAGCCACAGCGCCAGAGATCGCTAGAGAGCATTGTTCCGCCGCCTCCACGGGCTGTCATTATTGAGATGTGCTAGAGGTCACTGCTTGGGGAGAGCTCGTAGTAGTCAGTTGGTGTTCAGATGTGCTAGTAGGGAGTGCTTGCTGAGATGTGATACTGAAAGGTTCTTGTTCAGATGTGGTAATAGCGAGGCGGTGTGGAGATATATTGTAATTATGAGAGTGATTTTGGTCAATATATGAAGGTAACGAAACTTGATTTATTTTTCATTATTTCCATGTTTTAAATAATGTGTCATTACAGGTTCAGTCAACAAAGCATCTGGCTTGGGTTCTTGGATTAGAGTGTAATTGTGGTTCTCTTGAGTAATTATGGTATTTGTATTTTCTTTAATTAATTCAGTATAATGTTATTTAAAAATTGTTGTGTTGTTGAAGAAGAACCGTGCCAGATGCGTACGTTGAGTCACACTCCCACACACAGAACAGTTACTCTTGTGCTTGTTGTTGCGTTGGTTTTATAGTTGCTGGGGGCTTAATTAATTAACTGTGTTAATGAAAATTTCCATTTCATTCTTTGTTATTGTTCTAAGCAGTCAGATTGCGTAACAATAACAGTCAGGGCCAACCGTTACGAGACTTCGTAATCGGACAGACAGCTACTAAAGCAAAAAAAAATTAAAATTATTTGCATTAATATTTTTATTAAGCCCCCATGCACGTGGCGACCACTGCTTCGGATCGTCCCTTGGAATTCTTCTGATTGTAGAAATAGTAGACAGTAGGATTGTTGTAGTAATTTGTAGTTAGTAATTGTAGTCTATATTGCATGTGTAGATTTGGTAATTAGCATTCTTCTAATGGTATTTTTCAAAATTTAATTTTTATTGCCTTGTATACGCGTTTGACAATTTAATGCAATTATTTCAATTGTTCGTTAATCGTGTTTGAGGGAAGCATTTCGTGTGAAGGGTATTGTTGGAGATAAAGAGTCATTGTGTGTAATTTTCATATAGTGACGAGTTTTGTATATTTTGTAAATGATTACGCGATCAATAAAAAAGGCAAAAATGATGAATAGTGAGAATGACGAAATCGTTGACATGGCGAACTCGCCAACACAGGAGAACAGTATGTTGAATAATGAAGTGGAAATCAATTTAATAAGTCGGGAAAGTAGTCCGGAACCATTTCAAAATTTTTCTCAATCAGAAAATTCACAGAATACGAGATTAACGATAGAAAATTCTGGAATAGCATCAAACACAGATAGCTTTACAGCTATGACGAATGAAACTGGTTTTGCGGGAAATGTTAGGGGCGAAAGGAATTGCGAACAAGCTAATATGGAGCAGTTGATGGGTGCAATATTAAATTTGGGATCACAAATAGGAACAATTAAAACACAGATGGGAACAATGGAAACACGGTTAGACTCACTGGGATCACAGTTACGATCTGAATTAAAAACAGATAGGGGAACAATGGAAACACGGTTAGACTCACTGGGATCACAGTTGGGATCACAAATAGGCACAATTAAAACAGAGATGGAAACAATGGAAACACGGTTAGATTCACGAATAGGGACATGTTTCAAAAATATGAAAGATGAATTAAAGAAAGAAATCAGAGAAGAAGTACAACCGATTTTGAATGCTCACAATAATAGATTAATTGCAGTAGAGATTAGACAAAGGGAACAGGATAGAGAACAGGAGGAGAGAGATCGCGTGATAGTACAGAAATTTTCAGAGTTAAATTTACAACGTGCACACGATAAGGAAGAAATATTTGAGAGAATCGAGGAATCCGTACCAAATGACAGAATAAATAAACTAACACAACAATATGAACAGTTAACTACCAAATGTGTTAATACTGAAACCCGAGTCGCGACACTTACGGAAGACGTAAATAGACAGAAAGAACAAATAGGTGATTTATCGGAAAGAGTTGAGGAGATTTCAGATAAATTGACAAGTCTTAGTTTAAATGGGGATAGAGATTCAGATGATACAGCTCCATTACCATTTGCAGAAACCGAAGAGTACCAGAACATAAATAAGCATGTTGAAAATCAGGGAAAGTTTAATGAACGCGTTAAAAGGGAAGTAGAGGCATTACGAAAGCAAGTCAAACAAATCGAAGGTGAAATTGTAGGAAAAGACAGCAAAAGAAATTTAGAATCACAGGTAGCAGAGGGGTTTGAAGAAAGTAATTTGTTTCATTTACGGGATGCAACAAGAGAGCGCCAGGCGCGCGAACTTGACAATAATCGACATTGGGACTGGGACAGACGCGGTAGGTCTTTGTCGCCACGAGGCGAAAACTTTGACTATAAACACTTTTTGACTGTTCGGAAATTTAAGATCTTCCGCAATTCTAAGAATGACATACATCCATGTGCATGGTTAGATCAATTTATGTATGCACTCCCACCAAATTGGCCACTAAGTCACAAACTGGAATTTATGTGTGGATATTTAGAAAACGAACCGGCGACGCGGATGCGTGCACTCATTAGAGATTGTAATAATCTGAATGATTTTTATCATGCATTTCTATCGGCATATTGGTCCGAAAACACGCAAGACAGAGTCAAACACAGTCTTATTATGCAGCGTAATTTCAAACAGTCTGAATTCCGCACGCCAGCAGAATATTTTGAAGACATGATTCGAAAGAATCAGTTCCTTTCCAACCCCTACAGCCCGACTGAATTAATTCGCATTTGTTTAACTAAGCTGCCACAATCCATAAGACAAATTGCTTTAGCCGGAAGATGTAAAGACGACATTGAGACTTTTAAGACTTTGCTACAAGAACTTGAGTATGACAACGACGACGGGACTTCTTGTAATTTCTTCAGTAGCAGTAATTACAATACATTTTCAGAGAAAAGGGATAGTGATCGGAACGGACGTTATTTGGGTAACTTTGAGAATGACAGACGTAACAGACAGGACAATAGATACCAGCCTTATGACAATAACAGACGTTCTAACAGAAATTACACAGACAATTATAATAACGGTAATTCCTACCGGAATGATCAACCATACGGAAACAGTAATCGGTATCATCAAGATAGAAATTATTCATACAGTAACAGAAATTCTTACTACAGAAATAACCAGGGTAGTAGATACAACAATAATTTCAGAAGTGACAGTCGAAATTACACAAGAAGTAGTTATGCAGACAGACAGGAAAACAGAAATTTTAATAACAGACACAACCAAGAATTTGCATCTAACAGACAGGAAGGACCTAATTGGCATCCTCCACGTGACAGAACTTCAGAGAGACAAGTGCAATTAGTAGAAATTGATCCGCGAAATGACGCGAATAATCAAAGACGTGACGCAAACAATCGACAATGACTAGCAGCTTCGGCTTCTGGCAGCAATATAGACGGTTCAGAAAGTAATGACACTTCGACTTTACACTACGTACGACTGGAAGACATGAGAGACATTTTGTTAGACGAAAAGGAAACTAATGTAGACGCATTTTTACATCCTGTTATTGAAGTATGTGTGGGTAAGAATAAGTTCACTGCAGTTTTAGATTCTGGGAGCCCATTGAACGTCATTAGTGAATCAGTTTTTCGTATATGTGAAAGAACTATTGCCTGTCCCGTGTTACCTATTTCTAAAACTACAATTCGAGGAGCGATTTCTGGAAAAGGTGTGGAAGTTAAACAACAGACCAACCTAAATTTCATTTGTCAAGGATACGAATTTTCTGCTAATTTTATTATTGTTCCATTACTCAGTACACAGATTATTTTAGGTATGGAGTTTCTTAACGCACATAAGGCAATTTTGAACTTTAAAGAAGGAAGCGTGAATTTGACTGTTGCCGGAATGCTGAAATGTTTGAAATTTTTCGAGTGTTTAGCAAGATCTGAATCAGATACAAAATGTTTAAGGTTTCTTACTTCTGATGCTTTTGTTGAGCATTATGACGACAGTGTGTTTATTCATGACAATGACAATAGATACAGGGACGCGATGGATGATGTAATTAATAGCGAAGAATTAATTAATGAAAAGGTTAAGAAAGCTGAAGTGCCAGATGACGTTGCAAGAGAAGAGCTGCACCATATTTTGACTTCACATGCTACAGTGTTTAGTCATCACACAGGAACTATACAAGGCTTACAATATTTATTTAAAGTAAAAGAACACACACCATTTCGCGGAAAAACGTACGCTATTCCTTTGGCTTACAGAGACAAGGTTAAGAATGAACTTCAATACATGTTAGATCAGGGCATTGTTGAGCCAGCAGTCAGTCCTTATACCAGCCCATTACACGTTGTTCTTAAAAAGGATGGGTCAATTCGTTTGGTTCTGGATTCCAGACAGATAAATAATATTATTATTCCTGAAACTGACCGTCCACAAAATTTAGATGAACTTCTTCAACATTTCCATGGAATTAAAGTTTTATCCACGATTGATATGCGCGCAAGTTTTTGGCAAATAGAACTCCACCCTGATTGTAGAAAATATACTGCTTTTTTAGCCTTTGGTAACTGTTACCAGTTTCGGAAATTACCGTTTGGACTTACTGTATCTTCAGCAGCATTCATTCGTAGCTTAAATGAAATTTTACCTGTTTATCTTCGTGACAATATTACTTCTTATGTTGACGACATTCTTATTGCTAAACGTTCTTGGAGTGAGCATAACAAAATTTTGGATTCATTATTACGTATTTTTGCACGAGTTGGCATGACAGTGAACTTGGAAAAATCTGAATTTGGTCGTTCTCAGGTGAAATTTCTCGGTCACATTATTTCTACAGAAGGTATTCTCCCTGATCCAGAGAAACTAGACGCTATTCATAATTATGCTGTTCCTACCACAAAACGTGATGTTCGTAGTTTCCTTGGTGTCTGTAATTTTCTTAGACGCTTTGTTAGATTGGACAATTTGGCCACACCTCGTTTATGTGAATTATCTGGAAAAAATTCTAATTGGTGTTGGGATGAGGAAGCTCAGTCAGAATTTGAACAACTTCGTGATGCTTTAGTTGCTGCCCCACTTCTTTCACATCCGGATTTATCTAAAGATTTTTGTTTGGCGACGGACTCATCATACAAAGGCCTAGGTGCACATTTATTTCAAGAGATAGAAGAAAACGGCGTTGTAGTACAGAAAACTGTTGCCTTTGGAAGCCGTGTTCTCTCTAAATCAGAGAAGAATTATTCGATTACGGAACTTGAAGCTTTGGCTGTTGTTTGGGCTTTCACAAAATTTCGCACATTTTTGTTTGGCAGACATACTAAGGTTTACACCGATCATCGAGCTCTGGAATTTCTTATGTCGACAAAATTAACTCATGGCAGATTGTCACGATGGGCGTTGTACCTACAGGAATTTGATTTTAGTATTGTTTACATACAGGGATCTTCAAATATTGTTGCTGATGCTTTATCACGTGCACCTATGGGTTTGAAACAAAGTGCCGAAGAGGACGGCAAACAAAACCATTATTGTTTGATGTACATTCAAGGTGTTGCGTTTGAGAACTTTATTTCGTCTTCGCTCCAGGACATCGCTAAGGAGCAAAATAAGGATCCAATCTGGAAGGACATTAAGGAGAAGTGGAGGAGAAAGGAAAGCGTAGCGATCAGACAGTATTATTTAGTTCGCAATGATATTCTTTTCAAACGAAAATCGGTCGACAACTCTGTTTGGTTAGTTTGTATTCCTGATGAGTGGGTCAATAAATTGATTTGGTACACACATTTCAGTTATGCGCACTTTGGTCCCAGAAAATGCTTTCATAAATTACGAGAAAATTGCTACTTCAGTAATATGGAAAAACGTATTCGATCTGTTCTTGCCAAATGCAAATTATGTCAAAAGGCTAAGCCGCCAACAGTTTCTCACAGAGCACCGTTGTTTCCTATCATTCCAGCGAAATTAAAGGAGATGGCTGCAGTCGATTTGTTCGGTCCAGTGGTTCGTTCTACTAATGGTTTTGCGTATATTTTCGTAGCAGTGGAATTAACATCAAAATATGTGTGTTTTACACCTTTACGCAAAGCAACAGCTCGTTCAGTATCTAATGCTTTCATCAAACATTTTCTTAAGGAAGTTGGTCATGTTGATAAGGTTATATCAGATAATGGATCACAGTTTCGCTCTAAAATTTGGCTTCGTACTCTACGGCGTCGTAAAATTAAACCAATCTTCATTTCACTTTTTCACCCTCAATCTAATGCTTCAGAAAGATGGATGAAGGAAATTAATAAATTGTGCCGTCTTTATTGTCATCAGAATCACAGAACGTGGGATCAGTATCTTCATCTTTTTCAAAACATTCTGAATGAACTTCCTAATGATTCAACTTCTTTACCGCCTACACTGATATTAAAGAATAAAGCACCGACAAATCGCATTTCTGAAATCGTTCCTTTTCCGCCTTCACGGAAACTGCGGCATTCTGAAGTTGTCAACCTGGCTCTACAAAATATTGCATCGGCGGCTGCTAGAAGAGAGAAATCAGCGAAACGTCCTGGTCGTTTAAAAATCTTGTCAGTTGGCCAGAAGGTGTTAATTAAGTCCCACCGTTTGTCTCATAAAGGAAAAGGCTTGTGTCGCAAATTTTTTCTGCTTTATAACGGTCCATATAGAGTTCGCAAAATTATACATGATAACACTGTTGAAGTAGAAACTCTTAAATCTCGACGCTCTAAGGGAATACATCACATATCTAACGTAAAAATTTTTGTGGAATGACATACTTGTGAGAAACCAACAGTTTACGTAAACATGGAGAGAGTACAAGGATACCGCGCTGTGTTTTGGCGGCGGCACATATTCAAAGCAACAGTCAGTCTGCGCGCCGCACAAGGCAGTCGTTGACCGCAAACAATCACTTCCTACGTCACGCGCCTACAGCTGATCGAGCGCTCAGTGCGAATGCACTGACAGACGTAAATAAATACACAGTTTAATTTCTCCGAATAAATTCTGTATAAAGCTATAAGGACTTCATAAATTATGTTATTAACGTTCAGTATTTTTCAGGATACGGTTGTATAAAGTATTTAAGACCTTCAGGTAAATTCTGTGCGTGTCCGACGTTAAGACGACTTGCTTTGGAGAAAATTTTCAGGAAGAATGTCATTTCGAAGATGAAACTAATAAACTAAAAAGGGTAACTATTAATTGAGTTTATTTTTCAGGTAACATAATTTCACTTAGGTACGTACTTTAGACGTAATTTGCTGCTCGCGATTACGTGACTCATACTTTGTGCTAAATTTTATGTTCTATGAAATTACTTGTGAAGCGACGTGCTTGTGTACATTTACTGATTTTGACAATTATTGATTAATGAACAGTGTTATTACTTGCGTATATTATGCATCGCTTGGCTGCTATGCTTTTTCACTGATGTCATATTTTTTAATTATGTGCCTGCTGTGCTTATTTATTTAAATTATAATTGTCACCTGATTAATTGTGCTGATGTGGTTGGATATGTAAGTTATACTTTGTGATTTATCTGCTTGCGCCTTTATGGGTACTTATTAAGATTACATATGAACATTTATTTGCTTATGTCGATGTGATGCTAATGACCTGTTTATTGTGTAAGGCATGTTTGCTGCTGTGCGTATGGATTGCATATTTACACGTTGCTGTTTTGTTGTCATAACTACTCTTCAATTTAGAATATAGAAATGCTGATATACTGTGTACGTACATAGAGTTTAGGTCACACTATTGTATTAATTATAGATTGTTCGCTTGGCCGAGCCTCGTTGTAAGAATTGTGCTGCATCCACTTGTTGACATTCTGTTCTCTACTGGTATATTTACTCGCTATTGCATGTTTTGCTTACGCTCAGTGCTTTATATTTTTAAGATAAGAAAATGAACTGCTAGAATTCGACGAACGACATTAGTACAAGAAACTTCATAGAAGTCACATGAGCTGAGGTTTTATGGAAGCTGTATAAATTTATGCTAATAGGAAGGAAGCTAACGACATGACAGACCAAAACTAGGTTTAGACCATTGACAGTATTACACTGCATTTTTCGTGAGCAATTGAAATAGGAAGTGACACTTGACACAAGGAATACTCCACATGATTGCTTCTGCCATGATTCTTGAAGTGGTGTACACACTGTGAAATATTATGATTATTCACACTCCGTAATCGTACTTAATTACTGAGAGTTATTCGAACTAAGTCTGTTAGAGGTCATGTATGCATTTCTTTTATTTAATGATGGACAAGGAACCAAAATGTATCTTATAATTTATAATGAGTAGAAAATTTGGGTCAGATGGAATACACAGAGGTTGTGTGTGGACAATGTGTCTTCGGATTGTATTGGATGATGAATTGAAGTTGCACTAGGATTTTGTCTGTACTTGTTCGAGGAGACTGACTAGAGGAAAGAGTTGTTATGGAAGTGAAATGATATTGGTGCTGAGGTTTATATGTATCGACGTATTATTGAGGTATTGAGATTAGGTGAAGTTGATGATTATTGGAGTTTTGGTGGATAAGAGGTAAAGTAAATGAGGAGCATATTGTTTTGTTGGTTTATATGGAACAAGGAGGATGAAGATGGCAGACTAGAACACTAAAGTGGAAGGAAGATTGTCTATACACACACTTTGTCAAATCACTAAGCAGTATACATTTTTTTTTGAAGAGAGGAAGTATTTGCATATCTTGGCTCACTGACAGTTGTTCAGCAACAGTACAATTTGATCTGGCTTGGCAAACATTGGTCTAGACATGATGACTATGACGTTGACTAACTATTATTGACTGTTATACACTGCTGCCACTACTACTTGATACACATAATGAACATAAAATTTCGACAGAATTGCATTTACACAGTTAACACTATTCAATTACACAGTAGCACTAATGTGGATGAAAGATGAGTGAGTGTGTTTTGTGTGTTTTCTTTTTATAATCCCAGAGAAGTGATCCCAACCTATCTCCTAAATATTATTTCACTTGTTTGTTGTGGCTTGCACTGACACCCATAAATATTATAGGTTAACTGTTATTGTGTACTGTAATAGTTAATGTGACAATTACCTGATATCATTTGTGTGTTTATTATGATTTGTATGTTTAGTGTAAGAGCATTGATAATAATTTGTTAAAGAAATTGTATGTGCATTCAAACTATTGTTCATGACTGAACTGTCTCAGTAGTTATGGTGAATAGTATGGACTGTTACTTGCACTTTTTCTACATGATTGGTGCCACAAGGACATGTTTAATTTCTGCTGATGAACTGTGTGATCAGTGATTGTAAAAAATTATGGACTGTTACTTGTTCCTTTTCTACATGATTGGTGCCACTAGGACATGTTTAATTTCTGCTTATAAACTCTGATGAACAGTGTGATCAGCGCTAGTGAATTTTATGGAACTGCTTCTGCTGAGAAATGTGACTTGTTGCTGTGTGTACCTGCTCAACATTGCTGGGTACCACTGATGGACTGCTTCTACTGAAATGGTGTTACTTGTTGATGTCTGCACCTGCTCAACATTGCGGGGTACCACTGATGGACTGCTTCTACTGAAATGAAGTCACCTGTTGCTGTGTGCACCTGATCAACATTGCTGGGTGCCACTAATGGACTGCTTCTACTGAAATGATGTTACTTGTTGGTGTCTGCACCTGCTCAACATTGCTGGGTGCCACTGATGGACTGCTTCTACTGAAAAGATGTCACTTGTTGATGTCTGCACCTGCTCAACATTGCTGGGTGCCACTGATGGATTGCTTCTACTGAAATGAAGTCACCTGTTGCTGTGTGCACCTGCTCAACATTGCTGGGTGCCACTGATGGACTGCTTCTACTGAAATGAAGTCACCTGTCGCTGTGTGCACCTGATCAACATTGCTGGTGCCACTAATGGACTGCTTCTACTGAAATGGTGTTACTTGTTGGTGTCTGCACCTATTCAACAGTACTGGGTGCCACTGATGGACTGTTTCTATTGAAAAAATGTTACTTGTGGTATTTGCACCTGTTGACCATTGCTGGGTGCTACTGCTGGAACTGTCAACTGCTTATTCTTGGGCTATGGAAAGCGTTTATGTGAATATTTGTATAAACTGATTTATTGTGTATTACTGTTTGTGGAAAGTTATGAGACTCTTACCTGCACATATTCGTCATTGCTGACGCTATTGATTGAACTGTTTAACCACATAATACTTGTATAAACTGTTATGTAAAGTCACATGTATGAAAGAATTTGTATTGCTTACTGTATTCTATATAATAGGTTATTGAAAGGTCAGTGCAAAGCCAAAATTTTATCTAGTTATATGATATTTACGTATTAATATTATCTTTTATTTTTGTCTGTATTTTTTTGACGAATTTGGTGGTATTTTCACCACCAATGCTGGCAAAAATACCATCAAATTCTAGCCGTGGAGGAAGGGCATATGAAAGGTGGCTACACTGAGCCACAGCGCCAGAGATCGCTAGAGAGCATTGTTCCGCCGCCTCCACGGGCTGTCATTATTGAGATGTGCTAGAGGTCACTGCTTGGGGAGAGCTCGTAGTAGTCAGTTGGTGTTCAGATGTGCTAGTAGGGAGTGCTTGCTGAGATGTGATACTGAAAGGTTCTTGTTCAGATGTGGTAATAGCGAGGCGGTGTGGAGATATATTGTAATTATGAGAGTGATTTTGGTCAATATATGAAGGTAACGAAACTTGATTTATTTTTCATTATTTCCATGTTTTAAATAATGTGTCATTACAGGTTCAGTCAACAAAGCATCTGGCTTGGGTTCTTGGATTAGAGTGTAATTGTGGTTCTCTTGAGTAATTATGGTATTTGTATTTTCTTTAATTAATTCAGTATAATGTTATTTAAAAATTGTTGTGTTGTTGAAGAAGAACCGTGCCAGATGCGTACGTTGAGTCACACTCCCACACACAGAACAGTTACTCTTGTGCTTGTTGTTGCGTTGGTTTTATAGTTGCTGGGGGCTTAATTAATTAACTGTGTTAATGAAAATTTCCATTTCATTCTTTGTTATTGTTCTAAGCAGTCAGATTGCGTAACAATAACAGTCAGGGCCAACCGTTACGAGACTTCGTAATCGGACAGACAGCTACTAAAGCAAAAAAAAATTAAAATTATTTGCATTAATATTTTTATTAAGCCCCCATGCACTGTGCCATACAGGAGTAATAAGGGATATTGACGGTATACCCAGAAGAGTAGCATAAATGGTCACTGGTTTGTTTGACACATGGGAGATACTAAAAGATCTGAGCTAGAAAATACTTGAAAACAAAGAAAGCGATTCAAATCCCCAGCTGGCCGTTCTGAACAGATTTTTCGTGATTTCCTTACCTCAGTTAAGGCAAATGCCAGGATGGCTCCGTTGAATAGGACAGGGCCAATTTCCTTCTCCATTCTTCGTTCAGTCTGAGACATTTCTAATGACCTCGTCACTGACAGAAAATGATGAAATAGACACACATGTCCTGCAACCCATTGGTATGGGTGTACAACAATGAGTCGTACTGGGGATATGAGAGCTGTCTTGGCGTAATTCAGGGCTGTTAAGGGTCCGTTTTACCTGCAAATGTGAGTGTGGTTAAGGAGGTTTACGACATTCATTAAGATGAGTTCACAATGTGGGTAACAGCATTACATCATCAACCTGTAGCTTACAACACATATATATATTCAACTTAAATTCGTAAGTGTTAAAAACATTAGACAGTGAAATAATCAAAACATCCATTAATATGGTCAGACTTGAAGTTTTGTAAATAAACTAATTATTATACAGCGTGACAGGAATACTTCTAAGAACATTGGAGAAAGGGGCAGGATTTCTCACACCAAGAGAACAAACATTCCACATAACCAGAAAGCGTACAATAGAAGATTTCCTTGATCTCTTCAACCATGAATTACTTATCGAGAAACTGCTGCAGTATGGAATTAGGATAAAATGTAATGACCGACTTAGATCATATGTCTCAGAAAGAGTACATACAGTTGTAATCACATCAAAAAGTGTTAGAATCATACAGTCATAAGACAAGGCATTCATCAAGGCTGCACACCTGATCCACTTCTGTTTATTTTATTTGTGAATGATTTGCCCCGAAACATTCAGAAGGATCTACCAGTAATGTTCGCCCATGACACCAGTACACTGTAATCAAATCGCCATCTTAATGAATTCCATGACATAACTTCTAATACAAGTATCAAGCTGGTAAATTGGTTAAACACAGACAAACTAGATAAAGACAAAAATGTGTGATATAAATTTTCTCTCATCACCTAAAGTTTCATCAAGGATATATGATGCCAGATTTGATAATGTGAATATAAATCATGAGGTAACTTTTAAATTCCCTGTAGTGTGGATAGATGACATTCTACAGTGGGACATACATTTAAAAAATAGTATACAGACTGAGCAGTTTGAGCAATGCATTAAGTGTCTGATACACTAACTATTAAAATACTTTGTATTTGTACACTCTGTACTCACACACTGCATTCCATTTGGGGGTGTCACACACAGAGACATACATTTTGCACATGAGACTAGTTAAAATAATGAGACAATTACTTCTCTCCTCCTCCACTAAACTACTATTTCTGGAACTCACTACCCTGTCAATGCACATGTGTACATTTTTTTAAAAAAGTGTGATACATTCATGTAAATTTACATATTTTTACTTAGTCTAAAGATATTCACCATCTTCCGATCTGCTTTTCCAATTACGTGTCTATAGTTAGTCACTGGTTATTTAAAGGGCACAGCAATACAAGGCTCATGAAAGTTCTTCTATGCAAAAAGCTACCCAAGAGCTCAATACCAAATACAGAAGCATTCAGAATAAAAATAAATACTTTCGCTCAGAAGAGCAGCTTCCATAGAGCAAAATAATTAGTGAATGCCAGTCTAAAATAACCAAGTTAAAAACTTCCTCCTGCTTCATAAGTTCATAGCTGATGTAGTACATTTCACAGATCCAACTGTTAATTTTCTCATTATGAGACTAAAAGTAACCAATTTAAATATTTTCTTATTATGAATCTAAAACAACAAAGTTAAATGTTTTCTTAAATATCATAACATTTTAGCCATCTTACTTCATTTGACAGATGAAACTACTGTTCATCTTATTATGAGTTAATTATAATATTTATACAAATTATAATTGTGATGTGTTACATATTAGCATGTAAGAGCACACAACTGGATTCCTGTGCTTGACTCAACACATGTGTGTATTTGTCAAACAGACCTGAATGGTGTCAAATAGTTTTCGTGGTTTCCACGACACTATGACGAAGTATCTCTGCATTGGGAAGACTGGTGCATACACCATGGCTGTACCAACAATACTAGAAATGAGTGAGGTCAGGAAAATCTACTGACTATGACACTGTTCCTCCCTCCCCTATCAATTTGTGATCGAAGGTATTATCCAGTGCATTGTGAATAATGTGACTGAAATGTGCTGATGCCCTGCCACACATAACTGATATACTACCATTTATTTTCAGGAGCTCATATTGTAGCAAGCCTATTTCATGAGATTAGACTAGTTTTTCGAATTATTCCATCAGTCCTATCTGGTAAAGATACTCTGGAAGAAGACAGACAAGTATATTTGTAACACTTTCTAAGTGTTCTGCCTGCTGATATACTCAGTATTTGGTTCCCTTTCCCACAACATTGTCTGTTAAGAGTCCATTATAAGTTGTTCGTAATTGTATTCCTTAGATGAATTGATAGTTTTTACATTTGTGTGATTTATCATATAACAGAAATTTAATAGAATTTGTTATTAGTACTCTTGTGGAAGTCATCACACTTTGTATTGTTCACAGTCAATTGCCATTTTTGCACCATGCAGATATCATTTTGTAATTTACTGGATGCTTAATGATATCATCTGCAAACAAACTTAGAGAGCTGCTCTGATTATTTTCTAAATATGGATTAATAGTGGCAAATGACCTATAACACTTCCTTGAGGAACACCATATACAGATGATTCTACTTGACGAGTTCGTTGACAATGTACTGGGACATTTCTGACACGAAATAGTGAGATGAGTTGAACAGCTGAGATAATAGTCCTTTGGCACGTAATTTGATTAGAATTTCCTTGTGACAAATTATTTTAAAAGTCTCTTGAAATTTATGTGTTTTTTGTGTTTATTTTTGGTGCATTTGTATGTTATGGTATTCCTCTTACTACCTTGTGGCCACTAATCCCTGAATCCATCATTCTGCTCTCTGTTTGCTCCCCTTCTACATTGCATGTGGGCTTCTTTTCTAATTGCTCAAAGAATTTTTAAATTTTTCTTGGCCTCCTCTTGGTTTCCTTTCCAAAAACTTTTCCTTCCAACATGTTTTTTAGATGCTTGCTGTGTCTAAATAAATGTCTAAAATTATTCGTTTTAGTTATTGTAGAGTCTCTGAAGTTTCTTTTGTAATCGATCTCTTTCAAAACTCTTCATAGTCATCTTGCTCCTCACCAGCGTTCTAAAAAAAAAAAATTTTCATCGCTTCTAAGCATTTTATTCAAAAGTGCCCAATTTCACAGCTGTAGAGGCATACTGTATGTGAACATCTTAACAAGGTTTTTTTCTTTGTTTTCCCCAGTACTAGATAAATATTTCATTAATAGTTGTTTCTTTCACTTTAAGCGTATTTCCTGTTACCATCCTTTTCTTGATTTCTTTTCTGCTTTTGTTGTCTTTTGTAATTAAAAAGCCTGGAGAACAATTTTTTCTATTTTATTTCTTTCAGTTTTGATGCAAGGTTTCCTTGTCATTTTTGATTTGCTTACTTTCACAGTTTTGTTGTTTTGAATCAGCTACTAAGGGAATTTAATCTTCAAATTTTGTTCAGTAAACGTTAACTCCAGGTAGTTTTGCACCAAAAATGTTTATAGATCACTCAGAGAAAAAGTTACACTAACATGATGACGATGAGTATCCTTGTCTTACCACTTTTTCCAACTTTAGCTTTACATTGCTCTTCATTAATCTCTGTCCTCACACTTAAGGTTTTGTGTATTATATGATTTCATATGTATAGTTTTAGAGACTAAGAGAGTATATTTCAAGAGTTTTATTTGGTGTCAGTTCTTACAATGCAGTTTCAAATTAAATTTTCATGATTTGAGGACCAGCTTCATCTTCTTCTTCCATTGCTTCTCTTTCTTTGACGTATCTTCTACCATGTTGATGTATTTTCCTTCACAAAGTAATTCAAAACATTACTCTTATCTGTTGACTACTTCATTGGCTTACAGTAATATGTTTCACATTTTATGTTCTATGGCAGATGATTATGTGCTTGTATCGAACTGTACGTTCTTAATCTTTCTGTATACTTCAGCACTCATTCCATTTTTCCTGTTGTAGTCTTCTGTCAGAAGACTAGTTTGTGTGTGTGAAATCTTATGGGACTTAACTGCTAAGGTCATCAGTCCCTTAGTTTACACACTACCTAACCTAAATTATCCTAAGGACGAACACACACTCCCATGCCCGAGGGAGCACTCAAACCAGAAGACTAGTTTGATGCAGTCCTCCATATTGGTGTCCCCTGTGCATGCCTCTTCATATTTGCACAACTTCTGTAAGGTACAACTACTTGAACCTGCATACCTGATCTACCTGTACAATTTTCAATTGCCACACTTCCATTCACTAACACATCTCAGGATGTACCCTATCAACTGAGCTTTTCTTTAGATCAAGTTATGTCATAAAATTTTTCTTCACAGTTTGACTCAGTATCCCTTCATTAGTTATTCAACCCACCCATCTCCACCATTTTTTCTGTAGCACAGCATTTCAAATGCTTCTATTCTCTTCTTGTTCACATGTTATCATCCACATTTTACTTCCATATACAACTGCACTCCATATGAATATACAAAAATACTTCCTGACACTAAAATTTAAATTCAATGATAATGTATTTATCTTTAAGAGGAAAGTTTTTCTTGCCTTTGCCTGTCTACATTTTATATCTCTTCTACTTTGACCATCATTCTTTACTTTGCTCCCAAAGTATCAAAACTCCTTCACTACTTTTAGTGTCTCATTTCCTCATTTAATTTCCTCAGCATTGCCTGATTTAATTTGACTATATTCTTTTTACCTACTTTATCCTCTGCTGCCTTCACTACTTCATCCCTCAGAGCTACCCATTCTTCTTCTACTGTATCTCTTTCCCCCATTCGTGACAATTGTTCCCTTTCAGGGAGAGCATAAGGGAACAATTGTCACGAATGGGGGAAAGAAATACAGTAGAAGAAGAATGGGTAGCTCTGAGGGAAGAAGTAGTGAAGGCAGCAAAGGATCAAGTAGGTAAAAAGACGAGGGCTAGTAGAAATCCTTGGGTAACAGAAGAAATATTGAATTTAATTGATGAAAGGAGAAAATATAACAAAACATTAAATGAAACAGGCAAAAATGAATACAGACGTCTCAAAAATGAGATCGACAGGAAGTGCAAAATAGCTAAGCATGGATGGCTAGAGGACAACTGTAAGGATGTAGAGGCTTATCTCACTAGGGGTAAGATAGATACTGCCTACAGGACAATTAAAGAGACCTTTGGAGAAAAGAGAACCACTTGTATGAATATCAAGAGCTCAGATGGAAACCCAGTTCTAAGCAAAGAAGGGAAAGCAGAAAGGTGGAAGGAGTATATAGAGGGTCTATACAAGGGCGATGTACTTGAGGACAATATTATGGAAATGGAAGAGGATGTAGATGAAGATGAAATGGGAGATACCATACTGCGTGAAGAGTTTGACAGAGCACTGAAATACCTGAGTCGAAACAAGGCCCCGAGAGTGGACAACATTCCATTAGAACTACTGACGGCCTTAGGAGAGCCAGTCCGGACAGAACTCTACCATATGGTGAGCAAGATGTATGAGACAGGTGAAATACCCTCAGACTTCAAGAAGAATATAATAATTCCAATCCCAAAGAAATCAGGTGTTGACAGATGTGAAAATTACTGAACAATTAGTTTAATAAGTCACAGCTGCAAAATACTAACGCGAATTCTTTACAGACGGATGGAAAAATCTGGTAGAAGGCGACCTCGGGGAAGATCAGTTTGGATTCTGTAGAAACATTGGAACACGTCAGGCAATACTGACTCTACGACTTATCTTAGAAGAAAGATTAAGGGAAGGCAAACCTACATTTCTAGCATTTGTAGACTTAGAAAAAGCTTTTGACAATGTTGACTGGAATACTCTCTTTCAAATTCTAAAGGTGGCAGGGGTACAATAGAGGGAGTGAAAGGCTATTTACAATTGGTACAGAAACCAGATGGCAGTTATAAGAGTCGAGGGGCATGAAAGGGAAGCAGTGGTTCGGAAGGAAGTGAGACAGGGTTGTAGCCTCTCCCCGATGTTATTCAATCTTATATTGCGCAAGCAGTAAAGGAAACTAAAGAAAAATTCTGAGTAGGTATTAATATCCATGGAGAAGAAATAAAAACTTTGAGGTTCGCCGATGACATTGTAATTCTGTCAGAGACAGCAAAGGACTTGGAAGAGCAGTCGAACGGAATGGACAGTGTCTTGAAAGGAGGATATAAGATGAACATCAACAAAAGCAAAACGCGGATAATGGAATGTAGTCGAATTAAGTCAGGTGATGCTGAGGGAATTAGATTAGGAAATGAAACACTTAAAGTAGTAAAGGAGTTTTGCTATTTGGGGAGCAAAATAACTGATGATGGTCGAAGTAGAGAGGATATAAAATGTAGACTGACAATGGCAAGGAAAGCGTTTCTGAAGAAGAGAAATTTGTTAACATCGAGAACAGATGTAAGTGTCAGTCGTTTCTGAAAGTATTTGTATGGAGTGTAGCCATGTATGGAAGTGAAACATGGACGATAAATAGTTCGGACAAGAAGAGAATGGAAGCTTTCGAAATGTGGTGCTACAGAAGAATGATGAAGATTAGATGGGTAGATCGCATAACTAATGAGGAGGTATTGAATAAAATTGGGGAGAAGAGGAGTTTGTGGCACAATTTGACAAGAAGAAGGGAGCGGTTGGTAGGACATGTTCTGAGGCATCAAGGAATCACAAATTTAGCATTGGAGGGCAGTGTGGAGGGTAAGTATCGTAGAGGGAGACCAAGAGATGAATACACTAAGCAGATTCAGGAGGATGTAGGTTGCAGTAAGTACTGGGAGATGAAGAAGCTTGCACAGGATAGAGTAGCATGGAGCGCTGCATCAAACTAGTCTCAGGACTGAAGACCACAACAACAAACAATATTCTGTTAACCTTGTTTACTTTTGTTGATGTTCATTTTGTAACCTTTTTGATAACATTATTCATTCTGTTCAACTGCCATTCCAATTCCATCTTCACAATAATTATTTTTACTCTCGAACATCGTGCAAAAAAAACACGCTTATATCTTTCCATGTGAACTCTGATTTCCCTTAATTTGTTATGATAATCGTTTCTCCCTATGCAGGTCCACCTCAACAAAATATTTTCGCATTCGTATGAGAAAGTTGGTGACTGAATTTTGTGAGAAGATCCCACCGCAATGAGAAACGCCTTTGTTTGAACGATGTCCATGCCAAATCCGGTGTATTGTCTCCCATATTTCTCACTAATACAAAACGTGCTGCCCTTCTTTGAACCTTCTCGATGTATTCCGTTAATACTATGTGGTAAGGATCTCACACCATGCAGCAGCACTCCAAAAGACGATGGACAAGTGTAGTGTAGACAGTTTCTTTAATAGGTCTGTTGCACGTTCTAACTGTTCTGTCACTAAAACGCATTCTTTGGTTCGCCTTCCCCACAATATTTCCGACGTGTTCTTCCCAATTTAAGTTGTTCCTGATTGAAATTCCTAGGTACTTAACTGAATTTATGGCCTTTAGATTTGATGGATTCATCGTGTAGCCGAAGTGGAACAGATTCCTTTTATCACTCATGTGTATGACCACAAACTTTTCATTATTTAGGGTCAACTGCCAGTTTTCGCATCATGCACATAACCTTTCTAAATAGTTTTGCAATTTGTTTGGACCTTCCGATGAACGACAGCCTCATCTACGAACAAGCTAAGACGGCTACTCAGATTGTCTAGTTAATCATTTATGTAGATAAGGAACAACACAGGACCTGTAACACTAACACGGGGAGCGCCAGAAAACACTTCCGCCTTACTCGATGACTTTCAGTCAGTTACTATGAACTATGATCTCTCAGAGAGAAAATTACGAATCCAGTCACATAACTGAGACGATGTTCTATACGCATGCAATTTGATTACAAGCAGCTTGTGAGGTACAGTATCAAAAGCCTTCTGGATATCCAGAAATAACAGAACAAATTTGAAATCCCTTGTCGATAGCACTCAAAACTACTTATGAGTAGAGCTAGTTGTGTTTCAGAGGAACAGTGTTTTCTAAGTCCATGTCTCTTCGAAATAATTCGCAGTGTTCGAACACCACACATGTTCCAAAACCCTGCAGCATATCGACGTTAATGATATGGCCTTGTACGTTAGTGGATTACTCCTACTACCTTTCTTCAATATTAGTATGGCCTGTGCAACTTTCCAGTCTGTGGGTAGGGATGTTCGTCGAGCGAGCGGTTGTATATGATTGTTAAGTATGGAGCTATTGCATCAGCATACCCTAAAAGGAACAAATTTGTATACAGTCTCGATTGGAAGACTTAATTTTAGTAAGTTATTTAAGTTGCTTCACTACTCCGAGGATATCTACTTCTAAGTTATTCATGTTGGCAACTGTTCTTGATTCGAATTTTGGAATAATTACTTCGTCTTCTTTGGGGTAGCAATTTTGCAAGGCTGTGTTTAGCGTAGTTACTCCGCTTTGGCAGCACTGTCATCGACAATATTTCCATTACCATCGCCCAGAGAAACCATTTACTGTGCATTTCCCTGCTGCTACGATATTTTTCGTACGGTTTTATGTCAGATTTCGAGATCAAGTTTCGTTGCAGCTGTTGTAAGCACCTCGTGTTAAGTCCGCGCTTAAGTTCGAGTTTCTGTAGAAGATCGCCAATCTTGGGGATTCTGCGTTCGCTTAAATCACGCATGCTTTTTTCGTTGCGTATGCATCAGTGTTCCGAGCTGTTTGGTGTACCACGCAGGATCAGCTCCGTCGTTTGTTAACTTGGTTGGTAGATATTACTTCTTTGGATTCAAGTCACATCTGGTTTAAACTCACATTTTTAATTTGGAAGGAGTGGAGACTGTCTCTCAGGAAGGCGTTAAGCCAACTTTTATCTACTTTTTGAATATATATATTTTTCGTTAATTTTTTGAGGATTTCAAAGAAATGGTATTCAGTCTCACTACGACAACCCTGTGTTCACTAATTCATGTATCCGTTTTGATGCTCGTTATTGGCTAAGGTGTATTTGTTACTAAGAGGTCAAGTATATTTTAACAACCGAATATTATTCGAGTAGGCCCATGGACTAATTGCTCCAACTAATTTTCAGAGAAAGCGTTTAGCACAATTTCGGATGATGTTTTATTCATACTTCCGGATTTAAACATGTATTTTCGCCAACATGACGACGATAAATTGGAGTTAGGCCGGTATTACACTATCAAATTTCTTTGTCAAAGGTTTGATCAAAGATGTGATCCAATATTCCGTCAAATATATTTGACAAAGATCTTTGGCGTAGCCGTAGAAGGGGTATTACACTGTCATCAAATTTTTCGTTCAAGATGGCTGACAACTACAAATTGTTATTAACTGCACAGCTGCTTGTACCACAATTGCACTGTGTGCACGTGTGATACAGAAGCGGGGGGAGAAAAGGAAACGTACCTGGGTGAAGCCGTGAGTTTCACGACGAGACGATAAAAGCATTCAACAAAACTTGTTACGTGAGCTAACAGTGGAGGACGTTAAGTCTTACATCAATTACTTACAAATGGATGAGCATACATTTCAGCATGTGCTCAGTGAAGTGATTCCTCATATGTCAAAACACAATGCTCACTTAAGAACTGCTATATCTGCAGAAGACAGGCTCACTGTAACACTTCGATTCCTTGCTACAGGAGAAAGTTAATCTAGCTTACAGTACAGCACTCGAATTCCACAGTGCACATTAAGTAAAATAATACCTGAAACATGTGAAGCAATTTATAAAGCACTAAAGGACCAATGTCTCAAGGTAAATAAATGTTCAATACACTTTATGTTCATTAAGGTCAATTTTTATTTTATTTTATTAACATAGCATGTATCAATTGGTGTCTGAAACTACAAAATTAATAGAGATGTATGAAACGGATGAGGAGCTTTACAATGTCAGACACCCTGATTATAAAAATAGATTACGAAGATTGGAGATATATATATATATACAGGGTGTTTCAAAAATGACCGGTATATTTGAAACGGCAATACAAACTAAACGAGCAGCGACAGAAATACACCGTTTGTTGCAATATGCTTGGGACAACAGTACATTTTCAAGCAGACAAACTTTCGAAATTACAGTAGTTACAATTTTCAACAACAGATGGCGCTGCGGTCTGGGAAACTCTATAGTACGATATTTTCCACATATCCACCATGCGTAGCAATAATATGGCGTAGTCTCTGAATGTTTCGGATAGCCCAAAGCAATCACACGATCATCGAAATATTCATTCAGGAAATTAAAGACGTCGGCCGTGCGATGTGGCCGGGCACCATCTTGCATAAACCACGAGGTGTTCGCAGTGTCGTCTAAGGCAGTTTGTACCGCCACAAATTCACGAAGAATGTCCAGATAGCGTGATGCAGTAATCGTTTCGGATCTGAAAAATGGGCCAATGATTCCTTTGGAAGAAATGGCGGCCCAGACCAGTACTTTTTGAGGATGCAGGGACGATGGGACTGCAACATGGGGCTTTTCGGTTCCCCATATGCGCCAGTTCTGTTTATTGACGAAGCCTTCCAGGTAAAAATAAGCTTCGTCAGTAAACCAAATGCTGCCCACATGCATATCGCCGTCATCAATCCTGTGCACTATATCGTTAGCGAATGTCTCTCGTGCAGCAATGGTAGCGGCGCTGAGGGGTTGCCGCGTTTGAATTTTGTATGGATAGAGGTGTAAACTCTGGCGCATGAGACGATACGTGGACGTTGGCGTCATTTGGACCGCAGCTGCAACACGGCGAACGGAAACCCGAGGCCGCTGTCGGATCACCTGCTGCACTAGCTGCGCGTTGCCCTCTGTGGTTGCCGTACGCGGTCGCCCTACCTTTCCAGCACGTTCATCCGTCACGTTCCCAGTCCGTTGAAATTTTGCAAACAGATCCTTTATTGTATCGCTTTTCGGTCCTTTGGTTACATTAAACCTCCGTTGAAAACTTCGTCTTGTTGCAACAACACTGTGTTCTAGGCGGTGGAATTCCAACACCAGAAAAATCTTCTGTTCTAAGGAATAAACCATGTTGTCCACAGCACTCTTGCACGTTGTGAACAGCACACGCTTACAGCAGAAAGACGACGTACAGAATGGCGCACCCACAGACTGCGTTGTCTTCTATATCTTTCACATCACTTGCAGCGCCATCTGTTGTTGAAAATTGTAACTACTGTAATTTCGAAAGTTTGTCCGCCTGAAAATGTACTGTTGTCCCAAGCATATTGCAACAAACGGTGTATTTCTATCGCTGCTCGTTTAGTTTTTATTGCCGTTTCAAATATACCGGTCATTTTTGAAACACCCTGTATATATATATATATATATATATATATATATATATATATATATATATATATATATATATATATATATATATATATATATATATATATATAAACAAAGATGATGTGACTTACCATACGAAAGCGCTGGCAGGTCGATAGATACACGAACAAACACATATATACACACAAAATTCAAGCTTTCGCAAACAATGGTTGCTTCGTCAGGAAAGAGGGAAGGAGAGGAGAGGGTGAAAGGATGTGGGTTTTAAGGGAGAGGGTAAGGAGTCATTCCAATCCCGTGGTGGATGGATGGATATGGTGTTATGGGCGCTCAACAGTGTAGTCTTTAGCGCCCGAACGGAAACAACAACGGACGAGTGTCACGAAAATGCAGCAAGTGCAAAAATAGGACTAAAATTATAGGTGAAAGTCTACAGAGGCAGTTTGCACGTCAACAGTAGCAAAGAGGAAAGCAGCACATAATGAGGAGAACTGCAAGAGAACGGAGGGGAAGGGGTTAAAATGAAACACATAGCACATGTTTGGAACTGGCCTATTACAAGAATAAAAAGGAGTGGTAAGCCACTCGGCAACACACTAAAAATTCCAACCTAAAATTTTTGGCTGAAGCCCAGAAACATCACAGTACCTTAAAACTTTCTTGACACTCGCCTCGTCATCGGCTAAAATCGAGGGCAGATCCCCACTAAAAAACTTCCACCCTGACAAAACGATATAAATCACACTCAACTAAAATGTGGCGTACAGTGATTCGTACGCCACAGGCATCACACGGAGGGGGTTCCTCTCGCCGTAGTAAGAAGGCATGCGTAAGAGGACAGTGCCCTATGCGAAGACGTGTAAGGGTCACTTCGTCACGCCTAGGTGACCGGCAGGAAGAACACCACGGCTGGATGGTGGGTTTCACCAACCGCAGCTTATTTTCCCTCACCGCCAGCCATTCCTCCTCCCACAATTGCATATACTTCCGCCGCAGCACAGAAACGACACCTTGCAAAGGAATAGAACACTGTGTCACCTCCGGTAACCTGCAGGCGTCCTTGGCAGCTCTGTCAGCTTGTTCATTTCCCCGTATGCCCACATGCCCTGGCACCCAGCAAAAGGACACTTGCTTGCCCTGTCGTTGGAGGATGTACAGTTGGTCGTAAATCAGCTGTTCCAACTTCTCCGCTGGGTACAGGTTCTGCAATGACGGTAATGCGCTCAGTGAGTCGGAGCAAATTAAGAAGTGTTTGCCCTGAATAAACCGTATCTGCTCCAATGCCCTCAGGATCGCGTGAAGTTCTGCGGAAAAAACAGTGTATTCCTGGGGAAGGCGAATCCTGATGACACGTTCAGGGAACACTACTGAGCAGCCAAGAAAATTCCCCTGTTGGGATCCATCAGTGTAGACTACTGTAAAATCATGATGCCCGTCTATAATGTTAAAAAACAAAGATTTGAAAGTAAAATCTGATGTACTGTCTTTCTTAAAATTTGCCAAATCTAAAATCAGTGTGGGCCTCTGGAGGAGCCAAGGTTGATATCTGCTCCAACCTCGACGTGAAACATTAAAACAGGCCGCACCCATCTCTAAAATGCAATCCTTTGCACGAATCCCATAGGGCCTTGTTGCTCGTTGCCGGTTGCGAAAAAGCCTTTCCAGTAGAGGCCGAGCAACAGTGTGGTATGCAGGTGTGTATGGTGTGGATAATGTTTGATAGGCCTGGCGCACCATTAGTAGACGCCGCCGGAGGTGAAGTGGCGGTTCACCTGCCTCTGCACAGAGGCTCGGTATGGGGCTGGTTCTGAACGCCCCAGTGGCCAACCGAATCCCCTCATGGTGCACCACATCCAACAGCTTCAAATAAGTGGGTCTTGCAGACCCATACACCGTGCATCCATAATCAAGCCGGGACCGCACGAAGGCTCTGTAAAACCGGAGCAGACAAGTCCTGTCTGCTCCCCATGTGTGGTGACTAAGACATTTTAAAATAGACAGCGCCTTAACAGACCGTTTTTTCAGTTCCTTAATGTGTGGCAGCCACGTAAGCTTAGAATCAAAAGTGAGGCCCAGAAACTTCACCGTGTCTTTAAAATCAGAACGGTGTCCCTCATCCTCAACTCAGGCAAGTCAAAAATGGAACGAGAACGGTTAAAAAGAACACACGCCGACATATCAGTTGAAAACTTAAAACCACTCTTCTGTGCCCATTCATCCAAACGTCGCAGAGTGAGTTGCAACTGACAGTCGTCGTTGCAAGGCTTGAAGAAGAGCAAAATACAGAGAAATCGTCCACAAACAAGGAACACAGCACAGGACTTTTCACAACAGACGTTATACTGTTAATAGCAATAGCAAAGACCGTCACACTTAAAACACTACCTTGAGGGACACCGTTCTCTTGTTCAAAGCGACTAGACAGTACGTCTCCGACTCGGTACCGAAAATAACGTGCCGACAGGAAGGATCGAATAAAATTGGGAAGACATCCACGAAAACCCCATTCGTGGAGCTGCCTGATGGTAAGATGCCTCCAAGTAGTGTCGTATGCCTTTTCATTGTCAAAAAATATTCCCAACAGGTGATGCTGGCGCAGGAAAGCCTGTTGTATAGCCGCCTCCAGGAGGGCCAGGTTATCAAAGGTGGAGCGATACCTCCTGAACCCACACTGAAAGCGACTAAGGAGTTGTCTGGATTCTAACATCCAGACAAGGCGGCGGTTGACCATCCGCTCCAAGGTCTTTCCCATGCAGCTAGTGAGGGCAACACTACGGTAACTACCCGGGCACGTGCGGTCTTTCCCAGGTTTTAAAAGAGGAATTAAAATTGCTTCACGCCACGAGTCGGGGAAGTGACCAGACATCCAAACTAGATTAAAAAGTCGGAGGAGGATTTCGTTATTTCTCCCTGTGAGGTGCTGTAGCATCCTATAGTGGATTCTATCCTGACCAGGGGATGTATCACGAGCCCCACACAATGCAGAATCCAGTTCCCACATGGAAAATGGGCAGTTGTACTCTTCTGTATTGGGTGAGCGGAAGTCAAAACTCCTCCTCTCAGTAGCCACTCTGTGGGGCTGGAAAGCTGGATTCTGACTGGTGGTTGCAGTAATAGCTGCAAAATGAGCTGCCATGGACTGGGAAATATCTTTTGGGGTCGTTTGGAGAGTACCATTCCACATTATAGCAGCCATAGGGCACCTCCCACCTCTCCCAGAAATCCTCCTTATGGTCTCCCATACAATGGAACTTCGTGTAGAACGATTAATGGTGTTCAGGAACTGCTGCCACGACCTCTTCTTGCTCTCTCGTATAATCCGACGACACTTTGCCCTCGCCACCCGAAAGGCTGCAAGGTTCTCTACAGTTGGCCGTCATTTGAACCTACGCAGAGCTGCCCGCCTAGCCCTGACTGCAGAGCGGCATTCATCGCTCCACCAAGGGACAGGCTGCCGCTTCGGTTGTCCCATGGACTGTGGGATGGACGCTTCACTGGCGCGGTGGATCACTTCAGTAATATGATCCACCCATTCCTGGACACTGACCCGATGTTCAAACTGGGCTAGTTGACTATACAGTGCCCAATTGGCTCTACGGGGCACCCATCGAGGCGGTTTCCTTTCCAGTTCCACTGTGTCCATGTTTTGTGCCTGTTTGTCCACAGAGAAGAAACCCATACCTAAGAATTGAGTTCATGTAAGAATAGCACATCAGCACAAGACACTGTTAGTTACAAAATAATGGCAGAACACTACGAGCATAATATTCTGATAACATTATTTTTGCCAATGTTTTTGTGCATTCATTCTGTGTTAACTGATGATTAATAATCTCATATTTGCACAGGAAAATGAAAGAATTGACAGAAATTCAGCATACAAACTGTGCATGTCATAGCTCATAAGGAAATAATTGAAATTGAGGCGATACATTTTGATGGATACAAGCTAATGCCAATCAATCATCCAACTAATAAGAAGGAAGAGGGAGTGGCTACCTATGCAAAAATTGGAGTTAGGTTCCAGGCCCTTAAGGTTAATGAATATCATGAACAGCTTTTTGAAGCTTTGCCACTGTAATGGATCAGGAAATACACAAGCTTGTACCATGAGCAGTTTTATAATACTGACGGAGGAGACACGGAATAATTGTTATCTGTTCAAATGGCTCTGAGCACTATGGGACTTAACATCTGCGGTCATCAGTCCCCTAGAACTTAGAACTAGTTAAACCTAACTAACCTAAGGACATCACACACATCCATGCCTGAGGCAGGATTCGAACCTGCGACCGTAGCGTGTTATCTGTCTTTAGATTATTTTACACAGTGTGATTCCCAACAAGGATTTAAAGATCCAGTGTAACAGCTATTGAAAATTTGTGTTTAGACCCAAAAAGCCTGCAGTGACCATCTTCAAAACCAATAGTCAATGGCTTATCTGACCATTGTGGTCAATGTTAACAGTTCAGTTACATACAGATTATAAAACAAAAGTAATGCATTGAATAATCATAAACAATAACTCAATTATAGTGTTTAGGAACACATTATATGAAGAATACTGGGGAGAAATAAACAAATCAAAGAGTGCTGGTGGAAAATTTAACAATTTCTGAACCATATTGTTATAGCACTTTGGTTCTTGTTTTCCCCAAAACAAATTAGGACAAAACTAAACAGAAGCAATGCTAAGGGATGGGTCACTCATGATGTTGAACTATTTTGTGCTAGAAAGACAGAGCTCTACCTAACTCATAAGATAGGTTGTAGTCAAGAGTCAAAATGCCATTACCACCTACCAGTTTTGTAGAATCCTTCAATATGTCATTAAAAAAGTAAAACTCACATACCTTATTCAATAAATATAACACTCCAATAATACATGTAACACTCCAAAAATAACTATAAGACTCCAAGACTAAGGCAAAAACCATTTGGAACATCATTAAAAATAACAGTGACCCAATGATATCTAGCTGCCAAAATCAGCCTTGGTGGAAATTGACACTTTCAAATCATTAGCCATTAAGTTCACTGATTACTTTCTCATAGCAGCAGTAAAAATATGTACCCACTAATAAACAACAAAATATATGTGCATTAGAGTTACTTGTGAAGACACTGCATGCATCATCAATGGGAATTGGATTAAAAAATGTGCCTAACAAGATTACAAAATTCATAGGGTTGCTATAATTAATAATTCTGTGTGGGTCAACAGCTTGATGCAGCCCACCACGAATTCCTCTTTTGTGTCAACCTCTTGATCTCAGGGTAGCACTTGCAACCTATGTTCTCTATCATTTGCTAGATGTATTCCATACTCTGTCTTCCTCTACAGCTCCCTTTAGGACCATGGTAGTTATTCCCTCATGCCTTAACAGATGTCCTACCACTGTGACCCTTCTTCTTGACAGTATTTTCCATATGTTCCTTTCCTCAACGATTCTCTGGAGAACCACCTTATTCCTTACCTTATCAGTCCCATGTCAACATTTGTCTATTGCACCACATCTCAAATATTTCAATACTCACCTGTTCTGGTTTTCCCACAGTCCATGTTTCACTACCGTACAATGCTGTGCTCCAAATATACATCCTCAGAAATATCTTCCTCAAATTAAGGCCCGTGTTTGATACTAGTACACTTCTCTTACCTAGGAATGCCCTTTCTGACAGTGCAAGTCTGCTTTAGATGTCATCCTTACTCCATCCATCATTGGCTATTTTTCTGCATGGGTAGTAGAACAAGATGGCCGCGAGTGTAGAAGTGTGTGAATCTAACTTGAGAAATAGTTATAGTTATGCTGTTAAAAAGGGAGTTTGTAAGAATTGTAACACTGAAATAACAACGCTAAAAGAACGAATTGCTAGCTTACAATTCATAGTCAGTTCCTTAAGAAGCGATATTGACTCACTCAAGAAAGAAAATCGGGATCTGCGATCGAAGCCAACACTAAGTGAAGTGATGCAAGACAAAAGTAATACACTGCTGGCCACCGTAAATGCAACACCCTGAAGGAAGCATGCGAATCAAGTGAAATTTACACCATGGATTTGCAGCGATGAGATATGCAACTGATTAGAATTTCAGCGCAGACGCACATCACGCGCGCCTGTGGCGCCACCTAATAGCGCCATTTAAGGCTTGGCGATTTCGACGAGTGTACGTTCGGCACGTGTGTTTACCTTGTGGTTGTTTCACAAGACGATCAGTTATGCCTCGTAGACAACAGCGAACATCGTTTGATCAAGTATCCGAGTTCGACAGAGGAAGGATAGTGGCTTACCGAGATTGTGGATTATCATACAGAGAAATCGCTAGTCGTGTTGGACGAAACCAAACAACTGTAATGCGGATATGTGACCGTTGGATGCAGGAGGGTACGACGGACCGACGTGGTCGATCGCATTCACCTCAGTGCACCACTGCACTTGCTGATAGGCAAATTGTACGCATGGCAGTGACGGATCGCTCAGTGACATCCCGAACCATAGCACAGCACATTGCGTCTGTAACGCATCATCCAGTGACTGCGCGTACCATTCGACGCCGTTTACAGCAGAGTGGTCTGTCCGCAAGACGTCCATTGCTTCGTCTACCATTGACGCAGAATCACAGACGTCTCCGTCGCCAATGGTGTGATGACAGACGGATGTGGACGGCAGAATGGAATGACGTTGTCTTTACTGACGAGGCACGCTTCTGTCTGCAGCACCACGATGGTCGGATTCGAGTGTGGAGACACCGTGGAGAGAGGATGCTGGACAGCTGCATTATGCACCGCCACACTGGTCTTGCACCGGGTATTATGGTATGGGGCGGTATTGGATATTACTCTCGCACGCCTCTAGTACGCATTGCCGGTACTTTAAATAGCCGGCGCTACATATCCGAGGTGCTGGAGCCAGTTGTCCTTCCTTACCTTCAGGGCTCGGCCACAGCCATATTTCAACAGGATAATGCGCGACCACACGTGGCACGCATTGTCCAAATGTTCTTCGTCAATAACCAGATTGAATTGCTTCCCTGGCCGGCTCGCTCTCCGGATCTTTCGCCGATAGAAGACATGTGGTCCATGGTTGCTCAACGAGTGACCCAGATTACATCCCCAGCTGCCACACCAGATGATCTTTGGCAACGTGTGGAAGCTGCTTGGGCTGCTGTACCCCAGGAACACATCCAGCGTCTCTTTGACTCAATGCCGAGACGTGTGGCAGCGGTGATCTCCAACAATGGCGGCTACTCTGGCTACTGATTCTGGCAGGAACCACATGTCACAGACGTCTGTAAACGTAATCATTTGATACTTGGTCAACATGTTATCTACAAAATAAATCTTGTTGTGCTACCTCTTGTCTTTCTTGGTGTTGCATTTACGGTGACCAGCAGTATATATCGTCCGAGTGGGTAAAAGTGCCGTACAAAAATAGTGTTCCAACTACAAAAAGAACAACAAAGTCTGCTAAAACTGTCACATTTTCGGAGAAAAACAAATATCATGTTTTGCAAACAAGTGACTGTGACAACGACTCTCCAAATGATCGTGAACTTGAAAAAGTCAGTGAACTGAAAATGAATAGCGTTTTTTCAAATAATGTCAACAACAAACACAGATCATCAGGGAAAAAGAGTAGTGTACTATTACTAACAGACAGTCATGGCAGGAATCTATCCAGCATGCTCCGTGAGAAAAATCGCGACATAGCAGTGACTAGTGTAGTGAAACCGGGAGCGGGATGTAAAAATGTTGTAGACATTAACTCTCAGACGAAATTAATGCAAGAAAATGACTTTATCGTCTGTATAATGGGTTCAAACGATGTGGCAAGAAATGAAGCAGAGGTTTGCGTGAAAACGCTACAGAATTTTTTACAAGCTAATAAATACAGAAACACAGTAGTTGCCACACTTCCTCATAGGCATGATCTGATTTATAGTTCGTGTGTAAACAAAGAAATTCTGAAAACAAACATTAAAATACGGAAACTGTGTTCTCAATACACTAAGTGCGATGTACTGGATATAAGCAAGCTGCGTGGAAATCTGCACACGAAGCATGGAATGCATTTGAACTATGAAGGGAAAAGATTTGTTTGTGATCGTGTTAGTGAAATAATCAAAGAAAGACTTGTAAGGGATAGAACAATTTATCAGCTTCCTGAACATCCTTCCAACAGCGAGGAAAACAAAATAAACAAGAAAGAAGAACGAAAATACAACACTGCTGACGTTCCTAATTTAAACTAGAGGTATGTGATGCTGTAAATATGATTCCCAATTGCCAAATCGTGAATACGCCCGAACTAAAAATTTATCACCATAATGTGCAATCCCTGCGTAATAAGATCGATGAAATTAACGTTCTGTTAACACATGACCTTAATGATATCTCAGTGTTATGCATTTCTGAGCACTGGCTTAACCCAGAATTAATCCAGAATACGAAAATAAACAAATTTGTCTTGGCTGCTTACTACTGCAGGAAAAACAGCAAGCAGGGTGGGGTAGCAATTTACACAAAGGATAATGTAGATTTTATTACACTACCTGACTTAACTAGGGCAAATGTCGAAAAGGATTATGAAATTGCAGCTATAAAAATTACTCAGTTCAACCTGGTTATTGCTACAGTTTACCGATCACCGTCCGGGAATTTTGAACTTTTCTTAAACAAAATGGAGTCATTGCTAAATAAAGTAAATAAAATGGATTGTGAATTGATAATCTGTGGTGACTTCAATATTGACTTCCTCACGAATAGTGGAAATAGGGAGACCATTTTGAACCTTGCAACGTCCTACAGTTTAAAGGCTGAAGTAAAAGCAGCTACCTGAGTATCAGAAACTTGTCAAACAGCTCTTGATCAGTTTCTAGTAAAGAAGAGTTTACACAGCAGCACCTCACTAAAAATTTTCAATGCAGGTTTTAGTGATCATCTTGCTCAAAATTAAGCATAAAAGTACAAGGCAGTATTATTAACAACATGTCTTTTAGAACAGCATATCGAAGCTATAACCAGCATAATGTGAACTACTTCAACAACTTATTACAGAAAGAAAAATGGCTAGGAGTGTACAAAATGAACGATATAAATGAAAAATTCAACACTTTCATTGATACATTAACCCATTTCTTTGAACTTGCATTCCCACTGAAAACATTAACCATACGGGGAAACTCTAGAACAAACAGGTGGATCACAAAGGGAATAAGGGTTTCATGCCAGAAGAAAAGACTACTTCATGAAATATGTAACTCAAAAAATTCCTCACCTGTAGTACGCACATACTATAAAAAATACACCAAAATATTAAGAAAAGTAATAAAAGCAGCAAAAATAATGCATAATGCTGAAATCATTTATAATTCAGCTAATAAATCAAAGGCTACGTGGAGTGTTATAAAAAAAGAATGTGGAGAATATAGACAACCTTGGAAAAATATAACACTATCACATAAAAATCAAAAAGTAACAAACCCCTTAGAAGTAGCCAACACATTCAACAACTTTTTCACAGGTGTTGCTGAAAATATGTTACAATTAAACTTTAAGAGCATCCAGGCAAATGAATATAAAATAAGTGCATGTAGAGGATCAATGTACATCAGTTCTGTTTCACAAGATGAAGTAGCTAAAGCAATAAAAGGACTAAAAAATTCCAAATCGGCAGGTATTGATGGTATACCTGCAACAATGTTAAAGAAGAGCGCATCAAACGTAATTGAAGTACTCACACATTTATGTGACTGCTCACTTCAGGCAGGCACTTTCCCTGATGTGTTAAAAACATCAAAAGTTATTCCTGTATATAAAAAAGGGGATAAAGACAATGTAAATAACTACAGACCCATCACAATTTCCTCCTGCATCTCTAAAGTACTGGAAAAAGTTATGTATGAGAAACTTATGAAATTTATAAATAAAAACAGCATCCTCTGTAATGAACAACATGGATTCAGAAATAAGAGGTCAACGACAACTGCTGTCTATGAGTGCATCAATTCCATCCTAAACCTGATGGACAAAAAAACAGGAAACAATAGGAGTCTTTATTGACTTGTCAAAAGATTTTGACATGGTGGACCATAAAATTCTGCTATCAAAGCTAGAAAGATGTGGTATTCGAGGTCTGTCCAACAAGTGGATCAGTTCCTTCCTGACAAATCGTATGCAGGCAGTGTGCGTCAAGCACACAAATATTGAACTAAAAACTGTATCTAATCACTTATCTGACTATAAACAAATAAAATGTGGTGTACCCCAAGGATCTGTATTGGGACCCCTTCTGTTTCTTCTGTACATAAATGATCTAAGCTTAAATATTGATGTACACAAATCAATCATATTTGCAGATGACACCACGATTCTACTAAAAGGAGACGACGATGAACAGTTACAGCAGACAGTAAACACGGTCACGAAACAACTTAGCAGCTGGGCACAGAGTAATCAGCTTGTAATAAACAGTAAGAAAACCGTTGCTCTAACATTCCACAATGTTCCTAACAAGGACATGTTTATCCCATCAGTCTCTATCAATGACGAACCAGTTGGTAACAGTACTGAAACCAAATTCTTAGGACCTTGGCTGCAGAGTAACATCAGATGGAATAAGCATATTGAATATCTCAATGCAGATCTGAGCAAAACATGTTATCTTCTTTGTTCATTAAAATCATGCTGTAGTGAGAAAACAGTATTGAATGCATATCATGCATACTTTCATTCTCGTCTTAGATATGGGGTCACCTTCTTGGGAAACTCTAAAAAAGCTAATAGCACTTTTAAACTACAAAAAAGGGCCATTAGAATCTTGTCGGGTGCAAGCCTAGAGACTCTTGTAAACCCCTGTTTAAGAAATCTGGTATTCCCCCATTACCATGTGTATACATTATGGAAACCCTTTTGTTCTTTAAATTAAATATAATAGGCAAGGACCAGAGACTACATAAAAACTGTGATATACATGAGCACTTTACCAGACAAAACGGAAACTTACATATGACTCAAATCAGCACAGCACTGTGCCAAAAAGGTACTTTTCACATGGGAGTTAAGCTTTATAACAAACTTCCTGAAAACATAAAAGCTATCACTGAGGTCAATACATTTGGAAAATCTCTAAAGTCATATTTACAGCATCACTGCTTTTACTCCATTGAAGAATATTTAAATTTATGAAATGTGTTATATAAATACTTACGTGTAAAGTGTATTATTGTAAGCTTAAATATGTATGCCTTGAAATTACTTTCAGCCTGTATATTTATAACTTGACTTGTCCAATGTCTTACGCATAAGCTGCTATGTAGACAACAGGATCAATAAAATACAATCTACAATCTACAACCTTAACTTCATGACCATCAATCCTGATGTTAAGTTTCTCACTGTTGTCATTTCTTCTACTTCTCATTACTTTTGTCTTTCTTCGATTTACTCTCAATCCATATTCTGTACTCCCTAGGCTGTTCATTCTATTCAGAAGTCCGTGTAATTTTTTTTCACTTTCACCATCATTGATACACTTCCACTTCGAATTTTAATTCCACTTCTGAACCATTTTTTTATTTCCATCCTTGCTTCTTCGATGTGTATATTGAATAGCAGGGGTGAAAGACTACATTCCTATCTTACTCCCATTAATCTCTATAAGATCAGTAAAATTAGCAATTTCTGTTGGCTATGATGATCATTCTAGCATAACATTAAAATCTTGTGCTGACTTCATAGGATTATCATTTGTAATCAGTTAAACACTCAGAGATTATTTCCCAACAGACTTAAATATGCTGAAGTTCAAATGGTTCAAGTGGCTCTGAGCACTATGGGACTTAACTTCTGAGGTCTTCAGTCCCCTAGAACTTAGAACTACTTAAAACTAACTAACCTAAGGACATCACACACATCCATGCCCGAGGCAGGATTCGAACCTGCAACCATAGCGGTCGCGTGGTTGCGGACTGTAGCGCCTAGAACCGCTCGGCCAACCAGGCCAGCTATGCTGTAGTAACACCCATCTATAAAACCGGAGATAAGGAAACCACCTGTAATTGCAAACCTGTTCACACCATGTAGTCTTCCGAAAAGTGTTTGCGAGAATGGTCTATAGTAGAATACTGTCTCATTGAACTAAGAGCAACCTGTTAACTGTCTCTCAGTTTGTTTTCTGTGAAGGATTCTCCACAGAGAAATAAATATAAGACATCACAAGTGCTAGAGGCGCTAAACTAGAGAAACTATCCTGCTTTAATATTTTGTGACTTTGTCAAAGCATTTGATTGTGTATATCACAAAATTGTACTTGGCAAAAAAGTGTTATGCAATTTATGACACTCTTCTTACATAGACGGAGAAAGCAGAGGGCCTCATTGACAGACTGGATTACAGACATGAAACTAACCTCAGAATGGGGGAACATACTGTATATAAGCGAATAATGCACACCACCGAGTAATTCGCACACCCTAATTTTAAGGAAGTAAGAAAAGGAATATTGGCTTTGCTTTGTGTTTTATTTATTTAAAAAAATCTGGCTGAATGATTCTATTCATCATCAATTTTGTCATCACTAGCAGAAGAATCATTGTTGTCATGGTCATCTTCACATAGAGAGTTGTCCTCGGTTCCACCCAGTGAATTGGTGATGCCGCACTTTTTTGAAGGATATTTCTGCCAGTGGTGGTGGAATGGAGGCCCATGCACATTTCACCCACTCACAAATATGGAACAAATCTGGCCATTTGATCTTTACACTCAGTGTGAACTTGTGGTGTCTGTCAGCCATCAATTGTGTATGTCGCTGTTTAAGTGCAGCTTTGAATGGCCAATTTATGCATAAGTCTAGCAACGGCAAGACAGATGTTAGGCTTCCTGGTATAATGACCAAGTCAGTTTTTCCTTTTTGTAACTTGTCTCGCATTTCCTCTGGTGTATGCCCGCGGATGCTGTTCATGACCAATATGCTACATAAATTCAGTAACGCACCAGAGCAACACTGCCAAAGATGCAATCAACCAAAAGGTCATTGTGTACCAATGCTTTTGGATTTGCTCTCACCAATATGCCTTTCACTCATGTTTTCAGAATAGTTTTCCTTTTAAATATTGTGTAAGGTGGTAGCTTTTCTCCATTGCCAATTACACATAGCGTCACTGTGCACCTTTGCTTCACATTGCCACCAGTTTATATCATGATGATGGATTCCCCTTTCCTGTTCACAGTGTTGTTGAGTGGCATCTCAAAACAGACTGGCATTTGATCTTCATTACCAACTTGTGAAAATATATACGGATGTTTGCTGCACAAATTTATTATGTAGCAAAGAAAATGTACTACTTTTCTCTCGTAATTGCCTGGAAGCCATTGAGTGGTGGTAGTTTTCCTCCAGAAGCCTAATACATTTCAATTGAAAAATCTCAATAGCCAGTCCCGGCTAGTTTTGAAACTGGTGACACCTAGTTTTTTGGATGAAACCAATGCTTTGAGTTGGCACATTTCACTAGCCACTGCACTATCATACTGTTGATTCTCTCATACATAAGCACAGAGCACAAAAGTCCATATACTTAGTTTCTGGGCTCCAAAATGCCCGGCAGTTACAATTTGTTTCTTGAAGCTGTGATTTGTTTTTTCGCAAACCATGAATACAACTATTCTCATATTGTACTTTCTTCAAACTGCATGATTTCCAATGCTCTCCACTTCTTCGATAATTTTAAGTTTTTATTTAGCTCTGTACAAGTGATAAAAAGAATTTGTAGTCACAATTCACAAGTTAACATATGATATAATACTTCACTTCTTGTGTGCTACTGATCTATCACATATCGAGGGCACAACAACACTATAGTACAACAGATCTATTGTTTGAGGCATAGTAGTAGCAACCTGTTGTGACAGTGCCACGAGATTTAAAAGTGCCGCTACGTCAGTACGCGAACACGGCGATAGAGGCGCTCCGCAGCTCGGCCGAGCGCGGGAGCGCCACCTGGCTATGAACGGCGCCGGCCGCATGTCACGGCACGGCAGTCGAATGACAGATACGGAGTTAATAGCATGTAACCCGCTATTGTTTCTACTTTTGTATATCCACGCAATTTATTAGTGATTAAAGGTTATAACACTTTTTGGCGACGAGGTCGGATATTTTTTTTCCTGCGTAGTGGAATTGTGTGTTCGTGTCGGGGCAGACATGGAACAGCTTATGCAAGCGCTCATTGAACAACAAACACAGCGCCGGCCAGAGTGGCCGAGCGGTTCTAGGCGCTACAGTTTGGAACCGCGCGACCGCTACGGTTGCAGGTGTGATGTCCTTAGGTTAGTTAGGTTTAAGTAATTCTAAGTTCTAGGGGACTGATGACCTCAGAAGTCCCATAGTGCTCAGAGCCATTTGAACAAACACAGCTGACGGCTGCTATTCAGGGACAACAAACACAGCTGACGGCTGCTATTCAGGCGTTGTCGACGTCGCTTACTCATCGTCTGTCTTCCTCTTCTCCGCCTCCGTTCCCTCCTTACGACGAGGCCGCTGAAGACTGGGAGGATTATGAGAAGCGTTTGCGGCAACACTTCTTGGCTTTCGGCGTTGTCGACGCTCCTATGTGTAAGTCGTTATTTCTGTTTTGGATTTCCCCACGGATCTATCAGCTGCTATCTCAGTTAGCCCCTCTGCGGGAACCTGCCTCTCTGTCCTTCCAAGAAATGTGTGAATTATTGTCTAACTATTACCGAAAAAACACCCACGTCGTTGCCGCCCTCGTGGCGTTCTACCAGTGTCGTAAACAGCTCCATCAATCTTACCGGGCTTTGGCGGCGGAACTACACGGTCTAAGTAGGAAATGTCAGTTTGTCACGGACACTCATCATGAGTCTTATGCTGATTCAATGGTTCGGGACGCTATTCTACGGCTTGCTCCTGATAAAGAAGTTCGGCAACGTGCCTTAAAACTGCCAAACCCGTTGTTGTCGGAAGTTCTCAGCATTGCTCAATCTTTTGAAGTGTCTCACGCTGGTGTGATGTAGGCGCTGTACAGACCACTTTCGACGCGGACAACTTGCCTGTTTCACAGGGGAACGACGATGTGGCGGCGGTTCACTCGCGTCAGCAACGTCGCATTGGGCCACCACGCTCGCAGCGAAAACAGCAACCACAGAAGCAGGTTCGTTCCGCACTTCCTTCTTGTCCACGTTGTTTCGTACAGCATGACAGGGCCGCGTGTCCAAAACGTTGGGCCACATGTAATTCACGTAGGAAAAAAGGCCACATTGTTTCTGTGTGTCAGTCCCCTAAAGTTCCTGTCGACGAGGACGAGGCATCGGACATGGATGTTAACTGTGTGCTTTCTCAAACAAATAAGTTGTTTGTTACTGTTCGTGTTCTGGATAAAGACATTCGCATGCAAGTGGACACTGGCTCTGCAGTAGCTCTCATTAATTCTCGCACGTAATTGGAGTTGGGCTCCCCTCCCTTGTCTTCCGTTACGCGAAATCTGCGAACTTATAATAAGCAGAAAATTCCTATCGTTAGCCAGTTTGATGCTTCCACTGCCTACAAGTCTGTTGTTAGGCCCCTCACGTTTTATGTGGTGGATCACGTGGGCACGGAAAACCTGTTCGGCTATGATGCTTTCCAGTTGTTCGGGTTCTCCATTGATGATGATGTGCACCTCATATCTGAGGATATTCCGTATCAACAGCTGGATGGATTGTGTTCTGAATTCTCGTCCGTGTTCTCTGCTGGTCTGGGTCGTGCCAAGGATTTTGAAGCCCACATTACTCTTAAACCTACAGCTCGCCCTAAGTTTTTCCGGGCACACCCTATTCCGATGGCGTTGCGTGCACCTGTCAAGGCTGAGATAGACAGGTTAACAGCTTCAGGGATTCTCCTTCCTGTTACCTCCAGCGAATGGGCATCGCCAATCGTGGTGGTTTCTAAACCAAACGGGAGTCTGCGAATGTGTGGTGATTTTAAAGCCACTGTCAACGCTCAGAGCCTCATTGACACTTATCCTCTTCCCCGTCCTGAGGAGTTATTTACCAAGCTCGCTGGTGGCCAGTTCTTTTCCAAACTTGACTTATCGGAGGCGTACCATCAGTTGCCGTTGGATGTATCTTCCAAGGAATTTCTCGTCATCAACACTCCTTGTGGGTTGTATCAGTACCAGCAGTTACCATTTGGCGTCGCTAGCGCGCCGGCCATTTTTCAGCGGTTTTTGGAACAGCTCACGGCTTCCGTTCCCGGCTGCATCAACTACCTGGATGACATTGTTGTCACGGGGGCCTCCACTGAGGAGCACCTTCGCAATTTGCGTTCACTGTTTCGGGTTCTGCATTCGGCTGGGTTGAAGTGCAATCTGGACAAGTGACAGTTCTTCCAACCCTCCATTGTTTATCTTGGTTTCCACTTGTCCCGTGAGGGTATACGTCCTCTACGACAGCACGTTGCGGCCATTACCGCTCTACCCCGGCCGTCTACGGTCAAAGAACTTCAGGCGTTTCTAGGCAAGATTGCTTATTATCACAAATTCATTCCATCCGCGGCGGCGGTGGCTCATCCTCTACATCAGCTGTTACGCAAAAACGTTCCTTTCTGTTGGTCCGACGAGTGTGAGCAGGCTTTTGTCCGCCTGAAGGCTCATTTGCAGTCGGCGCCTTGTCTTGCCACGTTCCGTCCGGGTCAGCACTTGGTTCTGGCAACTGACGCGTCACAGTATGGCCTAAGGGCTTTTCTCGCCCATCGGTATGAGGATGGGTCGGAACGACCTATCGCCTACGCTTCCAAGACCCTCAACGATGCCCAACGGCGTTACTCTCAAATCGAAAAGGAGGCGCTCGCTATCATTTATGCTCTAAAAAAGTTCAGCGTTTTTTTGTATGGTTCTAAGTTTCACCTCATCACCGACCACAAGCCGCTGGTCTCTCTGTTCAGCCCCTCGGCGTCGCTTCCAGATAAGGCAGCTCACCGCCTGCAACGTTGGGCCTTATACTTGTCTCGTTTTCACTATGACATTCACTATCGCCCCACAGCCCAGCACGCCAATGCTGACGCGTTGTCGCGTTTGCCGATGGGCCCCGACCCGGTTTTCGATCAAGATGAACTACCCTGTTTCCACATTGATGAGGAAGAACGTTGTGCGGTCGAGGGTTTTCCACTTACAGGTTCGCAGGTCGCGTCGGCTACTGCGCGGGACTCGGTCCTGAGTCAGATGATCGGTTTTGTTCAACGGAGTTGGCCGGACAGGACCAAGAGCCGGGCATCGGATCCCCTTCGCAACTACCATGCCTTGCGCCTTCGTCTGTCTGTTCGTGAGGGTGTTGTTCTTCTGGCCACGAATGGCGCATCTCCACGGGTCGTGGTGCCAGCCTCTCTTCGCAAAGATGTTCTCAAACTATTGCATGAAGGCCATTGGGGGATTTCTCGGACTAAGTCCATGGCCCGCAGGCACGTTTATTGGCCCGGTATTGATTCGGACATCGCCCACATGGTCGCTGCGTGTGGTCAGTGTGCTCAACAACTGGCTGCACCCCCTACAATGCCCTCTCCGTGGCCTGATCCGGCACAGCTGTGGGAACGGGTGCGCGCTGACTTTGCCGGCCCCTTCCTCGGCGCTTATTGGCTACTGTTGATTGACGCCTTCTCGAAGTTTCCGTTTGTTGTTCGATGTCCGTCGCCCACCACTGCGGCGACGACGCTGGCTTTGTCCAAAATCTTTGCGCTAGAAGGTCTTCCATCCACGATTGTCACGGACAATGGCCCTCAGTTCTCTTCGCAGGCCTTCCGTGATTTTTGTACTGGACAAGGGATTCATCATGTTACAGCACCGCCCTTCCATCCGCAATCGAATGGGGAGGTCAAACGCCTAGTCCACACTTTCAAAAGCCAGATGAAAAAATTCCTTAGTGATTTTTCCACAGATGACGCTCTGTTGCAATTTCTGAGTTCTTATCGCTTCACGCCTCTGGGTGATCGCAGCCCTGCTGAACTCTTGCATGGCCGCCAACCGCGCACTCTACTGCACCTGCTTCACCCTGTCAGGCCTTGTACTGTGTCCTCTAGTGCGGGAAAATACTCGGTGGGCGCCGACGTGTGGGCACGAGGGTATGGATCTCGCCCTAAATGGATTCCAGGGGTGGTCCAGGCTCTTCGCGGCCGCCGGCTTTGTGAAATACGTACGGACGACGGCACGGTTGTTCGCCATTACGACCAGATGCGCCCACGAGTGGTGGCCACGCCGGTGCCACCGCCCCTTCTTTCGCCTCCACCAGCCCGAGAAGCCAGTCCTGTCGCTACTGCCGATCTTCCGTGCGTGTTGCTGCAGCCGACGTCGCTACCGCTTCAGAGTACGCCGGAACCGGCCCCAGTCGCGACGCCGCCTTCTCCGGGACCCATCTCGCTGGAGCACACCCCCAGGTCCACGACACCTATGGATGCTGCTCCGGAGTTTTCCCCCATCATCTCGTCCAGGAGGCACGGTCCACGCGCAAGCTTCCGTCCTGGACATTTTCGACCATACTCTCGTGTTTCTCCGCGGGATCTTCTCGGGGCCTCCCAAGAGGCCATGGATGTCTCCGCACTGTCCATGTCTCCAAGGAAGTGAGGTTTGTTTTTTTTTTTTCAAGGGGGGAAAAGTGTTGTGACAGTGCCACGAGATTTAAAAGTGCCGCTACGTCAGTACGCGAACACGGCGATAGAGGCGCTCCGCAGCTCGGCCGACCGCGGGAGCACCACCTGGCTATGAACGGCGCCGGCCGCATGTCACGGCACGGCAGTCGAATGACAGATACGGAGTTAATAGCATGTAACCCACTATTGTTTCTACTTTTGTATATCCACGCAATTTATTAGTGATTAAAGGTTATAACACAACCTTATTACAATTAATCTCTGCACCCCAGTTTCTCATCCTTAAATTTGGGAAATACATGCGCTGATTATTTGTGTGTATAGGGTATTGTGTAGGGTGGCACAAGGATCAGTACTGTGCCCCCTCATGCTCTAAAACTACACAAATAATCTTCTGGTGACTTTAAAGTGCAATTCAAAAATGGTAATGATGACACAAACATGTTAACCCAGAATTCAAACTCAACCTTAGCAGATAAGCTCAGATGATAGATGAACTGACTTAACAAGTGTTTCACGGCTAATGGTCATACACTGAATGAAACACACTGTGTAAAATTCCTGGGGCTCCAGTTGGATAAAAAGTTAAAGTCGAATCAACACATACATAATCTAGAAGCTCAATTCAGGATGTTAAGCTCTTTGAAGCATCTCTCATTATTTTGATCTAAAGACAAGTCTGTCAACCTATTTTCCATATTTTCACCCCCTGTTGTCTTAAGAATTATGTTCTGTGGCAGGGTAAAAAATATTCATTCAACAAATGTAAGGAGAATATTGTGTAAAGCAGATAATCATACATCTTGCCAAATCCTTTTTAATGATCTTGAAATTCTTATATCCACTGTCCATATGGTTACTCCTTGAATATTTTCATTGCTGGGAATAAAAATCAGTATAAGCTGAACTATGATTTAAAAAGTCACAATACAATACACAAAAATAATTTACGTGTTGACTTCACCTCCTTGTCTATAATTCAGAGTTGAGTTGAATACTTTGATGGGAAATATGACCATCTAACATAAAACAAGAAACTGGGAATCCCAATTCAAAAGAAAATTAAAAACAAGATTTATTAACCATTCTTTCTACAAATTATCTGGATATCTATATGCAGAGCTTTAAGGCTTCTGTTAGCTACATGCAAGTAAGTGTTTATTGTACGGCTGTGACAAGTGGTATTCTGCTGTAAATATGACTCATTTTCCTTGAATAACACTATTGCACTCAAGTAATTCTAAGCTACCAACAGCAGATAAATAGCAGGTACATGGTATAACTAAGATGGCAGCAGCTTTTTATCATCGTAGTGGCTTGCCATCTAACTTATTAAATTAAATTTATCTGTTGGTAGTGTGAATAGCATTAAGCAGTATAGAGAGTTCTGTTGTTACCATAAACAGATAAAGATTGTATAATATTCTTGTCTTTGATTATCCTATATCTTGACTTATTCCACTCCCTGAACATTCTCAATCTTCATGGGATCTATAGAACACAGTTAATGAATGAACAGTTCTAAAATTGAGCTTTCCTAAGGTCGACTTCTTAAAGAATTTCCATCCTTCTGTTGTGGCAATATTTTTTCAAAGGTTTGTCAATTTTTGAAAATATAATGGAATTGGATAGATAAAAAACTTGTCTGTTCACCAAGGAGTAGCATGAGAAAACACATAAAAAGGTTAAAGAAATGTGAAGCACCGGCTTCTGGCAAAAAAGTTGAAGGAGAAGGAAGTATGATGAAGGAAAACATCTGGCAAGGTTTAGGAAATGGGGAGAGTTTTGAAAAGTCACCCAGAAACCAGGGACAGGGGAGACTTACTGCACAGCATGAGAAAGAAAGGCTGATTGTTGGGGGCCTCAAATATCTTCCAGTGCAGTCTCCAACAGCCTGTCTTTTTTTTCCTCATTGTGTCCAGTAAACTTCTCTTAATCTGATGTTCTAGGCAACTGTTCCGAACTCTCATTTCCTAAACCTCACCAGTCCTTTTGCTTTATGTCCTTTCTTTCCCTTCAGTTCTTCTGCCAAAAGCAGGAGCCACTGGCTCTGAAAGCTTATCCATTCCTTTAACCTTCATGTGTGTTTTCTTGTGTCATTTCCTGAGTAGATTTTTTTTTATCGGTCCAATTATATAGTAAATCATTAGTTTGATAATATTCACACCTGTCAGCACCTGCTTTCTTTGGAAATGGAATTATTATGTTCTTCTTTCAAGTCAAATGGTATTCCACCTGTCTTGCACATCTTGCATACCATGTGGAATAGTTCTGTCATGGTTGGTTCACCCAAGGATCTCAATAATTTTGAAGGAATGGCAACTACTCCAGGGGCATTGTTTAACCTTAGGTATCTCAATGCTCCATCAAATTCTTCTCACAGAATCACATCTGCCATCTCATGTTCATTTACTTCCTCTTTCCTATCCATAATACTGTCATCATCATCATCATCAATCACCACCTTCCTTTCAAGGATTAGGCTGTTGCATGTTCTGAGCTCACAAATAGTCATCTTCAAGTTAGTTACTAAATTGGCAGGTTCATCTAGAATTCTTATCATTAATAATCTATTATAGGGTGAATCAGAAAGTCTTTCTGTCTACTTTTTGATGAGCCAAAATAAGGAACACACAGATAATTACAATATTATGAAAAGGAAAATTGCCATTCACCATATAGCGGAAATGCTGGGTCGTAGATAGGCACAACAAAAAGACTATCACAAATTATACGTATAATTACACATATACATTTTATTCTTTCTACATACCTTATACTACTTTTCCACATAGTCCTCACACAGGTGCAGACATATGTTCCACCACTGTACTAAAGTTGAGATGCCCCTGTGGTGGAATTTGTCTGGCTGACTGTGAAACAACAATCAGACTGCTGTGTTAGCTTCATCTTTGCATGTGAATCACTGTTCTGCCAGGAACATCTTGAGAAGACCAAAATGTGGAAATGACTAGGGGCAAGGTTCAAACATATCGTAAGAGGTCCAGTCTCTCCCAGTGAAATGACCGGAGCTTGTTGGTAGCTCTGATTGCCATATGTGGACTTTGCATTGTCATGGAGGGTAACCATGTTATCCACACCGAGAATTCCTTGATGCTTCTTACAGACATGACAGTGAGTAACAATAATGTCAGCATTGGTGGTTGCACCTAGTGGCCTGAAATACAGCAGGGAAAGTCCATGGCAATCCCAGAAGACCACTATTATCCATCTTCCAACTAATTGCACAGAAGGAAGTGTCTGGTCAGCAGAACAAGAGCGACAATGTAAAGTCAGTTCGTAGTGAAAAAATTTCTGTTACTGATAAATCAGATATGTGTACAGTATTTAACAATCATTTTCTGAGCATTGCTGGTGAATTGAATAAAAATTTAGTTTCTACAGGGAACCATATAACTCTCTTTTTAAATCCCTTTCCGAGTCTGTGATACAGACAAGGGGGAGATTGAGTCAATAATTAAATCACTGAAGACTAAGGACTCTCATGGATATGATGGAGTGCCTAGCGGAATATTAAAGTACTGTGCTGCACATGTCAGCCCTGTATTTAGCTGTATTTTTAAGTTCTCCTTTAGGAATGGTCAGTTTCCTGAACAATGAAAGTACTCAGTAGTAATGCCACTTTATAAAAAGGGAGAAATGTATAATGTAGACAATTTTGGACCTGTTTCTATGCCATCAGTGTTTTGCTAAAGTTATTGAAAAGGCTGTGTATGTAAGAATAATTGATCATTTTATACCCCACAATTTGCTATCAAATGTGCAGTTCAGCTTTAGAAGTCGTTTAACAACTGAAAATGCTATATTCTCCTTTCTTCTTTGTGAGGTACTGGATGGGTTAAGCAAAAGGTTTCAAATGCTAGGCATATTTTTTGATTTGACTAAGGCGTTTGATTGTGTTGATCACAAAATATTGCGCTAGAAGTTGGACCATTACGGAATACGGGGAGTAGCTCACAATTGGGTCACCTCTTACTTTAGCAACAGACAGCAAAAGATCATTATTCAGTGTTGAGAATGGCTGTGATGTGGGGTCTGGGTGGGTCATTGTCAAGTGGGGGGTACCCCAGGGATCAGTGTTGGGGTCACTCATGTTCCTTATTTATATAAATGATATGCCCTCTAGTACGATAGGTAACTCTTTATTTCTCTTTGCTGAAGACACTAGCTTGGTAGTAAAGGATGTTGTGTGCAACATTGGCTCGGTTTCAAATAGCACAGTTCATGACTTAAGTTCATCGGTTGTAGAAAATAAACTAATGCTAAATCAAAGTAAGACTCAGTTTTTACAGTTTCTAACACACAATTAAACAAAACCTGACATTTTAATTCACAGAATGGGCATATGTTAAGAGAAACTGAACAGTTCAGATTTTTAGCTGTTCAGATAGATAGTAAACTGTCATGGAAAGCCCACATTCAGGATCTTGTTGAAAGACTTAATGCTGCCATTTTTACTATTCGAATGGTATCTGAAGTGGGTGATCATTCGACACGAAAATTAGTCTACTTTGCTTATTTTCATTCACTTATGTCATACAGTTCTATATTTTGGGGTAACTCTTTTCATTCTAAAAGGATATTTTTGATTCAGGAATGGGTGGTTCGGGCAATAAGTGGTGTAAGTCCATGAACCTCTTGTCGACCCCTGTTCACGAGTCTGGGTATTTTGACATTGGCCTCACAATATATATATTCATTACTGTCATTTCTTGTTAACAATATTAGCTCATTCCCAAGAATAAATAGCTTTCACTCAGTTAATACTTGGCAGAAATCAAACCTGCATTTGGATTGGACTTACTTAACTCTTGTGCAAAAAGATGTGCATTATAGTGCTGCAACTATTTTCAATAAGCTACCACTAAAATTCATAAATCTTAGCAATAATTCACGCACTTTCAAATCAAAACTGAAGCGTTTTCTCATGGGTCACTCCTTCTATTCTGCTGAGGAGTTCCTTGAAAAATTAAGCTGTTTCTTGTCATATTGTTGATTGCGTTTACTTAAACTTATGGCTTGACTTTTTTCAGATTCATAAAGTAATTTCTTGTACTGACATGTTCCATGACCTTGAAGATTTGCTCCTCAATTTGGTCCTATGGAACTTGACATTTAAAAAAATAAAAAATAAAATTAAAAAAAAAAAAACAGAATTTTTTGCCACATGCAAACCTGGGTATTTCCACATCATGCTTTGCTGCTTCAATTCCGGCATGAAATGCAGTATCCACATTTCATTGCCAGTCACGATACGGTTCAGAAAACTATTGCTCTCCTCAATACACCACTGTGAAGGAATCATTTGCTTGCTTTTCATCATGTCATCCAACTGCTTAGGCACCCACCAACAGACATGAAACCTTCTAGTATCTTAAGGATGCGTGAATGACAATGTTAACACTCCCATATGCAATCCACTTTCACCATAGCATGCAGGTGGGGAATGTCGTCAGTCAGCGACAAACGCAGCCTTCCTAAACATTCAACATCTTGTAAGCCTTCATGGCTTTTTGCAGACTCACAGCACAACCACCTCACACTTCTCAATGCAACACATTACCCCCCCCCCCCCCATGTTGGCTGCATTTCCCTGTGGATTTTTATGGATGCTTGTCCTTTACTCTGCAGAAAATTCATCACACTTTGTTGCTCGTACACCATGGAAGTGTGAAGCACAACCACCATCTTCAACAGCTGACAGCAACTCCATGTAGTGGACCTCCCAGGTTAGACTAGCCCAGTCTAAGAAAGGTCTGCCGGTGGGAATGAATATGTTTAGTTCGCATTAGAAAACCAGGAGGGGGCAAATACTTTCTGATTCATTTTATTGCCCTTACAATTAGATTTCTTAAAGTCATTTTGTCATTATTGCTGATAATAATTTTCTTCATAATGAGAGGCTTTTCCCAGGTATCAACCTGGGGCACCTCACTCATACACCTGACGAATCTCACGGTTTGAGTCCCATTATTCTCTGTATTCTCCACGTTGTAATACTTCGAAAGTAATGTGGTGTCATCCTGTTGCCTTCCACATCATACTTTTACTGTGATTCAAGTTGTACTGACCGAGTCTACCAATAATCAGATAAAAACCAGATTTACTAATCGTTTCTCTGCACTGAATTGACACTGATGGTACTGCTTGTACCATCAAACTATACAGAAAACTTAAAAACAAGGGAGCATGGATTAAGTTACTTAACATCAAATTTCCACATCAGTTGAATAAAAGCTATGTGAGGAAATGAATACAAATAGGACTACTAACTTAAATGGATGAAAAAGACATCAAAGGAGATGCTGATAATTACTCACTCATGAACACAAATAACTCTGTTATAATATGAAGTACTGCACTCTCAAAAATCGAGAGAAATCTAAGGTTAAATGAAACAATCAAAATTATAAATTACACTTTATTATTCCAAGATTTCAGTTGGCAATGAAAAATTACACAATTAACATAGCAAGCTCAGGGATTAAGGTTCTGTCATGTTGGCTTGCACCTTGCTCACATAATGAAATTACAGCATACAGTTCTAGAAATGAAATTCAAAAAATATCATGCACATCCAATACATAACAATGTAGATGAAGGTACAAATACTGTAACCGCACACTGAACCACTTCTCTGGGTTAATTTTCAGTTTCACACATTGCAATTTATGCTTTGGAATACAATTAAAGTTTCAATGACTTCAGATACAAAAAAACTTTTTCCATCTCTCCGGTGCTAGTTTTAGAGGATGAGTGTCATTTTTGGTCCAACTGCTGATTTTAAATATTAATATTTAAACAATATGCAAAAATGTATGTCCATAAATAAAATATTTTCAGAAAACTATCAGCAAGCTACCACAACCTCTGAGTTCACATTAGTCACAAATCTATCATTTTTTCAATATGCACTACTGAAACACATTTTACAGTTATATAAATATAATAAAAATAAAACAACAAATATGTCTCAAAAGTCATTAAAGACAGAATTTAGTGGTTTTTAATTAACCCACAGTCAGTGTATCATGGTTCATGTAAGAAACAATCATAATGTCTGATGTGATAATGGTGATAATGAGGAGTGTAATGTGGCTTCCCTATTAGTTCAAAATTGTACAAAATCTCCTTTTCTTCTCACTATGTAGGCAGAGTACTGCCTCCTTACTTCTCTCAGTGATTAAAAAATATCTGAATATCTCATGCTGAACTATGCCCAAAAATTTACATAGATGTACTTCTTTTTCATTTTGATCTTTACACTGTGTTTTGAATCAAAGTGGTAGAAACGTTCATTAAATTCTGTAATGGCAGTGACAATTTGAGCTTTTAGATTACATGCCTTTAACTGCAGTTTTACATTATATCATCATGAAAATGAACCACAGTTACTTGCTTTCTCACACATTATTTTACACACCATGCCATGCAGAAGGCTTTCATGAGCACTAATACTGATGTAACTTCTCTAGAAATTTGAGCCAATTGTCACAGCCTGACACAATATCTAGATATCAGGGTTTTCAGTTATGTATTCTCTTATTACTAATTGCCTCAGACAACTGATTGCCTATTTCAGTTACTGGATTTTTATTTATTATGTGAAATTATATTTAATTAACATATGGTCAATAATCCCAAATGCTTTTTTAATATAATTTTCCCAATTTTGTGCTTACTGAAGCTGTATATGTTAATTTCTTGCAATCTTATAAACTAAAGCGATATCAGGAAAAGTTAACAAAATAAAAAAAAATAAAAAATGATTGTAGAAGCAACAATGCAAGACCATAGAAATATTCAGATACTACATGAACAAATTATTATTACACCACTATTCTGAACAAAAAAAGTTTACCCCATTAGAGTTTGCAACATAAGTTACAGAGTACTGGAGAGCTTTTGTTTTTGAGCATTATCTTTAACACGTACAAAGTATCCCATTCATCACCATAAAGATAGAAAAATTAATTCTTAAAAAACTGTCAGTCCTGTTTAGTATAAGAAATTGAAAACATGTACCAGATCTCCAACAGGAGAACTGTCCTGTGGCCACTTTCTGTTGATGAACTCATCAACAGCACAGTCACAATATTTATCACATACAGATTTTACCATTCATTTTGTTCAGCTGCTACACTGAATGTATGAGGCAGTTTACTGCTTGCAGTTACATAAGAGTACTACTTCAATAGCAGAAATGAAAAAAGAAAAAAAATTACCATTTTATGAACTGGTGCAATTAATTATTCAATATGACAAAATCTGATACAGTAGTAAAAAAAAAAAACACGCAAACAATTATCAGGATGGCATGACTCACAAAAAGAAATACAAAACTGAAATGATTACTTTGGCTACAGAGCTTAAAATATACTAGAACAATTAATTAACTAAAGTACAAATAAATCTCCTTACTAAGGTCTTGAACACACAAATAAGTTACACACTTTACTCAAACAATCACACCTTCACAACGTAAGTATGATGATACACAGAATTATACATTTTGAATGAAGACCAAAGTATTTTACATTATACATGTATTAAAATATGACTAACACTACAAATTGATACACAAGTGCAAAACATTAATGTGATTTTTCTGTGAGTTTACACTACACATTCTCATAATTGACATAATTTCATGCCAAAAGAAGAAGGGTAAAAGAATAATAAATACATTCTCCAAGCTACCTTTTTGATTTATTTCCAGCTAGTATGCTGACAATCAAACTATATATATATCTTTCATACTACACTCAATTATCCAGTCCTTTCTTACTTGAGGAATGGCACAATGCTCAACAGCCACTTGCGACTTTTTTTAACTGACACACACTCTCATACATCCACGCTCATATGAACAGGAACAAATACAAATCATATACATACAGAAATGTCACAGAAACTGTGGCCTTGGAGGAAAGATGAGCACAGTAGCCTTCTTTCAAGTTGAGCCCATAATATTACAATGTAAACATGAAATAAATTACTAATCCTTGGCTTGGTATACTGTACTTTAAACATTACAACACAATGACAACCTATTTACAGTTCATAATCTACAGTACAGGACAAACTTTTTCACAGTTACATAACTCATCTCTACTCTATGACAACTATGTACAAAACATTCACAGTTACAATTGATTCACATTAAGAGAACAATACATGTACACTTGTTTATAAATACTGGCATCGTGCTCATCCTATACTCAAGAACACAGCATAGTGAGACTCACGTTGATTGTGGGCCTTTACAGTCTTATTTGTCTTAAAATTACTTTCACATAATCTCACTTAAAAAGGCCTAGGAGCATCATAGGTATACTACCAAGAAAAAGGCCTGTGGCCTGCATCACGAACTTTGAGACTGAAACTTTATCCCCCTGAAATCAGTTCTTCTATATGCCCGAAGTAATTGACTTCATCTTTTTCTTCTTCTTATATCAAAAGTATGAATTTTTAGGCCAGTTTCTGGGATAGTGACCTATGAGGAACAGGAATTAGACAGTCCATGTTGTTCAGTAAGAGGAAGCTTACCTCTACATGAACAAATTCTTTGCTTCATATAAGATACTATAACAGTGTGAGTTAATCTGCAAATCCTGAGTTGAGGTAAATATCTGGCACAGGGCAGGTCCATGTAAAAGGAATAGAGTGCCAGGGATAGACTAGGGCTTCAGATTCTCCCTACCAACGAGATCAGATTAGTGCCAACACAGTTCTTGTCTACAGCACATGATAAATGCTTCTGTTTCGACTCACCTCAAAATGAGGTGTTCAAACCACCTGCACTGCAGTAAATATCTAACAGACTCTGCTAAAAATGACTGGTGGAGGACTGTAGCTTCCCTTTACTGTTCTTCTTCACTTTCTTCACCTTCTTGTCCATACATATCAGCCAGTTTGTCAAACCGTGGACCCCATGCACCCAAATAATCAAAGTCCTGCTCATTGTCATCAGTGCCTGAAACAAATAATTTACAAGTCTGCTTCAGATGCTTAATGGAAGTAAGTATATATAACATTATAAAATATCTTAATATTTTTGTCTCTTGCTCATTTATCTGGAGACCATAACTGATGACATTACATAAGCTTGGTCCTATGATTCAGCCTATTTGCTAAAGTTTTAATACTCCTTCCACTTACAAATATATGGATCCAAATTTACAAAACTTAACCAATTCCTATAAGAATTACATGAGGAATGAGGCCTTCTTAAACTTATTTATAATGGCAAGTTTTTAATTACTAAGGTACTTAATCAAATGAATTAATACAGGGACAATTCAGCAAGTCACTTAAAAACTACCTATATCCATGCAGTTTGTTTTGTGCTAATGCTTACTTAAAGTTTCAATGTTAACCATAATAGCAGGTACTCAGGTACACATGAATAGTGGGCATCTCCAAGGCAGACAGTTCTTCTACACCCTTATATGCACACAGACAATTTAGTGGTGATCGTTAATAAGGCTGAACCTTTGAATGTAGTATCCCAAAACTAGGTGAAACTGCCCACTTAGAACCAAGATGCAGACCCATACATATTATAAACATGTATGTATGTATGTATATATGTTTCACATCTCCTCCTATATTGAGAGTGGATTTCAAAGGAAGAAAAAGACAGTCGCCGTGTTCATAGATCTATCGTCAGCATATGACACAGTGTGGAGGGAGGCAATGATTCTTAAACTCCAACGCATTATTCCTAACGGCTACCCTAATCAACAATATGCTTTCAAATAGATTTTTTGAAGTACACCTAGATGGAGAGATAAGCAAGAAATATAGGTTAAATGATGGCCTTCCCCAAGGATCCGTGCTAGCCCCATTACTTTTAATATATATACATCAGACCTACCAGAGACATCTTCTAAGAAGTTTATCTATGAAGACGATATTGCTCTCACATATCAACATCAAGACTTCCACAATTCCGAAAGAATCATTGAGGAAGACCTTATCAAAATGGATGAATATTTCGAAACATGGAGGCTCAGACCTAATACTTTTAAAACCCAAGTCTCCTGTTTCCACCTCAACAACAGACAGGCAAACTATGCACCCCACGTAGAGTCCAGAGGCCAGCTGCTTAACTACAATCCCCTCCCAAAGTATCTGGGAATTACATTGGATCGATCTCTGACGTACAAGGAGCACTTATACAAATGCGCAGCAAAAATCAAAACCAGAAATAATGTCCTACACAAACTCACTGGAAGTAGCTGGAGAGCAAGTGCCACAGTTCTCAGAACATCTGCTCTTGCACTAGTATATTCGGTGGCTGAATACTGCGCTCCGGTCTGGCTAAACAGCATTCACACAGCAACGGTGGACACCCAGCTAAACGACACCATGAGGCTCATCTCAGGCACTATTAAACTGACGCCCCACCAATGGCTCCTGGTACTGGCTAACATAGCCCCACCTCATCTAAGGCGAAGATCTGCACCGAAAAGGGAATGGCAAAAGTGCGCTAACAACCGTGACCTACCCTTACACGAAGACTGCAAGAATCCCAGCCACAGGCTCAAGTCCCATAAGCCATCATGGAGATTAGGGCAACAGCTGATCAAGGACAATTATGATATCGATGAAGCCTGGCGTCGGGAATGGGATATGTCTAACCCTGATCACCTTAACTTAGTCTCGGACCCAACTGTACAGCCCGAGGGCTTCGGTCTTCCCAGAAAATCTTGGACAACTTTAAATCGTATCCGAACAGGCTATGGTAGATGTAATTACTGGAAGCACAAATGGGGACAGACTGACTCACCCAACTGCGACTGTGGGAATCCACAAACTCTACATCATATCGCAATGGACTGCCCTACGAGGAGATTCCCTGGCACAATGCAGGAGCTGCATCTCCTGGAGGGAGATCCTTCTGGCTGGCTGAGGGACTTGGACATACAACCATGAGTCTGGTCTACTCTTCTCCTTCTGAAAAACCTATTACTAGATACTATTACTATAATTTCTATGTATTTTTGTGTATTTTGTGTTTTACTTCCTTTTTAGATCTAATAATTGTTTGTTGCCTGTAACATTGACCACTCATTGTTTTTATACGTTGTTTGTGTTACTACTTACTTACTGCTGTATTCTATTAGCCATACGAAATATATATCTCCTCCTAAACCACTGGACTGATTCCAACCAAATTTTGTGTACAAATCCCTTACTATTAGGCAACAATTGCTGTTGGGGTAAGAACCTCCTACTTATTACAGTTTGGGAGATAAGACATCATAAACATTGTGATCGTGAAAACTGCTGCCTTGTGTATGAAGTTTTAATACATCTATTCTTTACCACTAAGACTATCCTACAGTTGAGTTCACTTAAGGAAATCCCTTAAGGAAATTCCTGACACCTGGCAGAACTTCTGACAGCTTTCAGCTGTGAAGCACAAACAACTGTAGGCAAAAACAGCAACCATGTATAGAGCTACAGAAAGGCGTTTCCATAGAGACGTTTACAAAAATCACATTATAGACACACAAAGCAGCTGTGCCCAGCATACAGAAACTACCTGGTATTGTCTCACGTCATGTCTACTGCATGATCTCAAAGGTGTTTTCATGAATACATACCAATGATTTTTTTATATTACAGTACAAACACGGTTCAGTTTTCATTGCTAATAACAAATCGGCAAAATGAATACCCAAGCAATGCCAGGTTTGTCAGCTAGTAAGATGATGAAGCTGCCCTCAATCCAAATGTACATTTGAATATGACAGTGTTTTACTAGGTGTGGCTCAATAGGAGGTGGAAAGTCCTTGCCTTCCTCTCACCTCTGAATTCTGGACTGACTTGCCCAGCCCGTTATAGGAGGTCTAAGTTTGATACAGACTTCAAACGATGATGCAAATGGGACTATACACAAATACCATTACTGCTAGTTGTGAAAGCAGTGATAGGTGTCAGAAAATATCCTAGGATTAACTGAGAATTTGTAGTCCAACAGTAATCCACCAAGCCACACACAATACAGATGTCAAACATAAATCGTAACGTGTTTTCAGACAAAGGACATCCTACCAAGCTACTGCAAAAAAACACAGCAAATGTGGAATGTGTAGTAGGTAATTTCTTAGAATAACTTCATTGTTGACTGCTCTCTCTGTGAACTCAAACACCATTTGTTCTCATATAAATGGACTACAAATTCACGTACTAACTACATAATCAATTTTGAGTAACTTCAACTGATCCACTGAGTGTGGAAATTGTTGTTTATTTTGTGTTATAAACTCATGGTGTCTACTTTATTGTCTTGCTCCTCTACAAGAGCTGGTTTACATCTAAAAATAATCACATAATCTGGTGATCCGAGAAATGTAGTAGTAAACTTACTGAATTACCAAGAGTCATAACTGCATTTGATGGGTTCAAAATGGCTCCTTTCATGATATCATAAGTGTGAATGAAATGAAGATTTATGTATTTGGAACAATCAACACATTTGTCACCATCTGGTCGTTTCCTATTAGATATTAATGTGTCCCACATAAAATTGTTTCTCTAAACCTGCTTCCATTTCCACAATTGAAATAACAGTCCTTCGGTACTGTTGGTGCCTGTCCATTGCCCACAACAACAAAAAGTTCTTAACTGCATATTGTCCCACCGCCCCCTCTTTCCAGTTTCTCATAGGAAACTTGTAACAAGAGTTTCAGTGTTTCAGTTTGTAGCTACACATCTAGTAGTCAAAGGGACAAGCTGCCTTGTTAACACTTCATATACACTACACGGAAGATGCATGAAGATCTGAACTCATACAGAATTAAAAGGTTACAGATGCTGTCAGCAAGGGAAACTGTGTGACAGTAAAAAATTGTGAATGTAATCTTGCAGCTGTAACTAAAAGTAAATTGTTGGTTTCTTCATTCAAAACAATTGCTCAGTATTCACATTAACTAGTATACGCCAAGATATACATCATTTAGCAGAATATTGAATAATAACAACTGGATAAATTGATACAAACCAGATGCTAAAGATGATAAAGAGCCTGCTGTACTACCGCCTCCCTCATATGCATAATTCCTCAAGTCATCAAATGGAGGAGCATTAGGATCTGCATCAGCACGTTTCTTGTGTTCTTCAATAAAGACACCAACATTTGGCTCAGACCCCAAAGGAGGCACTGGAAAATGTGAATCTGCAAGGAACATTTAATAAAATGCTCATGAACTGGTTTGAGATACCATTAATAAAAGAAAAACATTTTAACTGAATAACTTGTAAGTAATTGACTAAAAATCTATTATATAAGCAGTCATAGAAAATCTGCAATGTATCTCTGCATATAACATTTGAATAATGAGTTGTTATCATTGTTTAATAACAATTTCTCTTTAAATGTCTTCCGCTTGCCAAGAATAGACCTTCCTCAAAACCCAAACAAATTCTGGTCATATGTAATCGCTGTTACTGACATCAGCATTAGTGCCCCGACACTCAGTAATGACACATGAACTGAAATTGAGAGTAAAAATGCAATAGCAGATATACAGAACTCTGCATTCAAGTAGTCCTACACAAAGCAGGATTCACGAGAACTGCCCCAGCATACTCTCACACTACTGCAAAGATGAGGATATTGAATATTAGGGTCAGTGGCATTGAGTGCTGAAATTGATTAAACTGGACATGGCACCACGATCATGAATATCTGACTCATTTATTAGCTCCCCTTCTAATGATAGTATACTGCAAATTCCAAGAGGGAGGGGGTGGGGGGGTGGGGGTGGAAGATACGCAGAAGCCACCCCCATGAGAAGGGCTACAGAAGTGATTCACAAAACTATTTGCAGATTTCATTAACATCTATCTGTTGTAAAATCTTAGAGTATATTCTGAGCTTAAACTAACAATATATCTCAAACAGAATGAACAAATCCATGCCACCCAGCAAGGATCCCAAAAACTCGTGCTCTTTCCATGACATCCTGAAAGTTATGGATCAAGGTAGATGCAGTATTTCTTGACCTTCAAGAAGCATTTGTCTCAGTACCACACCAAAGCTTATTTATGAATGTGTGATCCTATAGGTATCGAACAAAAGTTGTGGCAGGCTTGAGGATTTTTTTGTGGGGACAAACGGGCATGTAATCTTGATTGGAGAGTCATCAACAGATGTAGAAGTAACTTCAGGGGTGTCCCATGAAAATAAATGGGACCCTGGTTGTTCATGATGTATATTGATGACCTGACAGATAATGTTAACATTAACTTCAGAAATTCTGTAAATGTTGTAGCTATCTATAATGACATACTATTTGAAAAAAGTACACAAATATTCAGCCATTTCGAAAAGGTTTCGTGGTGGTGCAAAGATTGGCAACTAGTTTTAAATGTTCAGAAATGTAAAATTATACACTTAACAAAAAGCAAATATGTCATACTTCATGACTACAATATCGGCGAGTTATAGCACGAATCAGTCATCTGATACAAACAAACTCCTTTGTGCAGCATTCTGTGTAGATATGAAGAGGTATGATCACACCAGCTCTGTTATAGGTAAAGCAGGTGGCAGACTTCGGTTCATTGGTGTGATGCTAAGAAAATTCAGTATGTAAGCAAAGAAACAGCTTCTACAGAATGATAAATGATCACTGTAGGTGTACACTACAGGGTCTGCTTTTGTTCTCATTCTTGTTATAGGTAAATGATCTGCCACTGTGTATCAAAGAAGCGGTAATCGATCTCTTTGGTGATCATGCAAGTATTATAATCAAGCCTAACTAAGATACTTCATTACTTTAAAATGTCTTGAAAATTAGTAACTGTTTCTCTGCAAATGACCTATTACGGAACTTAGATTAAGGACATTCATGAAGTCTTGTAATATACTAGAACTGACCACATTGTTAGAATAATGTAGATGAAATAGAACAATGGTTCATCCAGGATGGAATAATGACAGTATTATGAAAAGGATAGACTGCCACTCACTACGTAGTGGAGATGCTGTGTCGCACATAGGCACAATAAAAAAGACTGCTAAGCAAATAAGATTTCAGCCAAAAGGCCTTCATTAGAATCAGACAACATAAACACATACATTCATGCAAACGCTACTCACACACACACATGATCACTGCCTCTGGCTCACTGAGTATGCCACAGCAGCCAGAGACAATGGCCACGTGTCAGCCAAAAGTGTACTCCAGAATGAGATTTTCACTCTGCAGTGGAGTGTGCGCTGACATGAAACTTCCTGGCAGATTAAAACTGTGTGCCGGACTGAGACTCGAACTCGGGACCTTTGCCTTTCACGGGCAAGTGCTCTACCAACTGAGCTACCGAAGCACGACTCACGCCCTGTCCTCCAGCTTTACTTCTGCCAGCACCTGGTCTCCTACCTTCCAGACTTTACAGAAGCTCTCCTGCGAACCCTGGAGAACTAGCACTCCTGAAAGAAAGGATATTGCGGAGACATGGCTTAGCCACAGCCTGGTGGATGTTTCCAGAATGAGATTTTCACTCTGCACACTCCGCTGCAGAGTGAAAATCTCATTCTGGAAACATCCCCCAGGCTGTGGCTAAGCCATGTCTCCGCAGTATCCTTTCTTTCAGGAGTGCTAGTTCTGCAGGGTTCGCAGGAGAGCTTCTGTAAAGTTTGGAAGGTAGGAGACGAGGTACTGGCAGAAGTAAAGCTGTGAGGACGGGGAGTGAGTCGTGCTCGGGTAGCTCAGTTGGTAGAGCACTTGCCCGTGAAAAGCAAAGGTCCCGAGTTCGAGTCTCGGTCCGGCACACAGTTTTAATCTGCCAGGAAGTTTCAAAAGTGTACTTTTTCTGCAGTCTTTTTGTTGTGCCTATCTGCAACGCAACATCTTCATCATTTGGTGAGTAGCACTCTATCCTTTTCATAATGTTGTAGATGAAATAGAATGTTCTAAAATCCTGGTCATTGGTCACTGGTGAGGTGCATGGCAGAGGGTACATCCTGTAGTACCAGTTATTAGGTTTCTTCCCATTCCATTTATGTACGGAGGCCCACAGAAAGTATGATTATCTGAATGCCCCTGTGTCTGCTAGTAATTAATCTTATCTTATCCTCGCAATTCCTATGTGACCAATAAGTAGGCGATTGTAGTATATTCCTAGAGTCATCATTTAAAGATGGCTCTTGAAATTTTGTTAATAGACTTTCTTGGGATAATTTATGTCTGTCTTCAAGAGTGTGCCAGTTCAGTTCCTTCAGTGTCTCTGTTGACACTCTACCTCGGATTAAACAAATCTGTGACCATTTTGGCTGCCCTTCTCTGTATATGTACAATATCCCTGTAGTCCCATTTGGTACAGATCCCACACACTAGAGCAATATTATAGGTTGAGTCGCATGAGTGGTCTGTAAGCAATCTCCTTTGGAGACTGATTGCACTTCCCCAGTATTCTACCAATTAATCAAAGTCTACCACCTGCTTTATCCACGACTGAGCCTATGTGATCATTCCATTTCATATCGCTACAGACTGTTACATCCAGGTATTTGTATGAGTTGGCTGATTCCAACAGTGACGCATTGATATTATAGTCACAGGCTACTATGCTTTTCATTTTGTGAAGTGCACAATTTTACATATCTGAACATTTAAAGCAAGTGTCACAATCTTTGCACCACTTGGAACCTTAGCAAATTCTGACTGAATATTTATGCAGCTTTTTTAAGGTAGTACTTCATTATAGATAACTGCATCATCTGCAAAAAGCCTCATGTTACAATTAAAAAGGTCAGTAACTTACAGCATGAACAGAAAGGGTCCCAACACTCTGGGGTACATCCGAAGTTACTTCTACATCTGATGATAACTCTCCATCCAAGATAACATGCTGTGTTCTCCCTACCAAAAAGTCCTCAATCCAGTCACAAATTTCATTTGAGACCCCATATGATCAAACTTTTGACAGTAAGAATAGATGTGGTACCGAGTCAAATGCTTTTCAGAAATCAAGAAATACTGCACCTACCTGAGCGCTTTGATCCAAAGCTTTCAGTATGTCATGTGAGAAAATTACAAGTTGGATTTCACATGACGGATGTTTTCACAATCCATTCTGGCTGGCACTGAGGAGATCACTCAGTTCTAGGTATCTCATTATGTTTGAGATCACAATATGTTCTAAGATTCTATAACAAATCGATGTCAAGGATATTGGATAGTAATTTTGTGGATCAGTTCTATTACACTTCTTGTAGACAGGTGTGACCTGAGCTTTTTTCCAAGGACAGAGCATAGTTTTTTGTTCAAAGGATCTATGATAGGTTATAGTTTGAAGATTGGCTAACTAAGCCACAAATTCAGTATAGAATCAAACAGGGATTCCATCAGGTCCTGGAGCTTTGTTCAGTTTTAACAATTTAACCTGTTTCTCAATACTGCTGACATTTACACTTATTTCATTCATCTTTTCAGTGGTACATGGATTAAACTGGGGCAATTCTCCTGGGTTGTCCTAAGTTGATTATCACATGTTACAGCTTTTCTTAAATGTCTAGGCTCTGCAGCTTTTGTGTTACAGGTAACAGCAGACTTTGGAGTTGAAAATGACAAAAAATTGTCTTACTTTTACTATTTCCATTTTACTAATGTCTTATGGTGTCACATTCTCAGAAAATTCTGGATTGAGGAGTAATAATTTTTCATGAAATGAGACCTTCTGTACCTTCTGCGAAGATTTGTGACCCTATAAAAGTCAATGTCTTGGTCATATTATATTCTGTTAAAACTGATTAACAGTTTTGATCTTGCACCTATCATCGGGTCTAAAAAATTAGCAGCAACACACAGGTGAGTAGCAAGTATGACTACATTCCAATATGTCGCTGCTAAATTTTTATATCTGATGATGGCTACAAAGCAGTAACTGGTAATAAATTTTAATAAAATGTTTCATGACCAAAATGCTGTGATTCATAATATTATAATTTTAATATACCCATTTTAACTTTACAGTCTTGGTCATAATCATTTTTGTACATTTATAACAATAATATCATTCCCTAAATACAATAAATATACAAAAATAGCAGGACAGTAGGTACTATTAAATAAATATTACCCACCTCTGGTATAGGGTCGCTGCAACTGAAAATACACAAAATAGCACTACAGATAATGGAGCTCAGAAATATTTAAGAGAGTATAAATCTCTTCAAATTAACAACTGTTTCACCCTACCCTTAAAAAGATTCCCGCAGAGTTGCTTTTGACCATTTTGCAACCTGTTACAGAATTATCTTCTAGCAGCAAGTGGGCTGTTATCTGTTGCTATTTTATTCATCACTATCCTATGAAGGTGATCTCTGGTTCACATTCAGTATGCCCTTTTCTACAGTCTCTTGTACTAACATAATTGTCTTATGAACATACAAAGAGTACCAGTCAGTAAATTATGCTTCATAAAATAGTTAATATAGGATGGATGTTTACTTATAATAGCAGTTTTTCTAGCTGTTTTCTTCTAAAGCCTGAACACCCTGTGCATGTAAACTGTAGGTTCCTCATGATACATTTCATCCTATATTGCAAATGTGAGTGGATTAATCTGTAGGTGATTTGTTCTAGGACCAGAGGACTTATATGTGAGGTATTTTAATATGTAAACATAGCAGTTAATGTTTTCACAGTTATAGCTAATGTGCTCTGTTTGTGTAAGACGTTCATCCTTGACAATACTTAAAAATTTATGGTTATCAGATGTTTCAACTTTAGACAGTAATTTAATATTAATGCCATATTGTATTGTAAGAAGAATTTCATCACAACTGTCTTATTATTATTCAGTGCAAGTGTGTTCATTTTAAATGTTCTGTAAACCATTATCTTTATTATTCTGCACTGGTAGCTGTTCAGTGCAGTCCAGTTAATGATGACTGTATTTTCAGCACTGTTCACTATCTCTGAGTTTGTGACTATAATGTCATCAATATTTGCAAAAAAACAAAACTGGCCCAAAAGTGTTTAATTAGAAACATATGTGGTGTCCAGTATAGAACATCTATTAGACAACTTTGTAAACAGTTGGGCATACTGACAATAGGCTCACACATTTACTTCCTTATAACTTGGTTGTCAAAGCTCAGAATTCAAAAAGAACAGTAAAATTCATAAATATATTACTTGAAGGACAAATGACCTACACAGTCCATCACTTATCCATAATAACAGGTAGAAAAAATGAAGTATTTAGACATAAAAATACCTGACCACATACCAAGTGAAAATGTAAAAGATGCTTAAATTAATGCCAAACACAAACTATATCACACCCCTTCATCCCCACAGGAGAACTCTGAATGTGCAGGAACATGTTATATGTGTGTGATTGAACATGGCTAAGTATAAAACATGGCGCGCGCGTGTGTGTGTGTGTGTGTGTGTGTGTGTGTGTGTGTGTGTGGGCGCGCGTGCGCGCCTCACTATGAAAATTTGTCTCACTGGCATCTGTTATAATTTCCCATATGAATTTTGGCCCTTAAAATGATCCAAAAGATCTGCTGATGACAATCAATGATTCCAACAAAAATTATCATCACATGGTACTGCTGACTTTTTATTGAGAAATATTCACTTCTGTCTGACTTCAGGCTTGCCAGTTGGACTTACATGGTAATATTGACAATGTTCACTGCCTCTAGCATACAGTACTCTTGACGATTAGATTAAAAGCTGTAGATAAAGTATACCCATATTACGATATTTCAGTCTCCACTTTTGATATCCTTCGAAAGAGTGTTAGCCTGAATGTTATACATGTGATGCTTTATTTTACTTCATCATGTTAATTGAATACATTCTGTAGTACCACCCATAGAGCCTTTAACTAACATACCTTTTTGTTTCATTACTCTGAACAGTAAAAAAAAAATCTAAAAGCTAAAAAAGAAAAGGCAGCACAGTATTGTCAAATCTTCTTACAACCTACAACAAAATCAGTGGTATATCACAGTACTCTGAACTGTTCCTGCTTCAGATATTTGCAACAATATCCACAGTTCATCAGCTGCTCTCTGTTTCATGGTGACATCAATTTATTGCATAAAATTTATATTCATCTACATTATTGTAACACATTATTAATTGTTTTGGGGTGTATGCAGCAGCATTTACCTTAATTGTTGTGCAACAGAAAGAAGAGACAATGTTTCAGTCTATTACTTACATGGCATCTTTCCAGTCATCTCAGGTATTGGCCCTCCAATAGGAATCTGCAGAGGTGTGATGTCAAAAGCTGTCATATCATCTTCTCCACCACCCTCATCATCATAATTAATAATATTTTCACGGACATCATCGTCTGGCCCTGGATACTTTATGTGGGCTTCACGGCGCCTGTTGTACACTACAAAGACTAGGACCAATACTGGAATAGGAGAGATAAGTGGTATGATTATTAGTCAGAATAACAGACTATCCAAATGTTGCAAATTCTTGATTGAAAGATTTGGATAAGTCTTACACTGTGATGGAAGCATAAAGTGAGTAATTACAATGCAAAAAATGAAAGGACAGGTGCAGCATATGAGATACTGCCCTTCAATACATACATACCTTCATGTTACCAAAGCTTATTTGCAGTAATATTCACAGCTGAGCAGTTCTAACACATAATGACAAATGTTTTTCAGACCTTATTTCATAATCTTTCTATAAATATCCAACAAAATCAGATCACAAATATCTGTTTTGAAAAACAGGAATGGAAGACATGATGCGTAATGAAAAGTACATGTGTACCACTTGATAATAATGTTGAACACCATTTGAGACCACCTACTTCATCACACATATAAATAGGTCTTCTGTTTGAAATAGAAGAGGCCAGAATTGTATCAGTAAGAGAATTCACTTGAGAAACTGTAGAATTAGCAGAAGCCAGAGTGCCTTCAAGAGACAAAATTCTGGTACCAATGATAGGCAAACTTAAAAGCTTAAAAAACTATTCCTAGTTTTTTGAACTGTCAATTCCTTTTTTGGGAATGAAAGGGGGATGTCAGAAGATTGGAAGGGATGAGCAGATCACTTAGTCTCCTGCCCCCCTCCCATGGAGGAAACTTACAGTTCTGAAAATTAGAAATACTTTTTCTGTTTTTAAGCGTCTATTTGTGATGTCAGAATTTCATCTCCTAAAGGTACATTCTATCTCTTTGTAATTTTATGAAGACCAGATTGGTTACTCTGCAGAACTCCCAGATCTCCAACTTAATCAGAAGATTCCGTGACATAGCTGTAACAAGAACATGAACCAAATTTCGAAACACTGTAATTTTAACATAGACTGTTTGCTATTTTCATGGGGAACTAGTAATTAGCTGGAATGTCCACAGCCTACAACTAACCAGACAGATCATTCATTCTTACTCCCTATGACTGCAAGCACCAAAAAAGTTTTAAAAAAGCAAAATTATATTCAAAAGATTATTCTGACAAATCAGTAATCTACACTACTGGCCATTAAAATTGCTACACCAAGAAGAAATGCAGATGATAAATGGGTATTCATTGGACAAATATATTATACTAGAACTGCCATGTGATTACATTTTCACACAATTTGTGTGCATAGATCCTGAGAAATCAGTACCCAGAACAACCACCTCTGGCCGTAATAACGGCCTTGATACCCTGGGCATTGAGTCAAACAGAGCTTGGATGGTATGTACAGGTACAGCTGCCCATGCAGCCTCAACACGATACCACAGTTCATCAAGAGTAGTGACTGGCATATTGTGACGAGCCAGTTGCTCGGCAACCATTGACCAGACGTTTTCAATTGGTGACAGATCTGGAGAATATGCTGGCCAGGGCAGCAGTCAAACATTTTCTGTATCCAGAAAGGCCCATACAGGACCTGCAGAATGTGGTCATGCATTATCCTGCTGAAATGTAGGGTTTTGCAGGGATCGAATGAAGGGTAGAGCCATGGGTCGTAACACATCTGAAATGTAACATCCACTGATCATAGTGACGTCAATGCGAACAAGAGGTGACCGAGACGTGTAACCAGTGGCGTCCCATACCATCAAGCTGGGTGATACGGCGTATGGTGATGACCAATACACGCTTCCAATGTGCATTCACCGAGATGTTGCCAAACACAGATGCGACCATTATGATGCTGTAAACAGAACCTGGATTTGTCCAAAAAAATGACATTTTGCCATTCGTGCACCCAGGTTCGTCGTTGAGTACACCATCACAGGTGCTCCTGTCTGTGATGCAGCGTCTGCAGCGTCAAGGGTAACCGCAGCCATGGTGTCCAAGCTGATAGCCCATGCTGCTGCAGACGTTGTCGAACTGTTCGTGCAGATGGTTGTTGTCTTTCAAATGTCCTCATCTGTTGACTCAGGGATCAAGATGTGGCTGCACGATGCGTTACAGCCATGCGGTAAGATGCCTGTCATCTCGACTGCTAGTGATAGGAGGCTGTTGGGATCCAGCACGGCATTCCGTATTACCCTCCTGAACCCACCGATTCCATATTCTGCCAACAGTCATTGGATCTCGACCAACATGAGCACTAATGTTGCGATATGATAAACAACAATCGCGATAGGCTACAATCTGACCTTTATCAAAGTCGGAAATGTGATGGTATGCATTTCCCCTCCTACACGAGGCATCACAACAACGTTTCACCAGGCAACACCGGTCAACTGCTGATTGTGTGTGAGAAATTGGTTGGAAACTTTCCTCATGTCAGTACGTTGTATGTGTCGCCACCGGCGCCAACCTTGTGTGAATGCTCTGAAAAGCTAATCATTTGCATATCACAGCATCTTCTTCCTGTCAGTTAAATTTCGCATCTGTAGCACATCATCTTCATGATGTAGCAATTTTAATGGCCAATAGTGTACCGTGAGCACATATGAAGTAACTAAACAATGTAACTGTCTCCTTTCCTACCACTACACATTTTCAGTGTCTTTATACAACATTATGAAAAGGATTGTTACTACTCACCATATAGCGGAAGGCACAACAAAAATATTGTCAAACAAAGCTTTTGACCAGACAGGTCTTAATCAGAATAGGTATAACACTCACACAAACGCAGCCCACACAAACAGGACAACAGTCTCTTGCTGCCAAGACTAGACTGCCCTGCTCAGCAATCTGGCTTTGGCAACCAGAGATTGTCATGTTTCTAGACTATAAGGTTATTAACAACTATCCTTGATTCCACATTGCACACGGTGTGATATTACAAGGTAGTTGAACAATGGAAGCAGTTTAATGTGCGATGAATCACAAAACATTATGTGATGTCCTGACAGAAATGTGCACATAAAAGAATGTCTGTCGAATGACATCTACCACCCTCTATAGTATCTACAGTAGAATCTGAATGCAGAGGTGGTACAGTGAAACCTTTTTCTCAAGGAGGTAACTTATGACTTCATTCTTTGATACTGGCATGTCTTAGAGTTAAAAAATATTTTTATCCTCATACCACACGTCTACCACTGAACTAGATTTTGGGAATGAATATCATTTATATATTTACTAGCAAATCTGGCAATGCTTCATAATTGCTAAATATGGATATAGATACATCCTAAAGTCCTCCTCATTCTCTCTCTGGTTATCAGCTCCTCTTCCCTCTCTCCATCCACCTCCTCTTCCTCCTCCTACCTCTCTCCATCTTCTCCTCCAGACTCACTCTCTCGCACTTCTGCTGCTTTACCCTCTCCATGGGTGACTACACCCGCTCGCAGCTTCGGAAGTGAGCGAATGTGGTAATGTGTGCTAGTCAGATGTCATTTGGAGTGCAGGGGAAGTGCAAACTGTGCACTGTCTTCACAGGAATGTCCATGTGTTACATTCACCATAGCTGTAGATGCAACCTTTATACTTATCTTTAATGGTGCGGTGCTTGAAGTGGAAGCAGCTCTTTGGAAATTGGTGAAAAGGAGAATTATGGCTGAGTTAGGAACTTCACAGCAAAGGTCAGACACGTCAGTATCTACTTGACATCATTGTGGGATGGCTAGTTACAGTTATTACTTATAAACCTACAGTGTGAAAATCAGTTGCACGATACATCTCATAATAAATTAAGTCTTGTAAGTTCAAATAAAACTTTTTCTCATTGTAAATTTACATAATTATATCAATGTTCGGCCCTACATACTTGTGCGAGCAACTTTTTTTCGCAGTGAGGAGAATAAAATTCACCGACAGAAGCTCACCTATCTTCAAATTAGATGTGCTCAGAAAGTAGTGCCAGGCATTGATGCTTTAGAGAAAAGCTAAAGAAGTAGAATTCATTGACACCTAGTGTTTTTATTTTTAACATGTTAATAAAGTTGATGTCAATTTACTTCATCGAAAAATGACATTCATCATAAGGCTGCATCAATCTTAAGAAATATCATGTCTCATATTTAGCTGTCACATGTTCTTCATCTCATCAATTAAAAGAAATGGTTTCATTCTATTGTCATTTCTCATCAATGCATCAGTCTTGGGAAATCAATCTGCCACTAACGGCATTAATTAGCCACAGTGAAGCAATACAGATAGGAAGAGAAATGAAAATACTGAGAAGGAATTAAACATATTTCAAAATGAAGAAAACAAAACACCATACTCACTGCCGAACAAGATCCCAAAATAAGGAGAAGGAAAATTGATCAACCAAAGCAAATATTTTCACTTTGGTCATCATATATTATGGAAAGGTAAAAATTTAGCTAACCATCTGCCTGAAGTCCGATAATCTCTTTCACTGATGACTTCAGCCCAAAGGGCTATTTTCAACTGGTTCTGCAATTCCATGACAAATTCATACACAAATCGTGTTAAACTTTCATAGGACGCCTTACTGCACATAAGTTTAATATCATGGATTACATGTTCTTGAAATTCATTTTTTACTTTTTTAACTTTACTAACTAATTTATCAAGGTGTCACAGACCTGCTTAAAATGGCTAGTTAGGTTGAAACTGATAGTGGAATAAATTATCATGCCTCAGATAGTCACCTGGCAAAAATATTGCTTTCCATAGGGGGGTAGGAGGGGTGGGGGGATGCCAGAGCAAAATAAATCAGCAGTGAACATATCAGAGATAATTCAGTCCTTCAAACTGATGATGATGTGTCCAGAGCTTTAGGTCACAAAAATACATCACTTCTGGGGAGCAAATACATAAAATTAATGACAGAAACTTGTAATAGAAAAGTAATGTGGAATGAGGAACACATTCAAATGGTAGATTAATGTCATTTTGTATTGTTATTGGATTTAATGATTATCATCTCCCACCTATTAAGTAAGTAAGATCAGTCTCCTCACTGAAGTATTATTGTAACACCAGAAATCCACATCACAGCTTACTCTTATGCTTAGACATACAAATCTCACTGGTCCTAGAAGTTGCAGTTGTCACATAACTTGAATTTAAACAATTCGTTATCAGTGAATCACACTCCGAAATTAATTGTGAAAACAGAAAAGTAGTGACAGAAAATTTTTCATTTACAATCCTGTCTTTTATCTTTTTAAAAGATAAATAACCCAAAAAGAAAGAAATCTGTTGCAGTTTTGAACAAACAAATGGACAAATATAAATATATAGAAAAACTGAATGCAATTAGCAACACCTTTACAGCTAGTAACTACGAAAGATATTACTGAACGTTTTCTAAGCAAATATGCACAAAATTTATGAATGTCAATTGGATTCAGCAATGGATAACAGTAATCATGCATTAATTATTACTATATAATGGCTCACTCTAGATATTTATTACATCTATCAACATAGAATCCAAATATGAACAACTGCCTAAGAATAATATAGAATAGAAAAATACCAATGCACTGCACAAATAAAAACAAAATGTGAGACAAGAGATTAACTGATATTTTTCATGCATGCATGATCTACAAAGGTACATAAAAATAAATTGTTTAAAACTTACTTATTAAGAGAATCACACAAGATATGATGGCTATGATGAAATTTGTGGATGGTTTAATTATTCCTGATTCAAGCTGTTCCAGTTCACAATGTATTCCCTTGAAACCAGGAGGACAAAGACAGGCGTAATGACGTTCATCAGCAAAGTCAACACAACGGCCTCCATTGAGGCAGGGCCTCCATTCACATTCATCTTCGTTTACACAATCTCTGCCCTGAATTCGGAATCCAGTGGGACAGCTAGCAAGCACATACAAACATTAAAAATTATAACTACATGCACAAAGAACCCTGCTGACCTTTGCAGTCAAAAGTACTGAAATGCAAGATCTAAACACCGTTTAAGAAAAATAAAATATAATGAAACAAATGTAAGAAGCTGTACAGAAATAAGCAATGACCTCTACATAAACATACAAAAAAGTCAGTGCAAGACATAAAGGCATTTAATTCCATTAAAGTTGCGGAGCAAATCTGACATTCAAACAGATCCCAATATTCAAGCAAAATTATTTGCTGGCTGTTACATGAGTACATACTTTCCATGCGCATGAGCAAAAGAAAAAGGACTTTCCTACATTTCTCATCACCAAATATTTTGTGACTTACTAAGGATGATGAGCAGACAGACCAAGATGGCTGCAAGTGCCCCCATACTAAGTTTCAAAGTTCGCCCTTCCTGCACCAATTCGCAATTTTCCCCCCAGTATCCCTCGGGACACAAGCATTGATAACGAAGTTTTGGCTCTTCATTGATGCATGTGCCACCATTTTGACATGGTCTGTCCAGGCATTCGTTTTTATCCTCACACCCCTTTTGGTCAGCAGACACTACCTTGCCTTCACCACAGCTGAGAAATGTTGCAAGATATCATTATTGCTATGAAAGAGTAGTTTACCATAAAACAGCATATAAAACTACACGTTATTAGACAACTTGAGTGTGTTTCTTCCATTGACAGTATTTGCTTGATTTTAAAATTTTTATCAGCAATTTATCTAACACATGCACAGTTTGCTACTCCTATTACTGAGTACAGTATACTCCTGATTATTTGGGGTAATGTGGGGAAGGAAATGCACTGTAATTGAAAAACATGAAAAATCAAGATATTTTCAAACATTTGCTATTTCTACAAAAGTTTATCCAATTTCTGTGCAAAGGTACTGTAGGGCTTTTAGTTTCTTAAAACAGTCTATGATATTGGTCTGAATCTGAGAGGAGTTGACTTTTTTTTCACAGCAATTTGAATTTTTCCAGCAGCAATAACGTCACTGTACTGAAACCCCCTCTGGCCCATATAATCTAGAAGAGTATCAACACATTGCAATGTGGTACAATGACTATTTCACATTCACTGTCCTCTTCTTTGGCTTATTGTGAAGTTGCAGTCACAGTTTCAGTGTAACTAATTTAGTGACAGCTGCGTTCATGTGTCTACCTTTAGCCATGCATTTGATGTTTCTTCATAAACATCTTCAAAAGCACAGTAAGTTTATGAATCCTGTGATGTTGCTAAATCATTGCAAAAGAGCAGCATCTAATTCATCAAAGTAGATTGCCTCATGCTTTTTGTACAGGTGGTCCAGAACTAGAATCACATTTCCTGACATCCCTTTTTTCTGCTTATTCCTTTTAATGTACCAAACAGTGTGCATTCCAATATCATAATCTGCACTTAGTTTTGTGGCAGGTTTCCCCTTATTAAATCTGTTAATTAATTCTGATTTTTATTTCAATGTCAACACGTTTCTTTCATTTCTTTTTCAAATTTCTTTTAACTTGCTTCACTGGCACTTACAAACTGATTAAATAATTGGGAGTATACTGTATTTGAATCCTTGAAAGAAATTGTTTACTTAAAAGTCAGAATTTGTCCAGAAGAAGATTTATCACCATTAACAGAGATTGAAACTAGAAGTTACTTTTGAATTCTTGTTACAATTAATTTCCTGAGTCAGTATCAATTTGAAATATATTTAACTGAGCAAGCTGCAGTAGCTTTTATGTACACTTATCTCAGAAAATGTACAAGAAATGTCAACTACTGACTATGGCTGCAGCATTCCATTTTTAGTTTTTTTTTTTCCGTGCCTTTTAATGCTTTGTGGGATACACAGTGCAGTCCAAGAGTTCCCAGACAGATCTCTCTCTCTCTCTCTCTCTCTCTCTCTCTCTCTCTTTCATGTCTGAAATGATCTCCCATTATGCATATGTCAGAGTTGGGTGATGGAGTTATAGAAAGAACAGTGGGCACCAATTTGACATCAGTGGAAGGCTTATCTGACACCAACACATAAAGATGCTAAAATATAAGTTGCGAGTTCTGCATGGTTCAATGAAACATCACCAACACTGATAAAACTGTTCTTTCAAAAATAGTAGATGAAGAAAATGTTGATTGTACTTTGCAGAATCAGTGGCACTGTTCGCAAAGAATGAGAGTTCCAAGTACAACAGTGCATAAGAAAGTCTATTAAGAATTGATATAATGCTTTCTAGCTTGAATCATAAGAGCTTTTTCAGATCTTTTCAATTTTGGTGATTCTTTATGATGAACAACTATGCTGCTAATCAGCAGCAGTGAATCGCTAAGACAACAGCCAAAGAATATTTTTATGGGGCAACAAAGACATTAAAAATTCATACTGAGAAATGTATTATGTGAAATTGATTCTGTTTTGAGCAAAGAGATAGCTAAGAAACATATATACATCTTATTTTGAATTTGTTATTACCTAAGTCCAGGAATGTATGGACCACACTATGTACATGCAAAATTAATGGTTGACACTTTCTAAAAGTAGATTCCCTTTCACAATAATTTTGTTGGATCATTGTTAATGCTACTTGCATTTATCATCAGTTGTCAAAGATTTTTACAGTATTTTTGTACATGCTGATTTATGTCTTCATATATAACATATAAACAATGATTTTTTTCCCACAATAATTTCTCCTGTTTCACTAGCTATCAACAAACAGCTTGTCTCTACAGCTCCTTAAGGGGATAGTATATTAATAACTAGAAAGGGAATAAAAACACATTTCCAAAATGAAACATTTACACAAAAATGATAATTAATTGGTTATTTCTAGAAAAAAAATTTGCACTGTTAGTAACAATGTAAATATATTACATCTGCATTGCCAAATATCTTTATTAATAACGCACAAACATTTATGACAAGTAAATTTTATGTTGCATCAGAACTCAAGCCAGAATATCTTCCTTCCAACTGAGACAGCTAACCATGCCCCACTGACTGATTTAAAGCATCATTCTGCCAATGATGGGTTGAGAGGAAAGTTCCTGTATTAAAGGGCTAGTCCACATGCTTGCATCACATAAATATAAAAGTACTATGCACTAAATCATAGTGTCTTGATTTGAGTCCTGAGCTGGTACAAGTTTTAATTTCTTGCAAATTCTCAGTGGAGTAAATTAACTGGCAATGAGTATGACATATTGTCTAAGCATGGAGTACAAATGTGAGCAGTTGACAGACTTGATTTTTCATAAGTAGCAATTACTTCTCCAAGGAATAAGAAAGAATAACGTGGATTAGAAAAATAAATTTTAAAGATTAATACAATTCAAGGATAATGGTCAAGAAATAATAAAGTGGAAGATGACATTGATACTGAATTGAGAGATTGTGTCACTGATTTTTTTTCTATTCTGTTTCCATTATTGTGTATAACAGACAATGGAGTACTAAGATTCCATCTTTACTCCTCCTCCTCCTCTGGTCACCACATGCTTCTTTCTTTGTGAGAAATGAGAGTGCGGTTCCAGAAGTAAAAGGAAAATTAGATTATCTAAAACTATGACCACAGTGCTTACAATTCAGGGAACTCCATATATTTACAGTAGTTAAAATAATTGATTGCTATATATGTGCAGAAGGATATGTGTGTGTGTGTGTGCTAGTGTATACCTGTCCCTTTTTCCCCCTAAGATAAGTCTTTCCACTCCCGGGATTGGAATGAGTCCTTACCCTTTCCCTTAAAACCCGCATCCTTTCGTCTTTCCCTCTCCTTCCCTCTTTCCTGATGAAGCAACTGTTGGTTGCGAAAGCTTGAATTTTGTGTGTGTGTTTGTGTTTGTTAGTGTCTCTATCAACATATCAATGCTTTCGTTTGGTAAGTTACATCATCTTTGTTTTTAGATATATTTTTCCCACATGGAATGTTTCCCTCTATTATAAACTGGATATTCTTTAAGAAATTGGTTATACAGGGACATACTTCTATTAGTCTGCAGTTAACTGCTTTTGCTCATGAAGTGATTTACTTAAAAGAACTCTTCCTCATCTAATCATGAAATTAGTTCTTCCGCTAATCTCAGAAACTGAAGTACAGATTGTTGAAGCCTTTGTGGGAACACTGTATGGCAAACATCATTGTTGACATCACACAAAACTCTCTGACTAACTTAGTTGAGTTCAATTGCTTCTGTCATGTATGCTCCTTGTGTTAATATGCTACATTGTATCTGTGTTGCGTGAGTATTCATCATTACCACTGTGCATACACTGTAGCACTACACTGATTATTCTGATGACTGTGTTTGCGTATAACTTGAACATTTCCAACTATTTTGCAACTACAATGCTGCTGTCCTGCCCTCATTGTGTCATGCAGTTTATGCCACTGGACAACAATTCTTATGTCACAATGTCAGATGCTATGGATAACACTCTGCTTGCATCTTGTGTGATAAAAAATGACAGTGACAATCTTCTGGACAATGCTCTGACAGCGCACAACACTGCTAGACAATGCAGTGTAACAGACAATGCATTATGTGGTCTTGCATGTGATCCAGTTTTGCTTGCAAGCCAGGCTACTCATGAGCCACAGCAATCCAACCAGTTGGATTCGCACCTAGTCACTTTTGAAAAGTCAGCGACCATGCCACGCATGAATCTGATTGCTCTGGACCTCGTGTTGCTGGCTGCATTGTCTTCCACATTGCCTACAGTGCATCATATCATGCCTCTTATGGATAATGCCTATTTGGCTGCTCTTCCACCACAAACATTGCCTTGACAACCTGATGGCCACATCACAAATCTTAAGCTACCTCCTATTCAACCACATCAACCAACTTTGTACTTCACCACTGCAGACAGTGTTTTTGCTTTGAGTGACATCATTAGAGATGAATTCGACAATCTGCTTGGTCACTTGGGTGCACTATGTGGATCAATATGCGGTATTATTCCTCCCCCAGCTCTGTGAGAACAGGAACACTGTGTTGACCAATGCACAGAACTCTCTGACTGTTAGTCCACCTTATGACTTCATTGAGTTTGGATGCTTCTAATGTGTATGCTCCTTGCATTAATAAAAGTGTTCTATACTGTATCTGTGTTGTATGATTATTCATCATCCCTCTGTGTATAAACTGGAGCACTACACCTTAACAGTAGATTAAGCTTCAGCTGAAAGACTTTTTTCCCCTCATATGAGTATCTTAAGGACAGAAAGTGACTTCGTGGATAAGTGTCAGATTGTAAATACAAGGGTTCAAATGTTTAATCCTTAGAAAATCCTAGGATTTTCTTCCTCCCATGTATAGGCACTAACCCCTTCCACAACTGACATTTACTTGTTTATGTTAAAAACCACATACTGCATAGATGTTTGAAGTCTACATTAAACTATAGGTATCCCTACAATTCGCTGAATAAGTCAGTTTACAGATTGGAGGAAGACAAAGATACACCATCTCTGATAGGACAACGCCTAGTAATGTACTGCAGTATTTAAATCAATTTTCAAGTTGAGGACACATTTATCATTTATCAAGGTAGTGGACAGCAGGAGGATGTAAAGGAGAAATGAAGTTTAATTTGGTGATCTACAAAGTCATACAAAGTGTGACTGGAAAGAATGGATCCGCTACTGCTTACTGGTTTGGTGCGCAGGTACATGGAAGGTGGGGAGTGAGTCATTGCCTTGTACTTGAACGCCTTCTGACAGGAAACTGCATTTCCTTTATTCAGTTCATTGTGGCAGCTGATTGAGTGTGGGTCTGTTAGGGCTTACTGCCAGATTCTGTCTGCGTGAAAATGGATGTAAAAATGGAGCAACAAGCTTGTGAGAAATTTTGTTTTAAAACTGAGAAATCAGCTTCCAAGACTTACAAACTACACTCCTGGAAATTGAAATAAGAACACCGTGAATTCATTGTCCCAGGAAGGGGAAACTTTATTGACACATTCCTGGGGTCAGATACATCACATGATCACACTGACAGAACCACAGGCACATAGACACAGGCAACAGACATGCAAATGTCGGCACTAGTACAGTGTATATCCACCTTTCGCAGCAATGCAGGCTGCTATTCTCCCATGGAGACGATCATAGAGATGCTGGATGTAGTCCTGTGGAACGACTTGCCATGCCATTTCCACCTGGCGCCTCAGTTGGACCAGCGTTCGTGCTGGACGTGCAGACCGCGTGAGACGACGCTTCATCCAGTCCCAAACATGCTCAATGGGGGACAGATCCGGAGATCTTGCTGGCCAGGGTAGTTGACTTACACCTTCTAGAGCACGTTGGGTGGCACGGGATACATGCGGACGTGCATTGTCCTGTTGGAACAGCAAGTTCCCTTGCTGGTCTAGGAATGGTAGAACGAGGGGTTCGATGACGGTTTGGATGTACCGTGCACTATTCAGTGTCCCCTCGACGATCACCAGTGGTGTACGGCCAGTGTAGGAGATCGCTCCCCACACCATGATGCCGTGTGTTGACCCGGTGTGCCTCGGTCGTATGCAGTCCTGATTGTGGCGCTCACCTGCACGGCGCCAAACACGCATACGACCATCATTGGCACCAAGGCAGAAGCGACTCTCATCGCTGAAGACGACACGTCTCCATTCGTCCCTCCATTCACGCCTGTCGCGACACCACTGGAGGCGGGCTGCACGATGTTGGGGCGTGAGCGGAAGACGGCCTAACGGTGTGCGGGACCGTAGCCCAGCTTCATGGAGACGGTTGCGAATGGTCCTCGCCGATACCCCAGGAGCAACAGTGTCCCTAATTTGCTGGGAAGTGGCGGTGCGGTCCCCTACGGCACTGCATAGGATCCTACGGTCTTGGCGTGCATCCGTGCGTCGCTGCGGTCCGGTCCCAGGTCGACGGGCACGTGCACCTTCCGCCGACCACTGGCGACAACATCGATATACTGTGGAGACCTCACGCCCCACGTGTTGAGCAATTTGGCGGTACGTCCACCCGGCCTCCCGCATGCCCACTATACGCCCTCGCTCAAAGTCCGTCAACTGCACATACGGTTCACGTCCACGCTGTCGCGGCATGCTACCAGTGTTAAAGACTGCGATGGAGCTCCGTATGCCACGGCAAACTGGCTGACACTGACGGCGGCGGTGCACAAATGCTGCGCAGCTAGCGCCATTCGACGGCCAACACCGCGGTTCCTGGTGTGTCCGCTGTGCCGTGCGTGTGATCATTGCTTGTACAGCCCTCTCGCAGTGTCCGGAGCAAGTATGGTGGGTCTGACACACCGGTGTCAATGTGTTCTTTTTTCCATTTCCAGGAGTGTATTAAAAACAGCTTTTGGAGATAATTGTACAAGCCAGTCAAATGTTTTTGTCTGGTTCAACAGATTTAAAAATGGCCGTGAATCATTTGAAGATGAACATGGTCCAGCCGTACTTCCACCTCAAAAATGAATGGAAATTTTGTGAAAGTTTGCAACTTAGTGTGCTCTGAGCTTAGACTTATAATTAGGGAGATGGCTGATGAACTTAATTTAAGTTTCTATGCAGTTCAGTCAATTTTAACTGAAGATCTGAACATGCATTGAGCGTCCGCAAAATTCATTCAAAAAGTGTTGTCAAGTGACCAGAGACAATACCAATTTGAAGTGTGGCAAGAAGTGATTAATCAGACTAAAAATGACCCATATTTAATAAATAGGGTAATTACAGGTGATAAATCATGGGTAAATGGATATGATCCTAAAACCAAAGTGCAGTCTTTGCAGTGGAAGACTCCAGGTTCACCACAACCAAAGAAAGCATGGCAAAGTCAGTCGAAGGTGTAGACAATGATGGTGATTTTTTTTTTTATTCTACCAGTAATGTGCACCTTGAATTTACACCTGGAGGACAGACAATTAACCAGGAATACTACAAATGTGTCCTTGAGCATATGCGTGAAAAGGTACGGAAGAAAAGGCCTGTATTGTGGAAAGACACGAGTTGGGTGTTACACCATGACAATGCTCTGGCTCATCATGACTTCTCCATTGTTAAATTTTTGACCAAATTCAAAATTCAATACTCCCCTAATTTGGCCCCTGCGGACTTATACCTGTTTCCTAAACTGAAATTTTCACTAAAAGGAAAGTGATTTGACTGGATTGAAGTAATCCAGGCAAATACAGAAAGTGTCCTTAACATACTTCAGGAAAAAATTTCCAGGAATGTTTCCAAAAGTGGAAAGACTGTTGGAGTCAGTGTGTTCAGTCAGAAAGGGACTACTTTGAAGTAGACGAATCTCAGTAGCATGTAAGTACCACCATTGTACAATTACGAGCCCATTATTAATACTTTCCAATCACACCTAGTAAAATGTAGAAACATGCGAAGTTTGGGTCAAGTTTGAAGTTTCATTGTCCTATGATAAATTAAGTAAATTTAAATAAAAATTGAAGAAGCAACTGAATTAAATACTTACGTGCATTCATATTCATTCCACAGATCAACACACTCAAATGGATCAGGACAGATGACATTAGCACATGGTTTATTAGAAGGGCAGTTACGCTCTAAGTTTCTAGCCATTGTTGCCTGTCCCCATTGAGTCCCGTTCATTGCAGGAGGCAGAGGTAGATGTTTCCCTTCCAGTCTGATGTCATCCAGGCAGCCTAAAAAGTATGCAGCTCTTAAAATTTCTATCTTTGCACAATTTCAAGTGTGACTTTACCAATTTTTCCAACAGGTCTTGATGTACTAAAATATGTATTTTGCCAAGTTTCAGATTATATTATTTAGTAACAAATACTTATGCAACATTAACTCTATGCAGAATCTTTGTTTGTAGAGAAGCAGACACTGCAAAAATTTACTCTTTGTTTTCAGCAATGTGAATAAGATTTCTCATCAAAATTTGAAAATTTTCTTATGTTAACTCTTGTCGTAATACATGTTGCCCATTGTGGAAGGACTGTTTACACTCAACAGTTTCTCCAGGAATGAAACAAACTCTCTGTCCACCATGTCACTCATTTTGGCATTATCTGAGAAAGGATGCAATATGTAGTTATACATCTGATGCCAACTATGCTGTGGAAGTCTACTTGCAAAGTTTCAAGAACTATAAAGTGAAGTCCCTAGGAATATACTACAGTCACCTGTGTGTTTTCACCATAGGACCTGCAAAGACAAGATTGCACCAACTGCCACACATACAGAGGCATTCAACAGTTTGTTTGTTTTGTTTTAGGGTGCAAAAACAACTAGGGTCATATGCACCCATGTCAAAACTGTAGGACATGAAGACAGAGTGGAGTTAAAAAATGACCACATGTCAATCCCAATCAATGTAAGAGAAAACAGCTAAAAACAGGGATGTGAAAGAAGGTATGTAATATACACCATAGAGAAATGGAGGTCCAGAACTAAAATTTAAATGCCCATCACCATATTGCTACAACGGATAAAAAGTATATTGCGGTCAACAGTCCGTGGGTCGTTTGCTAAAACAGCCAATAACTCAGACGGCAAACACAAGCGGGAACTTCCCCCAAGCTATATATGGGAATGAAATGGGAAGAAACCCTAATATATAGTCAAATTAGAAGTACTCCCCGTCATGCACTTCATAGTGCTTTGCAGGTATGGATGAAGATGTACAAGGTCTACACATATATTCCTATTGTTTATAGTTCCTACAGGCAGAAAATTGAAGTAAATGTTGTTATTTATACACATGAAGCGCTGAACTGTACATGGTTTCAGAAACATGGGTAACTGACAGATCAAAGGTAAAAACCATTATTACAAGATTATATTCATAAAACTGAATAAACTGTAAGGACAACAACATTACATTACAGAAAACAGCAACACAAAGCTTTCAGAGTTTCTTTCTGGATAACATATAATTTTTATAAATAACAGTTGTTTGAGAATAGAAGATAAAGTGGAAGTTACCTTTCTGGTAATCAGCATAAACTTCAAATGTTCGAACTCCTGTATATTCTGCTTTTCCTCCAGCGTAAACACCTTCCTGCTTATCTACCAGTAAAAGCTGGTGTCCCTCAAAGGTGAAAGTTTCGTTATATCTACGGCCTTCGCCACCATCGAGTTCCAAAGTTGCAGCCGAACCATGTCGTGAAACCTGACATGACAAAAACACGTTAGTAGCTGTTTGGCAACCATACACAATTTTTACCATTCTATCCACAAATAAAAGTTGAACAAACAATGCTCAGAAATACCTTAGCTGTATGCCATTGTCCATCATCCACTGCAACTGCACTCAACCAGAGATCTTTCTCCTCAGTACGAAGACTATTAAGATTATAGCGGAAATGTAATCTGCTATCTTTAATCTGAAAGTATATATGTTTCAAATAGTTATCAGATCTTGAAAACCCATGAACAATTAATGATACATATCATATAACACTAAACACAAGTATTAGATCAGTAACTTAATTATGTTGAGTAGGTCAAATGGAATGAGCAAGAAAGGTTTGTTGTTCAATTTGTAATGCACATATCTTAAATTTGTTCTATCTGTGTGACTGCCAGCACTGGTCCGTTTCTACCTGAGTACTGAATATCTAACCCACTGCAGGGCTGAATAATTTACTTTTGCATTTAGTTTCAAATGTTGCACTTTCATTTCAAAATTATGTTATTAACTGTAATAGACATGAAGATAAAGGAAAAATACAATACAGGGCAGAGACGTGAACAGAGAAAGCTAGCATAAGTCATTAATGATTCTAGCTCATCTGAGGCTTACTAGATATGTACCAAGAATCACTATAACAGAGTAATGATGGAACTGTAATTATAGAAGTGTATAGTTACTTTCCTTTCTTCTGATCCATTATGTTCAGAAGTTCTTCATTCTCTCTGTCAAGTTTTCTAATTTTCATCTTTCCAATGAAGTGAATCTGAATACGATGGCTTAAGACTCATTTATCAAGCTGCCAACACTGTGCCAGTTTTTCCAGTTGGAGAAACAGTAATTACATGAAACTTATGATCCCCTGACAGATAGCCAGCATAGATTCAGAAACAGTTATTCCTATGAAACAAAACTAGCTCTTTATTCACATGAAGTAATCACTGCCACTGAAAGGAGATCTCAAGTTGATTCCATATTTGTAGATATCCAGAAGCCTTTTGACATGATTCCTCACAGGTTGTTTCTAACCAAATTGCATGCCTATGAGTATTGTCTGAACTTTGTGAGCGGATTTGTGATTTCCTGTCAGAAATATGGCAGTTTATAGTAGTTGACAGGAAGACACTGAGTGACATTTGACATTTCCTAAGGAAGTGTTACAGATCCTCTGCTTTCCCCAATAAAAAAAAGAACACCATCAAAAAGTCATCAAAATGGGATGGAAATCAGTAGATGGGACGTGTTTGTACAGACAACAAATGATTACAATTTCAGAAAAACTGGATGAGTTATTCAAGAGGAAAAGCTTCACAAACTGAGTATTTCAACAACATATTGGTCCACATCTGGCCCTTATGCAACGAATTATTTGGCTTGGCACTGATTGATAGCCTTGTTGTTGTTGTTGAGGGATATCGGGCCAAATTCTGTCCAAATGGTATGTTAGATTGTCAAACTAGCAAGCTAGTTGGGGGATCCTGCCCATAATGCCCCAATAATTCTAACTGAAGAGAGATCCAGCGACTTTGTTGGGAAAGATAGGGGTTTGGCAAGCATGAAGACAACCAGTAGAAATGCTCACAGTGTGCAGCCAGGCATTATCTTGCTTAAATTTAAGGCCAGGATGGTGTGCCATGAAGGGCAACAAAACAAGGCTTAGAACATCACTTATGTCTCACTGTGCCGCATTGGTGCTGTGGATGAGAATCGAAGCGGTCCTGCTATGAAAGGAAATGGCACACCAGACTATCACTCCTTGCTGTCAGGCCATATGGTGAGTGGCACTTAGGCCGATATCCCATCACTGCGCAGAGCATCTACAAACACATCTGCACTGGTCATGGAGTTTATTTTGATATGAGACTCATCACTAAAGACAATTATACTCCAGTCAATAAGGTTCTGTTATATCCTAGCCAGTAATGCCACCCGAGACCGCTGCCAAAAGGTTGGCAGCATCAAAGTCCGAACGCCGTCCGCATAAGCAGCGCCAGCGAGACAGGAAATCGCCACAAGTCTGCGCGCGCCACCGCTGGCTTCTGGCTTCTTAAGCGCTGGAGTCGCGAGCGCTAGGACAGTTCTGTATTCGCCGCTCAGTTGTATACTCGCCACCGAATTGTGTACTTGCTAGTCAGTTGTGTGTTCATCGCAGCAGATTTGTTGTTTGTCGTCAGCCGACGCTGACCTAGCCGCTCCGACTCGAACTAGACAGATTTCTGTAGACACGGAGTTCACTACTGTGTTCCTGTATCTTCGTTAATAAAGATAAGTACCGACTTTTATTTAATCAGAGTGTTGGGTTTTCATCTTTCTGTTCACTGTTCCAGCGGACCGGTCGGCCCGCTATTAAAAGTGTGGCGGTGACTTTGTAAGCCGTTTCTACAGCGAATTGTTTGTCGCTACGAACGCCACCACAAAACTGGCGACGAGGGCTTCCGAACTCGTGTGCAGGGCTGGTTCAACTTGTTTCTGGTTATGCTAATTATAGCGATAAAATTTTGGGGGCTGGTTTAATTTGTGTTCACTATGTCTGCCGAATTACAACAGTTGATCTTGTTACAGAGTCAGCAAATACAAAGTCTGGTGGAAGCAATCGCCAAACAAGCGGCTAATCCTCCAACACAAAAGGAACAAGCACAGGCAGCACCGTCTTTCCGTGCTTTTGATGCATCAAGAGAAGAATGGCGAGAATATTTCGCGCAGTTGCAGGCGCACATGACAGTCTACAAAATCACAGGTACTGAGCAGCAGCTTTATTTAATTTCCACTGCAGGCGTGGAAGTCTATCAACTACTTTGTAAGTTGTTCCCGGAATCCAAGCCAGAAGCTTTAGACTATGACGTTGTTGTTAACAAGCTTGCTGAGTATTTTGAGTCGCGAGTTCATGTGGCAGCAGCCAGATTCAAGTTCTTCAGATTAAAGAAACTGCCACATCAATCTAATAAACAGTGGTTAACAGATTTACGGGGCCTCACCCGGCAGTGCCGATTTAATTGTGTGTGTGGAGCTTCCTACAGTGATGTCATGTTACGAGACGCTATTACTCAAAACATTGCAGATTCTCGTATTCGTGCTGCTATCTTAAAGTTGCCTGACCCGTCATTAGAGACTGTGATGAACATTATTGAAGCCCAAGATACTTTTGACTATGCTGAGTGTGAGTTAGATCAGCCATGTATTTCTCAAATTGCCTGTGCTAAGCAAGTTATGTCACACCCGCGGCCCCACCGGCAGAGTCAGACTATAAACACTAGCCGGCCGCGTCATGTTAAACACATTCGTCAGCCGCGTGTGCAAAATGATAGAGTTAAGTCTTGCCCTAAGTGTGTTCTTGCTCATCCTCGTGAACGTTGCCCGTTAAGAAACGCGGTTTGTCACTTTTGTCAAAGGAAAGGACACATCAATACTGTTTGTTTGCATAAACGCAAGAACAATTCTAGTGCTGCCCAGCCCATGGATATTCATGTTCTTCAAAGCCAGCCCGCCCAGAAGGTCGCGTTTAAAGACTCTTCCACGGTTTGTGTGGGTAATAAACTTGTTCGCAATAAGCCACCCACCCAGCCCTCTGCTATGCGACCCAAGCGTAATTCAAACGCTGTAAAAAGTAATGTACAGACTGCAAGTGAAGCGGGAGTTGTTGTTCCACCCGCCCAACCCACGAGTTGTCGTAAGCAGCGAACACGCGCTAAACGCGCTGATTTTGTGTCTTCCGCCTCCGCTGCACCGATCCAGAGACAGTGTAATAAACTATTTGTGAAGCTACGCATCCAGGATAAGACCTTCAATTTTCAATTAGACACTGGTGCGTCTGTGACTCTCATAAATAGTGCTACGTATGCGGCTATCGGCCGCCCTAAACTTTCAGCGGCAAAACATTCTTTGGCTACTTATAGTGGAGAACAAATTCCTGTGTTAGGTGTATGTAGCGTGCCAGCCACAGTCCGTGGCAATACAAAAACAGTTTCATTCACAGTGCTCCGCGCTACAGACAGTGTAAACATTTTCGGATTAGACTGTTTTGACTTGTTTGGCCTGTCTATCCAAGACAATGTGTTGCAAATTAATTCTGTTGTTGTTCCTCAAGACAGCATAACCGATTTGTGTAAACAATACAGTGACATATTTAAAGATGAACTAGGTTGTGCTGCGAACTTTGCCGCTCATATTACGTTAAAAGATAATTATCAGCCTCGATTTTTTCGTGCTCGTCCAGTGCCTCACGCCCTCCGGGCACCTGTAGCAGATGAACTTCGTCATTGGCAAAACAACGGTGTTATTCAACCCGTTTCAGCGAGCCAGTGGGCTTCTCCCATAGTTATTATAAAGAAACCGTCTGGCAAGTTACGTTTGTGTGCTGATTTTAAGTCGACAGTTAATCCTCAGACTGTCATTGATTCTTTTCCTTTGCCTAGACCGGACGAGCTGATGGATAAGTTAGGGGAAGCTCGTTTCTTTTCCAAAATTGATCTCCGTCAAGCATATTTGCAATTGCCCCTCGACGAGCAATCACAACAGTATTTTGTCATAAACACGTCGTTGGGGTTGTTCCGTTTTCTGCGTTTGCCTTTTGGTTGTGGCGTCAGCTCCAGCTGTTTTTCAGCGTTTTTTGTCACAACTTCTGGCTAATGTGCCATCGTGTTGCAACTATTTAGACGATATTGTTGTGTCCAGTCGGACGCCTGCTGAACATTTCTGTAATTTGTAGTGTTTGTTTACAGTGTTGTCTCAGGCAGGCCTACGTTGCAACATCGATAAATGTTCATTTTTCCTTACGGAGATGGAGTATCTGGGACATGTTATTAATGCTCAAGGCATTCATCCCTCCCAGTCACATTTAGCAGCTATTCGTGATTTGCCCGCCCCTCGCAATCTGCCTGAATTGCAAGCAGTTCTTGGCAAATTGACATATTATATTAGGTTTATACCTAATGCATCACAGATTGCTGCACCGTTGCATCGTCTCCGCCGTAAGAATGTTCCATTTGTGTGGTCAGCTGATTGCCAATCAGCCTTTCAGCAGCTTAAAGAGGCTTTATTGAATGATCGTTGTCTGGTCCATTACGACCCTAACAAGCCTCTGGTGTTAGCTTGTGATGCCTCTTCTTTCGGCCTCGGTGCTGTGTTGTCTCACCGAGTTGGTAACACCGAACGTCCTATTGTGTTCGCATCTAAATTGCTAAACAAAGCTCAGTGTAATTATAGCCAATTGGACAAGGAAGCGTTGGCTATTGTGTTCGGTGTCACAAAATTCCATCACTACCTCTATGGTAGACCATTCTATTTAGTAACAGATCACAAGCCCCTGACGTCACTGTTTCATCCGTCTAAACCAGTTCCTCAGCGGACAGCTCAGAGACTACAACGTTGGGCTCTTTTGTCATCACAATACCAGTATGAGATACTGTATCGCCCTACAGCTCAGCATGCAAACGCTGACGCGCTTTCTAGATTGCCGATTGCTGCGGATGATGTCTTCGATTCCTCTGACGACTCTTGCCATCAGATTGACACCGATGAGCGTCAATCCCTCCGGGATTTTCCGATTGATTATCGTCAGGTGGCACGTGAGACAGCTACGGATCCTCATCGGAGTTTACTATTACGTTTTGTTCAACGTGGTTGGCCGTCCAAGGCAAAGGACATATCGGATCCTGTGGTTCGTCGCTATTATCCGCAACGTCATCTGTTGTCCGATTCGCACGGAGTTTTGCTGTTACGCACCGAGAATGACCAGCTTCGTGTAGTGGTTCCCCAAGTGCTCCAATCCAAGGTCCTCGACTTGTTGCATCAAGGTCATTGGGGAGTGGTCCGCACCAAGCAGCTTGCCCGCCGTCATTGTACATGGATCGGTATTGATAAGCAGATTACGCAGATGTCTACAGATTGTTCGACATGTGCCGAACACCAAGCTGCTCCGCCTCAACGCTATTTTGAGTGGGCACGCCCTGCCGGTCCCTGGCAGCGAGTACATATTGATTTCGCTGGTCCATATTGGAATTCTCGTTGGCTCATCGTGATAGATGCATTTAGTAATTTTCCGTTTGTTGTGCCCATGCAGTCTACAACGTCTGCACAAACTATACAGGCATTGACTTCAATTTTTTGTATTGAGGGTCTTCCAGAAGTTTTAGTGTCTGACAATGGTCCACAATTTACCTCTGCTGAATTTGAAAGTTTTTGTTCTGCCAATGGCATTCGCCATGTTCTTACTCCGCCGTTCCACCCTCAATCGAATGGTGCAGCGGAACGTTTTGTACGCACATTCAAGGATCATATGGACCGCCTTCGTGCTACGCACTCTCGTCAGCAGGCCCTCATCACGTTCCTGTCGTCGTACCGGACCACGCCACGCGACGGCCCTTTGCCTGCGGAGCTTCTCCACGGCCGTCGTCATCGCACCCTACTACGGTTGTTGCACCCCCCGGATCGACCCGCCGCTTCTGAGCATCGCACGCGTTTTCAACGCAACGACGCCGCTTTTTTCAGAGTTTATCACGGTCGCCGTCGTTGGGAACGTGGTACCGTGATAAGTGTCCAGGGTCGCGGTTTTTATACTGTTCAAGGTGCTACTGGGGTGCACAGGATGCATCAGAACCAGTTGCGCCGCGCTGGCCGCCCGGATTCTGCCGCTCGTTCTTTGCCCACAGATTTGGTCCGCGGCGGGTTCCAGCCGCGCCTTCCAACTTCGCTGCCGCCCCCAGGGCAGCAGCAGCAGCCGTCGTCGTCGCTACCACGCCGACAGCCCGTCCTGTTGATGCCTCGCATGCAGCTTCATCCGGGAGCGCCCCAGGTGGTCGCTCCGGCGCCTGCGGTCCCTCTTCAGTCGCCACCACCTTCGGAGCTGATTGGACGTCGACCCCTCAGCCGGACCGCCTTCCCAAGCGGTGGCTGTGCAGCCTGTCCTGCAGCCGCTTTCCTTGGGCACCCCCAAGGAGTCTGACACCGCAGCGTCTTGTCCGGCGCCCACTCAGCAGCCGTCGACACAGCGTCAGGAGACGCTGCCTCTCTTCGTGGGTCCCGACGCCCCGTCGCGTCCAGTACCAGAAGCTGCGCCCGTGGTCACAGGCGTGCACCCTGACCTCGGTTTTCAGTCGGTGTTTCCCGAGGCCCCGCGCAGCCAATGCTGGGGTGCCGACCAGGGACTGCCACCGACAACAGTCTCCGCCCCGGTCTCTTCTGCTACGCCTGCGGCCAGACCCCTCCCCCGCCGTCGACGCTTGCCACGTCATTATTCAACGACAGTGCGGCGATTTGGGGGGGAGGAGTGTTATATCCTAACCAGTAATGCCACCCGAGACCGCTGCCAAAAGGTTGGCAGCATCAAAGTCCGGACGCCGTCCGCATAAGCAGCGCCAGCGAGACAGGAAATCGCCGCAAGTCTGCGCGCGCCACCGCTGGCTTCTGGCTTCTTAAGCGCTGGAGTCGCGAGCGCTAGGACAGTTCTGTATTCGCCACTCAGTTGTATACTCGCCACCGAATTGTGTACTTGCTAGTCAGTTGTGTGTTCATCGCAGCAGATTTGTTGTTTGTCGTCAGCCGACGCTGACCTAGCCGCTCCGACTCGAACTAGACAGATTTCTGTAGACACGGAGTTCACTACTGTGTTCCTGTATCTTCGTTAATAAAGATAAGTACCGACTTTTATTTAATCAGAGTGTTGGGTTTTCATCTTTCTGTTCACTGTTCCAGCGGACCGGTCGGCCCGCTATTAAAAGTGTGGCGGTGACTTCGTAAGCCGTTTCTACAGCGAATTGTTTGTCGCTACGAACGCCGCCACAAAAGGTTCCATGTTCAAGAAATGCCTGGAGATGCTCCTGATACTGGTGGCACACCATACAGCCTGACAACTTGGAGTCAAGGTCTGGAGTGCCATTTTTTCATAGCAGGATCCTTTGGTTGTCATCCATAGAACCCTTATAGCACAGCAGTATATTGATGATATTCTATGCCCTTCATTCCGAGACATCCTGGACTTACATTTCAGCAAGATAATGCTTTCCTGCACACAGTGAGAGATTAGATTAGATTAGATTAGTACTTGTTCCATAGATCATGAATACGACACTTCGTAATGATGTGGAACGTGTCAGGTTAATAAAAGGTGTCTACACAAGATATTACATTACACAAAATATTACATGACACGTAATATTTTTAATTTTTTTTTACCCACATTATATCGAAAAATTCATCTAATGAGTAGAAGGAGTTGCCATTAAGAAATTCTTTTAATTTCCTTTTAAATGCTATATGGCTATCTGTCAGACTTTTGATGCTATTAGGTAAGTGACCAAAGACTTTCGTGGCAGCATAATTTACCCCCTTCTGAGCCAAAGTTAGGTTTAACTTTGAGTAGTGAAGATCATCCTTTCTCCTAGTGTTGTGGCCATGTACACTGCTATTACTTTTGAATTCGTTCGGATTGTTAATAACAAATTTCATAAGTGAATATATATAATATGAGGCTACAGTGAAGATCTCTAGCTCTTTAAATAAGTGTCTGCAGGATGATCTTGGATGAGCTCCAGCAATTATTCTGATTACACACTTTTGTGCAATGAACACTCTTTTACTCAATGATGAGTTACCCCAGACTATGATGCCATATGAATGCAGAGAATGAAAATAGGCATGGTAAGCTAATTTACTCAGATGTATATCGCCAAAATTTGCAATGACTCTAATAGCATAAGTAGCTGAACTCAAACGTTTCAGCAGATCCTCAGTGTGTTTTTTCCAGTTCAACCCCTCATCAATGCATACACCTAGAAATTTTGAATATTCTACTTTAGCTACCGATTTCTAATCGAATTCTATACTTATCAATGGTGTCATTCCATTTACTGTGTGGAACTGTATATACTGTGTTTTGTCAAAGTTTAATGAGAGCCCATTTGCAGAGAACCACTTAATGATTTTCTGAAAAACATCGTTTTCTACTGCTTGCCTTCTTGCTTGCCAAACCCAACCTTGGCCAGCAAGGTTGCCAGATCTCTCCCCAATTGAGAATTCTTGGAGCATTATGGACAGGGCCCTCTAACTAGCTCAGGATTTTGATGATATAATGTGCCAATTGGACAGAATTTGGCACAATATCCCTCAGGAGGACATCCAACAACTATCAGTCAATGCCAAGCTGAATAAATGCTTGCATAGGCACCAGATATGGACCAATGCGTTACTGACTAGCTCAATTCATGAAGCTCTTTCTCCTGAACACATCATCCAATTTTTTTGAAATCATTTGATTATCAAACAATGGAAGCTTCTGGTAGGAATATCAACAATGTAAGAAAAGACAGATTGCTACTTACTGTAACAAAATGAACTGCAAAAAGACAGACACGAATCTGTATTGTATGAAAAGTGGCAATTGACCCTGAACAATAAAAAGTGTAATGTCCTACATACAAATACTAAAAAAACTGTTAAATTTGGGTTACACAATAAACAAATTTAAGGGTTGTCAATTCAACCAAATACCTAGGGATTACAATTACAAACAATTTACATTGAAACCACCGCACAAAAAATTTTGCAGGGAAGGTGAACCAAAGATTGCATTTTACTGGTGGAACATTTGGAAGATGCAGCAAATCTACTTATGAATCTCCATATGCTGTGCATCCTCTCCTGCAGCATTGCTACACCACACAGGATCCTTATCCCACAGGACTCAAGGAGTACATCCAAATAGCTCAATGAAGGGAAGTTCATTTTGCATTATCATGAAATAGAGAAGAGTGTGAAGTACATGATACACAAGTTGGTGTCACAGTCATTAAAACAAGGGTATTTCTCTTTGTGGCAAAATTCTTTCATGAAATTTCGATCACTAGCTTTCTCTTCCAATTGTGAAAATGTTATTTTGACTCCCACCTATGTAGTGAGAAATGACCATCATAAGAAAACAACAGAAATCAGAGCTTGCATGGAAGGATTTAAGTGTTCATTTTTCTCATGTACTGTTCTTGAGCGAAGCCACTGTGAAATAGTGTAAAAGTGGTTCTATGAACATTCTGCCAAGCACTTAGTGTCAGTTCAAGAGTAGTCATGTAGATGTAGACATCTGTAACTACAATTTTATGTCTCACAATTCACAATTTTGGCTGGAAGTGGCCAGACTGATATTGAATGTCAGCTTGTAATCTATACAAGTGCTTATTTCTGAATACTGAGATCTCAGAACATGTGACAATTAATAAAGTAGTTACAGAAGTGAATGAATGAAATTCGAATGACAGATAGATTTGATATCATAATACTGTAGAAGTAAAGGACAAAGAATTCAGAAATAAAACTGTAGTACATATAGAGTGAAATACATATTCAGATGCAAATAAAGACAATGGAAAGATATGATGTGAGATCAAGACTGAAGGAAATGATGTATTTTGGAAGTAGAGACATGGGAATGCAGAACAAAACTTGAGTGTCATATTAGAATGGAGAAAACTAAAGCAGCAAATGTTAAGGTATGACAGCCATTGACCTCCTGTAACAATGGACAGAACAGTGGAAAGCACTTACCTCAAGAATTCCATATTCCCGGTTGTGCTGGTCACTGACACGGAATAGTTCACCATGTTGCTCTCTTGTGCGAAACCTAAGCTGCATCTGAGTAGAGAAGCGATCGGGTTCAAAGGACAAAGCATACTTGACATAGCTCTGTGTTTTGAACATAGTGGGCACAGTAGGCAGAGTACAGCTGGGACCTGTCCATCCAGGTTTGCACTCGCAACGCCCCTCTGAGAGACTACCTACACAAGTACCATGTTCCCAACAGCGAATGGTAGAGTCCTGTGTGTTGCATATTTCCTCTGTCTGAGGGCAACCAGCTACACTGTTGCGATGATGGCCAGGATGAGCAAGGTCATAAAGCTGCAAAGAAAGAATAGGATAAAGGGATTAAAAAAGCAAACAAATACAATACAAACCTCTGATCTGCTAAGATATCTCAATATACACTTATAATGTGGAGAAAAATACTTGTCAAAACAATGGACAAGATTTACTGCTGATTCTGTCTTGCTCACACACAAAATATCATCAAACAAGATAATGAGAATTATAGAAACAGTGCAGGTCTTCCTACAGATCATATAAAGAAGCCTTGCATATCAATAAATAGAGTAATGATGAAATAAATAGTCTTTTCTTAATTTGCAAGAAAATGACGATCATAAAAACTTAAAAATGATGGGTTTTGTGGAACTGGAGTGTCAAATTGCAATGCTGCACTAGTTAACATCAAGTAGAATTAACAGAGAGAAACCAGAAAGCTTTATATACATACACGTACATGCACATTAAAAAATCCAATTTTTTAATTAGAGATGTGACTGCACTAAGTTTTCAGTAGATGCGAGACATAGAAGGCATACATACCCACATTGAAAGCAAAATAACAATAGCAAACACAGTTCTCGTCCTCATTTAAGTATATTTATCAAAATTCATTTTGTTAGTTACTATTAGGCCATAAGCTGTAAGTACAGATGTTTCATTTGGTATGAGAACTGACAGAAAAGAAATTTAGGAGCTGTACATTACGTATCGATTATTAATTTCTAATGAATTCCACTATATTAATTAAAACAACACCAAAGAACTTTAAAATTTGACATAGCCCCTTACCTTGCTGTTGTGGAAGACATTTTTAATACAACCATCAAAACCTTTTCCAGATGGTGCTGCATGCCAGTGGTACAATTCTGGGTTAATAGTTTCCACAAACCAACCCCCAAGTTGCAATGGCGCATTCACATTCAGGTATTCGTTAAATGGTGGAATGGTACCATGTGCCTGACAGCTTGAATCATCAAAATCTGGTGGAGTTCCATCTTCCAGTTCAACTACATCAGCAGATTTGCAGTAATCTATTACCATGCGAACATTCTGCATTAAAGAAAAAATGTTTTATTATATTTCCAGCAAATATATTTCTTGGGTTAGAAATTAAAGTGGAGTCTACATTTATCAAAATACTATAACATGGAATAAAGATTAGTGGACTGATGTGTGGTGTACAAATACATGTAACAGAAAACAGTATTCGTAGTAGCTCCAGAGCTTTTGCTATTTTTCCAGCAAAAGTACACACACACACACACACACACACACACACACACACACACACACACACAGGTAAGGCAAGACTGATAGAAGAGATCGAGAAGATCCAACGGAGGGCAGCGTGCTTTGTTACAGGATCATTTAGTAATCGCGAAAGCATTATGGAGATGATAGATAAACTCCAGTGGAAGACTCTGCAGGAGAGACGCTCAGTAGCTTGGTACGGGCTTTTGTTAAGGTTTTGAGAACATACCTTCACTGAAGAGTCAAGCAGTATATTGCTCCCTCCTACGTATATCTCGAGAAGAGACCATGAGGATAAAATCAGAGAGATTAGAGCCCACACAGAAGCATACCGACAATCCTTCTTTCCACGAACAATACGAGACTGGAATAGAAGGGAGAACCGATAGAGGTACTCAAGGTACCCTCCGCCACACACTGTCAGGTGGCTTGCAGAGTATGGATGTAAATGTAGATGTAGATGTATATCAATCCTGTGCCCACAGGTGTGTGTGTTTGGGTGCGAATCTGGGTACTTTTGTTAGAAAGTTCAAAAGCTGCTGTGAATACTGTCTTATTTTACATATGTGTATGCAGGACACATTAGTCTGCTATAGGCGAGTAGTTTCCTCCTCCTTATTTTACAGATTATTAAATATGATTAACTTAATAAAACAACTAGGGCCACATCAGATTTTACCTCAGTATCCCAAAATATATCAACTCTGTGCCATTCTCCATCATCTAAACTCTTTTTTGTTTTCACACGTAGTTCCAGAGTGCCTGATCCAAAATCAATTAAAAGCTTAGGCATTCCACTTTCAAGCTCTAAGGAAATAAAATCTGAAACATACAAACAATAACCATTTCAGTACTACTTGATTTACATCAGTGTTTTGTTCTATATGAAAGTGTGTAGTGGAATTTATAATCTATTAATAATAATAATAATAATAATAATAATAATAATGACACAATTTCTATCTAACTAGCTTTCTGTCCATTACACTACTTTGCCTGCCAAAACTTACAGCTTTCAGTTTCATGCTGCACATACCTGACACAATAATTTCATTAGACTCTGGAGGCACAATAGGTCCATTATAAAGCAGCATTCCATCTTTCTTTTTTGTTATAAACTCAAGGCTGAGATGAGAACTATCACACATTTCCAGAGGAGGATACCATGCCCACCCATTTCCTCGGAAACTACGACCTGTCTGCTGACACCTTGGACCACCATAACCAGTTGGACATGAGCAACTGCAAAAGATTCAGAATGAATTAATTAGTTTTTTCCTGTCTCAATAGTTATTTAAGATTTAAATAGATATATACTTAATATTTAATTTGAGCTATGTCTTTAATTCGAAGGACATTTGCTGTACTGTCCTCTGCTTAACCATCTGAAAGAACATGATTGACCAATTAAAATGTAAAAAATAAGGTTTCCTATTTTTAAAAAAAATAGTGGATACTAAGGTGTTTAGAGACAGGAAAGAGGTAATAGCTAACAACACTCTCTTTTTTCATGCCAACTAACATACTGTTTCATTAAAACCAGACTTAAGAGTTGTTTGATATGAAAAACCTTAAAAAAGAAGAAACATCTGAAATTATGGAGGGAAATAACACAATAATGGGAAATGAACTATGTTAGAAGATCTTCAGACTCAGGAAATACAATTTAAAGGAACACATTAACTCAGTTCACATACCTCAGTCCAAATCTGCCCTCCATACAACGTCCTCCATTATAACATGGACTCAATCTACAGCTCTCTCCTTTACTGAAATTACGTGCACCACAAGTACATTCTGCTATGACATCAACACGCACTCCTACCAGTGCGGTCTTGTTGGCATTAACCATGTATGGTAAATTACTAATGTCTAGTATATTTGTACAACTTCCTTCACACATCACATTTTCATAAAGGCACTCATCAATTCCTACCATAGTTATATTTATACCAACATCTTTTTCAATCTGCAACAGAAAAAACAAGCCTTAAATCAAGAAACCAAACAAAAATGCATTTTTCACCATAAGAATTCTCAAAAAAAAAAAAAAAAAAAAAAAAAAAAAGAGAGAGAGAGAGAGAGAGAGAGAGAGAGAGAGAGAGAGAGAGAGAGAGAAATCCGTTATGTATAGCCTACCTCCTCTCTGTGCATAAGCACAAGTCCATTCAGTCTCACAGGTTTGTAGTATGGGGAGCCATGGGCTGCAAATCTAATATCCGTGACAGGTGGATGCTTTTTTCGTAACTGTACACTAAAAACATCAACATTCTCCCTTTCTGTATCGAGCAATTCGGCTAGTTTGTCTCTGAATCGATCAGCTTTGCTCCTCTGAAGGCTTTGTGTCTACAAGAACAAAGACAGTGTGTTGAAGTTGGTATAAAAATATATGTCAAATAGAAAAATAAATCAGAGCCAGTTTACATACCCTGTAGTTCCACACTCTAATGAAATCTTCATCTGTAATACCAGCTATTCTTATAGAGCCAGAGTTAATAACAGCATCATGAGGAATCTCTCTGACAATGACTGTTACGTTTGCTTGTACATCAGTCTGAGTGTGTTTACGGTCATACACCTTGAACCTCAAATTATACCTAGAAAGATATAATAATACCATATTTAATGAATAGCTTATATGTGACATTAAGTAATACACTGAGTTATAAAAGTCATGGGATACCTCCTAATATCATGATGGACCTCCTTTTGCTCAGCATAGAACATAAACTTGACATGACATGGACTCAATAAGTCATTGGATGTCCCCTGCCCAGATACTGAGCCATGCTACCTCTAGAGCCATCCATAATTGTGAAAGTGTTGCTGGTTCACGTGTTTCTGCATTAACTGACCTCTCGGTTATCTCCCATAAATGTTTGAAGGGATTCATGTTGGATGATCTAGGTGGCCAGATCACTTACTCAAACTGTCCCCAATATTCTTCAAACCCGACATTAAAAATTATGGCCTGGTGACAAGATGCACTGTCATGCACAAAAAAGTCCATCAATGGATTAAATAGTCTCCAAGAATCGAAAAGTAACCTTTTTCATTTAATGACCAGTTCAGTTGGACCATTCCATGTAAACACACTGCACACCATTATGCAGCCACCACCAGCTTGCCTTGTTGACAACTTGGTTCCATGGCTTCGTGACGTCTGCATCACACTTGAAACCTATCATCAACCCTTGTCAACTGGAATCTGGTTTTCATCTGACCAGGCCATGGTTTTCCACTCACCTAGGATCCAACTGTAATGGTCATGAGACCAGGAAAGTTGCTACAGACGATGTCTTGCTGTTAGCAATGGCACATGCATTGGTCGTCTGCTGCTGTAGCCCATTAACGCCAAATTTCGTTGCCCTGTCCTCATAGATATGTTTGTCATACATCCCACAATGACTTCAATGGTTACTTCATGCAATGTCACTATTCTGTTAGCACTGACAACTCTACGCAAACACTGGTGCTCTCTGTCGCTAAGTGAAGGGTGTTGGCCACTGCGTTGTCCATGGTGAGAGGCAATGCCTGAAATTTGGTATTTTCGGCACACTCTTGACACTGTCGATCTTGGAATACTGAATTCCTTAATGATTTCTGAAATGGAATGTTCCATGCATCTAGTTCTAACCACCACTCCTCATTCAAAGTCTGTTCATTCCATTGGGTGGCCATAAACATGTCAGAAATCTTTTCACACAAATTACCTGAGTAGAAACAACAGATCTGCCAATGCGCTGCCCTTTTATACCTTGTGTACAGGATGCTATCATCACCTTTATATGAGCATATTGCTATCCCAGGACTGTTTGTCACCTCAGTGGATAAGGCTGGGTTGGATATTATGTGAGAAGAAGCCTCTTAGTTATAGGCCAAAACAACAAGTGGATTCTGTCAGATTCTTGGACAGCCTGTGTTCTCCATCTCTGTTCCTTTCTTTTGTTCTAATTCTTGCACATCTCCTTGTCACTTTGTTACTGTTCTCTATCACTTCTCTCTCTGTTGTAAGTTTCATGAGAAGCCCAAGTCAGATTCAGATGTAGTTATCCTTAAAGTGGTTTTCCAGAGCTTCTTTAATTCATTACTAGTACCTTTGCTTCACTTCTCCATTACTTATTTAAAGGCAGCTTATACCTTGACCAGCCCTACAAGATATGATACTAGTGTCTTCAAATCACACTCTATCAAACAAGTGACAAGAACTTTCATCATAATACAGAATGAAGTGCTACAAGAATGAATGTTTGTGAGATAACTGGATTTGATTTAATCAATAATTGATCAAAAATGAAATTGCAAATACATCAAGGTGTAATCACTTCAGTGAAAATCCCAGAATATCTCTAAGATGAAAATGAGGTTGTTTAGTTCAGTTGAGCATATTAATGACCTAGCAGACAAATTTTTTTGTAGATGCTGCAGTTATCTATAACAAAGCATTGTTTGAGTAAAGGTGCATAAATACTCAGTCAAGTCTTGATGAGATTTCAAAGTGGTGCAAAGATTGGCAATATGCCTTAAATGTTCAGAAATATAAAATTTTGCCGTTGACAAAATTAAAATACAGCATGATCTTATGACAGCAATATCAAGGGGTCACAGTTTGAATCAGTCAACTCATTAAAAAAATCTGTGGGTAACAATTTATGGGGATATGAAATAGAATGATCACATAAGCTCAGTCATAAGTAAAGCAGGTGGCAGACTGCATTCCATTGGTATAATAAAAGGGAATCAGCCTATAAACCAAATAGCATACAAAACACTCCATACAACCCATCCTTGAATTTTCCTCAAGTATGTAAGAACCATACCAAACAGGACTAATAGAGGATATTAAATGTATACAAAAAAGGACTGGTAATAGGTTCGTCTGACCCATGGGAGAGTGTCATAGTGATTCTGAAAGAAATGAACTGGCACATGCTTGAAGAAGGATGCAAATTATCTTCTGAAAGCCTACGAAGAAAGTGTCTGGAACCAACTTTATGTGACAAACCTAGGAATGCGCTAAAAGCTCCACAGGGATCATGAAGACAATATTAGACTAATTATGGTGAGCAGAGAGGCATCCAGCCAACCATTCTTCTTGCACTCCATATGAGAATGAAACACAAAAATAACCTTAGAAATGGTACATTGGGGTGTACCTTCTGCTATGCACTTTATGGTGGTTTGCAGTGTATAAACTTAGATGTAGATGCAGTATTGAAACATTGTCAATACCCTTTCTACCTTTTTCAGTCACGTCATATTATTGGGCACAAATTTGTACTAGATGGGCAAAGTATCAACCACAAAAATGATAATATCTACTGCGACTGTTTCAAATTTGTGAATGAATCAGAAGTATTTGATTCTAATTTGAAGAGTGTGTTTGAGGATGAGATGAAGATATGTTACTAGTGCTTCATGCACTACAACAATAAACCCAATTCAGTTTGACAGATTTAGGTTTTCTGTGATTTTTCAGAAGTATCTTCAGCTGAATGATCAAATTATTTTCTTAAAGTCTGTTTCTAACAACCTTAGGGTTTACAGGACATTGACCTCTAAAACTCTTCTTTAAAGTATTACCTCTATTTCACAAAAAGCCATCCTTGAAAAGTCCAAAAATTCTGTGGTCTTCATAACCAATCTCTTAAAATGAATCTCATTATTGACATTTTGAAACTTTTAGAATTACCTGCCATCCTGTGTGCCATGTCTCATGATTATCATGCCTGAATCTTCATTTAGTTTAAATCTGGGATGATCTATTCCTTCCCAGTAAAACTTCTTGTCTGGCAAATCCCAATCATCCAGATCATAAACATAAACACGTCCTATTTCTGTGTCTGGAGCCTGCCCCTAATTTAAAAGATAAGAATGAAACATGTAAACAATTAATACAGAAACATGAAGTAATTTTAACAAACAACAAACAGTTACATTTATTTTTAGCCCGCAAATTCAGAATATCTTACTTCAAAGATGTGTCAATGAATTCCATCTTACATAAAAAAAACATAGCTTTTGAATATTTTCTTTTGTAAATACATGACCCACAGAGAAAATTGGTAACCATTATTTTATATATAATTAAAAATGTACAAGTGTAAAAATAGTGTGAAAATGTTTTAGGAAACTGAACATGTTTACTAATTTGTGATGCCAAGCATATTATTATAATTCTCATACCATGTAATTGTAGACAAATATTTCCTTTGAACCAGGTTGCATTTTGTTGTCATTGACATCACCAATGACTACAGTAAGTGTGCTAGTGCCAGACATTGCAGGATTACCAGCATCCTTTATAACAATGGGAATCAAGTACTCCTTCTGCTGTTCTCGGTCAAACGATCGGAGAGATGAAACAACTGCCATTCCATCTCCATTAGCACCCTCTACAAGGAAAAAAGGAAATGTTTCTACACAAGTTTTTTTATTAAACCACTTGATACTATTATTATCAACATATTTGGACTTGAATAAGTGAGATAACTCAATAAGTGAAACCACCAGACATCTTCATAAGAGAGACTGACATCCATAAAATCCAGGAAATGCTCGCTTTACCTACAGTCACGTTATCCATACATTAAAATATGTCTATTGTTATATTTTTCTGAATTTGGATGAATTGTAAGTGTGTGCATCAATCACATTTTCACACATCAGACAAACACACATTGCCTTTTTCGCCCTCTTTACACAGCATCAGTGTTTTAGGAAACAACGAAAAACTAAGCAGGCATTGGTTGCTGAGGAAGATTCATCATATTCTCAGTATGTTCAGGCATATATTAGAACACCTCCATCAAATAATAAACACAGAACTGTGAGTGTGTTTCAGAGTGAAATGGCTTGCCTCAATCCACCCTTCATAAGATTGTGAATGGGAAAGATCCCATAATGTCTCTGCATTCTGAGGCATATGGAAATATACAGAGATAAAATTAAGTTGTGAATTTTCTACAATAGTAAAATGGCTTATGAAATGGGTCAAACATAAAAATACTCCTGTGTTTGGATTACTGTTGGACAGAAAAGTTTTATAGTAAACTTTTACAGCTAGTAATTATTGGTTAAAGACTTTTAAAAGATGTAATTATTCAGTTTTTAAGAAAGCAGCTGGGGAATGCAAACTTGCAGATCAAGATGTGTGTACTCAACAGAATTGAAATCTGATAATCCTTTTACAAATTGCCAAGCACTTCCCAGCTAAAACATTCACATTTGAGGAGAAAATGTGAACAAAGTGCAGAGCACCTCACTATTCTTTTCTACGCCTGGTGTATATGTTGAATTGAAGTTTGTAGCTGTATAAAAAACAGCAAACTTGTAGGACCTCTTTATTGAGGCATTTCTGAGGCCAAATTTAAACTTAATAGTATGGCTTCAGGAGGCAAAATATTTATTATTGTCAATAAAGTCATATAAAAGTACAAGGAAGTACCCCAGTTTTTAGAACTTGGTCACCTCTCATCCTCATGACAGGTGGATTCCCATCCTGGAATCAGAGGGACCTGCCCCTCCTTTATTGCTCTCCTTAACCTACCCATTTTTCCTCCCAGAAGAACGTACTAATAGTTCCAGAAACTAAGATAGTTTCTTGCATTTTTATATGTGTCTATTGGCAGTTAAGTACTAGCTAGTCAGTTAATCTCTCAGTTTGAAAGTTTCATCATGTGAATCTTTTTTATGATGCTTTTATCTTAAGAACAGACAATGCTCAGGTCACACACAACACTGTTTGTGCTGAAATTATAATCGTTGTACCTGTGGAACAATTGCAGTTCCAACTTCTGTGTAGAGTGGGTCACACACACATACGAACAGATATAAGAGTCAACTATTATGAATGTCACCAGCAGCCCAAACTGGTGGAGAGCAATTCTAGCCATCATTAGTCTTGTACTGAATGGTACACTTAATAATTACTCTCTAAAAATTTTAATTACCAGTTGCTTTGGATGATAGTGCATGAAGAGATGGGTTAAATTTGTGGTATGGTAATTTAAATATTCACAGCTTTAAACTTACTATCTGAAACATGGAGGCTTGGTGGATAAGGGGAACATTTAAGGTATTGCTGAATAAAGGTGAAGAAGAAAGTAAGAACAACAGAAGAAAAATCATTCTTTTTGTTGATAACTGTTCTACCCACACAGAAGTATCAACACTTACAAATGTGAAATTCATTTCTTTACCTCCAAATGCCACCAGTTGGTTACAACACTTGTGGTAATCATTATCACAAAAACATCATCAGAAACATTCTGACTAGTCTGGACAAGGACACTGATCCTGAGATAAATATAGTTCTTGGTATGAAACTTGCTGCGAAAGTTCAGTCAGCAGCAAATGACAGTATTATCAAGAACTGTTTCAGGGAACCTGGATTTAGATCTGTAAGGCAGCCAATATTTTGAGCCAGAGAAAAAAAATACTGAAATTAGTCCTAGCAACTAGAAATAGAACATACTGGTTTCTTGCAAAGCAATCATTGGCCACATTAAAAGGCTTTTTAGTGTTGACAACAATGACAGTTGTCGGACAATATACGGATGACAATGTTGTTACTGATTATGTCAGCACATCCAATTGTTACTGATTATGTCAGCACATCCAAAGAAAGAAAAAGTAACAATAATAGACTTTATCACACAAATGTCTGTTTTGAAGAGGAATAAATTCTATCCCAAAAAAGCAATATGCTTCAAATAGGTTAGAAGAAGTCCGCATATGTTTTTGATTTTTCGACAGGTGAGTCAGTTTTTTAAAAGATATGAGAGGTTGAAAACCATATTCAGAATAACAAACTGGAAATACAAAGAAAGCTGACAGATATCTTTAAGTAAATGTAGCTAGGTACACAGTAAATGACGTTAAAAATTGCATTATAACTTGATGCAGTATAACTTAACACCCTTTTCTTAAACTTCTCCAGGTCAGACATGTAACTCCTAAACCATGACTAAGGAAAACTCCTAAATATGAGAGAGTCTATACCTGAAATTCTATTAGTGAGAAATTTCAATAAGTGGTTCCTTGAACTGTCACTTATCCAGGTTTGACTGTATTATGATTATTCCAGATGTTCAAATTCCACAATTTTCATGTTCATGTGGTTTGTGCACTAATAATGTGAAGACATGCAAAACTTCAGTGATAAGTTATAATAATGTTGCTCACTGCTTATACATTTCATTTTCTATCCTGAAAAAGTCCTGAACTTTTGATAGATCATTTTTTCTCATTCATTTTTCTGTGTCTTATCCATAACATTGTGGTCACATCTGTGATTAGATTATGTCTTTCCACAGTGCATTAGAAGTTCATGTTTGTTAAAGCTTAAACTGTAATTAAAACAGTATAAATACAAATGTTTTTTGGATGTATGAAAAAACGAGGAATCTTTGGCATTTCTCCAAGAAATAAAAGAGAAACACCTAATAAGCAACATAAAATCATAAACACATGGGTACAGTCATACTTTCAACGCCACCTGTGATCTGACGTTAAGTGAAAATGGAGAACACAATTTTGGTCTTTGATACCTCAGCCTTCATTTTTGTGTACCTCATCCTCACTGCAGGTGGGTCTCTCTCACCCTGAGGTCTAAGCAATCTGTCCTTCCTTTTTAACCTTCTCCAAACTATCCCTGTTTCCTCCCTAAGGAAGGAACTAACAATTCCAAAAGCTATGTAATGTGCCTCTTTTACTTTTATATGTGTCTATCAGCAGTACTACATATTTTTTCTCCTGGAGGAAAACACTAGTCAGCAGTTCTGTCTCATAATTTATTAAATTTATCAGAATGCAAATTTTGATAGCCACATGACCACTACACATTTTAACAGATGTCACTCACTCAATAGCTGACAAAATAAACAGATATTACATAAAGTGTGAACAAAACAATATAAACTTACACAGATGCACCATTCTGTTAAAAAAAATGAAATTAAAACAAAGCCATAGCACAACATCTAGTAATTCCTATCTGTACTACTTGTACCAGATTTCGAAATATTCCTCTCTATTTTGTCTAACATTCATTTGCTCTTCAAGTTGTTCTTTGTTCTCTGATTTAACTACTGTGTAAAATTCTAAATTTTATTTTGCAGAAACTAGGATATATTTACTTACTTTGATCATGTTCAACTTTGAATGATGCACGTATAACATCATCTGCATTTGGGTCCATCCTGAATGTGAATGGTGGTCCGTTGCTTTTTGATCTGTCATCATCATCTGTTGCAAGTATTTCTACTACCTTCCGAGGCGGTACATGCTCAGGTAATACAGGTCTATAATCCTTCAAGAATGTGGGAGCATTGTCATTTATGTCTTGAACTATAACAGTGAGTGTAGCTGTTGCTGTTTTCGGTGGCACTCCATCATCAATAGCTAAGACTTTTACCTAAAGACATAGGAAAAATCAGTACAATTTCAAAATGTGTGTTTACAATAAGCATGCTTGCAATAATAATAATTCATAAAAACAAGCTGTAGAAGAAGAAAAACAAAAGTGAACTTCATTTGATAAAACCTATTTAATAATGTGCCTTAACAGAGGAAGCTTGGATCTATCATACATGGAGAAAATAATAGATTTAAAGAAACAGACATTAATTACTACAATACAGGACTTAGCAAATCAGCAAATAAATACACTTACCTGGAATTTAAAAATGATAGTTGTATGTGTAAATTTGAACAATTTAAGCGGTGAAGACACAACTCATGAAATAGTTGGGGTTCTGAGTCATCAACAGGCACATAAACAAGAATTGCAATGTTGCTAGCTTTCATTATAGTCACATGCACATATGATAAACACATATATTCACATATACCTGCATGGCCACATTGTCCTGGCTGACTCTACTGTGACAGCACAGCAGCTCAACTCAGCTTGCCTTTCAATGATGTGGTATGCTATCTATTTGGTGATTGTTTACTTTTAAACCTTAAAATCATTTGTGTACCATGTCAATATGTACAGTTATTTGCTTTACAGTCATTTTTACAAACAGCTGTAGACTACCTTTTAAATAACTTTCATGTCCTCAAATGTCTATCAGTGTAGAAAACAGAATTTTGCTGATCACTAGTTAATTTGGAATTTGCCTTATGTTTGTCATTGCAGACACACATGCAAAATGGAATTAATTCTGCAAACATTGAGCATTCCTGTTAGATTTGTAACAGAAACCCCTGATCAAGCCAATTACTGGATTACGTGCTGAAGGATTATGGACTAATGAGTCGGACGTCGACAACTCACCAAAAGCATCAGATAAATGGAAACTGTTTTGAAGGAACACTGACTAAGAGACACCGTGAAATATATTGTTCTAATCAGTGATGAAAAAGCTCAATATGCATAAGCAAGCACAGCTTTTCATGGTGGTTAATATTATATAACTATAAATTTTGATTTCTTTTTAATAGTAACATTCAGAATAGTAGTTAAAACCTGATTTTGTCCATTAACTTATTTCTTTTTACAATCATAATAATTTTGCAAACTCATTGACTTATGGCACAGTCTGCATTATTGCAAATATTGCTATCAATACTATCAAGGTAAAAGTTAAAAAGTTTAGGTAATAGTTAAACAATTTTAGTCCCTTTTATTTGCTTTTAATTGCCAATGCTTCTTTGTTTATGTATTATGTAACTGTTTATCTGCATTTTCATGTTTTTTTTTTTGTTGTTGTGCATTTGATCTTGTTTGAATCATTGTGACCTGTCGATTTATATTACGTGCTATGCATTAACCACACATCACGGGTTGTTCAGTTTTTCTAGGAGAATATTTTATCAGTGGTTATCTGTTTGATTTGGGATAATGGGTGATCATTCATAATGTTATAGTTTTTAGGTAATTATTTGCATGTATGAACATAATGTTCAGCAAAATTGAGGTAATGCAGAGTATTCTTGATTCCAGTTAACTTAAAATTTGTGGGCACAGTAAATTTAGGGGACCTAGATCAGAAAATTGTCAGTTCAGTAATTGAACACTGTTGCCTCTAGCAGTGTTCATGTTCAGGGATGTGCTGTTTCAGATAATTCAGTTACATTTTGAGATGCCCTCTTATCTGTTATCACCACAAAGGGAAGTGGATGAGACATTACTCTGGCAGTTTATCATGAAATGTGACATTCGAAGAAATGCTTATACCAAGTTTAAAATACGTCTTCTGTTTCAGATTCCATCTTTCGCATTTTTTTGTTTCAAGTCCGTTCTTGCCTTACCGCAATTCATTTCCATCTATTATATTCTTCTGATAACTCAAATCACAGTATGTACTATAGATTAGTATCATATAATACAACCACTTTCTTAGTGCATTTATTTTTTACTAGCATGAACCAAAGTCTCAGTTGGAAGAAACATACATGTACAATTATTAAGGTGAGAAATGGCTAAGGAAATAACATCTTTTTAAATAAAAATATGGGTGGAATTTTATAATTAACTCTTAATATTAGTTGCTTTCCAAAACATATTCCCCATTAATGAACAATTTGTGTACTACTATTTCTCACAGCAAAGTCTAACAAAATGTGTATCTTAAAACAATTCTCATTTATTCTTCAATCCCACATGCACTGTTTTCAAGACTGAAGTATACATGAGAATTGTTTTAAATATAAATACAGTTTACAAGTTTCTTTTATCACACTGTACCTAAGAAAGGCTATTATGGAATTAAATTAATAGATGGCACTCGTAGGGAAAAATAATGACACAACCAGGAGATTTTATGAGCTTGAAACTGACACAAAAACCATTTCATATCTCAAATGACTGCACAGCTATACCGCCTCTAAAAGTAAGTTTAAATTATACTCTAAATTAAGATCTATTAAGAATTTTTATCTGTATTACCTGATGCCTTGGTGTCTCTTCTCTGTCAAGCTTCCTCTGAATAGATACAGTGCCCTCTTGATTAATAGAAAACTGTCGCTTTCTGTCTGATGTCCGATCAATGGCGTATTTTACTTTACTTTTGCCTCCTTGATCTGGATCACTGGCTTTAAAGGTTTCAAGGGTTTTCCCCAGTTCAGCACTTTCAAATACAGACACCTCAATGTTTGGACGCTCAAATTGTGGCTTATTGTCATTGATGTCCCTCAGTTTTACAACAACCCAAGAGTATGCCACATGGTACTTATCATTATCATTGTCTTCTCCCTGAAAAGAGAAATTTAGGACAGTTAGAAGTAGCATTCTACATCTAAAGAAATCAGAAGCATAATTCAAACTTATTAATGTTGTCTGCAGAACCAGAGAGACACAAAATCCAACTTTTCGTGAAAGTTACCATTGTACAGTCCAATGAAAAGCTTGAAACATGCTCATTGCAATGAATGATGGAATCTTCTGATAGCACAGTCACATTAACAGTATGATCTAATGTGGCTCATAGAGGAGTAACTCTCACAACTACAGTCAATCTAGCAGCAGCTGACTAATTCAAATAATTTCCTCGATATCAGTAAAAGGCTTTTGAAGCTGTTAGATCTCTATCACACTTCTCAGTAGCCAAATTGTTAGCAGCTCTGCCTTCCATGTGGAACACAGACAGGTCTGGAATGAGGACCATGAGGCCAAATGAGATGCTGTTTGAATAAAGAAACAGAGGCATCACCAGGACTCACCTACGCGCAATAATGGCTGGAGGGATTGGCAACATGCTTATCACACATTCTATGTTCATTAATCACATGTCCTCTGTTCATAGGTAACTGCTCACACTGCCTTGCAGGCAACAGTTGGCCTGTTAGAACAGGCCTAAAGCCTAATCCATGAGTGGCATTTAGTTCACTTTCAGTATCTAAAATCACACTATTTAGGCTCAAGATCATCTCAATACAACCAGAATCTTAACTTTAAGTGCTGGATAATACCTAAAACTTTCTGCACTTGTCTTAGGCTCTTCTCGCAGATATGAAAATTTGTTCCATTTTATGGAAGCAACATCATTTTTGGTAAGAATTATTTTATTGTGATAAGCTTCCTGTTTCTGAAATTGGAAATTCTATGAAACTGTGGATTAAGCAGATTGCTTGTTCATGTTACAGTATCTTATGATGACATGGTCATCTTGTGAGACTATAAGAATGTTCGTTCACATTACCATATGAATTTTTTGGGGCCCAATCATTGAAAAACCTTGCCAGATTATAATGCATCATTTACTTATAAATATTAGGCACAAATGTATACACAAACACACATGTGCAACAATAGATTGTTTTCTGTATTATATATGCCTGAGCCCTTTCACACTGCGGTTCAAATATGGGCATTTGCTATATACTGCATACTGAGGCACTATTGCCACTCATTAAAACATAGCAAATGGAGATGGACAATATTCATGTCTTGCAGAAATGTCTGTCTTATAAATTCTAAAGGGAATACATGGAACACTTGAAAAACCAAGACACAGATAATGCTAACGTTTCGGTTTGCAACTGTCTTGTAAAATTCATTTTAACATTTGTATGAATTGGACATTACGAGATCATATTTCATATTACTAGGATATTAAATGTCAAACAAAATTAATGTGGTAACCAAACCTGCAACTAGTGTTTCTTTTAAGAAAATAAAGGTAATTTTCAAGAAAGGTTAAAGATAATTTTTTCTCACTTTGAAACTAATCAGTTACTAAATTTTTGGCATAAGCTGTGAACATAAAATTTGTTAATCTGAGAATCTACAAATTTTATTTCTGATGCCTGAAAGATTTTATCATATATTTTGCCATGGCATCATGGCATTTTAAGTGTATTTGTCAGGTGACTGACTGTTTTTCAAGAGAATTGTTAAAAGATGAATGTAACATACCTTATCATTGACTTGTATCCGGAAACGGAATCCATTACTCTGAAGCTGATCTTCATAATCCAATGGTTGGACTATCTTCAGTGACCCTGTTCCATCATTGTTTCTTACCATAGTGAACTTATCGGCACCATAACCACTGTTTTCGATAACCTAAAATAGTCTTGTATTAGTATTTCTGCTCAAACGTTCCTTATTTATCATTAAGGTAACATATATGTAAATAAGCATGGCTGCTATTTAGAATAAACTCACTTTATACTGGAATTTATTTGTCTCATCTTCATCGTGAACAGTTACAGTTAATATAGGAGTATCAGGCAAGTTAGTTCCATCTGTTTCATCAACTTCAGTAAACCATTCATCCTTTGTAAACTGAGGAGGCATATCATTAATATCTTTCACTCTTATAGAAGCTGTTCCAGTTCCTACAAACGAAAAATGTGATGGAATCAGTTGTCAGTTCTGATAAACTATTCAAACATCTAATATACTACAAATTCAACATAGTACTTTCATCTCTATATTAAATAGTTATCATACAACAAAATATATACATTGCAGCTTTCAGCTCTTATGGCTTTTTACTGGCAATGACAAATAAAAGGAAGAAAATTACAAACTGATTTTGTAGCTGATGAAAAACTGGGGCAATAACAAAGAAAGAGTGTAGGAACAACAATTTATTTACTGTAACCAAAAGAGTTAAATGATTTTTAACCAATAAAAAGACCATAAAGTCAAGTAATAAACAGCATCATATACTACAAGAGCAGAGAGAGAGAGAGAGAGAGAGAGAGAGAGAGAGAGAGAGAGATCAACATGTAAGAGAAGGGCAGAAGGAGTAGACAATACATAAGAAGAAAGGACAACAGATAGAAGGAGAAGCAGGAAGAAGAAGCAAATAACAGTTTTGGTATATTCTAGAGACAGTCTCTAATGCAATGTTAATGCAACAGCAGGAACTTCTATCTTCTTGGTATCACCCAAGACCTTTACCTTGAGATGGAAGTTGTTTCTCTAATTGTATGAACTGAATTTTGTGTTAAATTCTATTTGTTTCCTTTCTTTCTTTCTACTTCCACCTTCTTCTACCTGCTGCTTCAGCTTCCAATCATACCTGATCATCCTACAATCCATTCACTTGCCTCTTAACACTTTGCATTTTCTCTTTCTCCTTCTTACCTTCCTTTAATGTTTCCCAACCCCCCTTTTCCTCGTCCTGCAGTGTGGAATGCAACAAAGAAATCTGCTGAGTGAGATCGAATATCAGCTACTTAAAGTGTTCAAAAACTGAGCATAAATGGATTCTGACACTTAATGTAAGATAAATAAAAGTGGCAAAAAATGGAAAACTGTATGGCTAAATAAACATTCTTCAAAATATTTTTAAAAGGTGAAAGAATACAGTGGACGAAGACCAAAGCCAAAGTGAATGAGAGAAGTGTGTCACAGGTGGATTGAGGAGGAGCATATATGTTGGTGACTTGTTTGATGGACACAGTGTTGTGGAACATCCAGGTAAGAGATGATTCGACATGGTGATGGAACAATGTACAGAAGAAATACCATAAATGTACGAAGCACAGTGGACAAAAAAGAGAGACAAATGAGAAAAATGGCTCTAGCTTGTGTGCCCCCATGAACTCATCCTGGTTTGTGAAAGAATTAAAAAAAATTATTCTGACAATAGAGGAGCTGACTCATATGATTCTCACTTCCTGTTGATGTCCCCACTTGCAGTAGGTATTTTGTAATGACACATTATGGTCACCAATGTATTTGGTTTGTTGTAACCACTAACCCATATGTCTTGGTGCTAATTCCCACATGGAGAATTCTGTGGTATGATCTTCCATCATCAGAAAATTATTGTAAAGCATATCATATATACTATATTTTTCAGATGAAACATGGTACATGTGGCAGTAAGTTCCCATGGGACCGAACTGCTGAGGTCCCAGCTGTGATACTATTTAAATGTGACCTTTTATGTTATTTGGAATGCAGAAATAACATACATTGATATGATACTCCGAACGTTCATTACTGTGGTGCCTCTAGAAAATATTCTTATGGTGTCCCATAAATTATGCCTTGGGTCTAATTCAGTGAGCACATGTAGGTGCATGTTTTATAAAGACTTTTTAATTATGACACAGCAATTATATATGACAATGAATATTTCTCAGAAATAATTAAACTTGAAATGACTTTTAGATAATCTTCTACATTATGGAACATGTTCTTCTCACCTTTCTCATCTTTTTTTTATCCCTTAAATGTACAGTGTTGCATATCTGCAACATAGATTGAAAAATTGCTTTTTCCACACCTAGTGGCAATTTAATGAACTAAACCAAGTTTCCCAGATGCAACAAAGTTTACAGTTAGTATCTCTGATACTATGTGTGTAGTAGATAGCTGCATTGCAGACTCCTGGTAACTTCTTTGTATGACGGCAGATAAAGTTGTTGAGTGTGAATTTTGCTTAATATCACATTGTGTTTGCCTCAGTAAGAACCAGTTTAGGAAGAAGGAAAAATCACACAAACTAAAGCAGATATTTAGAACAATAATTGAGAAGACAAGCTGTGCAAATTATTCAGTTTCAAATTGTATGTTATTGTTTGTGTATATTGCACACATGAAACACTGTGTGGATACTGACATACAGTATTGGTGAAGCTACTTTGCCTTATCATAATTTTTGTAAATATTCTCGTTCAATGGTCTGCTTTTTGTGCTTGGATGTTATTTTCCATGGAGGTATAGTTATTGTTATGTTAATTTTTAACATTGACTTTTAGGTTATGGATCAATTATTCAATCTCAGCGGTATACCATCTGGATATACCATCTGTGAGTGATGATGAATTCTGTGACTTCGGCAGTGACGTTGATGATGATCTCACAGCAAATCCAAATGAATTACATGGTTACACAAGTTCCGAAAATGATTTCTCAGCAGAAGACAAAATAGAAACTTTTGATTTATCTCATTTTCCTCCAAGCACCTCACAAAGTGTTGAAAATGAACATGTGTCTCAAAAGGCTGAAAATGAAAATGTTTCTCATTATGTTATACCACTAACTTAGCATCATAACAGCAAAACCATTGGTTGTGCTCACAAGACGATGAACAAGAAAGGTGAACCTGAAAGTGTCAAAGCAATTTTAAAAAATCCAGTGTATGTTGGAAAGAAAGAACCTTTCCTGCAGAACTTTAAAAGAAACTTAGATTATTCTGATGAAATAACACAGCGGAAGACACCTACTACTTTTGCAAATATTTCTTCGAATGTGAACTGTTCCAAAAAATAACAGATGAAAGAACGTTGTATATTTTCTATACAGATCCAGCTAAAGTCCTTCAAATAACAAAGTCTGGTGGGGAGAAGTGTATTAAAATCTGTTTACTGATGTTTGTCACTTATAGTACTAACATATGCCTTGAATATATTTTAAAAATTCAGGTAAGTCTACATTTTCATGACAACTTTCATAAATACCTATAGGAGAGAAAGATCATGAAGATAAATTGTATAAAATCAAACCAACTGTTGATTCTCTGCTGAAAAGCTTTTCATCAGTTCCAATGGATGAAAGTTTGTGACTTGATGAGCAAATGTGAGCAATGAAAATCAGACATCATCTGCGGCATTACATTCAGAACGGACTGTGAGGTTACAAGTTATTTGTTCTTTGTTCTAAATCTGAATTGCCTGCAGATTTGAGATCTTTACAGGGCAAGAGAATGATCCTGCTTTTCAGTTACCTTCAGAGCCAGATTTGACTGCTAAATGGAATGTTGTCATCAGTATTACTAGAAACATCCTGAAACATACCAGTCATAAACTTTACTTTGGCAGCTTCTGCACATGAACCTCCCTTATGGTGTATTTGTGTCAACAGGGCACACTGTCCTTAGAAAAATTACATACAAACAGAATTCATGATTGCAAATTATATGCAGAAAAAAAACCGAGTAAGCCATCAGCAGGTACATCAGATGAATTCATGCAGCAGGTACATCAGATGAATTCATGTCCAGTGTGGATAGTGTTGGTGTATCTTCTGTGATATGGAAGGATAACTTTCCTGTCAACATTCACAGGTAAACTGCTGAAAAGAAACTGAGGTGCTATTAAAAGTTCAAAACCATATGAATAAATTGGCTGTCATAAAATTTTAACAGTGTATAACAACCACTTGGGAAGAGTAGATTTGATGGACAATAATCTAGGTCATTATTATATAACACTAACATGCAAGAGGTGGTATTGCAGACTGTTTTACCATAAGCATCAGCTTTCAGTCATAAATGCTTGGATCCTTTATAAAGAAGTGCTACTAAAGAAGAAACTTTCTGAGCAACCCCTGAATCAGAATAGTTTGGGACTGAGGTGGTGCAGTGTCTTTGTAACATAGGGAGATCTGGACAGAAAAGAGGTAGACCAAGCAGTGGCATTCTGCAGCAACTTGAAACAAGAAAGAAAAAGTGCCTCAGGGCTGTCATCCCACAACAATAGGTACCAAGTGAATGTTCTGACCCCTGGCCTAATTGGAATGCCAGAAGAAACCAATGCAGAGATCTTGGATGTGGTGGGTATATATTTGTTACTTGTGCAAAATGTGAGATGTATCTTTGTTTTCTGTCTTAAGAATTGTTACACCAATGTCCACCAGTAGCTGGAAAATTACTCTTAGTGCTCTTGTCATTACTACAAGATTAATCAAAATTCAGATATGATGTTACTATAGCAGATTGTGTTAGTTATATATTCATAAATATGGCATAACAATGATAGAATATCAGTGGAAGTTATTTTAATAAATATCTTGGAAACAAAAATAAAATAACTGATGTTTCTCCATATTGTATTGTATGCTTTGTTGACTGGCAAGTGTATGCTTACATGATGCATTGCATATACGCAACACCTAGACTTTTTTTTTTTTTAACTAGGAACACAGGAACTTTTTCTCTATTTTGCTCTTTCTATGAACCATTTAAACTTCAAAAATAATTTCTTAAAAAATAAAGAACTATTAGCAACCTCTATTGCTCTTTTCCATACATTACAATGTATGCCACTATATTGGCAGATCGAAAAGGAAATGTTGAATAATTGTGCATGGGTTTCATGGGAAAACTGAAGGTACTTATAAAGCTTTTGGTTTTACATTATGTTCTTATATCAGAAAGGTAAACATGTGGTGCTGAAACATGAAATACAAATCTCAGTTTCCATTTTTATTTTATCTTTCCACTGTAGCTACTTATGATAGCAATACACAAACAATAAGAAAGCACTTATCCAAAATTTTAGACATCACAAGCTATTTATTAAGCAGTGCGACTAATACAGTAAGAGTTTTAATTTTTACTTGCCTGAATGTTTTGATCACACAACTAACCTTTAAGCCCTCCACCATCCATGGCAACAACCTGTATTGAATAATCTGGTGTGCGTTCACGGTCAAGACAACACACAGCTGTCTTAATTACACCTGTTTCTGATTCAATTTCAAATATTGGTGAGCCAGTCTCTTCTTCTATGACATTCTTTTCAATAGAATAGATAAGTCTTGCATTTGTGCCTTCACTCGGATCATCATAGTCTACTGCTGTCATAGTCATAACAACCATTCCTGCAAGAAAATACAACTATAATAGGTAAACATCTTTACACAATTTTATCCTCTTATATCTGGTAATTACAAGTACTCACCAGCAGTCCCATTCTCTGTGACATTTCCAAAATAGATCCCTTGGGGGAAAACTGGTGCATTATCATTGATATCTTTTAGATTTACTTGTACATCAGCATAACCAACAAGACCTTCTCCACCTTCATCTTGAGCAAAAACTGTAAACCTCCACTGAGGACGACCATTTGGCTGGTCCCTGTCCAATGGCTAGGAATTAAAAAAAAATGAAAATTAAAAATGACAGATACCGGAAATAATCTGTGAAGTTAACACTGTGCATAAGGCAAATTTATATCCATGCATCACAGAATATGTAAACTAATAATCTTATGTGAGATTTCAGAACATCTACATTTTCTACAAAATGGACTTTTCTAGAAAGTGCTCACTCATAACAGGTCTGTGCAATATTTCTTTCTTTTTCATTTGTCTTTATGTGAAAAACTGTGAGCTGATGAAAGTTTTATTTAAATCAAAGGCAATGATTCAGAAAATATTTAGACTGATCAGTTCAACAACAGAACTGATATTAAATCAGCTGTATGCAAATTAAGAGATAGTGCAATAATTTAACTAAGTATTTATTACTAAAAGTTAGTTCAACTATACAGGTTTGCATGTAATGAAATGCAAGGCGAATGCTTGGGCATCTCTCTCAGAAACAGTGCAACTGTCATTTCCATGTTGCCTTTATGAGATTATGTTAACAATTGTTAACAATATATGGTGGAAAGTATATAAGCACCTGTTAAAAGTTACATATTACAATCACAAACACAGAGATAAATACATATGACTTATTCCTTGAACTTCCTTTTGTCCAAAAGTTTAAAAGTTTGCTGTATGTTTCCATTATTAATAAGTTTCAGTCTTTATTGTAGTTGAGCTGTGATGGGTAATAGAATGTAACTGAATTAAATTAGGCAGTACTGAGAGATTTATATTAGGAAATCGGACACTCAATACAGCAAATGAGGTTTGCTGTTTGGACAGGAAAGTAACTGAGGATATAAAATGCAGACCAGCTATCACAAGGAAAGTGTTTCTGAAAATGAGTAATTTGTTAACCTCTAGTAGAAACTTGACTTTCGGGAAGTCCTTTTTGAATGTATTTGTCTGGACTATAGCTTTGTAGAAAAGTGAAATGGAGACAATTAGCAGCTCAGATAAGATGAGAATAGAAGCTTTCAAAATGTGGTACTATAGAAGAAGAAGGAAGGAAGGAAGGAAGAAAGATTGGTTTTAACATCCCATTGACATCGAGGTCTCTAGAGACACAGGACAAGCTTGGATTGTGTCAAGAATGGGGAAGGATATCGGCCATGCCATTTCAAAGGAATCATCCCAGTGTCTGCCTGGAGTGATTTAGAAAAATCACAGAAAACCTAAATCTGGATGGCCAGATGTCAGTTTGAACCATCATCCTCCTGAGTGCAAGTCTGGTGTGCTAACCACTGCGCCACATTGCCCGGTGGTACTACAGAAGAATGTTAAAGATTGGGCGGTTATATCATGTAACTAATGAGGAGGTCCTAAATATAATAGGAGAGAAAAAAAATGATGCTGCTTGATTGGATTGGTTGATAGGACACATTCTGAGGCATCAAGGAATTGTCAGTTTGTTATTGGAGAGAACAGTGGCAGGTAAAATTTGCAGAGGTGGACCAAGGGGTGTATACAGTAAGCAGATTCAAATGGATACAATTTGCAGTAGTTATCTGGAGATAATGAGGCATGTACAGGATAGATTAGTGTAGAGAGCTGCATCAAGAGAGTCTTTGGACTGAGGACCACAACAGCCAGCTGTTGTGTGTGTGTGTGTGTGTGTGTGTGTGTGGTGCACAGACATGTGTGTCAGAATGTATATTTATAAAACTATCAGTACCTTAAGAACAAAGATTTCTCCTGTTGTCCTATTTATATCAAATTTGCTGTTGGCTGGATTATCAGGATCAATTCCTTGACCTGTCAAGAAGTAGACAATATTCTGTGGTCGATCTTTATCACCATCAGTTGCTGTGACCTGTTGAAATACCAGACTGGTAAATGAATGTGACCAATAAAGCCTACAGAAGGAACACTTATTGCATCAAAAACACATTTTTCAGAAATGTTAAGCTGAGAGTCTCTTCAGAAGTTATATAATCAGCTATTATATTGTTACTTCTAGTCAATAAATGGTGCTGTTGATACTTTAACATGTACCAGTATTTATCTTTGATATGTGTTATTTTCCTGTTACCTGTAAACTATTGGTTTCATATTCAGTTTAAATACTTCCGTTTTATAGCATTATTTGTTTTTGTTCAATTAGTATGATCACAGTGGATACTTCTGATGAATTTAAAACACGTGAACATCAAATTATTCCTACATTTCATTGAGCAACTATAAAAATCATCATTCGTCTTATTTCCCATCTTATTTATCTCCGCCTCAGTGATAAAACTACACAACAAACACACTGGATTAAAAACACACCTAAAGTTTTGTACTTAATTCCCTGCTTTGAAGTCATTAAGCTGACTCCATGGCAGTCCAATCGAAATTGTTTTTTGAAATGGGTTTTAGATTTTATATTATGCTCAAAATATTTCTCTCAAAATAACATTTTCAACAGCAGGGAAATAAAAAAGAAATGAATTAATACAGAAAGAATTATTGTAAAAAATTTACTCAGGTAAAATGAGAAAATCTTAGCTACATTAATTATACTAGTTTAAAAATGTTAACAACACACATTGTTAGTTGGACCATGCTTTTAAACAAAATAAAGAAATTCTACTGGTGTAGTTTCTGTGTCGATGAAACACAGGAAGCATGCAGCAAATGAATTTAAATTATATCATGCTGCACATGCTCTGCCAACTTAACACAGAAGAACTCCTTTTTGCAGGTTTTATGGATGACAAAATTTTTTAAATCTGGCTGGTTCATGCTAAATATCTTAACAAGAATATATGTATAACCACTACAGAAATCATTCAATTTTAAATTACAGATTTGAAGAGCAACATTCTACAAAAACATTTCCCCAATGATACAATATTTATGCTATCAAGAACATGCAAATATGCATATACCTCATTTTTAGCATGAATTCTGAAAAGTGATGAATGTATGAATTATATTAGACACATTCCATTCCAAGTGTATTGTATAGTCACACCAAAAAGACAAATAATACAATGAAGCTCTAAACAGGAAAGCCAATTTTAAGTGAAATAATTACTGATTAATCATATGCAGATTTTTTATATTTAATGATGAGTATGACTGATAGTATTCACAATCTGTATTAAAATCTGCAGATAAGCTCTGAAATTAACAATAACAAAAGAAATGTAGAAAAACTTCTAATTGTTGTGTGACAAAAATTGACCCTCACAGACAACAGTACCTAGTTGATAGAAACCAGGGCCTTCCTCATGTAGTGAAAAACAGGACAAGGGTGGGGTAGTTAGGAATATATGAACATTAAATTGGAACATCACTCAGAATGCTTACAAAATCAAGACTCTGGAGAATCTACAACTAGCGGTTCTTTCATTTCAAAAAAAGATAATAAAGGGTTGGAAGAAATAATAATATTCATGGATTACACAAAGTGCCACCCTGGATGGTGGATCAAAGGAGTGACTGCAGGACAGTAAAAACACTTTTCAAGCGATTGGCGACTTTCTGGGGTAAAGCACTTATGGTCTTGTTGTCATATATTTTCTTTCCTTGGAAAATTAAAGGCTTCTAGTCCGAAAAGTTAATGTATTTATCAATTGCTGTTTTTGAGAAGAAGTATGCAGCTAAATATTAAATAGGAAGTCTTGTATGTTATATTACACATTCTCTTTTCCCCTCTTCTCATCTTGTGTGTTCTTTCTCAGACTTATCACTTCGTATCAGAATTATTATTTTTCATTTACTCCTCCACATCTATAATTTAAAATGAAAATAGGAAAAAGAAAGAAAGATGGTAGAGAAATCACACAGACAAAAGAAGAGAAGCTTTTGTAATGAAGTGCTACAGAATAATGATGAAGACTGGAGGAGTAAATCAGATACCTCACACAGAGGTGCTGAATCAAGCTGATGGGCAAAGATCTTCATGGCACAACTTGACTAAAAGACGGGATACGGTGACAGGGGATCTTCTGAGGTATCAAGGTATATCATAGTTAATTTGGCAATGGAAGGAAGTTTAGGAGGTAAAAATTGTAGAGGGAGATCATGGCTTGACTACATTAAACAGACTGAAGAGGATGTAAGTTGTCGTAGTTGTGCACAGATGAGGCTTGCACAGGGTAGACTAGCATAGAGAAATGAATCAACTCAGTCTTCAGATTGAAGACCACTGCACACATATGACATTGTAAAAATTAAGACTGGACTAATCCCATTCTGAACTTTAGAGTCGTGTAGTGTTTTTCCAATAATTATACAGAGGATACAAATATTGGTTGGTTTTTCGTAATAAGTGGTCATATTCAAAAGTTATTTACAAATTTGATTATTAAGAATAATGCATTTTTATTTGCTGCGTATTTGCTTCAGAGGTTACTGCAGAATATCAGAATATGAGCACCTTGTTGACACCAAGTGAAATTTATAATGGCTTATGTAGTGTTGGAATATGTGAAGGAATTTTCATTTCATTATGAATACTTTATGACATGAACCTATCATTAACAGTCACAGGCTGGACAAAACTGCCTGACCCAGTCTCCGTTACTTTCTTGGTCCACCTCTATTGTCTCTTGGTCAGTATTGAACCAAAGATTTTGGGATTCTTATATCATTCATTTGCTGAAAATATGAGTACCATTTCTGCTGTACTGCTTTGTTGTATCTTAACAATGATTCAACATTAAATGTCTTGCAAATTTCTTCATTCCTAATGCCACTTCTTCTTGTATATCCCTTCATGGCTGTCAAAACGGTGTTTCAGCAGCTTGTATTTTTGTATCTTTGCAGTAGCCTATGCTTTACATCCATATATTTTAGAACAGACACTACCACTGTGTCATAGATTCTCAAATAAAACAACACTACCCAAACAGAAAGGGAAAAGAACACATGAAGTAAGTTAATATTTTTCATGTGCAATGCATCCTACCTTTCAGAAGCAGGTATGCGGAATAATTTCAAATGAGTAAACTCCTGATTTTGTAAAGAATCGAACACACATGTATAAAAGAGCTTCAAACTACTGAATATTTTACAAATGCAATACCTTCTTAAAAATCTGGCCTTAAGCATGCAAGTGACAAAGAAGATGCTAACTGCTCTCATTATCAAACACTGATTGAGTATATTCTAGGTAATTTGTGCTCCATTTTAAGCAAAAGCTGGTTTTTCATGCATGTCCTGAGCTATGTGTCATATATTGTAATTTCGCAGGTATATCCAGTGGTATTCGTGGATACTGTCTGCAAAATGTGCTGCAAATACAGTTAGTAGCGAAGAAGTAATAAATTAAAATTTTATGCTTCATGTGACGGTTTGACTGTCCGAACAGCGAAAATGTACGAGATGGTGTAGTGAGAAGTACTGCCTCTGAATTTTTTGTTATGATCTCAATATCGGTTGATGTATTTGATATCTTTGATATGACTCGGTTGACTTTCTCGGTTCACTGACGCAAGTTGTATCTCTCTGCCGCTAGGGGGCATCACAAAATGATGAAGGAAAAAACGTTAATCACTTACTACATTTTCGCCATTAATGCAGTAAAACTGCTGCATCAGGTAATACTTATAATTTATTATTTCTTTACTACTACCTATGTTCACGACACATTTTGCAGACAGTGTTCATACACACCACTGAATGTACTCGCACCTGAAAAATTATATCATTGTACGACTCACAGTTCAGGAGACGCGTGAAAGACTAGCTTTTACTTAAAACGGAGCGCATTTTACCAAAAACACACTCACCCCGTATTTGGCAATAAGAGCACTTGGTGACTTCCAACAAACTTTAAACAACTTTTCAAACGGTTTTAAAGTGTTTTCTCGCTAACATCCACTTAAAGTAATGAAAGGAAAGGAATTTATAGCTAACTAAACGTTCGTTGTTGATGAGATAAAATTATGGTTTTGCGTCTAAGGTGTAAAGGTATTAAGTGGATAACTTCAAATATTTGAGCACATTAACTCATTTGTAATCATACGTTTGAAGCTAATTTATACACTGGAGTTCTATTCTTTAAAGAATCGCAGGTGAGGACTTACTGACTGGCTTCTTCATCAACACTGAATTGGATTTTACCAAAATTACTTTGAACTTCTGTCAGTACAATACAGGTAGCAAAGTAGAGCTATCATCAAACCGAAGTTTGGTTTGATAACTGCAGTGTTTTCCTAGCCTTGGTCCTTCCTCCAATTTGCAGACTAACTTATCCAGCCAGTTGTAGGGGAACTACAGTTTGAAATGAACTCTGAACACACTGCATCTCCGCAATTTTCGCATTAACACATCATTACCAGAAGCAAAAGATGCGATGGCGTACAGGTAACATCTCACGACCGACTGAGGCTCGAACTGCAAACCTTTAGTTTTTGCAGCCTGGCACCTGCCTAGTATATACATGTATGGGTGGAAAATCGGAAGTGAGTTTTAGTTTTCTTTTGCGGAAACATTACACCTTTGTAATAATACCATCTGTACTTTTATATTCCGTGACGGTATCACAATATGTTTCACCTGTTCCGGAGGACATCCCACCTTTTATAAGATTTCGACATGAAACTACTGTAATTACTCCCTTATCGAGCTGACTTTGTTCTTTCTCTGTTCCGTGAATACGTACTCCGCGATTCTGTCAGAGCAGTTATTAATTTAATGACCCACAATGAAAGTATCATCGCTTTTTCACCAAGTTCTCAAAAGATCTTAAGTCGTGCAGAAAACATGTAACCTGTAGCAAAGGAAAGTCCAAGATTTCACTCCTTTGAGGGACTGCCGCATTCGTCGTACAGATTTCTTACCGTGTAGGATTAGCATAATAAGGACTGATGTGAACGACTGCTTAACTTAGCAGGAAGTGTTAATCTGAGCCTCAGACTGGACCAGAGGCTATTTTAATTTTGGGTCGTCACATAATAATCACCAACATTCATAGTGCAATCAATTAAGTTTGATCTGGTGTACTCAATATACATTCTCATTCTGTTTACGTCGTAAACGAGAAAAATATATGTTCTCTATGAGCGGTATCAGTTCTACGTTTCTTTTCTCCCTGACTTTTTATTTCGGGAGCCTTTTTAATTAACTTCCTTCTTAAGCTCATACTCTTCCTTCGCTTGAAAGGAATTTCATTAACTTGCTTGCTGTTCTTTCTTTAATTTCCTTGTTTCTGTATTTATCAAGGTAAATAAGTCGTATCCAACATTATGTAATCCTGTTTTAATACAGTCATTTTGTTTTCCTTATTATATCACATTGATACTGGTGAAAATACTCAACAGTAAACACTCTTTATTTATTGCATGATGTCGTCCGCGTAGTTACTCCACATCAAACGAAGTATTTACCAGGAAGCAGAATCTTTCCTTTCTGCCCAGATCTGCGCATTTCACATTGCTCTGCTTTACGAAGTTCGTCTGTAAATCACCTGTATTGGCAATTACAGTGTTATCACTTGTGAAAATTAAATTCTGAAAACACTTGTGTCAGTTAAGGCAATAAGAATATTTTGTTAGTCCATTGTCCGCGTATCCCGAGGTTCTGAACACACAAATTAAGAACTGATTATATGAATCGTATAAGTTTGCATTCTGTGTCCTTTCATGCGTTTTTTAAATACCATGAATTTTTTTACCAGGGGCGTTTCTCTAGCGACGTGTGCATTAGTTTTATTTGAAATTTCCCAGTGCACTGATATCGTCAAGTGCCTCGTTTGATTTTATTTTATTTCTTGGAATTTCTTTTAGAATAAGTGTGCTTTCTGTGCAGCCTATAGCAGCTTTAGCTGTTCTCTAGATAAACTTGTTCCGTTTAGTCAGGAGTTTAAATAAGCCATTTCTTTTTATTACGCCTACGTTTTACATATTACATACTGAATTCAATCGCCTACGCCCGTTAGTGTAGCTTTGTTCAGTAACGTAAGAAGTTGGCCTCGGTTTTCATTTATCATTTTACTTGTAGACCTTCAAAGCCTATTCATTTGTCATTTCCTTATTTCCTGGCTATCTACTTTTTCTGCTTCTAGTTTTCTTGCGAAATTGTATTCCATCCTTGTCATCTCTATCAACTACAACATCTCTACGAGAGGTGTTGTAGTTACTTGAACATACATATTTCCCTGTTTTTTCTGTATTCAGTGACTGCAAGATACGGATAAGCCTGTACTGTCGTAATTATATTCGTTTTGTATTTCTAAGAAAATTTTCTTTGGTCTTCTCCAATAACCTAAAAAGTAACTACTCTCCACATGCAAGTCATGGAATGACTTATAATACAGTGACACACATTCCATCATCCACTCTCTTGCGTAAGAAACATTTCTTCTAAAATTACTGGAATCAGATGTTTGGCCGTTCCAAATATCTTGTCCTCTTCATTCCTTGCTTTCATACAAGTTTCTCAATGTCCAATTATTTTGTCTTACCTACACAGTCCACCACTCTTCAATCCCAGTACTCTTATAGACCTTTTAAAAGGGTTCGGGGTGGTAAGGGGGCGGGGGAGGAGGAAGGAAGCTCCTCCCAATTAATAACACGCGCGCGCAGAGGGGAGGAGCTCAAAAGATAACAAATGCGCCCACCTTCAGGTAGGCATATGGATTCGGATCAGAGTGGTACATCGTTTTAATGTATCACATGAGGTATTTGAGAGTTAGTTATGTCTAATATATAATGCAAATTCTACCTGGAGGTACTGACAAACGAGGTTCTAGGAATTTAAATTAAAAAATATATAGATGTATAACAGGGGAAACTGATTGATTGGCTTAACAACTTCAGCCTAGACCACTGGACGTGGAAACATGAATTTAGGAGGGAATATTCTCTGTGTGACGTAGGTGATCGCTATGAAAGGATTTAAGGAAAATTCGAACTCTTAAGAGGTGAAACACGAGTTCAAAGATTTTTGCGGGATTTATGCACAACCTAAAGCATTGGTCCTAGAGATATGAAATTTAGAGGGAATATTTGTTCTTTATCTTATCCGCCCAATGATAAAACGCTGTAAAATTGTACCCCTAAAGGGCAAGAACGGGTATCAACTCGTGGAGCGCTGAGTCGATTTTGTTTGGCTTTCCATTGAGGTGGCAATTCTGCGTGCAGGCGATCACGTGACGTGTGTTGGGTTAAAGGGGCGCATAATGGTATGCCTGTTGACCTGCAACGCATCCGACTGTCGCGCAGTGTATGCCCCACCACACAGGCGTTAGCACGGAAAAAATTCGTTCGGCTGTTGCCGCCCAGCTGCGTTAAGTAAACAAAATTGAAGTACATTTCTTGATGGTTCTTAAGTTGGAATGTAAACGGGCGTGGTAGGGTAAGAAGACAAACTCCAAGGCACAAGAGAAAGTAATTGTTGTGTAATAAGGGGCTAGTTTCACAGTGATTATTTTTTAAAAGCTTTATTGCCCATAATAGCAAAAATCTCGAGAGAAGTCAGTGATTTTACGAGTGCGTTATTTGTCCCACGTAAACGTCGCCGCGACGATTTTTATGGACTTTTGTCACAGATGAAATATTTGAACACTTCAGTGAACAAACAAATATTTGTGCTGCACAAATGCCATTGGTTTCGACCAAGAAAGTATTTTGAAAAATTCAGTTCCTAATGAGGTGAAATCAGTATTCAATTTTTGTGTGTGCCGGGAGGGGTGGTGGGGGACGGGGTGACGTGTCTTCGATTTGGCAACTCGATGCCAAGCCCAAACCACCGGTCCTATAAACAATAAGTTTGGAGCGAATACAGGACCCACAGCAAAAGAATTTTTTAAAATTCAACCGATGATTTGGTAAGATGGGTATGAAATGCAAACCAAAAATTCCATTCCACAGCTCTCGTGACAGAGAAATAACAGTGCGAGCTACACTGTGCCTCATTAGAGGAAAATAATTTACGTACCAACAAAGGTGCAGCCGGTGGAAACGGAATAAGAAAAGCTGACTCTCGTGATGAGATAACTTTAAGTGGCAAACTGCCTGGTTATCCCTTTCCTTTGAAAAGTTTCGCATTCAGAAAATGGCTGGGGTTGTGCATGGACAAACGGCCAGTTGGGTTTCAAAAAACTGTAATGAATTTTCTGTTACATCACATGATAACAGTGATAAATACAGCTATACTACCCCTAACGCCCTTCTGTAACTTCCATTGCGAAGGCGGGAATACTACTAGTAAAGGATATGGCGTATAAATTGAGAGTAAATCGAAGAAAGACGAAAGTAATGAGAAGCAGATGTGAACAGTAAGAAACTTAACATCAAAACTGCTGATCAGGAAGTAGTTAACGAAATCTGCTGCCGGCCGCGGTGGTCTCGCGGTTCTAGGCGCGCAGTCCGGAACCGCGCGACTGCTACGGTCGCAGGTTCGAATCCTGCCTCGGGCATGGATGTGTGTGATGTCCTTAGGTTAGTTAGGTTTAAGTAGTTCTAAGTTCTAGGGGACTTATGACCACAGCTGTTGAGTCCCATAGTGCTCAGAGCCATTTGAACTATTTGAAATCTGCTACCTAGGCAGCAAAATAACCCATGAGGGACGGAGCAAGGAGGGTATAAAAAGCAGCCTAGTAAAGGCAAAACTGGGCATTCCCGACCAAGAGAAATCTACTAGCGTCAAACATAGGCCTCAATTTGAGGAAAAAATTTCTGAGAATGTACGTTTCGGGTGTATCATTGTATGCTAGTGAAACATGGACAGTGGGAAAACTGGAATGGAAGAGAGTTGAAGCATTTGAGATGTGGTGCTACGGAAGAATGTTCAAAATTAGGTGGCCTGATACGGTTATTATACAACCTGCAATAGCTTCAAATACCACACGCAAGATTTTCATGTTCTCATGTTCGCTGCACACAAACTGTTAGTCCTACAGAAAAAAATGAATAGGACTTTTTTTTAGGAAATTTAATGTAGTTAAGCTCGTGGTCTTGCGGTAGCTTTCTCGCTTTCCGCGCACGGGGTCCCGGGTTCGATTCCCGGCGGGGTCAGGGATTTTCACTGCCTCGAGATGACTGAGTATTGTTGTGTCCTCTTCATCATCATCATTCATCCCCATTACGGTCGCAGGAAGGCAATGGCAAAAATTCAAATGGCTCTGAGCACTATGGGACTTAACATCTGAGGTCATCAGTCCCCTAGAACTTAGAACTACTTTAAACCTAACAAACCTAAGAACATCACACACGTTCATGCCCGAGGCAGGATTCAAACCTGCGACCTACCGGTCTCGCGGTTCCAGACTGAAGCGCCTAGAACCGCTCGGGCACACCGGCCGGCTTAAGGCAATGGCATTGTATGTCCTAGCAATGACTAAGACCTTGCCTAGTCGGGGGTGCGGGTCTCCCGCGTCGTCCCCTACGCTCCTCGGATTATGGGACCTCATCATCATCAACGTAGTTAAACTTTTTACTTAGATTTTTTTCGCTAGAGGCTGTAGTTTTCGAATTATTCAAGAAAAATGAACAAAAGTGGCCATCAAATGTGTTTTTGTTGAATAACCCGAAAAACTATGGCCTTCAGCGAAAACGAATCCCAGTACAAAATTTAACATTAAATTTCGTACAATAAGGTCTTATTTATTTTTTCTATAAGAACCATGGATCTTGCAGTTGGTGGGGAGGCTTGCATGCCTCAGCGATACAGATAGCCGTACCGTAGGTGCAGCCGCAACGGAGGGGTATGATTGACTGATCTGGCCTTGTAACACTAACCAAAACGGCCTTGCTGTGCTGGTACTGCAAACGGCTGAAAGCAAGGGGATACTACAGCCGTAATTTTTCCCGAGGGCATGCAGCTTTACTGTATATCATGGAGAGCTGCATCAAACCAGTCTCAGGACTGAAGACCACAACAAGAACATAAGAATATCGGATCGCGCATTGAGAGCGAGATAATATGAAAATCTCGCGAGTGGCATTCGAAGGTGCTACGGGTTGCATAAGACCTAGCAGTAGGGGCAGCTGAATCACGCTGTATACATATTTGAGCTCGAAGTTAACGGAATAAACAAGTTTCTTCTTTGTTGCCAAACAGTTTGACTTTAGACATCAAATGAAGGCTTCAACCTGTAATTCTGGGCAAACGAAATCAACGAAGATAAGTACATCCACGGGAGTTGTGGAGTTGCGTGTCTACTTATGTAAGGGGGAGGTTAGACCACGGTATAGTTGGAATGTATGAAGAAATGCGTAGAACGGTGCTCGCTGAAGCACCAGCTATTCCCTCGGCGTGTAGCTACTGTACTACGGTATCCAACACCCAGCGGCCGCGGCCGCGCCCGCAGATTACTCCACCACCAGCTAACGAGAAGGCAGCGGCGCCAGATGCCTGACCTGGAGCAGTCTGTAGGGATGCGGACCCGAGAACTCCTCCTGCAGGGATGCCTCGTACAGTGTCGCATTGAACACCGGCGGGAGGTCGTTGACATCGTTCACGTGGATTACCACCTTAGTCGATTGCTCATTTAGGCTGTCAGACGCCACCAGAGTCAGTTCATACTACAAACAAATCAAATGAAGCCATGCCAATAAACAAAAGTCATACATGCAGCATTCAAGTATGCCGTATGGTATCTCTGTCATGCTGGGACAGGCAGGATACATGCTGCTTAGCGTTTCTGACATGAAAACAAAGGACAAAAATAACAAACGCAGGCATAAGGGCAAAAGTAAGGCGCATTACTCAGCAAGGGTCACCGAGTGCCATTTATATCTCTCTTATTAATTTTACATCGTTACTATACGCACGTAATATCTGATATTCGCTCAGTACTTACCTTTAAACAAAAACATTAAACTTCCTTTTGATGCAGACGCAATTCCCAGTGGACGAGTTTTATCACGCGATTCAATAGGAGAGGCATAGTTCTCACAGAATATCTGTAGTGTATCATAAGTAATTGCGTAAATGCAGACAACTGGAGGTACATGATACCAGTAGCAAAAAAGTCTCAGTAAACATGAGCTACAAAAGGAGTCCCTGAAGAGCTATGAGCACTACATCTTCGATACTGTGAAATAAATCTCTTTTACTGCAAGCTCTTTACTTTCCATATTTTGGGAGGACGTAGTACGAACCAAAACAAGAAAAATGTCTACATCTACAGTTACATGATTACTCTGCAATTCACATTTAAGTGCTTGGCAGAGGGTTCATCGAACCACAATCGTACTATCTCTCAACCATTCCACTCCCGAACAGCACGCGGGAAAAACGAACACCTAAACCTTTCTGTTCGAGCTCTGATTTCTCTTATTTTATTTTGATCATCATTCCTACCTATGTAGGTTGGGCTCAACAAAATATTTTCGCATTCGGAAGAGAAAGTTGGTGACTGAAATTTCGTAAATAGATCTCGCCGCGACGAAAAACGTCTTTGCTTTAATGACTTCCATCCGAAATCGCTTATCGTATCCGCCACACTCTCTCCCCTACTACGTGATAGTACATAACGAGCTGCCCTTTTTTTGCACCCTTTCGGTGTCCTCCGTCAATCCCACCTGGTAAGGATCCCACACCGCGCAGCAATATTCTAACAGAGGACGAACGAGTGTAGTGTAAGCTGTCTCTTTAGTGGACTTGTTGCATCTTCTAAGTGTCCTGCCAATGAAACGCAACCTTTGGCTCGCCTTCCCCACAATATTATCTATGTGGTATTTCCAACTGAAGTTGTTCGTAATTTTAACACCCGCGTACTTAGTTGAATTGACAGCCTTGAGAATTGTACTATTTATCGAGTAATCGAATTCCAACGGATTTCTTTTGGAACTCATGTGGATCACCTCACACTTTTCGTTATTTAGCGTCAACTGCCACCTCCCACACCATACAGCAATCTTTTCTAAATCGTTTTGCAACTGATACTGGTCTTCGGATGACCTTACTAGACGGTAAATTACAGCATCATCTGCGAACAACCTAAGAGAACTGCTCAGATTGTCACCCAGGTCATTTATATAGATCAGGAACAGCAGAGGTCCCAGGACGCTTCCCTGGGGAACACCCGATATCACTACAGTTTTACTCGATGATTTGCCGTCTATTACTACGAACTGCGACCTTCCTGACAGGATATCACGAATCCAGTCGCACAACTGAGACGATACCCCGTAGGCCCGCAGCTTGATTAGAAGTCGCTTGTGAGGAACGGTGTCAAAAGCTTTCCGGAAATCTAGAAATACGGAATCAACTTGAGATCCCCCGTCGATAGCGGCCATTACTTCGTGCGAATAAAGAGCTAGCTGCGTTGCACAAGAACGATGTTTTCTGAAACCATGCTGATTACGTATCAATAGATCGTTACCTTCGAGGTGATTCATAATGTTTGAATACAGTATACGCTCCAAAACCCTACTGCAAACCGACGTCAATGATATAGGTCTGTAGTTAGATGGATTACTCCTACTACCCTTCTTAAACACTGGTGCGACCTGCGCAATTTTCCAATCTGCAGGTACAGATCTATCGGTGAGCGAGCGGTTGTATATGACTGCTAAGTAGGGAGCTATTGTATCAGCGTAAACATGGGTTCTAAAGTGCATACCTTAAGAGCTATGAGCATTCGTTCAGTAGAAGAGATGTGCTTCACAGTAGCGAAGATAATGAAGTACTCATGGCTCTGAAGGTATGGCATTCAGAGCCAATGTCTTGCTTTGGACCAATCTACCACCTCTCAAAATATGAAAAGCAGACAGCTTGCAGTGGAAGATATTTGCATCACAGCATCGAAGATGAAAAAGTGTTCATAGCTCTTTAGATATGCGTTTCAGAGCCCATGTTTACTGAGCCTTTTGCTTCTAGTATTGTGTACTTTCAACACATGCATTTACGACAGTTATGATGCGACCTATACACAGATTCTAACGAACGATACACAAAAACGTCAATGGACTACAGAGCGATTCTTGAGGAATACATTAAGGGTAGGAAACCACGTACAGAAACATCACAAACGAGGCTATAGCGGGTTAAGTCGCCTGAATTAACGCCACCCAGGCAGCAGCAAGCTTGAGCTTACGTGCTGATGGACTCTCAAGCGAAACTGCTCGCAATGGGCTTGACAGTACAGTACTCATTACGTTTGACAGCTTCGAACGCGTCCTCCGCCTATGTTAAAACAACTGGGCGACTTTCTGGGCCAGGTTCCTGTCATTAGTTTGTTGCTGATGATACTCTCCATAATCCCTCAAAGGTGATCGGTACCATTTTGTTACACCGTGTTCAGAAAAAAGTTCATGTATGTTAATGGACGCATGTGTCTGTCCCAACATTATCTGATTCGCAAATGACGCTGCAGAGATGAAACAGCCTAGCTACCCTAGGTAAAGCGGTAGGAATAGGAAGGCAGTGACGTGCAAAAATAATCTAAAATGTCCGCTACTCATATCGAATCCATTGTTTTCATGTGTCACTAGTATTTTCGTCGAATAGAACGAACAAACTGTGTGTAATTTTTTGAAAACAGTAGTGTATGAGGTAGTTCGTAATGGATTTGGAACGATTGTTTCTCTCACGGGTAACTTTGCGTTGCTTGCTCTAGTGTGGGTACACCCATGAATAACTTATTATTTCTCCTAGAACAGATATTAAAATGTCATTTTGACACAGTGCGTAGAGCTATGGACGCTAGAAAATGGAGTGCCAAATGGAGAAATTGGAACAGTTCCAACATACGAGGTGCGGCTAGAAAAAAACCGGACTGATGCTGGAAAAAACATTTATTTACAATTATTTACAATTTCATGTTATCTCCTTCAATGTACTCTCCTCCTCGGTCTCTACACCGCTCCATACGAATTTTCCACTGTTCATAGCAATGCTGCAGATCATTTTCGGTAAGTCCATACATTACTTCCGTCGCTTTTTCTTTTACTGCTTCAACAGTCTCAAATCTAGTTCCTTTCAAAGCTGACTTGACTTTAGGGAAAAGAAAAATGTCACAGGGGGCCAACTCAGGTGAGTAGGGTGGATGATCTAAGATGGGAATGTTGTGTTTTGCCAAAAACGTCCTCACTGACAACGCACTGTGAGCTGGGGCATTGTCTTGGTGAAGGATCCATGACTTTTTTCTCCACAAATCGTTCCGTTTTCTCCGTACTCGCTCACGTAGGGTAGCCAGGACGCTAATGTAGTAATGCTGATTCACTGTTTGTCCCTCTGGTACCCAATCAATGTGCACAATCCCTTTGATGTCAAAAAAAAACAATCATCATTGCCTTGAATTTCGATTTTAACATTCGTGCTTTTTTTTGTCGTGGAGAACCAGGAGTTTTCCAATGCATCGATTGGCGTTTAGTTTCGGGATCGTAAGTAAAAAACCACGATTCATCGCAAGTAATAACATTTTGTAAGAAGGTGGGATCACTTTCAATGTTTTCCAGGATGTCAGAACAAATTATTCTTCGGCGTTCCTTCTGTTCAATTGTGAGACACTTTGGAACCATTTTTGAACACACTTTGTTCATGTTGAAACTTTCATGAAGAATCTGCCTAACACTTTCCTTGTCAACTTCTGTTAACTCAGACACTGCTCTGATTGTTAAACGGCGATCTTGTCGAACAAGTTTACCAATTTTTTCAATGTTTGCATCAGTTTTTGCTGACAATGGTCTGCCAGTGCGAGTGTCATCACTGGTGTCTTCGCGGCCATCTTTAAATCGTTTAAACCACTCAAACACTTGTGTTCGCGATAAACAATCATCTCCGTACACTTGTTGTAACATTACAAACGTTTCACTTGCAGATTTTCCTAGTTTGGAACAAAATTTGATGTTAACACGCTGTTCTTTCTGTACACTCAACATTTTCCGACGCACAGACAAAACGTCAACTACTTAAAACAGACGCCACGGGCAGACTGAGTGCAGGAGGCAGATGAAACTCGAGCAGCAGGCGGAGCGAGAGTCACGTGACAGGCCACGCGACTTTCAGCCTTATTGCATTCGTTTTATTGTTTCACCAGTACTAGTCCGGTTTTTTTCTAGCCACACCTCGTATTCTCCTGTTGGAGTTCACCAGAGGCGTGACAGCAGCGAAGGCAGCTAGGAACATTTGCGCCGTGTATGGAGAGAATGCCACTGGACAGAGCACGGCAAAAAAGTGGTTTTCTCGTTTTAAGGAAGACAGTCTTGACGTTAGTGACTCTCCACGTTCAGGAAGACCTTCAGTGTTTGACTGAAGATCATTTAAACGCATTAATCCACAATGATCCACGTCACAGTACTCGGTAACTCGCAGATGTAATAAACTGTGATTATTCCACAATCGTGTGGCTTTTGCAAGCAACGTGGAAGCTTCAAAAATCTGGTGCATGGGTACCGCATGCTCTAAGCCAAAAATCACAAACATCAGCGGGTGGCCTATAGGAGCATTTCTGCTTGCTCGTGATCAATTGGCTCGTGGAGAACACCGACCATTCCTGTCCAGCGCTGTTACGGGTGACGAGAAGTAGTGGCTTTATGCTAACGTAAAGAAGAGAAAGGAATGATTAAGGCCAAACAAAGCAGCAACTTTCCGTACAAAGACCTTCGCGCGTCCGTTGTTATGTATCTGGTGGAACAGCGGCTGTGTGGTGTATTACGAATTGCTCCCCCGAGATGTAACGATCACTTATGACATTTATTGTTAACAATTGAGACGTCTTGCAGACGCAGTTCAACAACAACGAGTGATGCTAATCCACGGTAACGGCCGCTCGCATTCTGCTAGACTGACAAAAAACGCTATACAGAAGTTGGGATGAGAAGTGATTCCGCACCCAACTTATTCACCTGTTCTTGTGCCCTCAGATTTTCACCTTTTCCGCTCTCTATCGAACGGCCTTCAAGGAACTTCCTCTCTGGATGAAAATACGTTCCGAACATGGCTCGAGGAATACTTTGCCTCAAAACCAAGTGATTTCTACAGTCGCGGTATGGAAAGGTTACTCCGGAATTAACAGACTGTTGTAAATAGAGTGTGTATAGGAGAATACATTATTGATGACAAAAGTCTCTGATACGTGTATCTGCTGTGTTTATTAAACTTATGCAGCAACCCAATATACACGTAATTAAGTTCGTCCAGAACCGCCAGAGTGCGAGTACTGTCCGAACTTTTTTCCTTCATCTTTATGATGAGTATGGTGTGGACACTCCCGTATTGTAAGATGACAATAGTCGTGTTCACAAGGCTGTAAGCAAACATTCTGGTCCGACGAAAACTCTGATACCGTATCCTACCTCATTTGACCCTCTAAGTCACCCCATTTCAGTCGCATAGAAAATGTCTGGGACTATCTGCGACAGCGGGTGAAACGTAGCAGTCAACATCCTTACAATCTGGTACCCCTGCGGGACCTAATCATGAATGAGTGTCCTCAACTGGATATGGACTACCTGAACATATGGCTCTCTTCCCTGGCAAATTGGAGCCATCATCAAAGTTAGAGTCGGTATTACTCGACAGTGGCGTGATGTTTCCTGTGAATGTGCTTATACGAGAGCTTTTCGGAAAGCAAGGCCCGATCTGTCACGAAATGGATACCACTGTAAATATCAAAAATGTTTTATTTGCAACAGTTAGCTACACTTTCCAGCTAATTCTCTACATAGTCGCCGCTCCGACTTAGACATTTCTCGTATCGTTGTTCCAACTATCCAACATCCTCGTCATAGAAAGCAGCCGCCTGTGCTTTTCCCCCCAGTTCTGTTCGCTGGTCTACAGCTCGTTGTCTGTGCGAAAATGTTATCTTCATAGAAAGCGGTTCACATGAGCAGAGATGAAACTCAGGGGAAACCAATTATGTGTTGTATTGTCGGTGATCAAACACTTACCATCGAAAACTCTGCAGGAGTATCATCTACATCTATACTCCGCTAGCCACCAAAGCGGTGTGTGGCGAAGGGCACAATTCGCGCCAAAGTCATATCCCCCCCCCCCCCCCCCCCTATGTTCCACTCGCGGATCGCGCGAGGGAAAAACGACTGTCTGAACGCTTCAGTACGAGCTCTTATTTTATCTTTGAATGATGATCATTACGCGGTTTGAAAGTTGGTGGTAATAATATATGCTCTACATCCTCGGCGAAGATTGGATTTCGGAATTTAGTGAGCAGCCCCTTCTGTTTAGCACTTCGTCTATCTGCAAGTCTGTCCCACTTCAAACTTTCTATGAGATTTGTAACGCTCTCGCGATGGCCAAATGTACCAGTCACGAATCTTGCCGCTCTTCTTTGGACCTACTCAATCTCTTGAATCAGACCCAACTGGTAAGGGTTCCATACAGACGAACAATACTCTAAGACTGGACGAACTAACGTATTGTAAGTTATTTCCTTTGTTGAAGGACTGCATCGCTTCAGGATTCTACCAATAAACCGCAATCTAGAGTTCGCCTTACCCGTTACTTGTGCAATCTGATCATTACATTTGAGATCATTTCGAATAGTCACACCCAGATACTTGACTGACGTTACCGCTTCCAAAGACTGATCATTTATTTTGTACTCATACATGAATGGAGATTTTCGCCTTGTTATATCTTTATTTCCCTTCAGAGTGCGGCCGACAATTGGCATTAAGAAAGAAATGTATGATAATTGTGGTGTCACCGCCAGACACCACACTTGCTAGGTGGTAGCTTTAAATCAGCCGCGGTCCATTAGTACATGTCGGACCCGCGTGTCGCCACTGTCAGTAATTGCAGACCGAGCGCCACCACACGGCAGGTCTAGAGAGACGTACTAGCACTCGCCCCAGTTGTACGACGACTTTGTTAGCGACTACATTGACGAAGCCTTTCTCTCATTTTCCGAGAGACAGTTAGAATAGCCTTCAGCTAAGTCCATGGCTACGACCTAGCAAGGCGCCATAAACCATTTCAAGATAGAGTCTCACTTGTATCATCAAGAGTGCTGTATACAAATGATGGAATAAAGTTAAGTATTCTAGCAGCTACGTACTTTTCTTTATAGCATTCATTACGTATCCTGTTTCAGACCTATCTCTAGCCTGCGTCAGTAACGCGTGCCTTTCGGCTACTTCCGTGTGGCGTAGCTGTCTTGTTACGCCACAACAATAATTACGTTATGTGAGGTTGCATGAAATCAGGCGAAATCTCTCGGCAGGCAGGCCACACTTGGAGGGAGACATTATTTTCTAGTCTTCTTTTCGTGCACACTGGGCGCTCAGAACTGAAAAGAGCGGCGTGACCCGATCGACGGGCGTACTAGAGACATATCTGTGCAAAGCTTCATCGGATTTTCACTGTGGTTTTCATTTAGCGCCCATTCGGACCCTACTTTTCGAATAGCCCTCGTATTTCTCAAGGTATTCTGCTGAATAAGTTAAAATAGGTCACCCCAAATATATAAAATTCCTGTTCTTGCCTATTAGAAGCTTGGGATGGGCAACTCTGGGTGATGAATCAGGTAGCCATAAAAAGAAAGTACGTTTCTGTAAGGTAAGTGGTATGTGAAACAATCCTAGTGCAGAAGAAAGTCTGCTTGTGGCTACTACTGAAAAAATAGAGTAGTTTAAAAACAGCTCCGGTGGTTCATGGCATGCAGTGACGCTTGCTGAGTAATGGCGGTGGTCGGGGGATGCGATGGGCAGGACCTGCAGCACGCGCTTTGGCAGGTTGCGGTCGTCCTCCTCGGTGATCTGCGTGCGGTAGGTCGGCCTCTCGAAGGCCGGCGGATTGTCGTTGACGTCCTTCACGTGGATCACCACCGTCGTGTAATTCTCCTTGAGGTTGTCCGAGGCCGCCAGGCGCAGCTCATACTGTCGGCAAAGCAAATGTGAGCGCGGGCCGCCGGCGGGGGTTCCCCCGCTGCCAAACTGCGCTGGCTAGCGCTGCGTGCCAAACATTACAACAGCATTCTATACACAATACACACACATATGAACTGATACAGTAACCAAATAGGCTGCGGCAGCGGAGGCGTGTTCACGTCGTTGCTGTACTTATCACACAACAATGGTGTCACTTCTGCTGTCATAAAGGTGGTATTACTGATTCTTTTGTACCACTCTCCTACGGGTGCCAAAAACAAGTACAGAGCAACCACCATATTAAGGACTATGCCCTTAATAGCAGATAGCTGTACTTACCACACAACAATGGTGTCACTTCTGCAGTCATAAAGGTGGTATATATCTGGGAGTATGCGTGCGGAACGATTTGAAGTGGAATGATCATATAAAATTAATTGTTGGTAAGGCGGGTACCAGGTTGAGATTCATTGGGAGAGTGCTTAGAAAATGTAGTCCAGCAACAAAGGAGGTGGCTTACAAAACACTCGTTCGACCTATACTTGAGTATTGCTCATCAGTGTGGGATCCATACCAGATCGGGTTGACGGAGGAGATAGAGAAGATCCAAAGAAGAGCGGCGCGTTTCGTCACAGGGTTATTTGGTAACCGTGATAGCGTTACGGAGATGTTTAATAAACTCAAGTGGCATACTCTGCAAGAGAGGCGCTCTGCATCGCGGTGTAGCTTGCTCGCCAGGTTTCGAGAGGGTGCGTTTCTGGATGAGGTATCGAGTATATTGCTTCCCCCTACTTATACCTCCCGAGGAGATCACGAATGTAAAATTAGAGAGATTAGAGCGCGCACGGAGGCTTTCAGACAGTCGTTCTTCCCGCGAACCATACGCGACTGGAACAGGAAAGGGAGGTAATGACAGTGGCACGTAAAGTGCCCTCCGCCACACACCGTTGGGTGGCTTGCGGAGTATGAATGTAGATGTAGATTACTGATTCTTTTGTACCACTCTCCTACGGGTGCCAAAAACAAGTACAGAGCAACCACCATATTAAGGACTATGCCCTTAATAGCAGATAGCTGTACTTATCACACAACAATGGTGTCACTTCTGCAGTCATAGCGGTGGTATTACTGATTCTTTTGTACCAGTCTCCCACGGGTTCCAACAACAAGTACAGAGCAACCACCAGAATAAGGACTATGCCCTTAATAGCAGATCTATCATGTAGCGGCAAAATATTAGTAAAAGAAGAACAATAGGCTCACGAGATCGCACCGATATTATCTTTAACGAGCACAACTAGTAGGTATAAAACGATCGTTTCCATCAACTATAAGTTCACGTGAAGTCGGCGAAGATGATAGAACTGTAAGCCACATTGTGATAAATACAGTTTAAATCAGATCTGGACAATTGCACGGGAGGGAAAAAGAAATTCACTCGTATGTCTTCTTACGCTAGTCAGTCTGTAAAAATTATGAAGATTACTAAAAAAAGTACATGTCACGCGACAAAGGCAAAAATATTAGAAAGAAAAATCACAAGAAAAATTTTTGGTCCAGTATCGGGTGTCTCTCATAAAAGCCGTCAGGTACATTTTATCTTATGTTTCGGCATATATTTGAAATTTCGCTTAGCTGGAGTCAGCCTAAACAAATACTGCTTATCAAATCTTTCAATGCAAAGCGTTGGATTGTTTCCCATTACAATCAAAATGATTAAAAACGAGATTTTAGAGCGATATTCGTTTTATCGATATTTATTAACATTTATTAACAGGAACAGTAAAACGGGAAGAGTAAACAGTACTCCAGCAGGGGCTGAGTAGCGCTGCTGAGTTCTTCGTTTTACTGTCCGTGTTAATACATATCGATAAAACTAATAACACACTAGAATAATTTGGTATCGCCGTAGCGAATGGGTACGTAAAATTCCACTTTAAAAATAATTTTGTACGTAACAGGGAATAAACTGATGCTTTCCTTTGAAAATTGCGCGAAGCATGAAACATGTGATGAGCATTAGTTGTTTGGGTCGACTCCATCTAAACACTGCATAAAAGAGATTCCAAATATCTGCCGAAACACCAGAGAAAATGCGTCTGACGACTTTTAGGGGGGGGGGGAGGGAAGAGGGGGGGAAGGGAGGGGGGGAGAGAGGGAGCGAACGACAAACAGTGAGGAAAAGACTAATATTCTTTCCACATTTTCACAGGATGAAGGAAACGAGATCGGCAAACAGATCTTCTAGTACCTCTGGGAAGCCGGCCGGTATGGCCGTGCGGTTCTAGGCACTTCAGTCTGGAACCGCGTGACCGCTACGGTCGCAGGTTCGAATCCTACCTCGGGCACGGATGTGTGTGATGTCCTTAGGTTAGTTAGGTTTAATTAGTTCTAAGTTCTAGGCGACTGATGACCTCAGAAGTTAAGTCGCATAGTGCTCAGAGCCATTTGAACCATTTTTGAACCTCTGGGAAAAGAAATTAACAAGCTTGATCTGAGAAGCTAACGAGTGAAGCTTTTCAATATGACGCCACTTCGGAGGCTTGAGTGTTAACTGCTTTGCTTGTTTGTATTTAAGCAACTTCTCTTTTCTCTGAAGTTTAGCCGGTCCAGACCTCACTACCTTGGAAATACCCGATATTTTCCCTAGATATCGAAACCGGCATCTCCACATTTGCAGTTAGCGACACTAACAATAAGACTACAGAGGCAGTCGGGTGTACATCAAAGTGAAACTGTGATCAAATTTAAAAACGCTCATCAGTGCACGCAGATATTACGTCCGCGATATGCCTAAACAATGTCTTCATCATGAATAAGTTTCACTTCTGTGATCGCGATAACCTCGTTTTCCGGGAACATTCTAACACGAAGTAGCGGTTGCCTACCACAAATGCAAAATCGAAATAACGAGAGGCTTTATCCGCTGCAGCTACTAAATTGCACTATTCATAGAGAAAGTTGGCAGTGTTCAGTTTACTTCAAGTAAAACAAAGTAATGTAACTCTGTGAAGCACTCAGGGATTGTGAAATTTCACGGCAGATGTAACTCAGATTATTGACATCATACAGAGTTTACAAACTATTTGACTTAAATTTACCCCCACTGTTTTTGCCACCAATGCTCCGACAGCTAAACGTCCATCATTTGCCATGCATTGAAAATTTAACTGGAATTTCCGCTTTTTCTCACAATATTTGCTTCCGAGAGGCGACTTTATGATTTTGCTATTATTCAGGTTGCAAAAGACGAACATTTATTGTCTTGTATGCACTAATCTATAATTACAGGAAATGTAATTACTTCTTTATTTTCATACAATTTTTTTTCAGTTCACAGGGAACAAAATACAGACAATTTTTGTTTTTCTTGCAGATAGATATTCCATTACTTTTTTGAACATTATGTTCGTATTTAAGGGAGAAAACGTAAAAACGTTAAACTCCTACGTCTTTACTTTACGAACAGGTCTTTGTCTTAATAAAGCTCAGGCAGACTTATTTACTTTTCCTTTCAAACTTTTTGCTTTACATTTTATTCCATCTAAATTTAGGAGTAATTACTCATAACTATTATTATTTTATTGCATTAAAGAAATTTCTTACTGTCGGTAATGACTTCTTTATTTACAACCCCAATTCATAAGTGCGTTTTTTTTTTTACCTTGTGATATTTTGAATACGACGTTTGTTTGTTCTGAACGGTTTCTGCGCTTCGGTAACTTCCCCTTGAGGAAAACAAGCGTAAATTTTCGATAGTAGCGTTCCTCGTTATTTCAGTGCCACGAAGTATAAAACATATAGAACTTGGAATTTTGAGTGGCCACTTACGTAGAAACTCACATTATAATTATCATTTACACTGTTTTCTTGCGTAGAAGTACAAAAGAAACAATATAGGCAATGGCAATTAGGAATGCATTTTTCAACATATGAGTCACTACATTCAGTATGTCTAGCTTGGTGCCGAGAGGTATCGTCGACCGGAGATTTTTGCTCGGTTGGAGAACTGGAACAGGATGCACTCAGCTTCGTGAGGGAAGCTGACGATCTACTTGAATGAGGAGAAATATATATGGCTAATGACTATTCTCTAAACAATTAATGTTTTGGAATTCTAGGGCAAATACGTAACGGCGTATTGTAGTACAAGGTGTTCACAATTAAAGCATTACTACTTGACAGGACCTTCATGAAAAACGAGTGACCATCTATTTGAATGAGCAGAAACGGCTTCAACGCCTGGGAAGATAACAACGGCCCGAAGAGTGGTGTACTGACCCGATGTATCCAAACGACGTCATCTTGCAAAAGATGACACAGCGGCTGGTCAATCAAGCACCGACAGTTTTTTTTTTTTTTTTTGTCGTACTAGGCCATTAGAGATAACGTTACGCATCTTCTAGCACGTATTTAAATGTTATTGGATGTGGCTTTTCTGTCCAGGCTCGCAGCATTTTTTCCCTAATTATGTATCTATCCTCCTACAAGCCGCAGATCTACTTTTCCTCTTTACAGCAGTTTTCAAGGTGTCTTTCAGCGCTGTCCTATTATTTTATATCATTTCATTTGAATCTGACATTGTTGAAGTCTTTGCTAAACTCACGAAACAGTATGTTTGAAAATTTCGATTACAACTGCACCGACTACTCGAGTACCCCTCCCTCCTCAGTCTACATTGCCATTCACACCTCAGACTACTTGGTATTCCCCCTAAATTCCAACTGGACTGGAACAACACCATTTGATTAAAGTTCCTATGCCTGGGTTTCAGGCGGATTTGAAATTAACATATTTCTCTCTTTCACTATCCTCTCTCTTATTATTGCACGTCTTTTTATCTGCCATCGTCAGTTACTTTGCTTGTCATTTCCTCATCTAATGCCGTCAGTATCATCTGATTTAATTCGACTACAGTTCATTGCCTCCGTTTTACTTTTGTTGATGTTCATCAGGTAACCTCGTTTCAAGACACTATCCATTCCACTTAATTGCTCTTCCAAGTCCTTTGCTGTATCTGAGAGAAAAGCAACATAATCGTCCAATTTTACAGCTTTTTATTTCTTCACCATAAACATTAATTATGTTTCCAAATATATTCATTGTTTACTTCATAGCTTGTTCAGTGTACAGATCAATTAACTTGGAGACAGGTTACAACCCCGTCCCACGCTCCACTCAACAACTGTTTCCCGTTCGTAGTATTCGAATCTTATAACTGCAGTCTGGTTTTCGTACAAGCTGCAGATAACTTTTCGCCCCTATATTTCATCCTCGTTGTCTTTAGAATGTCAAAGAGTGTACTCCACCGACTAATGCGGCAAAGAGAGCATTCATAGATAAATGAAGTTTAGTACGAAGGTTGGAACTTAAATATTGGCAACTATTTATTCACAACCGATACAAAAGAGTTACATGTTTGCACCTGTTACTGTCCTTCAAAGTAGTCACCAGCGTTGTGTAGAACCCGTTGCCAACGATGTGGAAGGCGCAGTATACCGTTAGCACAGCGTGTTCTGTTGATGTTTGCTTTAAATGTTCGCTGTAACAGTAGTAAGCGTTAATTACCTTTGAGATTGCCCGCTGTGAGCGAGATGCCAATAACAACATCTCACTGAGTTTGAACGAGGTAGTGTAGTAGGACTACGAGAAGCTGAGTGTCCCTTTTGCGATATTGTACTCGTAGAAAGACTTGGCAGGAATGTAACCAGAAAGACTTGGCAAGAATGTAGCCACCGTACATGATTGCTGGCAGCGGAGGTGACGAGAATGTATGGTCGCAAGAAGATCGGGACTCACGACGGCCACGTGGCACTACCGAGAGGGAGATGGCTCTGGCACATCGTAATGCATATGAAGCAGCAATCTCAGCAACAGCTGACACCATAGTGACACAACGAACTGATACAAAGCGGTTACTTCGAGGGCAGCTCCGAGCCAGACGCCCTGTAGCGTGCATCCCACCGGTTCCAAACCACCGCCATTTGCGACTGCAGTGGTATCAAGCGAGAGCTCACTAGGTTGGGGGTTGGGTTGTTTGGGGGTAGGAGACCAGACAGCGAGATCATCTGTCCAATCACATTAGGGAAGGACGGGGAAGGAAGTCGGCCGTGCCCTTTCAACGGAACCATCCCGGCATTTGCGTGGAGCGATTTAAGGAAGTCACGGAAAACCTAAATCAGGGTGGCCGGACGCGGGATTGAACAGTCGTCGTCCCGAACGCGAGTCCAGTGTGCTAGCCACTGCGCCACCTCGCTCGGTGAGAGCTCACTAGTGGGCGGGGTGGAGGTTTGTTGTGGTTTCCGATGAATGCTGGCTCTGCTTGGTTCAAATGGCTCTGAGCACTGTGGGACTTAACTGCTGTGGTCATCATTCCCCTAGAACTTAGAACTACTTAAACCTAACTAACCTAAGGACATCACACACATCCCTGCCCGAGGCAGGATTCGAACCTGCGACCGTAGCGGTCACGCGGTTCCAGACTGAAGAGCCTAGAACCGCACGGCCACTCCGGCCGGCGCTCGTTCTACCTCGGTGCCAGTAATAGCCGTGTCTTGGTTAGGAGGAGGCCAAATGAGCGCCTGCAACCAACCTATCTGCATGCTAGACACATTGGAACCACACCTGGAGTTATGGTCTGGGTGCGATTTCAAACGACAGCAGGTGTACTCTCATGGTTGTACCACGCAACCTGACTGCAAATTTGTACACCAGTCTGGTAATTCGACTTTTGTGCTGCCATTCCTGAACAGCCTTCCAGGGAGTGTTTTTCAACAGGATAATACTCGCCCACATACGGATGTTCCAAAATGCTCTGCAGAGCGTCGACATGTTACTTTGGTCTGCTCAGTTACCAGCTCCGTCTCCAATGTAGCGGATATGTGACATCGTCGGATCACAACTCCACTGTACTCCAAGACCAGCATTTATTGTTCCTGTACTGACCGAGCAAGTGCAAAAAGCGTGGAAATCTTTCCCACAAGCTGACACCCGGCACCTGTACAATACATGTTTGCATGCTTCCATTCAACATTCTGGCGGTTACGCTGGTTATTATGTACCAGCATTTCACATTTGCAATGGATCATCCCACGTTTACCTTAACCTGTGATCTTGTAACGTTAATTACTTAAATACACTACTGGTCATTAAAATTGCTACACCATGAAGATGACGTGCTACAGACGCGAAATTTAACCGACAGGAAGAAGATGCTGTGATATGCAAATGATTAGCTTTTCAGAGCATTCACACAAGGTTGGCGCCGGTGGTGACACCTACAACCTGCTGACATGAGGAAAGTTTCCAACTGATTTCTCATACACAAACAGCAGTTGACCGGCGTTGCCTGATGAAACGTTGTTGTAATGCCTCGTGCAAGGAGGAGAAATGCATACCATCACGTTTCCGACTCTTATAAAGGTCGGATTGTAGCCTATCGCGATTGCGGTTTATCGTATCGCGACATTGCTGCTCGCGTTGGTCGAGATCCAATGACTGTTAGTAGAATATGGAAGCGGTGGGTTCATGAGGGTAATACGAAACGCCGTGCTGGATCCCGACGGCATCGTATCACTAGCAGTCGAGATGACAGGCATCTTATCCGTATGGCTGTAACGGATCGTGCAGCCACGCCTCGATTCCTGAGTCAACAGATAGGGACGTTTGCAAGACAACAACCATCTGCACGAACAGTTCGACGATGTTTACAGCAGCATGGACTATCAGCTCGGAGACCATGGCTGCGGTTCCCCTTGACGCTGCATCACAGCCAGGAGCACCAGCGATGTTGTAATCAACGACGAACCTGACTGCACGAATGACACAAGGTCATTTTTTCGGATGAGTCCAGGTTCTGTTTACAGCATCATGATGGTCGCATCCGTGTTTGTCGACATCACGGTGAACGCGCATTGGAAGCGTGTATTCGTCATCGCCATACTGGCGTATCACCCGGCGTGATGGTACGGGGTGCCATTGGTTACACGTCTCCGTCACCTCTTGTTCGTATTGACGGCACTTTGAACAGTGGACGTTACATTTCAGATGTGTTACTGCCCGTGGCTCTAAACTTCATTCGATCCCTGCGAAACCTTACATTTCAGCAGGATAATGCACGACCGCATGTTGCATGTCCTCTACGGGCCTTTCTGGATACAGAAAATGTTTGACTGTTGCCCTGGCTAGCACATTCTCCAGGTCTGTCACCAACTGAAAACGTCTGGTCAATGGTGGCCGAGCAACTGGCTCGTCACAATACGCCAGTCACTACTCGTGATGAGCTGTGGTATCGTGTTGAAGCTGCATGGGCAGCTGTACCTGTACACTCCATCCAATCTCTGTTTGACTCAATGCCCAGGTGTACCAAGGCCGCTATTACGGCCAGAGGTGGTTGTTCTGGGTACTGCTTTCTCAGGATCTATGCACCGAAACTGCGTGAAAATGTAATCACAAGTCAGTTCTAGTATATTTGTCCAATGAATACCCGTTTATCATCTGCACTTCTTCTTGGTGTAGCAATTTTAATGGCCAGTAGTGCACGTTACCTAGACAAATGTATTCCAGAAATTTCTTTACTCTATAATGATTATATTTTGACGTTGCGATTTTTTCCGTCAGTGCAGCAAATGAGGAGCCAGCCGTGTCGTCGCGTGCTCATTGTGTAGCACCTCGGCAGCATGTGCTGGCTCGTGGCGTGCTGTACGCACTGCTGGAGGCTGCCCCGGCACAGCCGTGGAGCACAATGGGGCCGCGCCGAGGGCGCACGGAGCCCTCGTAATCCGTGAATTATTTCACGGCCGCGGCCAACCGCTCGCGGAGCTGCGGGGTCGGCCGTTCTAGTCTAAAAATAATAAAAAAAAGACCACGGCGGAAGCAGAGGCGGCGGGGACCGCCTCTTCCCTTCCAAATTAAAGGATAGTTTCCGTGTTACGCCCTGCAAAAACATACGATTTCTGTGATGGTTGCAATGCTGGTTGGTAATGGTCGTCTGACAGCGATGAACTGTGGACGAAAAGGGCCTCGAAAAGGGTTGAAACGATAAATAATATTCAATGTTTGAGCCTACATGCAACGGGCTTACACAGTCCTGCACCGAAATTCATTTAGCACACTGATTTCATAAACATTGTGATCAGTGAGGCCGCTGTAACATATACGTATTTTCCATACTCTGTCCATACTTCCCTTCCAAATTAAAAGGATAGTTTCCGTGTTAGACCGTGCAAAAACATACGATTTCCTTGATGGTTGCAATGCTGGTTGGTAATGGTTGTCTGACAGCGATGAACTGTGGACGAAAAGGGCCTCGAAAAGGGTTGAAACGAAAAATAATAATATTTAATTTTTGAGCCTACATTCAAGGGCTTACACAGTCCTGCATCGAAAATCATTTAGTACAGTGATTTCATAAACATTAATTGTGATTAGTGAGGCCGCTTGTAATGACAAAAAATGGTTCAAATGGCTCTGAGCACTATGGGACTCAACTGCTGTGGTCATTAGTCCCCTAGAACTTAGAACTACTTAAACCTAACTAACCTAAGGACATCACACACATCTATGCCCGAGGCAGGATTCGAACCTGCGACCGTAGCAGTCGCACGGTTCCTGACTGCGCGCCTAGAACCGCGAGACCACCTCGGCCGGCTTGTAATGACACATTCCGACGCAGAGACGTACACTACCTTAAAGGCTGCGCCAAAGATTAAATTGAGAGGGATGTAGAATATAATCTCTGTAATGCGCATATTGGATTCTCTTTTGTTTCATACTCCAAGAAGGAGTTAAGAGACACTATCGATTGTTGCCTTGTAGAGGATGGGCGTAATTTTTGGTGTGTGCGGAAAGGCAGCCATATTGTTAGTATTTATGGTTTGCGCGACGAGCAGAGCAAGTCTTATTGTGTTGTGAATAAAAAATAGTGAGAAGTATCTAAGTTTTACGAGAGTTATTTAAAGCGACGTAGCATTGTATTCCTTGGTTCCACCGTCTTCGTGAAGTGAACCGATGCCGACACCGTCAACAAAAAGAAGAACATCGATGGCGACTAATGAATTAATATTGTGGCAGAAGGACGAATTCCACGTCTAAGGTGAGAACTCTGAATAAATCAACAATGACGTAGAATTCAAAAATGTAATTAATCGGAATGGTAAATTATATTACAGGCACATTTCACACAGCACTGAATTTGACCGCATTCAAGCCGGTCAATACAGTCCGTAAAAAAGCCTTTCAAAAATTCTAAATTTACAGTTCCATATCCATAATTTTTTCCCTTTAAAAAAATCAATAAATTTAATATTTTTTATTTATTTCGCCACACGCTGTAACATATACGTATTTTCCATACTCTGTCCACGCGAAGTAAACATGCTACTACGCACAGGGCTATTCGTAAATACCTCCGGGGTTTCAAGAGATGAGTGTGCAAACATTACAACTAACCAGGTTTCGGAAGGCCCAACGGCACCGACCGACCGCCGTGTCGTCCTCTGCCAATAGGCGTCACTGGATGCGGACATCGATGGGCATGTGGTCAGTACTCCTCTCTCCCGGCCGTTGTCAGTTTTCGTCACCAGAGCCGCTACTTCTCAATCAAGCAGCTTCTCAATATGGCCTCACAAGGGCTGAGTGCACCTCGCTTACCGCAGCGGTCGGCAGACCTGGCCTGTAACCCATCCAAGTGCTAGCCAAGACAGACAGCGCTTAACTTCGGTGATGAGAGGGGAGTGGTATTACCACTGTGGCAACGCTGTTGGCGCTAAAACTACAAGACGTACAGGTAATAGACACATATCAGTGGACAGAGCATCACTCCACGTTTTTAACTCACAATACAGGTCCTCAATACGGGTACAGTTTGTGATGGAGAAGCGACAATACATGCGTGCAGTTCACTGAAGTCACTGCTGCTGCTGCTCGAGAAGGAGCCATGACAACAGCCCCTACTGGAAATCTGTTCACTGGGTTGTTCAAATGGTGCAAATGGCTCTGAGCACTATGGGACTTAACATCAGTGGTCATCAGTCCCCTAGAACTTAGAACTACTTAAACCGAACTAACCTAAGGACATCACACACATCCATGCCCGAGGCAGGATTCGAACCTGCGACCGTAGCAGTCGCGCAGCTCCGGACTGAGCGCCTAGAACCGCGAGACCACCGCGGCCGGCCCACTGGGTTGTACACCTACAGTTGCAAACTAATTCGATGCGAAACTACGGAGTGGATGCTTTGTCTACATGCACCGAGGCGAGAAAACTCATGGGATACTGCGTACACTGAGTATAAAACATCAGTGCACTGGCGAAGCTGTCATTTGTACTCAGCCGATTAACATGAAAAGATTTGCGACGTGATTATGACCGCAAGACGGAAATTAGCAGACTCTGAACGCGAAGCGGTTGTTGGAGCTAGAAGCATGGAACATTCAATTCGGAAATCGTTAAGGAATTCAATATTCCGAGATCCACGGTGTCAGGATTGAGCCGAGAATACCAAATTTCGGGCATTACATCTCAGTGACCGTCTACCTTCACTTAACGACCGAAAGCAATGGTGTTAGCGTACAGTAGTCAGTGCTAACAGTTAACAACACTACGTGAAATAACCGCAGAAATCAATGTGGAACTTACGACGAACGTATCGGTTACGACAGCGCGGCGAAATTTGGCGTTAATCGGCTACATCAGCAGAGGACCAGAGAGAGTGCCATTGCTAACAGCACGACATCACCTGGAGCTCACCTGCAGCACCTCTCCTGGACTCGTCACGATATCGGTTGGACCCTAAATGACTAGAAAACCGTGGCCTGATCAGATGAGAGCCCATTTCATTTGGTAAGAGCTGGCGGTAAGGTTTAAGTGCGTCGCAGACCCAACAAAGTCATGGACCCCGATTGTCAACAAGGCACTGTGCAAACTGGTGGTAGCCCCATAATGCCGTGGGCTGTGTTTACACGGAATGGTCTGGGTCCTCTAGTCGACCTGAACCGATCATTAACTGTAAATGGTTGTTCATGGACTTCTCGTGCCAAAAAACGATAAAAATTTTTATGGATGACAATGCGCCATGGTTCGCGACTGGTTTGAAGAGCATTCTGGACGATTTGAATGATTTGGCCACCCAGGTCGCACGACATGAACCCCATCTATCATTTATGGGACATAATCGTGCACAAAATGCTACACCGAGAACACTTCCGCAATTGTGGATGACTGTACAGGCAGCGTTGCTCAGTATTTCTACAGGGGACTTCCAACGAATTGTTGAGTCCGTGCCACGACGAACTGCTGCGCTACGACAGAAAAAGTAGGTGCGACACGATATTGGGAAGTACTCGACGACTTGTATCACCTCAGAGTATTCTGACATGGCTGTAACTTAGTGGAACCATTTCATGGCGCATATTACGATCGAAATTTGAAGACATGCTCTATCCCGTGATACGTGTCACTTTTCTGTAAGTGTAGTCATGTTCTGAAACCCTGGATGTGCTTATAGATAACTCTGTACACCTCAGCGACTGTTGTTACTTCAACGAATTGTCCTTCTCCCAGAAAGTAAATCATGTCGTGGTGAATACAGCCGAGTACGATTGTTATGCTACGTTTGTGATGCAGGCTCGCAACTCTCAATTCGCCGCATCGACGCATTTAACCAGCCAAAGTAGCTGCGACCAGAAGCGATGTCGGACTCCAGACTGACGGCTTGAATGACAGTGGGAATGGTTTGCCGCTAAAGCAGGGTTTCCGAAACTGCCAAACTGTGCTCCGTGGAACACAGCTGTCCAGCGGAACGTGACAAAGTGTTCCGCGGAAAACTACTAATAACATGGCGTTTTTTCGACACTTTGCCGGTACTACTTATTTTTTAAAAATTGTCACTATGATTTCTGTGTTATTAGTCAGGATTTAAAGGTGAAGTAAAAACAGAATAAAACAAGGTTTGCTGATTTTTTAAAAAAATATCAACCTTCAAAATAAACGAAGTGTTCCTTTGGAGTACCTGGACTCTCAATGTGACCGACAGAGGAAAAGTTTGGGAACCCCTGTTGTAGAGTAGGGCTGAGACTCCAAAACTAGTCGCAAAGAACGAAATACGTATGAAGAAAATACGTATGTAGAAAATAAAAAAAATAAAAACAAAGTTTACCTGCAGAACGTCTGTTTCCAAAACAGATACGCTACGGACCTGCGAAATTCTTTGTCAAAGGTAATGGAGAGCGTCAGAAAACAGCTTTGCCAGCAGTCGGAGATGTCCCCTGCCGGTCAGAAAAAAAGTAAACTGGGAATCTTCTGCCAAGTGTTCGCAATTGGTAACATATGTGCGGCACTCCCGGACCGCTAAGATTTGACGGAAACGACAGGAACTGTAAAACGGGTCGGATCTCGAACAGCCCTGACTGCTTCGTCAGGGAATGAAAAGTATAAACATTTTGTCTGGAGCGGGATTAATTGCTATGTATAAGAGGTAGTCAAACGAAAACGAGACAGATGCAGAAAAGTAAGTAAATTGTATATTATTTCAAAAGCAATCGCTACAACTGTTAATACATTTATCCCATTGTCAAACAGGACGGTCAGTGCCTTCATGTTTGCGGTTTGTACCGACAAGTGCACCTCTTCGTCTGAAGAAAATCTTTGACCACAAATGTCTTTTTTCGTGGCGTAAAAAATATGAGCATCGCATGTGGAGAGATGGGGACTGTATTGAGGACCTGTAAGGGCTACCCAGCGAAACTTCTGCAGCGGACTGGTTACTGCCTTGCGAAGATGTGGGCCCTCCCACACGTTGCCAAGGTTGTGTCAACTACGCTGGTGGGCCCTTACACATACTCCATTCAGTCGTGGACGTCGACTCGCTTCGGACGAAGAGGTGCACGTCTGAGTATAGTCATGGTTGTGTAGGCGAACTCATACATTTTTGCGTGAAGGCATTGCCTGTCTTGTCTCACAGTGGGATTAATAAATTGACACTTATGGTAATTACTTGTGAAATAGTAAACAGTTTACTTTCTTTTTTCCTCCTGTCTCGTTTTCATTTGACTGCCCCTTATATTTCTATAGCAACAATCAAATTACGTACTCCGTTTCTTTGGTAGGAACGCTGAGATGACGAAGATAAAAAAAAGGACGAACCTACGATTTCTTCCCAAACAAATAAAGACTCCGGTTACGACATTGAAGCCCCCTATAGGGATGCGCCACTTTCTTACCAGCTACAGTCAATATGGCACGTAGTTGCACCGAATCAGAAGGAAATAAGCAAACGAACATAGCTGCGCATAAGAAGGCACCCTAGGGTACTCGATCTGGGAATTATATCTTTATGTGAATGTGGATGCTGGTGGGCGGCAACAATCGACTCGGCACGGAACACAAGATACTAAGGTAGGTCCTGCACTATGTTTCAACCCGGCAGATCCCCTATGACTTTGTTGACGCTGTGTCCAAAAATGCGTGGGAGGCACATCGTCATCTGAACTGGACCAAGTCCTCTCCATCTGTATTACTGCAACAGCAGCTCAGCTGAAGTACAGATCTTTGCGCACAAGAAACTGTAGAAATTGGGATGACGCTCGTCGTCACGTAGCAATGATTGACACTGAACATGGCAGTGCGCCTAGGTATCAAGGGATTTTTCCTTGCAGCCTGGAGAAATCTGAGCAAAGACTGCATTCTATGCTGGAATGGATGAAAGTTTCAGATTCCTTCACACACACACACACACACACACACACACACACACACTTCTGAAGTTCCCACGGGCCAGCAGAGAAAATACAAAAACGGGTGCCAACGAGTAACTGTGAGGATTCTACGATGCAAAAGTTGTTAAATACGAGTAGGTAGATAGTTTTCTGGTGTTATATATCAAAGTAGTGGTAGAGATAGTACTTGTCGAGTGAGATGTAGTAATAATGGTGGTAGTTTAGAAGTAGCAATACTGACAGTAACAGCAATAATAAATTTAGCTATGATTTTAACAGTTAGAGTCGTTGTTACTATATTTCAAGTGAATGGAGGAATTTAATTGTAGACAGAAATATGCCTACTGTAGTATATTAGGTATTAGGCTACAACGTAGGGCAAAAAGGTAAACAAATGACTAATACTGGGTAGGTGCCCTCGTGTAACTACTATACGCGTCCTTACTCCTTTTCAAGAGTAGTTACATTTGTGCGACTTATGGTACAGGCTTCGGTTTTAAGCTACTGCAAGCTAAGTTGTACCCACCTGCACATTCGGTATCGCGCATAGTTCGAGACGTAATTTTGGTGCTTGCAGTTGAATGAAGTGCGTTATAACGGCTACAATTACTAGAGTGTTCATTCTTGCGTAAAGCTACAAAAATGGACTGATGTCAATGACTGAGCCACACTTGCACAATGGGGCATTTAGCTATCGCATTAAACCGAGGGAGACGGCGCACATTTTAAGATAATGGACCGTTATACGTGAGGGGCTGTGATCAATTTCCATCGGACCATGCAAATTTTAATCTGCAGTTTCCCCAGAACATTTAATGCGAGAGGTGGAATATGTTATTGAAAAATGCCATTTCCCATCATTGTATGGTTCGAGCACTCCGTCTTAAATAATCGCGACAACGACGGGATTTTCAACTTCAATCATCCTTCCTAACAGATCGTATTTCTTCTCTGAATTAACGGGCTGTACTCCAGCTTGCCGCTAGAGGTTTGAACTACGTAAGCTTCGTTCCAACTTCAATAGCCGTCATATGGTGCGCAAAGTGCAACACAGGGAAAAGCCGGCCGACGGTACAGACGACTTTAATCCGCATATTCTTTTTTCTACATTTCCTCGCTAATCCTCGTTTTTCAAACCGACTATAATGGCGCTCATTCTTATGTCGTCCAAGCGCTCTCATTTGGATTCATCATGATGCTCTTCTCTCTTTCATGTTCTTGTAGTTTCGCGGTTTACAGCTCCGGTTCTTTTTTTCCTCATCTCTCTCCATTCAAATGATTTAACGTCGTCAACAGGGCCTATTATGCTCGGAAAACCGAGTTACTGCGTGCTTTCGCACAGACTAAAAGGAAATGCTTTAGACTTGTTTGTTTTAATAGCGGCCAGAGAGCGCACTCGCTGACAACTATTTTATTTTTCGTTTCCTCTTAACTGCTTTCAGATTCCAGTAGAGCTTCTTAGGGGCACGTTAAATTGCAGTTTAATGTACATATTGTAACTGTATCTCTTTTCGTTCCCAAAGTTTTCTTTTTTTTTAAAAAAAAAAAAAGGTGTGCAGGGACGCCTGTAAACTACGACAGGATGTCTACATCTACATCTACGTGATTACTCTGCTATTCACAATAAAGTGCCTGGCAGAGGGTTCAATGAACCACCTTCAAGCTGTCTCTCTACCGTTCCACTCTCGAACGGCACGCGGGAAAAACGAGCACTTAAATTTTTCTTATTTTATCGTGATGATCATTTCTCCCTGTGTAGGTGGGTGCCAACAGAATGTTTTCGCAATCGGAGTAGAAAACTGGTGATTGAAATTTCATGAGAAGATCCTGTCGCAACGAAAAATGCCTTTGTTTTAATGATTGCCTCTCCAATTAACGTATCATGTCTATGACACTATCTCTCCTATTTCGCGATAATACAAAACGAGCTGCCGTTCTTTGTGCTGTTTCGATGTCATCCGTCAGTCCCACCTGATGCGGATCCCACACCGCACAGCAATACTCCAGAATAGGGCGGAAAAGCGTGATGTAAGCAGTCTGTTTAGTAGACCTGTTGCACCTTCTAAGTGTTCTGCCAATGAATCGCAGTCTTTGGTTTGCTCTACCCACAATATTATCTATGTGATCGTTCCAATTTAGGTTATTTGTAATTGTAATCCCTAAGTATTTAGTTGAATTTACAGCCTTCAGAATTGTGTGACTTATCGCGTAATCGAAATTTAGCTGATTTCTTTTAGTACTCATGTGAATAACTTCAAATTTTCCTTATTCAGGGTCAATTACCACTTTTCGCACCATACAGATATCTTACCTATATCATTTTGTAAGTCGTTTTGATCATCTAATGACTTTACAACACGGTAAATGACAGCATCATCTGTAAACAATCTAAGACGGCTACTCAGATTGTCTCCTATGTCGTTAATATAGATCAGGAACAATAGAGGGCCTATAACACTTCCTTGCATGCATTTGCTAGGATTTTGAAAACGTGAAATGCAGATGTTTTGGTTTCTGACCGAGTGTCGGAGATATTTATTTAAATTTTCGAAATAACAGTAGCAATGCGGCATCACGTTTGATTTTCGTTTGTTAATTGAGCAGATTTTCTACCAGTGAGTAGTCCACCGGCTCTAAAGCGTTTCTCTCAGTATTTCCAAGAGGGTCTACGTTGGGAGCTTCGCAAATTTCTAACAAAACGATCTTCCACCTTGCTGACCCCTTTAATAGGCCAAATAAAGCGTCCATGTTTTTTTTCCCAATTTGCAACAATTTTACTGCGTGATCTTAATTAAAAATTTTGCTGAAGTTGTTCTACGCACAGTTTTAACACGTAAGGACTATTAGTTTAACAAACTAGATACTATATACGACAAAAGGTAGTAGCAGCCTTTCACTAACATACATTTTATCACGTGGCTCTGAACCACATGCTAGTCTCCTGTACCCTTGAAACTGTATCAGCAAGAGCCCCTGACCCGTGAGATCAGTTTGTCACAATTCCTGTACAACTATCCTATTGTTGGAGAATTTCTGATCCGATAACTGGACGAGGAGATACCCAACGCTAATATTTAATCTCATAACTAGTTGCTTGGAATGACCTCGGATTTAGGAAAAGGAAATAGTTTGTGCATATGTCAGTCACACGGTAACAACACATTATTTCCAGCTCACTTCATTACAAGCTTGTCAGATAAAAATGGCTCTGTGCACTATGGGACTTAACATCTGAAGTCATCAGCCTCCTAGGCTTAGAACTACTTAAACCTAACTAACCCAAGGACATCATACACATCGATGCCCGAGGCAGGATTCGAACCTGCGACCGTAGCAGCAGCGCGGTTCCTGACTGAAGCGCCTAGAACCGCTCGGCCACAGCGGCCGGCTCTTGTCAGATATGTATGATTAAACAACTAGTGCGAACAAGCTTGAGCAAAGATGGTCGCACAGTCTAAAACCTGTCATCTCTTAAACGACATGTAAAACTGGAACTTGCAGATACGTTGTGATTAACAAAGTACAGGTTACTGAAGCTCTCTAGATATTATGTTTTTCTTACTGACGGGGGTAAAGAGCAGACAGGAAGACACTGAAAGAAATGGGTAGCAATTTGGAGAAGAAGAAGAAAAAAAAGATAGAAAACATTTCTCCGGATTCTAAAATCATTCGAAGGAAGTTTCAAACGAAAAATTATTCAATTTAGTGTACAGGATCTACAAGACTCACTGCAGAGACTCGTAAAGTAATGAACCCAACCGGCGTGGTCGATTGCTGTAGTATTTCAATGAATTTAGTCCACAACTACGGAGCTCAACCACCTTTATCGCGGGTAGATTAATGGTAAGAAACTTGGCTGAAAACCATGCTTTATAGAGATCTATTGCGGATGAAGCCGGCCGGAGTGGCCGTGAGGTTCTAGGCGCTGCAGTCTGGAGCCGAGCGACCGCTACGGTCGCAGGTTCGAATCATGCCTCGGGCATGGATGTGTGTGATATCCTTAGGTTAGTTAAGTTTAATTAGTTTTAAGTTCTAGGCGACTGATGACCTCAGAAGTTAAGTCGCACAGTGCTCAGAGCCATTTGAACCATTTTTTATTGCGGATGAAAGTTACGACTCTGAGAAAGAAGGAGGGATTCTTGAGAGAGACCGCCGTGCGAATTGAATTTCACGATCCACCTCGGAGATGGGATGTAAAAAGATGTCCGCCCGGAGCTATACGGAAGCTTTCAACGTCCTGTTTCGTTCGGTTCGTTCGTAAAACTGCGCACGTCCCTTCCGACGGACGCGCGGTTGTAGCTGTCGTTTTGTGTCCGCTCCAGGAGGTGCCGGCGGGACGGCCAATACGAAGTTAGCAGCTATTTGTCTCCCGCCTCCGCCGCCCCCGCGTCCTCTTCCCAGCCACCCACGCGGCGTCGTCGGCGGCCCTGGGAACGGCTCGCGTGGCGCGTCCACGTAAAGCGCTGCTCCGCTCAAACTTGGGCCACGCGTGCAACTTCTTAAATTTAGCGGGCGGTTGTTCGTGCCGCACGGCCGCCTCGCGGCTCGCTGCGGGGCAAGTTTCCCGCGCGCCGGATCTGCGCTGCGCTGCGGAAGCTTCCGCCCGGCGCCGCGGCACAGTTAGTGCGAGGCTGCTCAGGCGTACTCGCCGACATTCATCACCTGGCACCGCCTCTGCAGCCGCGCGTGGCGGACCGGCGCCGCGCTACAACCAAGCCCCTACCACCCCGTAGCGGAGAAGCGAGGCAACTGTCCGCCAATTGAAGCAGCTGATCGCCGCCATTTGCAGGGATGAATCCTAGTACTGGGGTTGTGATTTGAAGTATATGAGACGCAACAAGAGCAAACTGAAGCACAAATTAAGCACATGTTCGTTTAAAAAAGTACTGAGTATTCGAGACTATTTTAAAAGTACACTTAAATGAATGAAGTTTCCTAATATCCGAAATACGTCTGCATAGAGACGCGAAATTTAAGAATGTAAGGCTCTTTCCTGACAAGGTGCAGCGAGTTTACATCGAGTAATTTGCATCAGATAATTACATGAAACTTTTAAAGTAGCAGACAGTACGATTATTACTTAATTCACGTAATTTTCCTGTCAGGTCCTGATTACTTTTTGCCGACTACTGTGTACATTTTGTACGCTTACTTTTGTTTAGCTCATAATTGTCTGCACTCGAATTTTGGTATGATTAATTGTAATAACCCATATCACTTTAAATACCGTAGGAATTTCATTCACACATTGGTTTTTAACACTGATAGCACCTCTGAAAGTGGTCGAGTTTACAACATTTGATCAAATATTTGACCATTTACGAAGTATAATCACCACCAGACAACACATATCAAGTAACTAAACGCAATTATTCGACCTACCTCTGATTCGTGCTTAATATATATTTGATTGCCTTGGTAACCTGGAAAAGGAACGTTCAAAAATATACACACTGACAGTATTTCCACACTATTTAACCTGGGCCTATTATGCACGATTTCCAGGACACTATACCTTTTTCAAATGAGTTGGAAATCCAAATACTGTCGGTATAGAATCGTCCTTCAGTTGACGTCTATTTACATAATTTTCCATGTAACAATTCTCTCCAAAATAAAGAGAGCACAGCAAATGATTTGCTGTCAATTGGAATTTCTCTCTCCTTGTAGCAACTATCCATTTCCGATTTAGAAAATCATTTGTAGGGGGAAACCTAAACAAAAACGAACGCTCATTATGTATTATTTATCCATGAAAATACTATATACAAGTAATATTAAGTAACAAACAACCAGAAACGACTGACCTGTGAAATGTAACATTGTTTCTGTCTTCGTCTTTGCTTCCATTATACTATTACAATTAAAGTAGCACACGAACGAACCATGTTTACGCACTGTTTCCCTGCAAATGGCGGCATCTATCACATTCAATGTGAGGACGCGACACTAGCGCCAATGCGCGGTCTAGTTGTTATTTAGTAAGTCTATGAGTACAACGCTGTACAACCTCCCCCCTATCTCCCGTGCCCGTGGCATCTCTGCTCTCCCCTCTCGCTCTCCCACCCCCCTCCCTCCTCCTCCTGTCTTGGCAGGTCCCCGGACTCACACACGCATAGTGAACATTCGCGCGCCGGAGATCATCGCCATCAGTGTCTTGTGTGTGTGCTTCGTTTTGTGTTTCGCGTTCTTTCGCAGTTACAACTTCACTGTTCACATGTGCCGTCGCCGTCCTCCGTGTTTTGTGCGCCGTGTCAACAAGTGTTAGTGTTTTTATCGTCCAGCGTGAACGGCTTCATGTTTATTCTTTTTGTATTCTCCATTTTTTGCCCGCCGTTTTTTTTATATTGTCTGTATCACCTCTATGTCATGTTATTGTTCCACTTAAGGCTGAAGAGCAGCGTACTATGCTGCTGACAGCCCGCCTGTGTAGGTGATTAAAATTACAATAAAGCAAAAAAACAAAAAAAAAAACAAAAAAAAAACGCTGTACCATCCCTGAAAGCTTGTCGCGTAGGCCTACCGCTTCTGCTCAGACCTTTTATTTACTACTCGTCAACAGTCTTGTTGCTGCGACCCGCCTCTACTTTCCAGTCGGCTTATCATGTCTTCCATTATTCGTTGTATACAAAACAACCCTACGGTGAAATTAAATGCAATAGCAGTAACATTCAGAGTGCATTGGGAATACCACTGTTAAGTACAAAGGTGAGACCGATTAGTTCTTTGAAGGCCTCTGCGAAGGGCAGGACTTGTCTTGATGATATGACAAAAGAAGAAACAGGAGTGTATCGGGAAGGGATTAGGCGTCCAGTACTAGAATCAGAATTTAAAAGTGTTTTGGTAGACTTAAGGGGAGGTTTACTATCTTTTGGTTAAAAAAACGATTTTTTAAATTGCATTTTTGGGTCCATGAAAGTGTTTAGAATCCATCCCTGAAACGGTTTTTCCGAATGCGGAACGGAAATGTTTGTTATTCGCGGTTGAACAAAAAAAATGCACCTGCCTGAAATCCACCTTTCTCACGCACCAGTTTTTTTTTTCGGGATTTTCGACTTTGTAGCCGCGAAAAATTACTCTATCTGCTTGCCCACGACTAAAACTGATAAATTGATCAAGGAGCTTACGACGTACTGCGGCTTGGCAATCCGACGGCATTCCAATTCGGTGGAACAAATGAAGAAGGCAATTTGGGCAACGTATTTCCACAAGTGTTCGACGGATGACCACCCACAACATCGAAATTGTCCGGCTGGGAAAACTAGTTGGTGCAAGTGGCGCATTGCAGAGACTACCGGACATCTGGACGAATATCAACAAGATCAGCCGCTCTCCAAAGAAGTTCAAAAACTGATTCATCCGATCTATGAGGCCCTTTCGAAAGACGAGTTATTGTACCGGTGCTTCGGAGGAAACACACAAAATTCAAACGAAAGTTTGAACGCGTGTGTTTGAAAGTTAGCCCCCAAGCATTTGCATTCTGGTGCGAAGACTGTGGAGATTGCGACTTTCCTGGCAGTCAGCAGCTTCAATGAAGGGTGTTCAGCAATTCTGAAGACCATGCCAACAATGGACGTCACCCTGGGACTCTAGTCGACGCAGTTCGCCAAGCATTCGGACGACCACCGGATTCAAGCGGCCGAAAACCGCTTGTCACCGGCCGTACGAGCGGCTCTGGAGCAGCGCAGGATGGCCCAGATCGAGCACAACGCTCTCTGTGAGGAAGAGGAAGGACTAGTTTATGGACCCGGAATATCAGAATGAACGTACGTTGCACAGTATTGCATTTATATGTAGTCAAAACTTCAAACGCGTTTTTCACGAAATGACCTTTTTTTTATCGCGGGGTATGGTAACTTCAAATCTACTGAACTGATTGGCACGATTCTTTGTTTCCGACGAAGCTAACTAAATTGTCTAGGAGTTGTACCACTTTTATTCCGATCTATCAACTATAAATATTTTTACTTGGTCGACGAAGTCGGTAAGTCGATGACAAAAACCCTATTTTTTTTCAAATGGTCGCCATTTTGTTTCCTATGGTCCAAATAACTTAAGCGAGGTACAACTCCTAAAGAATCTTACATACTTTGCTAACGTCAACGCAGTTTTGGTTTCAGACGAGCCGGCTGACTTCTGACATACCGCGCTTGGAGGTCTACATCGAAATTTTGTTTCGTTCCGACGGCACTTCCGCCTTTGTTCTTCGACATTTCCGGACGAAAAAATTCCAGTTTGTAGAGGAAATATCAATAAACATTTTGACCAATAGTGAGTCGGCATTTGAAGCTGACTGCAGAACGATTGTACTGCCACCAACATAGATTTCGCGTGGGAAATTAGGGCTCGGAGGTATATAGATAGTCGTTTTTCCATTGCTCTGTTTGCGAGTGGAACAGGAAAGGAAATGAGTAGTAGGGGTTTAAGGTACCAGCCGCCATGCAGCATGAGGTGGCTTGCGGAATGTGGATGTGGATGAAGATGAAATTAGTTGGAAAACTACAGCTATCAAACAGTTTATATATGCAGCGGATACATTCAACGGAAACTAAGTCACAGTCTCTTGACGACATTCACAAGTAGCTTTGCCAGCCATGTCCGGATGAAGAACAATTTTTCGAAAAGTTACGAACCCTTCACGCTCGGTTACTACTGAAATGTTTGGGGCATTTTGTGACCAAAATCTCCATGAAATCTTTATGGTATGATCATTTTACGTGTGAATTATGTAGTTTTATGTTCATCCAACTTTTCACTTTTAATGTACAGAAATTATTGAAGCTACACATGTTGGCTTCCGTAAAAAAGAAAGAGATATTAACTTTTCGATTGCTTTTAGTATTAACAATGACGCGTGTCAGTTTCCGTTCACAGCGAAAAGTCGCCCTGCATATTCATCACCGTTTTGTTTGTATAGACTGCATTTTGAATGAGGCATCTGGTTTTCATTCTGTAACTCATTGTTATCGCATTACGTACAGTAGTAGGATACCAGTGTATATAAAGAAACTGCAGAACTGCAAATGTAATCGACAAAAGCACAAAAATCATGAATACAGGACTGCTGTACTGTCTAAAATGGCGATGCGTAAAAACCCAAAATGTGCCTTAGTAGAAATAAAGTTACAGAAAAGTGGTTAGTTGCTGAATTTTTTCAAGATTTTTTGTTTTTTTCTTTTTTTTTTTTCTTTTTTGAAAGTCCGTGACCAATCAAACCTTCAGAAACTAGTCCACTCACAAACAACCATTTCAGTAGAAAAACAAGGAAAAATATGTCGAGCCGGCCGCTGTGGCCGAGCGGTTCTAGGCGCTTCAGTCCGGAACTGCGCTGCAGCTACGATCGCAGGTTCGAATCCTGTCTCGGGCATGGATGTGTGTGATGTCCTTAGGTTAGTTAGGTTTAAGTAGTTCTAAGTTCTAGGGGACTGGTGACCTCAGATGTTAAGTCCCATAGTGCTCAGACCCATTTGAACCATTTTTTTGAAAAGATGTCGAATAATTTATTTTGTGTGTGTTAAGGAATGCCCGTGAATCGTGGATTCTTGGGAAACGAGAAAGGAACAGCAGCAGCAGAGAGGCGGGTAAGGAGGAAAATAATAGAAACATCCCGGATAGAAAAATAAAATAATGAGCACTGTCAACATAAATGGATAAAAACCATAAAAAAACTGCCTGTGCGTCTGATTAGGCACAACTATTTCTTAATGAAAACTCCTGGGAAGAAAATCAAGGGACAGGCCTGGTGAGTGTATACAGGTGGTGTACATGGTGGAGAAAAATATAGAAATACCAAAAACACAGCACATTACCACGCCCCATATAATGTAGGAAAAAAGTTGGAATTCAAAACAGCTAGTTATCGTATCGGAATGTATACATGCAAATCCTGCATGGTTTTCAAGGGAATCTTATACAATTCTTCCCACAAAATAGCGGCTAGTCCAGGCAACGATGATGAAAGTGGATAGTAATTACGCACCCTTTTCTGCAAAGTAGACCGCAGAAGCTCAATAACACTGGGATCTGGTGACCGTCGTGGCCAGGAGAGAAGCGACAACTCATCGTCGCGCTAGCTAAACCAGTCCTGGAAGATGCGAGCTGTGTGATCTGGAGCCGTGCCGTCTTGGAAAACAGCATCACCATCGGGGAACAAACACTTTACCATAGGAAGGACCTGATCAACCAAAATGGTCACATAATTCTTGGCAGTAATGCGACCTTGCAGAATGCATGCATGGGGCCCATAGAACTTCACCATATGGTTGCCCAAATCGTCACCGAACCCTCACTATGTTTCATTCTTGGGAAGTAAATTGGACCAGAAGTTAAAACGCAACAAGACTCGTCCGACCAAATTCCATTGCTCCGTGGTCCAGGTTCTGTGGCTTTGGCGCCACGTTTTCCTGTCAAGGGCATACGCATCAGTGATATGTTTCTTATTTTTCACCACAATCCCCTTCAATGACCGTCTGTCACGATCACTCAACACACACTTTCGTCCGTGTTGCGACTTAGCGGATGATGTTTTCCCTCTTGACCTGTAAGCGGTACACATCTTCGATACTGTGCCTCTTGAAACACAAACACTTCAGATACGTTGGTTATGAAAGCACCCATCATACAGGCACCAACGATTAGCCCACGGTCGAATTCACTTAGCTCCCACATAATGTGTCCGCGATTGACAGAACACTATTCTGACCACGCCTGGACCTAGCAACTTATTGAGGACATTGCAAAAATGCGGTTCATGGGCAAATACAGAACCACAACCAGAAGTCTTGGCTACCATCTGTATTTACGAGGGTCACTCCAAAAGAAATGCACCCTATTTTTGTAAAAAATACAGTTTTCATTCTGCATGTGTGAAAGTTTTAAAGTTTGTTTTCAAACTTAGTTCAACCTGTTCCCGTGAGTGGCGCCGTCATAGCATGTCTTCAAGATGGCTGCTACACTTGACGTTCGTCAGAAGCAACGTGTTGTCATAGAATTCCTGTGCTGTGAAAACGAGACAGTAGGAAACATCCACAAAATGTTGAGAAAAGTGTATGGAGATGCTGCTGTCGATCGCAGTACAGTTAGTCGGTGGGCAAGCAGGTTACGTGATGAAAGCGGGCACAGCAATATTGAGGACTGTCCTCGCAGCGGCAGGCCTCGTACTGCACACACTCCAGACAATGTGCAGAAAGTTGACGAATTGGTGACTGCTGACAGACGCATCACAGTGAACGAATACGTTGGGATAGTGGAAGGAAGTGTTTGCAGAATACTGAAAGTGTTGGCGTTAAAAAAGGTTTGTGCCCGGTGCGTTCCCAGGATGTTGACAGTGGCTCACAAAGAAACAAGAAAAACGGTATGCAGCGAACTTTTGGAACAGTACGAGAACGGTGGAGATGAATTTCTTGGAATAATTGTGACAGGTGATGAAACATGTCTCCATCATTTTTCACCAGAGACGAAGAGGCAAACAGTGGAGTGGCATCATGCAAATTCACCCGAGAAAAAAAAATTCAAAACCACACCTTCTGCTGGAAAAGTTATGGCTACAGTGTTTTTCGATTCCGAAGGACTCTTGCTTGTGGACATCACTGTAAGAGGTGTATTGCTCATGCGATATGCAAGGTATAAGAAAATCTCTGAGAGCAGTGTTGACGGCAGTAGGAACTGTGTAGCTGTAGCAGTAAATTGTTGCTAGTCTGGAGTCTGCTCTGGTCTGGTCTGGTGTATCGTGTTGGCTGGCCCGGTCGCGGTGCAGCGATGTCGGAGCGTGAGTATTATTGTATAAGGTAAAAAGCAGCCTCGCGCATATGTAGTAATGTTATCTCAAGTGGCTTGTAAATGTTTTAAAACTCTCGTAATAATAATCTTCCTCAGAAAAAGTAACTTTTAACAACCATTCATTTCAATTTAAAGAATTTACTAATTCCTCCCATCCATGATCATCCCGATTATTGCAATAGAAAAATCAGTTGCTTCCTTTCATAAATGACAGATGGGTCGGCCAGCATTGCACAGAGCTGTGCCGGAAAAATTTATTGTAAGAGCAGATATATCCGGTGACTTCATTGAGGTAAGAATTTTTTCCTTTTTTATTCAGAATGATCTTTTAGGGCCATGATGCAGCACTGCAGTCGTCCAAAATTTACCAGGTTAAATTCACAGTGAATTATTGAAAAGTCATAAGTGAGCGACAATTTAATTGAGAGGTTAGTTACATTGTTTTATTACCAGGTTACTTAATTCATTTTTTTTTTGGGACGTTACACTAAATGTGAACGACATAATTATAATTTTACTGTTGAGAGGTTAAGGAATTTTTCTGTTTTGAGGTTACGCTAAATGTGAATGAATTTTGAGCTTAGATTAAATCAGAAAGAATTTTGTGGGCTGGTTACACTGAATGACGATATTTATTTAATATTAATAATTTTTAAAATTATTGTGGGGAGGTTACACTATGAAAGAATTTTGTTTTGAGGTTACACTAAATTAGAATCATACTCATATTATTTTATTTTTATTTTGTGGGGAGGTTACATCATGCCTAGTGGAACCACCATAAATTTTGATGCATATGTGACGACACTGAAGAAACTTCAAGCTCGACTGAGTCGTGTTCGACCACATCGGCAAAAGCAGGATGTTTTGGTGTTGCACGACAATGCACGGCCACGTGACAGTCAAAAAACCATGGAAGCGATCACAAAACTCGGATGGACAACACTGAAACACCCGCCTTACAGTCCTGACCTGCCTCCATGTGACTATCATCTCTTTGGGAAACTGAAAGACTCTCTTCGTGGAACAAGGTTTGAAGATGAGGACTCCCTTGTGCAAGCTGCCAAACTGTGGCGCCAACAGGTTGGTCCAGAATTTTACAGTGCGTGTATACAGGCGCTGGTTCCAAGATGGCGTAAGGCAGTTGAGAGGGATGGAAATTATGTGGAGAATGAAAATATTGTTCCTAAAGGATGTATCTGCACACTGTAAAACTTTCAAACATGTAGAATGAAAGATGGATTAAAAAAAATAGTGTGATTTCTTTTGGAGTGATCCTCGTACATTCAAGCGCGCATTTCTCGCAGTTTTTCCAAACTTTTGTCCAATCCGTGTATGTGGATGTAGAAACATTGAAGAGAAAAAAGTTTCTGGTTGTGGTCTTTGGGGACAAGATTCGTGTTTCGCTTGTTCCATTCATGTCAACCAGAGCCTACAATCAATGCTGCTGCGCATATTGAGACATTGTGAAACCTACACAGATGCATTCAAATACAAATAAAGATGCATGTTGCTCTTATGGGACGTTCTGTGTACGACAGTGATCTGAACTACTACTCCACTATTCGCTCGAGAGGTGGTTTGGCACTAAGAGATTTCCACATTTCTGCAGAGTTTAGGTGAAGGGGCAGACGACGTTTCATGAGTAACTATAGGACACCGTTTTGACAGGACTCGAGAGGCAGAGCTAGTACACACGTACGTCAAATACCTGTATGAAAAACCTGTGAAAAACTGAGTTACGCCTTCTGTACATAACTCAACTTCAGTAACATTTGCTGACTAGTATCGTACCGTTTCAGGAAGGAAACCGAGGATCGGCCTGAAAAGTATGGAATATTCCGTGAGTCTGTTAGCGACAAAACGCTGAATTAGTTCACGGAAGTTACACGACCTGGAAGTTCCTGATGTCGAGTTGCGCTCTCCAGTAACTTCTAGCTGCCTCGTTGAGAGTTTACTGGAGCGTGACAGGCTGCCGACTTTCAAGAACACGCAACACACCCACCACTTTAGGAGCTGAATTTCTTACCAGAGAACTGCATCATCAAATTACGTTAAGGACTCCCATGAAGATCCACTGTAATTCGGATACCTTTCAGTGGAGACCTCCTGCCAGAGGAGTCAAACTGAAAGGATGGCTATTAAGAACTGCAATATGGAATACATAGCTGTAACGGTGCGCTCCATTAGAGACGATCTATTTCGGTCTAGAATCAGACCATCGGGTCCAAAAACTATCTCAGCTACGCATCTGCGTTATTGGAATAACAACAGTCAGGTGCACATTATTCCATAATTTATATTAGCTGTGAATACGTAAAATTATGTCCATTTAACCTCATAGGTTAAACGATGATACATGATAATATCAATGATGGAACAATGTACATCTGATTATTGTTATTCCAAGCCGGCAGGGTTGGCCGAGCGGTTCTAGGAGCTGCAATCTGGAGCCGCGCGACCGCTACGTTCGCAGTTTCGAATCCTGCCTCGGGCATGGATGTGTGTGATGTCGTTAGGTTAGTTAGGTTTAAGTAGTTCTAAGTTCTAGGGGACTGATGACCTCAGCAGTTAAGTCCCATAGTGCTCAGAGCCATTTGAACCATAATGCTTCATTTCTTCGTGCAGTTGTCGCTCCCACCCTTTCTGTAACTTGTGCAGTATCTCAGACCATGTGTGTGCGTGTGTGTGTGTGTGTGTGTGTGTGTGTGTGTGTGTGTGTGTGTGTGTGTGTGAGAGAGAGAGAGAGAGAGAGAGAGAGAGAGAGAGAGAGAGAGAGAGAGAAACTTCGTGGCAGATTAAAACTGTATGCAGGACCGAGACTAGAACTCGGAATCTTTGCCGTTCACGGGCAAGTGCTCTAGGTTCGCAGGAGAGCTTCTGTGAAGTTTGGAAGGTAGGAGATGAGATATCGACGGAAGTAAAGCTGTGAGGACAGGTCGTGAGTCGTGCTTGGGTAGCTCAGTCGGCATAGCACTTGCCCGCAAAAGGCAAAGGTACCGATTTCGAATCTCGGTCCAGCACACAGTTTCAATCGGCCAGGAAGTTTCATATCAGCGCACACTCCGCTGCAGAGTGAAAATTTCATTCTCCTCTCTCTCTCTCTCTCTCTCTCTCTCTCTCTCTCTCTCTGTGTGTGTGTGTGTGTGTGTGTGTGTGTGTGTGTGTGTGTGTGTGTGCGTACGCTTGTTACAATTTTAGCTGGAACATAGCTCGGTAGTTCCTTACGCAATATGCAGTAGACGCCGTGAGACGTAAACTCATGTGTCCAGACATGTAATTGTTTTTTGTGTGGCACATTATTATCTCCTTCTTTTAAATCAGAAATGAAAAATTTTTAAACAGATGAAAAAGGGCAATTGTCGACCACTTAACTGACATTTCCAGCACAGAAGTAGTATTATGGACAAATACTAAAAGTGAATGACAGATGAAAAGGTAACAACCAAACCGGCTGCACTTTGCATACGCGGCTTCGAGATAACGTGGTGAGATATCGACAGACAATTAAAAGTGACGTGTTCTGTTAGACACTCCGTACCCTACTCAAGTCCATCAAGAGCAAACGGCCTGGGCTGCTCGACGATAATGCGAGTCCATACGTCTCCGAGGTGACACAAAGTGTAATGGCCAAGTGTAGGTGGGGGCACCTTGAACATCCTCCCTACAACCTGAACACGTCACCCTGCGGCTTCCATGTGTTTAGTCAGCTAAAAAAGCATCTCAAAGGGAAGCGCTTCAATTCGGATGACGAACTGGAGGACACTGAAGGACTGGCTTTTGTCACAGCCGCCGGAATTCTGAGTACAGAGAATCCTTCATCTCGTGAAACAGTGGGATACTTATGCTTAGACCTATGGTCATTACTTTTGAATAGAGAATTTAGTTATACCGACAGTGTAGTTTTGTACCTCTTATTCTGAACACTCCACATAAAGTATCGTAGACTTCATAGATTCGATAATTTCATAAACGAGCTACAAGGGACAAAATGCGTGCGTGCGCGCGCGCGCGCGCTTGTGTGTGTGTGTGTGTGTGTGTGTGTGTGTGTGTGTGTGTGTGTGTGTGTGTGTAATGAGGGGTGGAGTAGAAGCAGAGATTGAATATGCCAGAGAAGAGAAGACTTCCTCATCTTCGTAGTAACAAAGGAGATAATATAAATAAGTTTATCAATTTTTCAACAATGCTTTCGAAACCTTTTTCTTTCGTACCAATAGGATTAACTGGTTAGAAACATGCACATTCTCCATCCAAAGTGCTAATCTTAGGCCCAAAACTGCGTCATTGCGAGTGAGGTAGGGCTGATAGAGAAGATCCAGCGAAGAACGGCGCGTTTCTTCACGGGATCGCTTAGCTGGCGAGAGAGTGTTACAGAGATGCTAAACGAACTCCACTGCCTGACGTTACAAGAGAGGCGTTGTGCATAACGGAGAGATTTACTATTGAAATTTCGGGACAGCATTTTTCAGGAGGAGTCGGCAACATATTACTCCCCCCCACCCACACACACACACACACATCTCTCGTATTGACCACGAAGAGAAAATTCGAGAAATTAGAGCCAATACAGAGGCTTACCGACAACCAGTCTCAACACGCACTATTCGCGATTGGAACAGGGCTGGAGGGGGTCAGATAGTGGTACCGAAAGTACCCTCCGCCACACACCATTAGGTGGTTTGCGGAGTATGATGCACATGCAGAGGTGCCACAAAAGCTATTATATTCATGTTCGACCACTGTCGTTCTGAAAATACGAAACGAAAATAATTATTTTTATTTAGTTGATACAAAGGAAGGCAACTGATTTATTCTAGCCGACTACGTTTCTAGCATATGTAGATTTAGAGAAAGCTTTTGACAATGTTGACTGCATTACTCTCTTTCAAATTCTGAGAGTGGCAGGGGTAAAATACAGGGAGCGAAAGGCTATTTACAATTTGTACAGAAACCAGATGGCAATTATAAGAGTCGAGGGGCATGAAAGGGAAGCAGTGTTTGGGAAGGGAGTGAGACAGGGTTGTAGCCTCTCCCCGATGTTATTCAATCTGTATATTGAGCAAGCAGTAAAGGAAACAAAATAAAAATTCGGAGTAGGTATTAAAATCCATGGAGAAGAAATAAAATCTTTGAGGTTCGCCGATGACATTGTAAATCTGTCAGAGACAGCAAAGGACTTGGAAGAGCAGTTGAACGGAATGGACAGTGTCTTGAAAGGAGGATATAAGATGAACATCAACGAAAGCAAAACGAGGATAATGGAATGTAGTCGAAATAAGTCGGGTGATGCTGCGGGAATTAGATTAGGAAGTGAGTCGCTTAAAGTAGTAAATGAGTTTTGCTATTTGGGGAGCAAAATAACTAATGATGGACTAAGTAGGGATGATAGAAAATGTATACTGGCAATGATAAGGAAAGCGTTCCTGAAGAAGAGAAATTTGTTGACATCGAGTACAGATTTAACTGTCAGGAAGTTGTTTCTGAAAGTATTTGTATGGAGTGTAGCCATGTATGGAAGTGAAACATGGACGATAAATAGTTTGGACAAGAAGAGAATAGGAGCTTTCGAAATGTGGTGCTACAGAAGATTTCTGAAGATTAGATGGGTAGATCACATAACTAATGAGGAGGTAAATAACAGAATTGGAGAGAAGAGGAGTTTGTGGCACAACTTGACTAGAAGAAGGGATCGGTTGGTAGGACATGTTCTGAGGCACCAAGGGATCACCAACTTAGTACTGGAGAGCAGCGTGGAGGGTAAAAATCATAGAGGGAGACGAAGAGATGAATACACTAAGCAGATTCAGAAGGATGTAGGTTAGAGTAGGGACTGGGAGATGAAGAAGCTTTCACAGGATAGAGTAGCATGGAGAACTGCATGAAACCAGTCTCAGGACTGAAGACCACAACAACAACAACTACGTCATTAGGGACGGCGTACTAGTCTATTAGGATTTCTGAGGAACCGTATAATAACTGGATTGGAACGGCAAAACGCCGATTTTTAGCTTTTTCAGAACACGAGTACGGGGTCTTAATCAAGAGCCCGCACAGTGAAAGAAAAGGTTGGCCGGGGTGCTAAAAACATTATTACACAGTGTGAACGAGTGACGCGTCAATCCATCACAGCCTACAAGGCTGTAATTAACGCTGGCGATGAGAGAGGAATAGTGACGTTTTCCGTCCATCAGCGCGCGCGGGAACCGCATTGGCGTGTGTGCAGGCTGTTTGGAACACGGAGGGGGATGGAAGAGGGTGGGGGAGAGATGTAGGCGGGTGCTGTACTGTGGCGCCCCAGCCAGGCTGTGGCAGCTACTACTGCACTGTCGCCGCTATCGCCAGGACTGGCTATTCATTACCGCCGATAAACAACCGTAACCGGTTCGAAATCGCTGGCTCTGTACTCAATGGACAAGGCTCCCCCACTCCATCCTGGCGAGTATTAAAAAGGCTCCAATGAATAAACAATTAAGTTACGGACCAGTAATGACAGGGGGTAGCAATATAATCCACTGCAAGCGGCAAACAAAGTGCTTTACACACACACGCACACACACACACTTCCGTTCTGCACAACGGCCCCATTCTCTGCGACAAGCGGTGGAAAAAAATCGCCGCTGAAATCGTTCGCTGCGGATAAATCACGGAAGGGACAGAACCGGATTGCACGGTACAAAGCTTGAGGAAGTACGTGCCCTACACCGGCAGAGAACGGCGCGCTTCCTGCGGGATCAAAGCCGACAAAGCCGTAGCATATTACGCTCCGCTCATGTTTCGAAAATTCCGCTCGTCAGTTCAGTGTCCCCGCGTGCATAATAAATTGGGAGCCCCGAATACAGGCCAACTTTATGTGCGGCCCACTTCCGCGATGTTGTTGCCAAGCGAGTAAACCGCCACCTGACCGTATTATCAGCACCTAGCTGAATAAAGCATTTCTGACAGTGTGGTGTAAATAAGGGTGGAACGTGGAAGCTGCTTTCCGAATGCGATGAAGTAACCGTCTGTGAAAAATATCTGCATAGTCTGCTGTTTTTACGAAGAATATGATGCAACATTAAATGACGGTAACTAACTATTGCCGCCACTATGCAAGAAACGAGGATTGGGACTTACCGCTCCGTCGACGACCAGCTCAAGAACAAGAAAGATGGAACAGTGGCAAGACACACGACTCGAATTTGGGAGCGGTTTTGAGCTTTCAGTACTTTCCATAAATTACTTTAGGCGAATTCTGGGATCGTTCCTTTCAAAACGACACGGCCGATTACCGTTCCCATTATCGAGAAAGCCTAACTTTCGTCCCGTTTCTAATGGCTTCGTCGTCAACGAGCCATTAAACACTAAGCTTACTCCCTTCTCTGCTGAAAACTACCGTTTAATCTGTTCCTAATTTTAGTACGACGTTTAACTGTAGGACATCATTTCGGTATTCGATAGGCATTTATTCCTAAGATATTCAGTGCTTTCTTCGCTAGACTGTATGCATGTCACTACGTTGCAACATCGGACAGGTACTTCACTGCTCTCGTGCTGTGGAGACCATTCCCTCTCTCTGCGCAAGTTAGTACACGCGTCCTGGGCGCTTTAAAGTGGATGGTTCAAATGGCACTGAGCACTATGGGACTTAACATCTGAGGTCATCAGTCCCCTAAAACTTAGAACTACTTAAACCTAACTAACCTAAGGACAGCACACACATCCATGCTCCTGGCAGGATTCGAACCTGCGACCGTAGCGGACTGAAGCGCCAACAACCGCTCGGTCACAGCGGCAGGCTTGAAAGTGGGACTACAAGATACAACTACATGTAGCAAAAGTAGATGTGGGTATTTAGTAAGATTCAATGCAAGAATCCTATACAGTGTAGAGGTAGCATACAAAGCCATCAACCGACTAATTCTTGACTACTGCTCGTGAGTCATGGAATCTTAGCAGGTAAATTAAAAGACGAGATAGAAATGGTTTCGTGAAATGATCAAGACGATAAAATGACAAACTGGAGCTCTAAAAGAGGTTTACAAACAGTTTTTTCACGTGTACTACAGAACAGGTAAGGGAGTAATTTTAGTGGTAGTATATATAGCCGAAGTACTCTCCGCCATCACTGGCTTGAACAGTACGGGTTTAGATATAAACATTTTCATTTCAGAATAACGAATGGGTAGAGACTGTCTGGGAAGTTCATTGGGACACATCCCTGCCACTGTTCGTCACTGGATGAATGAGTTTAAAGGTGGACGTAAGAGAGCTGCAGATTTCGCAAGCAGCAGTTGTCTCCTGCAGATACGTTCTCAAATAACCTTCACTTTAAAAGTAGCATCTCATCCGACGTCGTCTTTTGGAGGGCACATCTCCAACAGAACGAATCTGATGGATAAAAGACTCTTAGTTAACTTGCCGCTCGAATACTGATAAAATTACAAGCTTCCGAGAATGTTTTCCCTCATCGTCTTCAGGGGCTCAGTCTGACCGTTGTCAAATTGGCGAGGTATTTACTTCCATGCCCAGAGCACGGCGTCTGATTGGCTAGATTACGTCACGGTGAAGGCTTTTGTTGTGGTGTCGTCCCCTACGCCCAAAAACTACATGGATGGTGTAGTTGATGTAACACAGTCCAATTTCCACTGCTTCCCTAATCACAGAGCTCCAATAGTTCGATGCGAGAGCCACAATTCTTATATTTTCAAACATATTTTGGTGTTTATTTAACAGACTGTGATCGACCACTGATCATTTCTCGCCGGCCGAAGTGGCCGAGCGGTTCTAAGCGCTTCAGTCTGGAACCGCGCGACCGCTACGGTTGCAGGTTCGAATCCTGCCTCGGCCATGGATGTTTTTGATGTCCTTAGGTTAGTTGGGTTTAAGTAGTTCTAAGTTCTAGGGGACTGATGACCACAGAAGTTAAGTCCCATAGCGCTCTGAGCCATTTTTGGTCATTTCTTAAGATCCCTGTATTTGAGGTGACGGTTACGTTCAATACAGCGATCAGCCATAGTTCCATAGTTCGTACAGACAAATTCACGTAACTGCTGCCGCACTCGCAAGGAATATTATATAAATCCCTGGTGCCGGCCGGAGTGGCCGAGCGGTTCTGGGCGCTACAGTCTGGAACCGCGCGACCGCTACGGTCGCAGGTTTCAATCCCGCCTCGGGCATGGATGTGTGTGATGTCCTTAGGTTAGTTAGGTCTAAGTAGTTCTAAGTTCTCGGGGACTGATGACCTCAGACGTTAAGTCCCCTAGTGCTCAGAGCCATTTGAAATCCTTGATAGCCGGCCGCGGTGGTCTAGCGGTTCTAGGCGCTCAGTCCGGAACCGCGCGACTGCTACGGTCGCAGGTTCGAATCCTGCCTCGGGCATGGATGTGTGTGATGTCCTTAGGTTAGTTAGGTTTAACTAGTTCTAAGTTGTAGGGGACTAATGACCTCAGAAGTTGAGTCCCATAGTGCTCAGAGCCATCTGAACCAAATCCCTGGTACTCTCACGCCGAGATTCAGGTCGCAACAATTTCTTAAATTCCCTACCTGATTAGGACTCTGCCTAACTTACTAGCTGTTGCACCGCAGAATGTAATTCGTGCAGTGTTGTTGCTCCTGGCTTGGTTGAACGGCGTCAAGTCTTGGTTTCGTCAACAACGCTGACCTAATATCACTCACAGAACACTTGTTGCTTCTGATGATTAATCTCGGTGCAGGCTGTGGATATTAAGGTCTTCAGCAGAGATCTCGTCTGACTTGAATGATGAAAGATACGCACGTTGAGGTACAGGTCCCCTTAGAGAGCAGGGGGGGGGGGGGGTTAGGGACGTTGGGTGGGGAGGGGTGGGACGCAGTTGCTAGTTCGCGTTGGTCTGTCATCTACTACGAGAGGGAACAGCTACCTGTTTTCGTGGGTATAACCGCACTGTAAAAAGTACGCAGTGCATTAACGAAATAACAATGTATTATGTATGCCACAGTTTTATTTCATTTAATTATTTTTGCAGCCACATGTGCTGCGAATGGTTGGCGTTTTGCATTCGTAAATAGGTTCAGGATTACCATATGTCACGGGTCCCGGGAAAACAGTTACAAGAGACAAGCATGTCGCATCAGTAGTGATTTAATGGAATCGCTACTGCCATAGGATATGAAGTTAATAACGCACGGAGGAAACAGGCGGCATCAAAATTAATTTAAACGAATCGGTTCCGGCAGTACATGCGTTCTGCTACCCGTAACAGAAAAAAAAAAGAACGCGCAGGGAAGATCTGCTGTTCTCGAATGTTTGCAAACAGGTACAGCTAGTAAGTGTTGTTAAAGTTCACAGCTGGACTTCGTTGAGACAGAAAGAACATACTGTGTTTGTCTGCCCCGTTTTCTTTGGAAACAAAGGAAGGTTTGACGTCCGTCGATGGCGTGGTCATGAGAGACGCAGCAGCGCGCGCAACATCTCCACGTAGCGGATGAAGTTCGGTGGATGCCGTTTTATGTATGGGTAACCCTTAACCGCAGATTACTGCAATCCATGCTGTTCACTGATGAAGCTATTTTAAAGAGAAACTCCGTAAGCAACAGCAATAGTTCACACAAAAATCCACACACCTTTGTGCATTCACTTACAGTTTCTCTGTAAATGTGTGTCGCGGTAGGATCAAGTAGTAGCCTAAAAGGATCTTTTAGTCTTAGAGAATCGTGTTTAAAGTCTCACACATGGGAACTTTGTGCATAATGAGATGTCACTGTTATTAACTGTACGACTAGGCCCATTGTCTCGTCATAACGATGCTCCAGCATACTCGAAGTAAAAGGTAAAATCGTCCACACAGGACACATTCCTTGGTCACTGTGGTCCGTGATGGCGAATCAAATCAGATAAGAAACTCGTCTGACTTCATTAGTAAACTGAAATCATTGAAAATGAACCCGTCTGATATATTGGTTAGTTTTGACGTGGTGGCTTTATTTACAAAGGTTCCCCTTTCAGAATCTCTACAGCTTATTGAAAGAAGATTTGACAAAGAGATTTCAGCTTTATTTAAACATGTTCTGACCTCCACATATTTCTTATTTAACAACGAATTTTTTGAACAGACGGACGGAGTCGCCATTGGTAGTCCCTTATCCCCTCTGGTGGCCAATTTATTTATGGAGGACTTCGAGGAGAAGACGATTGAATCTGCTGACTTTAAACCCACGGTATTCTGGAGGTATGTTGATGACACCTTTGTAGTTTGGCCCCATGGTGAAGACAACTTGCAAGACTTCTTACGAGATCTGAACTCCATCCACGATCAAATAAAGTTCACAATGGAAATTGAAAAGGAGGGATGCGTGCCATTCTTGGATGTTTTGGTTCGGCGCAGAGAGGATGGCACTTTGGGACATGAAGTGTATACAGGGTGTTTCAAAAATGACCGGTATATTTGAAACGGCAATAAAAACTAAACGAGCAGCGATAGAAATACACCGTTTGTTGCAATATGCTTGGGACAACAGTACATTTTCAGGCAGACAAACGTTCGAATTTACAGTAGTTACAATTTTCAACAACAGATGGCGCTGCGGTCTGGGAAACTCTACAGTACGATATTTTCCACATATCCACCATGCGTAGCAACAATATGGCGTAGTCTCTGAATGAAATTACCCGAAACCTTTGACAACGTGTCTGGCGGAATGGCTTCACATGCAGATGAGATGTACTGCTTCAGCTGTTCAATTGTTTCTGGATTCTGGCGGTACACCTGGTCTTTCAAGTGTCCCCACAGAAAGAAGTCACAGGGGTTCATGTCTGGCGAATAGGGAGGCCAATCCACGCCGCCTCCTGTATGTTTCGGATAGCCCAAAGCAATCACACAATCATCGAAATCTTCATTCAGGAAATTAAAGACGTCGGCCGTGCGATGTGGCCGGGCACCATCTTGCATAAACCACGAGGTGTTCGCAGTGTCGTCTAAGGCAGTTTGTACCGCCACAAATTCACGAAGAATGTCCAGATAGCGTGATGCAGTAATCGTTTCGGATCTGAAAAATGGGCCAATGATTCCTTTCGAAGACATGGCGGCCCAGACCAGTACTTTTTGAGGATGCAGGGACGATGGGACTGCAACATGGGGCTTTTCGGTTCCCCATATGCGCCAGTTCCGTTTATTGACGAAGCCGTCCAGGTAAAAATAAGCTTCGTCAGTAAACCAAATGCTGCCCACATGCATATCGCCGTCATCAATCCTGTGCACTATATCGTTAGCGAATGTCTCTCGTGCAGCAATGGTAGCGGCGCTGAGGGGTTGCCGCGTTTGAATTCTGTATGGATAGAGGTGTAAACTCTGGCGCATGAGACGATACGTGGACGTTGGCGTCATTTGGACCGCAGCTGCAACACGGCGAACGGAAACCCGAGGCCGCTGTTGGATCACCTGCTGCACTAGCTGCGCGTTGCCCTCTGTGGTTGCCGTACGCGGTCGCCCTACCTTTCCAGCACGTTCATCCGTCACGTTCCCAGTCCGTTGAAATTTTTCAAACAGATCCTTTATTGTATCGCTTTTCGGTCCTTTGGTTATATTAAACCTCCGTTGAAAACTTCGTCTTGTTGCAACAACACTGTGTTCTAGGCGGTGGAATTCCAACACCAGAAAAATCCTCTGTTCTAAGGAATAAACCATGTTGTCTACAGCACACTTGCACGTTGTGAACGGCACACGCTTACAGCAGAAAGACGACGTACAGAATGGCGCACCCACAGACTGCGTTGTCTTCTATATCTTTCACATCACTTGCAGCGCCATCTGTTGTTGAAAATTGTTACTGTAATTTCGAAAGTTTGTCCGCCTGAAAATGTACTGTTGTCCCAAACATATTGCAACAAACGGTGTATTTCTATCGCTGCTCGTTTAGTTTTTATTGCCGTTTCAAATATACCGGTCATTTTTGAAACACCCTGTAGGAAGCCGACGCACACCGATCTGTATTTACGTGCAAATAGCTGCCACCATCCTGCCCAGACAATGAGTGTTCTCCGAACTTTGACTCACAGAGCGCATATTATTTCTGACGAAAGCAGTCTGCAAGATGAACTTTCCCACTTACGAAGAGTGTTTGAAGACAATGGGTACTCTCCACAACAAATACAGAGGGCACTGAAAATGAAACCGAAGGAGGCCACAAAGAAAGCAGAAGAAGATGAAGAAACCTTTAAATCGATGGCCTTCCTGCCATATGTGGGTAGCCTCTCATCAAAAATAGGACGCATTCTCGGCAGACACAAAGTAAAAGTGATTTTTCGTCCTCCACCTAAGACAGCTGCACTCGTGGGCTCCGTCAAAGATGATTTTCTGCTCCGAAAATATGGAGTTTACAAAATTCCATGTGAATGTGGCCTTTCTTACATCGGACAAACAACTCGTACTGTCCAAAAAATGGTTCAAATGGCTCTGAGCACTATGGGACTCAACTGCTGAGGTCATTAGTCCCCTAGAACTTAGAACTAGTTAAACCTAACTAACCTAAGGACATCACAAACATCCATGCCCGAGGCAGGATTCGAACCTGCGACCGTAGCGGTCGTGCGGTTCCAGACTGCAGCGCCTTTAACCGCACGGCCACTTCGGCCGGCTCGTACTGTCCTTGAAAGATGTACAGAACACCAGAGGTACACACGACTTTTACAACCTAACAAGTCGGCAGTGGCAGAGCACTGTATTGATAATGATCACAGTATGTTGTATGACAGCGTCGAAATTTTGGCAACTACATCATCCTTTTGGGACTCGATAGTAAAGGAGGCAATTGAAATACGCCTGACGACGAACTTAATTAATAGAGATAGTGGTTTCAATCTTGACAAATCTTGGAATCCGGCACGTGCTGTAATAAACTCGCAAAGACGTCGTCACAGTGCAGCTCACAATGATATATCGATATGCCAACACAGATCAACTGCGGAGTCATAGATACAACTCGCGCATTATGCACGTCTCTGCCGCCGACCAACGTCTCTGGCGCATTTGCATCTGTGGCCGCATGCGCAGTCGCGCGGTACAACAGTATAAAGGGACAAAGCGAGCACTGGAGCGGCAGTCTTGCGGCTCACTCTGAAGATGGCTGAACGTTATACAGCCGAAATATTAGAAGAAGAAGAAAAAGATTTCTTGCGGCTGCACACCCGAAACTTAATGGAACAAACGCGATGTCTGCAAAGTAAAAGGAATCACAGAGAACGTCTTCTTAGTTCATGGCGTTACGAACAACGCTGCCCTCATAGAAATACAAAAAGTGACGATCACCGTTGAACTGCAAGCAGTTTTGCGACGAGGGGTGCAATGTTTACAGAGGGCGAGGGAAGGATTTTTGAATTTTTAATCTTGACTGCTGTAATTTGTTTCAGTATTTTTGAAACAACATATTGCATCACTATTTTATTTTTGGACTGTTGCTGATTTTTCGATGCTTCCTTTTTGTATAAAAAGGTAACATATTACACTTACAGATAGGTGTATACGTGTTTAAATGAACTACCTAATACGAACTGTTGATTGCACTACCTCTTGAAATATGAAGCATTCCTCCTCAACCAACTTAAAGAAATGGCTGTGCAGTCACTGCATGTTGTTTTGTTGACTGCCAGCAGTACAATTTGGTTGAAATTACTACGCTTTATTAATCTCAAATTCGGCTGGGTGACACTTCGATGTGTACGGAAACTCAAACGACCTACAGATAATACTCAAACGAATGGAAAAGTGAAGTATCATATTTCACACAAAGCATTATTTGTAGAGCCTTCATTTTACTGTAGCTCTAAAATGACACGTCGACAGAAAGTAAAACTAATTAATTAGCACATAAAATGACCACATTTTAAAGATCTCATGAAGCTGTTGCTTGAAACATCGCACATTTGTCACATAGTGCACGAAACATTTTAGTGGTGAACCAAGCCAATGTGTAGGAGGAGGAGGATATTAGCGTTAACGTCCCGTCGACAACGAGGTCATTAGAGACGGAGCGCAAGCTCGGGTGAGGGAAGGATGGGGAAGGAAATCGGCCGTGCCCTTTTAAAGGAACCATCCCGGCATTTGCCTGAAGCGATTTAGGGAAATCACGGAAAACCTAATTCAGGATGGCCGGAGACGGGATTGAACCGTCGTCCTCCCGAATGCGAGTCCAGTGTGCTAACCACTGCGCCACCTCGCTCGGTAAGCCAATGTGGGTCGTAGCTTCGGAAACACTGTACTTCCTCTGGAATTGGCTAGCGGAGTTAAAATTACACTTTCTTCCGAGTGAAAACACACTTTTTCCGTGGTAATTGACAGTATACTTTTCCTCTGAACTGTAAAACTTATCAATCCTTTGAATGCCTGTGGTTTTATACACCGGCGAAATACTTCCCTGGACGTTTAGAAAACCAAACTCAGTAAAAAAAATAAATAAATAAATAAATAAAGACACGTTTTGGAAAGATCTTTGATGTGCAGCAACACGTACGCTGCACACTTTCGTATTACGAAAGTGTAAATTTAAATTCCACCAAAAACCGCATGTTACTTTCCCAAGCATTGAAATCGAGATTGCAATGCGCTTTAGTACCATTCATAGCTCGTCACGTAATCTCGCCAGCTGATGACAGCGGATCTTCTAGCGTAGGATACGGTATGTAGTCAGCCAATGGCAATAACACTGTTAAGTAGCGCGTACACACTAATAGGAAAAGTTAATGGTTTAAATTAACATACACAGCGTTACTACAAGAAAAGCAAAGCTTTCACATACGATATTGGTCTCGAAGATTAATAAGCTGCAAGAGAAGCTAAGCTTTCACATATAATGTTGAACTTTTTTGGGCGTGTTACACTTTAAGGTACATCACACAAATGTGTCAGCAAAATTTTTAATAAAGACATAAATGTCTTATCTTCTGAGCTCAAAGTTTTTCTAAATGTACGTCCTCAAAGATTTGATTTTTAAATGAGAGTCACACGCTCTGTGATTTAAGAAATTCATCTTACATTCTCGCACATAATTCATCTTGCATAAAAGGAAATTTACTTTGAAAATAACGCTTTTCAAACAACCATTCGCAATATTTTCCCGTGACCTGTTAGAAATAGGTTCGTTTCAGTAGTTGCCAGAGAGCGCCAGAAACAGGCGTCACCGCGCTTGCGCAGCTACGATGATGCAGGAAGCCCGTATGTTCGTAGGTGCAAAACATTAAAAGATCTTACACTATGTCATAAAAGAAACAAGACATCAGAGTATACTCCAAGATCATCGGAATTTCGTGATCCATACTACAATGCGTAATTCGGCTTAAAGTGCACATTCGTATGTAAATTTTCTTGAGTACCGGTACTGTATTATCTCATGTTTGGTTCTTTATTGTGGCATAATGCTATACGTGCTAGAAGATAAAAACATACACTTTGGAAATGCAGCGAACAGTTGAAACTAGCCCGTAGTATGGAATTGAACACTTCGTTTCAAATAAATTGACTGCCCCAGTGGAAAATGTTAATAAAAGCCAAATTTCTTTAGCAAACCGACAAAAATAACTTCATTGTTCTGCAACAAGGCGACTAATGCTTGACTGTCAGAAAGGTGGAGATAAAACATGAAACTAATAACATATTTTAGCCTTCCGTAATTATGCGAACGTATTTTAATTCATTTGATAGCTCATGACCATAGACATCCGTTTTGTTTTCGTTTAATGTGAGAGCAATAAATGAAGAGGAAACAGTAAAATCACTAAACGTAAACACGAGTCACATGGAGACTCCCCCACTACATCTCAGACTGCTCTGTGGATCAGCCCCGGATCTCCGATATTTCCGAACAGGGGCAATATTAGATAGTGGAGCCCAACCACACGCCTGTAGCCAGAAGCGGGAGAAGGTACTTATTACACGCGACCCAACTGCACGTGCACAAGAGCCCGCACGCAACTGCTTAAACGAATCTAAAGTAAACAGTTGTGGCGTCACGCTCATCGGAGGCAATTTGTTGTTAGGAAGCAGTGAACACTCTTCAAAAAATGGTTCAAATGGCTCTGAGCACTATGGGACTTAACATCTTAGGTCATCAGTCCTCTAGAACTTAGAACTACTTAAACCTAACTAACCTAAGGACATCACACACATCCATGCCCGAGGCAGGCTTCGAACCTGCGACCGTAGCAGTCCCACGGTTCCGAAATGCAGCGCCTAGAACCGCAAGACCACCGCGGCCGGCGAACACTCTCCCCAAAGCCTCTGACACACTTTGCAGTTGCCAAACTCTTGTATGAGCACTGTGTTTTATTGTTGTATATGGCGTATTTCTTTTGCGACTTAAGTTTTATTTTCGTTTTTTCTTTCGTTCATGTTTTGTTGCTGCAGTATTATTCTGCAGAAGCGCGATACAGTAATATCCTTTGTTAGAGGATTGGTTCTTACCCATCAAAATCACAAAAATTTAACTGAAAACTAAAAAAATGAAAAATTCCCGGAATTCCGAAAAATTCCCGAGTTTATCCCGGTTTTCTTCTGGATGAAAAAATTCCTGGGTTTTTCCCGGATCTCCCGGTTGTCCCGGGTCGTATACATCCTGTTTCATTCTCTGTAGACACGCAATTGAGGGTTAGTCGCATAGAAAAGAGGACTGATTTTTTTTTTGTTTGTGTGTTTGCAGGTACAGTCTGCAGCCCTGGTACACATTCAAACCCCCGTAGCGCTTCGCTAAAGGGTCCAAAGCAAAATGGAACAGCCCACTGATAAAGTGGCGTGTCATTAAGTAATTTATTTTCGGCTGCAGCGGAACTATTGCTTCTGTGTCAGGGCAACTCAGACGGCTAAAGAAGTCATGTCGATAGGCCCGACACACATGCAGTGGTTCCGCTGCTGCCGAAAATAAATTTCTTCACGATACGGCATTTTATCAATGGGCTACATTTTGTTTTGGACCTCTAGCGACGCGGTACGGTCGTGTGGGGACTTGAGTGTACATGTAAACAAACAAAGAAACGATTGGTGATGTAACTTTGTACTTTCCGAAGTGATAATTAAAACTTCATGTCTATCCACCGCGCATGCATCCCTTAGAACTGACAAGGGGAGGCCGCCAATTGTGAAATTCAGGTTCGATTCATACTGCGCATAATAAAATCTCATGGCCAGAGGTGTAATGTGGCAAAGCACTAAGATGCCCTTCTCAGCCGTTGTCGACAAAATCGACAGTTAAAAGAAACCGTTGCGGTGAAATACTCTCTACGATTTATAATTTCCTACAGCGTCCTGGCGCAGCGGTAAGCGCTCGGGTTCGCAATCCGAAGGTCGCCGGATCGAATCTCGCGCCATGCAACATTTTTTTTAGTATTTGTTTTTTGTAATTTTATATATATATATATATATATATATATATATATATATATATATATATATCGTGGGGTCTCTACTCTAATTCGAACGTTTGACTTACATTATACGTATTCGTTTCGGAATATCGTTTCTACGTCTTCCGTTAACTACACGTGTAAACATTATGAAGACAATTAATAACATTTGTGAAATACAACTTTGTTTGCGGAAAACATAATCATGTTCGAAGTCGCCAGTTTTTCCACGACAAACGACTTTCAACAACTTATTATATGCATAATTGTTGCAACTGATTGCCGGGAATTATATATATATATATATATATATATATATATATATATATATATATATATATATATTTGAATTACAAAAAAACAAATACTAAAAAAAAAGTGCATGGCGCGTAATTCGATCCGGCAACCTTCGGATTGCGAACCCGAGCGCTTACCGCTGCGCCACGACGCTGTAGGAAATTGTAAATCGTAGAATTTCACCGCAACGGTTTCTTTTAACCGTCGATTTTCTCGACAACGGCTGTGAAGTGCATCTTCGTGCTTTGTCACATTACACCTCTGGCCATGAGCTTTTATTATGCTCAGTATGAATCGAACCTGAATTTCACAATTGGCGGCCTCTCCTTGTGAGTGTAGGCGTCAGCAAGTGATGTCCGGTGGAGTGGCGGACTTTCTGGCAGGCGCGGCGCGGCGCGCCCCGCCCCTTCCCGTTCGCCTGTCGCAGGCCGACGGACGGCCAATTACGCGACACGTCCTCCGCTGCCGGCACCGGCCCATCCCGCTCCGCTGGGAGCCACGGAGGCAGACTGCAGCCGCGCGCGCACGCAGTTCGCCGCACTCACCCGCTTCCTGGTCTCGTAGTCCAGCGGGCCCGCCACGTAGATGGCACCCGTCATATTCTTCACCGCGAACGAGCCGCCTATGTTCCCGCTCGTAATCTCATATCGAATACGGGACGCTGCAACACACAAACACAACAGAATAAAACCAATGCACAACACTCAATCCGTCCAACTAAAACACTAAAATACCTTGAACTAATAATCTATGTAAACCTAACTATCCAAAATAAAGTCCGCAGTAGTCTACAAACAATCACCGGCTGAGCATTACACAGGATATTTCGAAGTCTTTGCGTCAAACATTTAGGGGTGATAGATCACATCATGGGGAACGCCTTCCGTTAAAGACAAAATACACTACTGGCCATTAAAATTGCTACACCAAGAAGAAATGCAGATGATAGACGGGTACTCATTGGACAAATATATTATACTAGAACTGACATGTGATTACATTTTCACGTAATTTGGGTGCATAGATCCTGAGAAATTAGTACCCAGAACAACCACCTCTGGCCGTAATAACGGGCTTGATACGCCTGGGCATTTAGTCAAACCGAGCTTCGATGGCGTGTACAGGTACATCTGCCCATGCAGCTTCAACACGATACCACAGTTCATCAAGGGTAGTGACTGGTGTATTGTGACGAGCCAGTTGCTCGGCCACCATTAACCAAACGTTTTCAGTTGGTGAGAGATCTGGAGAATGTGCTGACAAGGCCAGCAGTCGAACATTTTCTGTATCCAGAAAGGCCCGTACAGTAACTGCAACATACGGTCGTGCATTATCCTGCTGAAATGTAGGGTTTCGCAGGGATCGAATGAAGGGTAGAGCCACGGGTCGTAACACATGTGAAATGTAACGTCCACCGTTCAAAGTTCCGTCAATGCGGACAAGAGGTGACCGAGACGTGTAACCAATGGCACCCCTTCCCATCACGCCGGGTGATACGCCAGTATGGCGATGACGAATACACGCTTCCAATGTGCGTTCACCGCGATGTCGCCAAACACGGATGGGACCATCATGATGCTGTAAACAGAACCTGGACGTTTTGTCATTCGTGCACCCAGGTTCGTCGTTGAGTACACCATCGCAGGCGCTCCTGTCTGTGACGCAGCGTCAAGGGTAACCGCAGCCATGGTCTCCGAGCTGATAGTCCATGCTGCTGCAAACGTCGTTGAACTGTTCGTGCAGATGATTATTGTCTTGCAAACGTCCCCATCTGTTGACTCAGGAATTGGGACGTGGCTGCACGATCTGTTACAGTCATGCGGATAAGATGCTTGTCATCTCGACTGCTAGTGATACGAGGCCTTTGTTATCCAGCACGGCGTTGCGTATTATCCTCCTGAACCCACCGATTCCATATTCTGCTAACAGTCTTTGGATCTCGACAAACGCGAGACGCAATGTCGCGATACGATAAATTGCAATCGCGATAGGCGATTCTGTCACTTGCAAAATTTGTATCATTCATAACAACACTCAGCATTTCCAATGCGGTACTTCATTTTTTATTTTAGTCTTACAGCTGAAATAAATGCAAATTCTCCATTCAGTTTTTCACCAACTTAAAAATCGCCTAAACAAATTTAGCCTTTTCCATAGTCAATAACAAAATAAGCACCCAATGTCAATATATTTAAATACGGGATCAAACAATTTCTCCTATTTTCTGACTAGTTCCTCTTATTTCTATATCAGTTATTGCCTGTTATGCCGTGAGTGGTAAAATTTGGGGTACTGGAAGTGGAGTTCTTAGAACGGCTTTATGAGCAACGTTCGTGTGCATTCGTATTTTGAGCGATTCCGCTGAAATCGTAATGTTGTCATTTTATACCACCTCTTCCGCCTGTCCTAATTTTAGGATTCGTGCAGTTAACGGTGAAACGGGCGCAGGACTCTGTTCTGATGTCTTGCCAGCGGCACTGAATGAACTGGTGCGTAGTGCTCGCAGCGGCAACCTTTCCAGCTGATGGGCTCACGCATATTACTGCCGGGACCATGGCAGTTATGTGATTACTTTGACCAGGAAATGCAATATGCTAATGTGGTTCGATTATTTTGATTCCGAGGCTGCCGTTGAAAGCGCACGGGCGCGCTTGTGTGTGTGTGTGTGTGTGTGTGTGTGTGTGTGTGTGTGTGTGTGTGTGTGTGTGTGTGTGTGTGTGTGTACGAGAGATAGAGCATATATAGAGACGAGCAGGGGGTAGGAAATGAGAGCTGAAATTTTGCCGTGTTCCTCTACAGACTTTTGCCAAGTGAATGTATAAACTGCCGGCGTACGTTGCACCGGTTTAAATTTTAATTACGTTTCCATATTCAAAGGGTCGGAAAGGCGGCTCATGGGGGGGAAAAAAGGGGGGATGGAAAGCGTTTGATATGAACAGAACAAAGAAAGTGCCGACCCGTTTTATTCAGCGACTCCCCTCTTCGCCCTTTCCAGGCTAAGCGCCGATCTGAGCACGCGCGCAACCGTTCACTCAAAGGAAGCGTCCGACTTGGCGGCGATACCGCAGAGTTCCAGATGGCGTCCAGTCCACGTTAGGATGAAAAGAGATTCTTTTTCTTTTTTTTTTTTTTTTTTTTGGCATATCGTTAGTTGATTTGCAAGTCACGGGATGGTTGCCTGTCGAACTCTATCAATTTCTGCTTCCTCTTACTCGTACCATCTGTACTCATTAGTCACAATATTAAGAAATAAGATTCTGCGCAGGGCCGCTAGTTCAGAAGGAACTACGGTAGGGAAAAAACATTTTTTAAAAATTTTCTATCTTCCTTTCAACTTCCATTAACGTAGAAGCCCTGCTCGGAGCTGGCTTGGCCTGGCTAACTCCCAGCTCACACCACGAACTGTTCGCGAGAATACCGCTCAGCTACCCAAGGGCAAAAATGCTGAGCGCATGGCGCCCCTGCTTCCGCGGTCCGCTCATAGGTAGCCAATAGTGTGCAAGGTATGTACGAGTATAACGTACTGCCGTGGTGCGATCGGCAAGGAGACGTAGACACGAAGGCGACGCTCTCTTCTCTGCTGGCTACCGAAACGAAAAGATGTATCTACTCTCGTCTCCCACTTGGCTTCCTCTCAGACCCCTGTTTCAACACCTCTGAACTGGCAGAGTCCTCCTGTTGACGCTGTTGTACATCGACGCTGAAGTTTTCATTATGGTTTAACTTGAAATTTTGCTTCAAAACGAAGGGACGCCCCAACCTCGCCTGCCCACTCCTCACCGCCCGTCATCTGTAATGCAGCGAGTATGAACGTGGTGAAAAAAATAGCCGTTGCACGAGCGATGGGACACAGCATATCCGAGGTAGCGATGAAGTGGGGATTTTGCCGTACGACCATTTCATTTCACGAGTGTACCGTGAATATCAGGACTCCGGTAAAACGTCAGATCTCCGACATCGCTGCGGCCGGAAAGAGATACTGGAAGAACGTTACCAACGACGACTCAAGAGAATCTTTCAACGTGACAGAAGTGCAACCCTTCCGCAAATTGTTGCAAATTTCAATGCTGGGCCATCAACAAGTGTTAGCGTGCGAACCATTCAACGAAACATTATCAATATGGACTTTCGGAGCCGGAGGCCCACTTGTGGACCCTTGATGACTGCACGACACAAAGCATTATGCCTCGCCTGAGCCCGTCAACACCGACATTGGACTGTCGATGATAGGAAACATATTGCCCGGTCGCACGAATCTCGTTTCAAATTATATCAGTCGGATGGACGTGTACGGGTATGGAGACAACCTCATGAATCCATGGACACTGCATGTCAGAAGGGGACTGTTCATGCTGGTGGAGGCTCTTTCAGGGAGTGGAGCGTGTGCAGTTGGAGTGATATGGGACCCCTGATACCTCTGGATACTACTTTGACAGGTGACACGTACGCAAGTATCTTGTCTGATCACCTGCATCAATTCATATTCATTGTGCATTCCGACGGACTAACTCAATTCAAGCAGGACAATTCGATACCCCAAAAGTCCAGAATCGCTACAGAGTGGCTCCAGGAACACTCTTCTGAATTTAAACACTTCCGCTGGCCACCAAACTCCTCAGACATGAACATTATTGAGCGTACCTAGGATGCCTTGCAACGTGCTGTTCAGAAGAGATCTCCACGACCTCGTACTCTTATGGATTTATGGACAACCCAGTAGGATTCATGGTGTCAGTTCCCCCTAGCAAGACTTCAGACATTAATCGAGTCCATGCCAAGTCGTGTTGCAGCACTTCTGCGTATTCGCGGGGGTCCTACACGATATAAGGCAGGTGTAGCAGCTTCTTTGGCTCTTCAGCGTAAAAGCTGAAGGTGTCTCACCAATTTGTCCATGTTACCAATTTCCGGATTTGGCATCCTACCAATTTGCCAATTTTACAGCAAAGTTTACCAATTCCGAATTTTGCGTCCTACCAATTAGGCAATTTCCTACCTATTTTTACAGCCAGTTTCACCAATTTCCATATCTCACACCACACGTCTAGCTAAATTACTTATGGTCCTCTCAGAGCACAGACCTGGAATGGAAAGCAGTAGGGCGCCACGACGATTGGCTGGAAGCATGATGATGTCGACGTTTCGCAACTGGCCGAGAGAAAAACGGGGAATGAAGGTCAGTGATCTTGAATATGACACACACAGTTGCCTTTGTACCTGAAATGCTGACACAAACAGACGTTGACATCAGCGATTTTTGCCAGAATCCACCCTGGCACACTACTCCTGTATAACTCTGTCGGAAAATTTCCGAATAGAAAAGAACAGGTTTGAATCCTGCTTGCCAATACTCATTAACTGGAAGGCTACCTGCAAGACCAAGCATTACTAGCAAAGAATACTGTTTAATTACACTACTTTGGATTTGAGAAGACGACTGTACAGGGACATTCACGGTACACTAGCACTGCTACCCCGTATGAGCAACAATAAATTAGACTGACGTCTCGTCACTCCAACGATCCATATCCCCTATTCACGATAAGCAGTGATGACTGACAAAATATAGACTCGGCCGCCTACTATCCACTTCACTGGATCGAGTCCACTTTTTTTTCTGCGGCTGGACTACTAGACTAAATACTTGTGTCACAGAACATGTTTAGTTACTAAATGACTCATCAGTTGATTAAATTAATAGCGTACAAGGGACAGTGTGTATCAGCTCAGAAAGAATATACCGAGGTACAGTAAAGACAGTTCTATGTTGAAAGATTCATGACTGAATCGATTATGTTGCGCACGGCTGGTTAAATTAACAATGTAGATAAAATAGAAAAAAGAAATTTTCATTTCGCTCGTATTTTCGAATGGTTGTCATTAAAAAGAGAACTTGTGGTTTACATGTCCGGGCATCAGGTGCATGTTATATGAACTTTCAACTTTTCTACCATCTGTCCGACACAATAAAAGTCAAACCCTTCCACTTCAGCTGGGCAAGCGCTGTGGCGAACTTCCCCTGCCCACAGTATTTTGTAAACAGAGAGAAGTGCACAATTATAACTGACAAGTGCTTCATCGAAGCTACGCAAATAATGAGCGCCGTGAGTGTATTGCGGTGTTGTTCGCCCGATGGTTGTCATTTAATGATAGCCACACCATTTTTATTCGTAACCACGTGCACACAATTTTATTTCACAGCAAGTAGTAATCTGTGTCATAGATTGAAGTCGCTCGTGTGTTTCAGAAATTATCATTGCCATTTTTCATCTACCACGGGGCTAAGCCATGCCTGAAATTTGGAAACTGCTCTGCTTACCCCACTGTCAAGAGAGTGGGACTAATGCTCATTTAACGACTCAGCTGAGAATATGATTCATTCGCGAACATTATAAAATTTCAGTGATTCCAAAAGTATTCGATACAAGAGAGCCCAACTCATTTTGTTGCCAGTTCGGTTACAGGAAATGCTTGCTGACTAGATATGCTGTGTGTTGTCAAGCGTTGTCACAATGGAGAACGGCATGGCTTTTGCGAATCATCAACGTGACGATCGAAGGTTTCCCTGTATGCATGCGAAGCTACGGTGCCACGAGAGAGTACGTACATGCTTTGATATCCTCAAAGATAACTCTCAATGGGTGTTAATGTAACCCTGTGATTACACCATCAACAAGTGTCAGCATGCGAACCACTCAACGAAATATCATCAATATGGGCTTTCGGAGCCGAAGGCCCACTCGTGTACCCTTGATTACTGCACGGCACAAAGCCTTACGCGTCACCTGGGTCCCTCAACATCGACTTTGGACTGTTGATGACTGGAAACATGATGTCTGGTCGGACGAGTCTCGTTTCAAATTGTATCGAGCGGATGGACGTGTACGGGTACGGAGTCAACCTCGTGAATCAGGCAACCCCATGTCAGCAGGGACTGTTCAAGCTGGTGGGGGCTCTGTAATGGTGAGGGGCGTGTGCAGTTGGAGTGATACAGGACCCCCTGATACGTCTAGATACGACTCTAACAGGTGACACGTACATAAGTATCCTGTCTGATCACAAGCATCCATTCCTGTCCATTGTGCATTCCGACGACTTGGACAATTCCAGCACGACAATGCGACACCCCACACGTCCCGAATTGCTACAGAGTGGCTCCAGGAACACTCTTCTGAGTTTAAACACATCCGCTGGCCACCAAACTCCCCAGACATGAACATTATTGAGGATATCTGGGATATCTTGCAACGTGGTGTTCAGAAGAGATGTCCACCCCCTCGTGCTCTTACGGATTTATGGACAGCCCTGCACTATTCATGGTCTCAATTCCCTCCAGCATTACTTCAGACATTTGTCGAATCCATGCCACATCGTGTTGCGGCACATCTGCCTGCTCGCAGGGACCTACACGATATCCGGCAGTTCTTTGGCTCTTCAGAGTAGCTGAGGTGGTATCTTAGCTCGAAGTCATGACGAAAGGTCACTGTTTTATTATGAGTTGGCGAAATCAACGAACTTGGTGTCATGAGAGTAACTTTAATTCTTTTTACGGTGCGTATGTTACCCATAATGAATTACGACGAATGGTTTATATGCGCTACTTTTTATGTGTAAGTAATTTTGTCAACTTTGCTCCACTTTGGAATTTCATCAATATGTAACTCGATATTTGGACAGTCATTTTCATACGGTCCTTCAATACAGATAACTGGGTCATCTGCAAGAAGTCGGAGGTGATTATTAACATTGTCTGCCAGTGTCGTGTCAAAGGAAGAAGGCATTAGACCGTAACCGCTTTAAGGAACCAGCTTTGGGGTAAGTAAGCAGGGAAGGGTGTGGGAGCAGAGTTTAAAGGAGTGGTAGGAGGGGCGGGGAGGGGAGGGGGAGGAGGGGTGGGAGTGCGGCTTCACGGTGTCTGTCAGCTTCAAAGCGAAGCCCGGCCGAGGCGTTAATTACGGCGGCCTGAGGCTAAGCGCTGCTGCAAGGCAACAACTAAAGTAGTTATACAAGGCGACGGTTCCCGTGCTGGCTGTCACCCATTCACTGGAAACTGATGCAATTCTGGCGCCTTCGCAAGAAGCACGTGGTGAAGGTACAGCGCATTCTGACATGGTCAAGTATTGCGGAGAAATGAGTTGTCTCCTCCAGTAACTTTACTCTGGATGGTGCTGCACAGCTACCAAAGACAGTTGCACTACCCTGGTAATCGAGAAGGAAAGCTGCTAACTCATCTCCCTTTGCCGGCCAAATGCTGATGAAAATTTCTCACACCGCAAGGTTTCGAACTCGCTACCTCTGGATAGTGCGTTGGCGACCTCCGCTAGAGAGGAGGCTCACTGCAGACATTTAAGTATTTTCGCTTTTCGTGCTAGCGAAGATTGTTGACTGTGATGCCATTACAGGCGGAACACTAACCTCAACTGGAAAAGAATGAACGAAGGAGAAGGCTGTCTCCTCGTAGCGGAACCACTCCAGCATTTCTCTTAAATGATTTAGAGAAACCGCGGAAAACCCGGTTGTAGATGGATGTACAGTAAACACATCGACTAGGCTCACACCATCAAGGGCTTCGTCAATTAGTGGTGAACATCTTCAGCATAAGAGATCGTATAAGTATTTAGTGAGTAATACAAAGAAGCAATATGAATTGGGACGACCACTTACAATCAGCATTAGGGAAAGCGAGTAGAGGATTTAAATTCACTGGAAGGTTTCTGGGAAAGTGGCGTGATTCTATAACGGAAATTGCTTATAGTACGATAGTACGACTAATCCTAGAGCATTGTTACGAGTGCCCTTTTCTAGTAGACATGAGAGTAGACATCGAACGAATTCAGCTACCTGCTACTGCGATGGTATTATGACAGTATGAAAGGCGACCTAGACCTCACTAGGCCTTGTTAAGTAAATTTAAAGAACCTGAATTCGAGGACTATTCTGCCAGCATTGTTAATCATGCACAGGGATTATGAGAGTAAAGAGACATAGAAATAAAGATATAATGGGCAGACAAATGAAAACGAGACAGATGGGAAAACGTAATTAAATATTATTTCAAAAGTAATGGCCATAACTGTGAATATCAACTGCGAGACAAGAGGGTCAGTGCCTCCAGGGAAAAATGTTGGCGCTTGCCTATGGAACCATTATTGTAAACACGCGTCCATAAATGTCTTTCTTCAGGGCTCCAAAAATATGGGAGAGATCGGGACCGTATGGAACCTATGTTTGAGTTTCATAGCGGAACTTCTGCGGCGTACTAGAAACAACCCTGGCAACATATGCACGGGACCATCGATACAACTTTACAAGACGGGGAGTAAGCAAACTTCTTAACGGCATACCAGGGAACTTGCAGGTGTGCTTGTTCTTATCTTTACGAGCTGATCAATGTAACACTCCATACGCCACAATCGGCGAGAAACAACTCCTATCACTAGCGTGTCCGAGGCAATAAAGTGTCACGGCAAAAGAATCCGTATCGCGTGCTAATTAATTAATTAATCAGTTAGGAAGGATTAGGGACAATTACATACTGTCTGTAACAGATTTTTCGGAATCCTGTATACGGTAGCGCCATACATCACATCTAGGAGCAACATCCGGGTGTAATTCACGGTTCATCTTCAAACGGGACGACCCCTCCTCGTGACTTTTAAACTATAACTGACCTCTAATATTATAACTTATTTCAAAACGAGAAGATTACGGAATATTTGTTTTCTTGGCAGGATTAATATTCCATGAGTCAGCTATAGATCCGTTGCAACACAGAGATATGTGATCCAGCATTAAACAATATCTTTGTGCTTCCTTGAACTATGGGCAAAGACAGCACGTAATAATTTGCTTCTCATTCAAATTTGGATTAATTAATTTCTCTCTCGAGGCAACACACTAAATTCTGATTAAGCCGTAATACTGAGTAGCTTCCGTTTGTGTGGTTGCATTTAAAATATCTTTAGTGAATGAATGATCTACAGCACGTAACCTAATAAAATATCGGACATTGTAAACAAATAAGATCTGTTCGGATTCTATTAAACTGAAGGTACAAGTAATGACTATTAAGACTGGAAGTAATTTAGTATCAGTCCGCAAAACCACGCAAGTTTCGCTAGTGCAATTACAGTGGCCACATTTAACTTAAGTTTCTGCAGGATAGTAAAGGATAGATAGGAACTTACGTAAAGAAGGACTGTTGAATCCTTACAGTAATTACTATTTAAATTAGAAGTTACACTTACATTCATTAGAACAAAGACAGCAATCGCACAGACCAACTTAAGATCAGGCCAATATGAGGTGCGACAATAAAGTAATGAGACTGATGTGAGGACAAAATGTTGCTTACCGTTTTAGTCAAGTTTAGTGTTGTCTCCTTCAAAGTAGTTCCCTTCTGATTGCCCACACTTTTTTCAGCGCTTCTGTCATTGATGGTAACATTTCTGGAACTCATCTTCTGTAATATCCTCCAAGACCCTCGCCACAGCTTTTTGGACATATTGTGTTTGAATATGGTGTCCCTTGACCGCCGTTTTGACTCTTGGAAATAGAAAAAAATCTCATGGAGCGATATCTGGTGAATAAGATGACTGTGGTAGTACTGAAATTTATTTTGAGGTTAAAAATTGCTGTACCGATAGAGCAGTATGGGATGGCGCATTATCGTGATGCAGAAACCAATTATCAGCAATGTTGGCACGGACACGAAGAACTCTTTTACGATGTCTTTCTAAAATTTCTTTGTAGTAATATTGGTTAACTGTTTGTCCAGGATGCACCCACTCTTTATCAACAATTCCCTTGGAATCAAAGAAGCACACAAGCATGCATTACACTTTTGACTTTGACATGCGAGCTTTTTTTGGTCTGGGTGATCCCTTTGAGCACCATTGCGAACTCTGACGTTTTGTCTCTGGATCGTACTGAAAAAACCAACTTTCATCACCAGTGATAACACGGCTCAACAATTCTTGATTGATTTCCGTTTGCTCTAACAGATCGGCTGCCACATTTTCCCGTGTTTCTCGCTGTTGTGGTGTGAGATTTTTGGGGACCATTTTTGCACAAATCTTTCTCATACCAAGATCTTCAGTTATTAAATGATAATTAAATGGGCACCCTAGCTGCAAACAGGCGTTGATATACTTCATGTGGGACATGTTGAAATGTGTGCCCCGACCGGGACTCGAACCCGGGATCTCCTGCTTACATGGCAGCCGCTCTATCCATCTGAGCCACCGAGGGCACAGAGGATAGTGCGCCTGCTGGGACTTATCCCTTGCACGCTCCCCGTGAGACACACATTCCCTACATGTACACACCACTACATTCGTAGTGCGCCTATAGATGTTTGCCCATGATACTCATTACTCGTGGCAGATTAATCTACGAAGTCCCGTACGAGTTCGGGCATAGCGAGTGCGTTCGCACAAGAAGGTCAATGGCCGGGAAGCCATATTTTTTTCTTCAGTTATTATTAGACGAACCATTTCTCGATTGATGTTTAGTTCTTCTGCAATCGTTTTCATGGATAATCTTCGATCAGATCGTACGAGTTCAGGCACCCTGGCCAAGTTGACACCCGTCCGTGAGGTTGATGGTCGTCCACTACGGTCTTAATCTTCAACATTCGTTCTGCCTTCACTAACCATTTTATGTCAACGAAAAACTTGAGCTCTTAACATAACGTCCTCTCCAAAAGCCTTCTGAAGCTTACCGTAAGTTGTCGTCGCGTTTTCACCCAATTTAACGCAAAAAGAAATGGCATACAGTTGCGCAATATTATGCGGTTCCATTTCCGTGACGAGAGACACAAACACGTGTTAACTTATTACAGTACAACTCACGACTAAGTAGCTGCATCGATGTTATTAAAAAAAAAAAAAAATGTTCAAATGTGTGTGAAATCTCATGGGACTTAACTGCTAAGGTCATCAGTCCCTAAGCTTACACACTACTTAGCCTAAATTATTAATTTATCCTAAGGACAAACACACACACATGCCCGAGGGAGGACTCGAACCTCCGCCGGGACCAGCCGCACAGTCCATGACTGCAGCGCCTAAGACCGCTCGGCTAATCCCGCGCGGCGCATCGATGTTCTGCTTGGACAAGAAGCAGTTTATAGACCAAGGCCAAAGATATTGTGCCTACGCAAGCCTGCAGGGTTGCCACATCTTGCAAAGACAATCAGTCTCCTTACTTTATTGTCGCACCTCATATATCACTAAACATGCAACAAAACAGGAGCGCTTCCTGTATGCTTATTCTTGGGCAAATATGACGCTTTAGATATATTATTAACACTGGAAGCTACATTTATTTTCTTAATATGTACTTAAAATAAATATAAGAATGAGAATGGTTCAAATGGTTTGAATGGCTCTGAACACTATGGGACTTAACTTCTGAGGTCATCAGTCCCCTATAACTTAGAACTACTTAAACCTAACTAACCTAAGGACATCACACACATCCATGCCCGAGGCAGGATTCGAACCTGCGACCGTAGCGGTCGCGCGGTTCCGGACTGTAGCGCCTAGAACCGCTCGGACACTCTGGCCGGCTAAGAATGAGAATCTTTCTTAAATTATACAACGATTCTAAAGGAGGCGCCAGAAAGCCACAGCCGGCCGAAGTGGCCGCGCGGTTCTGGCGCTGCAGTCTGGAACCGCGAGACCGCTACGGTCGCAGGTTCGAATCCTGCCTCGGGCATGGATGTGTGTGATGTCCTTAGGTTAGTTAGGTTTAACTAGTTCTAAGTTCTAGGGGACTAATGACCTCAGCAGTTGAGTCCCATAGTGCTCAGAGCCATTTGAACCATTTTTGAACCAGAAAGCCACAGGTACCCTATCTTCCGAGGCGGAGTCTACGTATGCACAGCCAGTGCAGTAATATCTTGTTATCGGCCTGTACAAAATTATTCGGTCGGGAGCTGCCGCTGCCATATACTCTTAACGCTCCAACTATACGGTCCCGCGTTCCATCAAGTGTTAACCTAGTTCCCTTTCCTTTAGTTTGATACTTCTCCCAAAGTTCGCAGACTGGAATGTGACGGTTCGCGTCGAGTTGCTCCCTGAAGCGAGTCGGGCGGTTCCCCGCGAGACTACTTGAGGGCCCCTGGGGACGAGCAGAGTGGAGTACTCTGGGGGCCACTAGGCCGACGGCTGGCGCCAACTCCGGTTCGCAAGAACCTCCCTCCAACTCGGCCCCGAGCCTTAATTGCCAAAGACACTGCGCCTTGCCGGCACGCCGCCTTCATTTAAATACGCAGCGCAAGAAACGCCGGCGGTCACGGCAGCCTCGTTGCAGGCGCCATTAGAATGCAGTGCACCGCTGCTTGCCCTCCGTGATTTTTGCGAATCGCGCTCAAATGGAGAGAGCGAACTGCCGGCGCTAATAACAGGCAGCCGCTTATTACAGAAGCGGCGGTAGCTGCAACCGCTGCCAACGGTGGCTCGCCTACGAAACGGACTGGATTAAAGTGACACTAACTGCTTCATCCACCTACCGATGATGATGATCAAACTAAATCCCGTGGCGAGTCTCGGTGGATAATTAACACTGCACCGTTTGGAATGGATGCCGAACAGTTTATAATAATGACAGTTTCTTAACGTGTCTATGAAAAGAACGATTACACTAAGCTGACAAAGTCATAGTGTAGGGAAGCAGCCTACTCACGCCTTATGAAATTCACATCAGTCTTTCCATTGTGTGCCAGCCAGTCCGCTGTAACTAGCTCTGACGTCATAAATGTTGCGCAATACTTTAAAAAAATGGTTCAAATGGCTCTGAGAACTAGGGGACTTAAAATCTGAGGTCATCAGTCCCCTAGAACTTAGAACTACTTAAATCTAACTAACCTAAGGACATCACACACATCCATGCTCGAGGCAGGATTCGAACCTGCGACCGTAGCGGTCGCGCGGTTCCAGACTGTAGCGCCTATAACCGCTCGGCCACTCCGGCCGGCCAATACTTTAAAAATCAAGTAAATAACCTGAAACGTTTCTAGCAAGTCAGGAGTAATACTAAATCAATATGTGTTGAATATCAGTTCAATAACTTTAACCATTTCCGAAATTTGGATGTTTTTTCTGTAAAAATCATTGGCGCAACAAAAAAGAGCTAGAAACTTAAAAATTTATATTTAGATTCCTTTTGCATAATAATTTAGTAGAAACAGTATTCTGGATCTCACAAATTAAAATTTTAGTTGAAATTCATGATTTTCTGGTTTTTATCTTAAAAACTAAGGAAGCAAGATAGATTAAGTAGGCAAATAAATAAAGCTAGGATGTTTAAATTTAAGTAGAAGGGAGATCCGCTATAATCATAAAGATGTGAGAAGTTTCAACTGAATAATTATAAAGCTATAGCGATAGCGTATCTCCAAAGGGCAAGTTCAGAGCTCGTCTACTGCGTGTAGTGTAATTAAATTAATTATTTCGCCCAAAATATTTGACTTAGCCACATCAGACTTTTATTATGATTACTTACTTGTGTGCTGATTGCACATTTAAATTGAGAGCTTCATTGGCCATCAGCAAAGGAAGCAATGATTTATTCGATAACTTAAAGTCGTGCATTACTAGCCCAGCGGCTAGTCGGGAGAGCAGATTTGATCAGGCGTTCCCTTAGCCGTCCGCACCGCGGCTTTATATGTAAGAACGCTGCGCGAGGAAGGGAGGCCCCAGTTCTCTCCAGACGCTGATTAGCGCACCACCTGTGCCGGGAGTCACGTCGGTATCGTTGATATAAACAGCCTCGGATGCAGCAATAAGTTACTCGTGATACGCGTAACCATGAAATCGTTTTCGAGTGAAGTGTTAATTTTGGGATGACGTTAATGATCTATCTTTAGTTTGCGTATGTCGTATTTTCACATTCCGCCGCAGGACAGACATTCTACCATTATTAGCGTGGCGTTTGATGAACATTATCATCAAATTATGGTGAGCATTCACAACATTTAATTTGAACAGTTATAGTTGCATCAGCGCATTAGACTCTGATCTGCTCTGGTAGTTGGATTGTGTGGATTCTTTTTGGTCTGTGACTTTCAGAATATAGAGAACATATTAGAGAGAATGGTTTTTTGATTATGAATCCCAGACAATCTCCTAATTCATCAGAGCTATAAGCTGTAGCTATAAATGTATTTCTCAGATGAAGTGGGCACTAGGAATTCTAATTAGAGGCTTCACGTTTTGCTAATCTCTTTCTGGTTGCCAATATTGTAGTCAGAAAGCCAGTGTTGAGAACAGCAAACAACAGCATTAAATAAATAATAGGAACGTTAAACAATTATTCCATCTGCCGCCCCACAATAGGGTAGCGACATGCACATATGCAGATGGCGGTATTATTGGGTACAGAAGGTATGGGAGTGAGTCAAATGAAAACTTTAAATATTTTTTTAAATATTATTTATTGTTCAGAAGTAGTACAAAACTGTATCACTTTTCAACATAATCTCCCCCACGCTCAATGCAAGTCCTCCAGCGCTTACAAAGTGCATAATTTTTTTTGAAAAAAATTCTTTTGGTAGTCCGCGCAACCACTCATGCACCGCGAGGCGTACCTCTTCATCAGAACGGAACTTCTTTCCTCCCATTGCGTCTTTGAGTGGTCCAAACATATGGAAATCACTTGGGTCAAGGTCTGGGGAGTATGGTGGATGTGGGAAGACACTCAAAATGCAGGTCTGTGATTGTTGCAACTGTTGTACGGGCAGTGTGAGGCCTTGCATTGTCATGTTGGAAAAGGACACCTGCTCTCAGAAACACGGTCAATTTGATTTGATTGCAGGCCGCAGATGATTTTTTAGGAGATCTGTGTATGATGCACTGGTGACAGTGGTCCCTCTAGGCATGTAATGCTCCAAAATGACGCCTTTTTTTCCAAAAAGAGAGTCAGCATGACCTTCCCTGCTGATGGTTCTGTTCGAAACTTCTTTGGTTTTGATAATAACGAATGGCGTCATTCCATGCTCGCTCTCTTCATTTCCGGTTGGTGGAAGTGAGCCCAGGTTTCGTCCCCAGTAACGATTCTTGCAAGCAAACCATCACCTTCTCGTTCAAAGCGCCGAAGACGTTCTTCACAAGCATCAACACGTCGATCTCTCAATTCAGGAGTCAGCTGCCGTGGCACCCATCTTGCAGACACTTTGTGAAACTGGATCACATCATGCACAATGTGGTGTACTGACCCATGACTAATCTGTAAACATGCTGCAATATTATTCAGTGTCACTCGGCGGTTTTCCTTCACTATGGCTTCAACTGCTGCAATGTTCTGTGGAGTCACAACTCGTTGTGCCTACCTGGACGAGGAGCATCTTCCACTGAAGTCACACCATTTGCTAACTTCCTACTCCATTCGTAGACTTGCTGCTGTGACAAACATGCAGCACCGTCCTGACCCTTGGTTCGTCTATGAAATTCAATAGGTTTCACACCTTCACTACGTAAAAAACGAATAACAGAACGCTGTTCTTCCGTGGTGCAAGTCACAAGTGGAGCGGTCATCTTTATACTGATACTGCGACAGTACGTGTGCATTTGCACTATGCTGCCACCTACAGGCCATTCTGCACGCTGTTTGTAGCACGCTTACCAAGTTACAGGATAACGGCGCGAAATTTCGATTTGTTATTCCAAATTTAAGGTTTTCATTTGACTCACCCTCGTATAAAAGAGCAGCTCTCATTTGTACTCAGGTGATTCACGTGATAAGGTTTCCGACATGGTGATGGTCCCACGACGGGAATTAACAGAATTTGAAGCCATTTTGACTATTTTTCGACCGTGACTGTCTCAAAATATATGTCAAGGTTTTTAACTACCGTTACCAGTCACAAAATTTGTTAACTAACGTATTATTTATTTACTGTGCGGCGTGTTTCGATGCTATACCTTACCATCAGGCTATATGACATTACGGTAAATGATGACAGCCAAAACAGTTGCAGGATAAAGATTTATTAAAATTCTTGACCACGGTTTCGGTATATCTTGCTATACCTTCATCAGAAGTAAAATACACCTATTTTCAGGATTTTAAATGAGATGTCCATGTATTTCGAAACAGCCTTTGAAACCTGGGCAGGTACATATTTCAAGATTTTAAACATGGCTGAAACAGCAACTGTTGAATTTCTTCACGGTAAATGATGACAGCCAAAACAGTTGCAGGATAAAGATTTATTAAAATTATTGACCACGGTTTCGGTATATCTAAATATACCTTCATCATTTACCGTGAAGAATTTCAACAGTTGCTGTTTCAGCCATGTTTAAAATCTTGATATATAGCATTACAAAAACACAATTTCACAGACTTTGAACGTGCAGTGGTAGTTAGATCTAGACACAAGGGACATTCCATTTTGGAAACCATCAGGGCATTCAATATACCGAGATTCACAGTGTGAAGATTGTGCCGCGAATACCACAGTTCAGGTATAACATCTAACCATGGACAACGCAGTGGCCAAAGGCCTTCATTTAGCGACCAGAGCAGTGGCATTTACGTACTGTTGTCAGTGCTAACAGACGAGAAACACTGATTGAAATAACCGCATAAATCAGTGTGGGAGGTACGACGAACGGATACGTTAGGACAGTGCGGCGAAATCTGGCATTATTCGGCTCCAGTGTTTTATTAACTGTACAAATATCTGATGAAGGGCACTGTGTACTGACATTTGCTACTTGCTAACTATTCGAATGACTGTGTGCCGCCGGCCGCTGTGGCCGAGCGGTTCTAGGCGCTTCAGTCCGGAACCGCGCTGCTGCTACGGTCGCAGGATCGAATCCTGCCTCGTGCACGGATGTATGTCATGTCCTTAGGTTAGTTGGGTTTAAGTAGTTCTAAGTCTAGGGGACTGATGACCTCAGATGCCAAGTCCCACAGCGCTTAGAGCCATCTGAACCATTTGAATTTGACTGTGAGCCTCCCTACACGCCCTGGTTTCCCTTTATCTGATTCTCCCGTTGTCTAAGAGTATTCCATATTAAGCAAAGCAATTTAGGAATCATCTCCACTGGACCGACTCCAATTTAAATAAAATTTTGTACGTATGTTTCTTATAAAATGAAATTAAGCCGAGGAAAATTTAGGCTCACGATACAAATAATTCAAGGCATCGTATTTTAACCACCTCCGCTGTGTCTTCAAAAGAAGCGAAACGTTGTCTATTACAGGCCTTTCTTATGACACAAAAATTTAAAAAAATTGGCGGGGTAATATATAGGAATAAGACATCAAAGTATCAACATATTTGGTGCGAAAAGTTTAGACTGTTTCTCTACATTTTAATAGCTTCTAGAACACTCGCAAGAACTGACGCTGATCAGCTGAATTCATAAAAGTAACTTCTCTGTGCAAGTAGTAAAAGGCATTTTGCTAGCCAAAAATTAACTGTGCTCACAAAATGGTTGAGAAATTGCTAGAATTGGTCTTTTCCTCAATTGTGACTTCACGCAGCAAAAACGTTTTTGAATGACAGTACCCTGAAATGTTAACAGTGTGTTGAGGGCAAAAAGTTGTACATCCTATCCCAATACCCCTCTTAAATTACGACTAGTTTCAGTTTCAAACAGTCTCCAACTTGAGCAAACCGCTCTTCGAGGTGGCACATTTTGCATGGAGCGTTAAGCACTGCGGAGGATGGTAAAAAGTAGCACGAAACCAGCGGAAGGAATCAATCCTGAGTTCTAAAATGCTACTAGCTAGAACAATGACTGTGCGTAGGGAATTAAACAGAACGGGGTACAATGGTCGGCCAGCTGCCTATAAGCCACAAATTTCTCAGTCAGTTCTAAGCGACGCTTGATGTCGTGTGACGAGAGACGTCACTGCACAGTGGACGATTGGGAACGACTGATTTAGAGTGATAAATCGCGCTATTCCCTGGAGTAATCCGATGGAAGGGTTTGGGTTTGGCGAATGTCTGGACAGCGCTACCTGCAAACACGTGTAGTGCCAAAAGTAAAGCACACAGGAGGAGGTATGGGTCGTGGTGCCCGTGGTTAGCGTGTCCCCTTATTGCGCATAAGAAAACGATATGCGTGGAAAAATATGAATACATTTTACAGAATTGTGTGCCGAGAACCTTTCGGAGATGATGATTGTATCAACATTACATTGCTGTCATAAAGCAGCATCTGTGAGGCAATGGTTTGTTGACAATGACTATTGTGAAATGGACTTGCAAGCCAAGAGTCCCGACTGGAACCAAATGGAAGATGTAAGGGAAGAGTTAAGACGCTGGTTTCGCTCCCGACCCTAGCGTCGGACATCACTACGTCCTCTGGTTTCGGCTCCTCACCAACAATGGGCTGCCGTTCCTCCACAGACATTCAGATATTTCCTTGAAAGTGTCCTCACCAGAGTTCAAGCCATCATAATGGCGAATGGCGGACCCATTACGTATTAATATCCACTAATAGCTGCCCAGATAATTTCGATCAGATAGTGCACGATATGTCGAGTAGACGAGACACGACTTTTAAATTTCGTGTTTGTAACTTGGTTTTTATATTTTCCACTATAGTTCCTATAGTTCAGGTCGTAAGTGAAAATTCTGTGATTGCGTCCGAAAGGAAATAAATTATGATCACTTTCGTTTGTACAAACTTACAATTCTTGTACGAGCTTTCCAGTCTTCTTCATCAGCAGCTATTATAAAATAAAATGCCATGCTAGAGCCCTCGGCTCTTCTACCTGCCGGGCAAGTTGCGGTGTTAAGGTAGGAGCCTTAGTGGGCCTGTCCACGATCTTTTCTGGGAGCAAATTTCACTGGGCGCAGTTTATAGGATACCAAGTACGTGGTGGCATCACTGGACTACTGTACTGTCCTCCTCGAACGCAGGTTGTGTAATATTACTCAACAGAGTCGCGTGAGGACAACGTCGCCTGCTTCCAACGACTCCGAAATGAGTTACCCCAGAATCTACGCTACACTTTAGTATAGGAAATACCAATCTGACAAGACCATAGTAGCGCCTATCTGAATTCCCTCGACTGATTCCGTCACGCCAATATAAAAACGATCCCAATGCTGGATTTATAATAAGCAATTTAAGTACTCTGGGGCAATACTGAACGTTACGTCACACAATATTATAGTTGATATTCTTGTAGGTAGGCACCGGTCATTTAATGATAAATGTCGATACAAGAGAAACTGGCTGCACGCCGAAGAGCCAACGAAACTGGTACATCTGCCTAATATATTGTAAGGCCCCCGCAAACACGCAGAAGTGCCGCAACACGAAGTGGCATGGACTCGACCAATGTCTGAAGTAGTGCTGGATGGAACTGACACCATGAATCCTGCAGGGCTGTCCATAAATCCTTAAGAGTACGAAGGGGTGGGGATCTCTTTTGACGATGTTTGGTTTGTGGGGCGCTCAAATGCGCCGTCATCAGCGCCCGTAGAACGTCCCAATTTTTACACAGTCCAATTCTTTACCCAATCGAATCGAGTCACTGTCACGAGTGTTGTTGATGATGACGATTAAATGATGAGGACAACACAAACAGCCAGACCCCGGGCAGATAAAATCCTCAACATGGCCGGGAATCGAACACCGTGATCCAGGGTTAGCAACGCTAGCCACTAGACCACGAGCTGCGGACAGACGAATCAGGGGCCCCGTATCACTCCAACTGCACACGCCCCACACGACTACAGAGCTTCCAGTCCCATGCTGACATGCAGGGTCCATGGATACATGAGGTTGTCTCCACACCCGTACACGTCCATCCACTCGATACAACTTGAAACGAGACTCGTGAGACCAGGCAATATGTTTCCATACCTCGATGTGGACAGCTGAAAATGTGTGCCCGACCGGGACTCGAACCCGGGATCTCCTGCTTACATGACAGACGCTCTATCCATCTGAGCCACCGAGGACACAGACGAGTAGCGCGACTGCAGGGGCTTATCCCTTGCACGCTTCCCGTGAGACTCACATTCCCAACTGTCCACAATTCTACATATGTATTGTATCTTACAGACATTTGCCCAACCACTCATTACTCGCGCACGCTTTGGCGATTCCCGTAAGAGTTTGGGCAACCTGTGCGCATTCGCAAAGACGAAGGTCAATGGCTGGGTAGCCTTTAACTACACTACTGGCCATTAAAATTGCTACACCAAAAAGAAATGCAGATGATAAACGGGTATTCATTGGACAAATATATTATACTAGAACTGACATGTGATTACATTTTCACGCAATTTGGGTGCATAGATCCCGAGAAATCAGTACCCAGAACAATCACCTCTGGCCGTAATAACTGCCTTGATACGCCTGGGCATTGAGTTAAACAGAGCTTGGATCGCGTGTACAGGTACAGCTGCCCATGCAGCTTCTACACGATACCACAGTTCATCAAGAGTAGTGACTGGTGTATTGTGACGAGCCAATTGTTCGGCTACCATTGACCAGACGTTTTCAATTGGTGAGAGATCTGGAGAATGTGCTGGCCAGGCCAGCAGTCGAACATTTCCTGTATCCAGAAAGGCCCGTACAGGACCTGCAACATGCGGTCGTGCATTATCCTGCTGAAATGTAGGGTTTCGCAGGGATCGAATGAAGGGTAGAGCCACGCATCGTAACACATCTGAAATGTAACGTCCACTGTTCAAAGTGCCGTCAGTGCGAACAAGAGGTGACCGAGACGTGTAACCAATGGCACCCCATACCATCTCGCCGGGTGATACGCCAGCATGGCGATGATGAATACACGCTTCCAATGTGAGTTCACCGCGATTCCACCAAACACGGATGCGACCATCATGATGCTGTAAACAGAACCTAGATTCATCCGAAAAAATGACGTTTTGCCATTCGTGCACCCAGCTTCGTCGTTGAGTACACCATCGCAGGCGCTCCTGTCTGTGATGCAGCGTCGAGGGTAACCGCAGCCATGGTCTCCGAGCTGATAGTCCATGCTGCTGCAAACGTCGTCGAACTGTTCGTGCAGATGGTTGTTGTCTTGCAAACGTCCCCGTCTGTTGACTCAGGGATCGAGACGTGGCTGCACGATCCGTTACAGCCATGGGGATAAGATTCCTGTCATCTCGACTGCTAGTGATACGAGGCCGTTGGGATCCAGCACGGCGTTCCGTATTACCCTCCTTAACCCACCGATTCCATAATCTGCTAACAGGCATTGGATCTCGACCAACGCGAGCAGCAATGTCGCGATACGATAAACCGCAATCGCGATAGGCTACAATCCGTCCTTTATAAGAGTCGGAAACGTGATGGTATGCATTTCTCCTCCTTACACGAGGCATCACAACAACGTTTCACCAGGCAACGCCGGTCAACTGCCGTTTGTGTATGAGAAATCGGTTGGAAACTTTCCGCATGTGAGCACGTTGTAGGTGTCGCCACCGGCGCCAACCTTGTGTGAATGCTCTTAAAAGCTAATCATTTGCATATCACAGCATCTTCTTCCTGTCGGTTAAATTTCGCGTCTGTAGCTAGTCACCTTCGTGGTGTAGCAATTTTAATGGCCAGTAGTGTATATATACGAAGACAGTAACTTGTTCTCGAAAGAACAGTTACTGCTGATGACCGTGCAGCTTTTCCCTAGAAGAAACGATGACTAACTGACAACCTCTACTGCCGACAGGTGTTGTTGATATACCTCGATGTGGACAGCTGAAAATGTGTGCCCCGACCGGGACTCGAACCCGGGATCTCCTGCTTACATGGCAGACGCTCTATCCATCTGAGCCACCGAGGACACAGACGAAGAGCGCGACTGCAAGGACTTATCCCTTGCACGCTTCCCGTGAGACTCACATTCCCAACTCTCCACAATTCTACATATGTATTGTACCTTATAGACGATCCCTGATATTCACGGTACACTCGTGAAATGATGGTACGGGAAAATCCCCACTTCATCGCTACCTCGGAGATGCTGCGCCCCATCGATCGTGCGCCGACTGTAACACCATTTTCAAAGTCATATAAATCTTGATAACCTACGATTGTAGCAGCAGTAAACGACCTAACAACTGCACCAGACACTTGTTGTATAGACGTTGTCGACCGCAGCGCCGTATTCTGCCAGTTTACATATCTCTGTATTTGAATACGCATGTCTATACGTGTTTCTTTGGCGCTTCAGTGTATCTGACGCTTCAATTACGTACATGACATGGCTAACTACTAACACTACATGGATTCATTGTGAAGACGGAATGCGGCAAGTGGCCCTACACTGTGTGGCAAATGTATCGTACAAATTTTGTGAGTGTAAAGGAGATCCATGTGGCTAACTAGAAAGAAACGAAAATAACATAAGGAAACTAAGCTGGTCAGTTGCCGCTATTCTCGACAATATTCCGGCGTCATTACTAAACTAGTTGACAAATAATCTGCCACCTGCTACTCGGTGTCCCGCGTTTCGTGACAAGCTATTACTTCCCTCCTTTTCAACGTACTGTTATTTATTGGTTCTTCCCATATATTTACTTCCTTCTCCGTTGTGTAGAAGCACTTCTCCCAGCTGGAGTCATCTAAATTTCTACTTGGTATCAAGAATAACCGAGTTTATTACAGTTTTCATCATCTGTGAATAGCCTTTAAGCTAACGTCATCGAAGTCTGGAATCTCAGTAAACGAATGAACGCGGATTTAGATATGTAAGATTCACCTGAAAAGTTCGACGAATGGAGTGATTGGTAATCAAAATTTGTGGTAAGGTCTTATGGGACCAAACTGCTGAGGTCATCTGTCCATAAGCCTACACATTACTCAATCTAACTTACGCTATGGACAACACACACACACCCATGCCCTAGGGAGGAATCGAACCTCCGACGGGGGGAGCCGCACGGAGCGTGACAAGGCGCCCACAGACCACGCGGCTACCCCGCGTGGCAGTAATCAGAAGTTCACGCATGTCGAGCTGTACGGAAAAACGAGTCGATAAGCGCCACGCGATGTCGAAAACAAGTAATTAAAAGCTGACTGCCTCAAATAGGTCACAGGGGAAATGTGGATTACGAACAGCGTTAACACCATCACTTACTATGAAATGAATGAGGCAGAACAGTTCTCTATGTATGCTATTCAAACTGGTTACGGAGAAGAATGCAGAACAGATTGAAACTGCATGAAACTTCACTCACGCGAGTAACTGTGAGTCATCTTTTTTTACACTTCGTCGTCACAGATACTCCACAGCGATCTGCCCTTGTTATCTATGACAATGGATTGCACAACAGACGGCTCACAGTTTCTAGTGTCATTTAACTCGCTACAGGATGGGTATAACTAGTAACAGTTCCCTACAACCCTCTAACCCCTCTTCATCCTATTACCTAATCTCATAGCTGCAGTCATTTCACTTGCCGGCCGGAGTGGCCGAGCGGTTCTAGGCGCTACAGTCTGGAACCACGCGACCGCAACGGTCGCAGGTTCGAATCCTGCCTCGGGCATGGATGTGTGTGATGTCCTTAGGTTAGTTAGGTTTACGTAGTTCTAAGTTCTAGGGGACTTATGACCACAGATGTTGAGCCCCATAGTGCTCAGAGCCATTTGAACCATTTTTTTCTAGAGGACTGATGACCTCAGAAGTTAAGTTCCATAGTGCACAGAGCCATTTGAACCATTTTAGCAGTCATTTCGATCCACCTAAACTCAGTGGCAAATTGTTCTTGCAGACATTTATACTTCAGCTGTAGGTAGTGGATCTTGTATATGGGCGTGTTGCATAGAGGTAGGAAAAAAAGAAGAAAATCTTGGAATTATTAAAGGTATTTATTCGAGAAAGCTGTCGGACCCTCATTTCCCAAATTAATTCCTCAGCAAAACCGACCTGACCTGCACACAGCATTGCACACTCTTAAACATACGAAATGGCAGTCGGTAAAGTCATTTCATTTTCGGGCCTATCGGATACGTAGAATGGCTAAATAAGTTCTGTGGCCATAAAACTTCATTACCATAAATTGCATGAACTATACCGGCCGTTTTACAATCACATTTATAAACATGTTACACAAATGCAATTCAGTATTTGCAGCGGGCGATGCGTGTCTCGTGCGAACGAACAGCAGCAGCGGGTCACGTTGTCCGCAGCAAATGTGGACATTACCATATTTCTCTCGGAACCACGGAGCACAAGGCAATAACACAGAAAGTCGGTGGAAACACCGCTTAATGCAATACCTGTCGGTGGCGGGGCCATTACGGTACAGTAATCCACACCAAATCACGTTCAGCTAATGAAGGCAGTACCTGGACCATGTACCAAAGCAGGGCGCATGTTGTAGTTGATACGTGACGGCAGCTGACAATTTTTTGATTCCGCCAGCACTTCTTAGTGTTAATAAAATATACGTAAATTCAAAACACATGTACGAAAATACCCCTTCTCCCGAGCCATTAATCTAAAAAATTACCTCAAAATTATTAAATTCTTTTCAAACAAGTTTAATACATTTTCAGTGTCGTATACCGGTTGAAGATTTATTGTTGTCCTGCCTACTCCTGTAATGCATGACATGAGATTTCTGTTTTTAGCCATTACAGTGTGCGTATCATCGTGTTGTTCTGAACATCTTACTCCTCCTCTGTGAAGTGAAATCGGCAACAGGACATTTCTTCTTAAACCGCAACGATGTGTACTATGGGTGCGCATCAACGCAGTTTTGTTACAAACTGGAGTGGACGCATAAAGTTGTCGAGTAGTGAACATTAAAAAACAATTAAGGCGTGACACTGTGTGTTGTCTGTATACAGCTATCCTTAGTCAGTCGCTTGGTTGTCTAGACGAGTGTCGGGAACAGAGTGACGATTCTCGATAAACCACGAAGATACTGCTAAACTACACTCCTGGAAATTGAAATAAGAACACCGTGAATTCATTGTCCCAGGAAGGGGAAACTTTATTGACACATTCCTGGGGTCAGATACATCACATGATCACACTGACAGAACCACAGGCACATAGACACAGGCAACAGAGCATGCACAATGTCGGCACTAGTACGGTGTATATCCACCTTTCGCAACAATGCAGACTGCTATTCTCCCATGGATACGATCGTAGAGATGCTGGATGTAGTCCTGTGGAACGGCTTGCCATGCCATTTCCACCTGGCGCCTCAGTTGGACCAGCGTTCGTGCCGGACGTGCAGACCGCGTGAGACGACGCTTCATCCAGTCCCAAACATGCTCAATGGGGGACAGATCCGGAGATCTTGCTGGCCAGGGTAGTTGACTTACACCTTCTAGAGCACGTTGGGTGGCACGGGATACATGCGGACGTGCATTGTCCTGTTGGAACAGCAAGTTCCCTTGCCGGTCTAGGAATGGTAGAACGATGGGTTCGATGACGGTTTGGATGTACCGTGCACTATTCAGTGTCCCCTCGACGATCACCAGTGGTGTACGGCCAGTGTAGGAGATCGCTCCCCACACCATGATGCCGGGTGTTGGCCCTGTGTGCCTCGGTCGTATGCAGTCCTGATTGTGGCGCTCACCTGCACGGCGCCAAACACGCATACGACCATCATTGGCACCAAGGCAGAAGCGACTCTCATCGCTGAAGACGACACGTCTCCATTCGTCCCTCCATTCACGCCTGTCGCGACACCACTGGAGGCGGGCTGCACGATGTTGGGGCGTGAGCGGAAGACGGCCTAACGGTGTGCGGGACCGTAGCCCAGCTTCATGGAGACGGTTGCGAATGGTCCTCGCCGATACCCCAGGAGCAACAGTGTCCCTAATTTGCTGGGAAGTGGCGGTGCGGTCCCCTACGGCACTGCGTAGGATCCTACGGTCTTGGCGTGCATCCGTGCGTCGCTGCGGTCCGGTCCCAGGTAGACGGGCACGTGCACCTTCCGCCGACCACTGGCGACAACATCGATGTACTGTGGAGACCTCACGCCCCACGTGTTGAGCAATTCGGCGGTACGTCCACCCGGCCTCCCGCATGCCCACTATACGCCCTCGCTCAAAGTCCGTCAACTGCACATACGGTTCACGTCCACGCTGTCGCGGCATGCTACCAGTGTTAAAGACTGCGATGGAGCTCCGTATGCCACGGCAAACTGGCTGACACTGACGGCGGCGGTGCACAAATGCTGCGCAGCTAGCGCCATTCGACGGCCAACACCGCGGTTCGTGGTGTGTCCGCTGTGCCGTGCGTGTGATCATTGCTTGTACAGCCCTCTCGCAGTGTCCGGAGCAAGTATGGTGGGTCTGACACACCGGTGTCAATGTGTTCTTTTTTCCATTTCCAGGAGTGTACTTCTGAACGATATAATCATTTTAAATAGCTTCTGTAAGATGTCAAAATCTACACTCCTGGAAATTGAAATAAGAACACCGTGAATTCATTGTCCCAGGAAGGTGAAACTTTATTGACACATTCCTGGGGTCAGATACATCACATGATCACACTGACAGAACCACAGGCACATAGACACAGGCAACAGAGCATGCACAATGTCGGCACTAGTACGGTGTATATCCACCTTTCGCAGCAATGCAGGCTGCTATTCTCCCATGGAGACGATCGTAGAGATGCTGGATGTAGTCCTGTGGAACGGCTTGCCATGCCATTTCCACCTGGCGCCTCAGTTGGACCACCGTTCGTGCTGGACGTGCAGACCGCGTGAGACGATGCTTCATCCAGTCCCACACATGCTCAATGGGGGACAGATCCGGAGATCTTGCTGGCCAGGGTAGTTGACTTACACTTTCTAGAGCACGTTGGGTGGCACGGGATACATGCGGACGTGCATTGTCCTGTTGGAACAGCAAGTTCCCTTGCCGGTCTAGGAATGGTAGAACGATGGGTTCGATGACGGTTTGGATGTACCGTGCACTATTCAGTGTCCCCTCGACGATCACCAGTGGTGTACGGCCAGTGTAGGAGATCACTCCCCACACCATGATGCCGGGTGTTGGCCCTGTGTGCCTCGGTCGTATGCAGTCCTGATTGTGGCGCTGACCTGCACGGCGCCAAACACGCATACGACCATCATTGGCACCAAGGCAGAAGCGACTCTCATCGCTGAAGACGACACGTCTCCATTCGTCCCTCCATTCACGCCTGTCGCGACACCACTGGAGGCGGGCTGCACGATGTTGGGGCGTGAGCGGAAGACGGCCTAACGGTGTGCGGGACCGTAGCCCAGCTTCATGGAGACGGTTGCGAATGGTCCTCGCCGATACCCCAGGAGCAACAGTGTCCCTAATTTGCTGGGAAGTGGCGGTGCGGTCCCCTACGGCACTGCGTAGGATCCTACGGTCTTGGCGTGCATCCGTGCGTCGCTGCGGTCCGGTCCCAGGTAGACGGGCACGTGCACCTTCCGCCGACCACTGGCGACAACATCGATGTACTGTGGAGACCTCACGCCCCACGTGTTGAGCAATTCGGCGGTACGTCCACCCGGCCTCCCGCATGCCCACTATACGCCCTCGCTCAAAGTCCGTCAACTGCACATACGGTTCACGTCCACGCTGTCGCGGCATGCTACCAGTGTTAAAGACTGCGATGGAGCTCCGTATGCCACGGCCAACTGGCTGACACTGACGGCGGCGGTGCACAAATGCTGCGCAGCTAGCGCCATTCGACGGCCAACACCGCGGTTCGTGGTGTGTCCGCTGTGCCGTGCGTGTGATCATTGCTTGTACAGCCCTCTCGCAGTGTCCGGAGCAAGTATGGTGGGTCTGACACATCGGTGTCAATGTGTTCTTTTTTCTATTTCCAGGAGTGTACTTTAAATATGACTTAGAAAATTACTCATGCAACTGCTTTTAGAAATGGCACCGATTCTACAAGAATGAAATTTATATGGCCGCCCGTTGGTTCAGCATCTTATGCTAAACTACTTTGTGCGGTTTCCCATTCGTGCATAAAAATTTCACTGTGATGAGACATTTTGGAAATCTAAAATTTTTCAGAAATTTTCCACTATATGAAATAATTCTACTTATCGCCTAATTGAAAGATCTGAAAAAAGGGAAGATAAGACTGTTGGGAAGCTGTAATATGACTTTACTTCATTGAATGACTAGTTTTGATAGCATTGTCCTATCAAGGTCACCGTAACAGAGTCATGCCGCCAAACTGGCGAACCGCTGTCATTGTGTGCCATGCATAATGAGGCATTGTATGCAGCTGTATGTGTGCCAGTGTAATTGACATTGCATATAATGTATAAGTTATTCATGGCACATGACAGCGAATCGCCATAGTTAGCCAGATGACTCAATTACGCAACCTGATGATGACAACGCTGTGCCAACTAGTCGCTGGATAGAGTGAAGCCATGCTGCAGCGTCCCCGCCGCCATGTCCTTTTTCTAATTTTTTTTTCAAATAATCGCAAGCGGCGCAGTACTATCTGCACAAAAATCTAAAGAAGTTTTCAATATTAAACCCGCAGGCTTTATTTCTAAGTCCTCTCTATTCAAGTGTGCAAATGTATGTGCTCGTGGAATATTTGCCGCAAAAGATTATTGTATCTAAGACAGACTTTTTTCTCCACAGTTTCGTAGATACCTTGTAGATTGACATGATTGGGACGTTAAGACGCTTTTATACCAATAATTCAGTAGCTACAAACAAGGTTCTAAATAAACTAGTATCAGACGAAAGGTAAATATACGAGTGCAGAAAATACAGGGTATTTCGGGTACAAGCGCTGATTTTTTTACTGGTGGCTGAGGACAATGTACTGAACAACATTTACATCAGTATTTCCTTCATTTGCAGACTAATAATTGTAGCTACTAATACGAGGTGTGATTGGAAAGTTTATTACATGCTACTGTGATGCATCTCCTTCAAAATAGCCCCTTTTCACTGAACACACTAACTCCAACAGTGTGTCGATTTTTGGAAACATTCTTGGATTTTTTCCCGGAAATGTGTAAAGGACGCTCTCCGTATTTGCCTGGACGTCTTCAATCGTGTCAAATCGCTTCCCTTTCAGTGAAAATTTCAGTTCAGGAAACAGGTAGAAGTCCGCAGGGGCCAAATCAGGGGAATATGGTGGTTGTGGAAGCACAGGAATTTTGAATTTGGTCAAAAATTCAACGATGGAGAAGGTACTATGGACCGGAGCATTGTCATGGTCGAAGTGGCCGTGCGGTTAAAGGCGCTGCAGTTTGGAACCGCAAGACCGCAACGGTCGCAGGTTCGAATCCTGCCTCGGGCATGGATGTTTGTGATGTCCTTAGGTTAGTTAGGTTTAACTAGTTCTAAGTTCTAGGGGACTAATGACCTCAGCAGTTGAGTCCCATAGTGCTCAGAGCCATTTGAACCATTTGCACCATTGTCATGGTGTAACACCCAACTCCTGTCTTTCCACACTGCAGGACTTTTCTTCCGCACCTTTTTCGCGCGAACGCTCAAGGACACATTTGTAGTATTTTTGGTCAATTGTCTGTCCTCCAGGGGTAAATTCATGATGCAAAACACTGGCAGAATCGAAAAAAAATACCAACATTTTCTTCACCATCGACCGTCTTTGCCGTGCTTTCTTCGGTCGTGGTGAACCTGAGGTCTTGCACTGCGAAGACTGCACTTTGGTTTCAGGATTATGTCCATATACCCACGATTCACCACCTGTAATTACCCTATTAAACAAATCTGGGCCATTTTTAGTCCGATTAATCCGTTCTTGGCACACTTCAAGTCGGTATTGTCTCTGGTCACTTGACAACACTTTAGGAATGAATTTTGCGGACACTCGACGCATGTTCAGAGCTTCAGTTAAAATTGACTTAACTGCATAGGAACTTAAATTAAGTTCATCAGCCATCTCCCTAATTGTAAATCTACGATCAGAGAGCACTAAGTCGCGAACTTTCACAACATTTTCATTCGTTTTTGAGGTGGAAGGACGGCTGGACCGTGGTTCATGTGCAAATGATTCGCGGCCATTTTTAAAATTGTTGAACCACACAAAATCATTTGACTGGCTCATACAATTATCTCCAAAAGCTGATTTTAATAGTTCGTAAGTCTCAGAAGCTGATATCCCGGTTTTGAAACAAAATTTCACATAAACTCGGTGTTCCGATTTTACGTCCATTTTTATGCAGACAGAATCCGGCAACAAGCCCTAACACAATAAACGCTGTTTCCTGTCAGAGGGCGTTCAAGGACAAAGCAATGACTCACTCCCCACCCTCCGTGTACCTGCCCGCCAAACCAGTAAACAGTAGCGGATCCATTCTTAACACTTTCGCATCACACCTCGTAGTAGTATGTTTTTAGGTTGGTTAGTACCTCCAAGTACATATGACAAGAGCAAGCCATTAATGTTTTTTGCCCCTGGACAGCAGGTCTGGTGTTGAAGTGTGGATGCTTGGACACAAAAGGGTTAGTGTATACTGACAAGGGCAGTTCACTTAGTGGTGCAGAAAACATAAGGTAGTAAATTGTGTGATGTGTTTGTGGGAATACTGTTAGACGCAGAGAAAGAACAAGTAACACTCTGAAATGGGTACATATTAAGGTACCAGTTACTACAATGTCTTCACTTATAACCCTAAAATTCTGTACGTCAGAAAAAGTATATTGCAACGAGAACGTATACTAGATGAAGCACGATATAGAAAGCATATGACTAGTTACAGTGCCAGTAAAGCAACAAGTACTACTAAGGTTTACACCACAGTTGAGAGTTCTTCGGTTACTTCGTTCAAATATTCATTTAACAAATTAAGGGTTGCATCATGGTGACACTGAGTGAACTAAATTGTGGCGGGACAAGGAAAAAAGAAATGGCTGTCATGGGACGCCAATACGAGATGGCGACAGTGCATGTGGGCATAAATCTTGGCTACAGTGTTCAAATGGCTCTGAGCACTATGGGACTCAACTGCTGAGGTCATTAGTCCCCTAGAACTTAGAACTAGTTAAACCTAACTAACCTAAGGACATCACAAACATCCATGCCCGAGGCAGGATTCGAACCTGCGACCGTAGCGGTCTTGCGGTTCCAGACTGCAGCGCCTTTAACCGCACGGCCACTTCGGCCGGCTTGGCTACAGTGTCTCTGACCGTGTGTTTGGCACACAGTATTCGAGTCATAGGGAGTTTTACAACGGCTATAGCGTTATTTCACAGCTATGGAGAACATTCAGGGAGAGAAGGAACATTCAACTACACTTACAACACTTCTTCACTTGAAGGATATAACTATTAAATTGTCTGCCAATTTTCAAACAAATGGTCTATGCCGAAACGATGCGAACGACTTTTTTTTTCTTCTTCAAGTAAATTTCTTACATGTAGACAGGAAGGGTATATTCCAGGTTTTTATGAGATAGGACAAGTTTTTGGGGTTCGAGTGATTCAACCGTCCTGTCAAAGTGTCTGAATATGAAGCCATCTATCTTCGAAATCGGCAGCGAGTACAACTAAATGCAATAAATACTACTGCATAAAGGAGGGAAAAATGTCTTTCGAGAGTACATCTCTGTACCTTCCACCAACATCAAATAAGGAAGATTACATGCGTGATGTTCGCGAACTAGTCCCTACGTAGAAAGTGACTACATTATCTAATGCAGCCTGACATCCACGCGTGCTGCAGCGAGAGGGCGGTAGGAAATTGTACCTCCAGATAGCTGCGTAATGTATCACATAATAGTTTCACGTGAGGAGCTTCACCGTCTACTGTAATCAACAGATAATTATTGTTAAAAACTAATTTTAGAAATTTTAATAACTTGACCTAGCGTTAAAAAACAAGGCATTGTATGCAGTGCTTTACAACTAGGAAATAACAGCCGTAGGCCAAGCATGGTTTAAAAAAAACTCCTGGTAATCTCGTATAATGACGTAATTAGGCTGTCCTCCTCCTCCCCCACCCTTTCCCCCAACTCCGTTGTTCACCTCCTGCATCCTTTGCTTCCCACAATGCGGCTTGGACATTTTTTAGACTGCACACTCCAGAGTACAGCAACCAATAGAGGGGTTTTCGTCTCGCTTGGTCATCCAAACTCCGATTCCAGTGCTTTCACGCTGTAACTGTCTCCACAATAACCATATGAAATCGAAAGCGGAAGGGGTTCTGCAGTCGCTTACAGAGCCTGATGTTTCGCAAGCAGAAACATGAGGACCTTGCTGTTAACGAATATGGAGAACCCTGACTATGAAGACAGACTTGCTATCCTTTGATATGTGAGAAGGCAGTCAGAGGTGGACGTCCCGCAGACTTCGATGCACGGGGGATGAAACATAGCCTACTCATGCCTTGTTCAACGAACCATCCCTGCGTTCGTCCGAAATTATTTAAAGAAAGCACCGAGAAAAGAAATCAAATGGGCATAAGACGACTTGAATTCCGCTCCTCCAATTCCTTCAAAAATTAAGCCACATCGCTCGATGGCCGTATGTAATTTGAGCCAATGCCACGCCATCGCCTGATAAATAAATGCAGCTAAGCTTTTGTAAGTATCAAAAAGGGTCTACCCCATAATTATAGCTATTGTCATGCATTGTTTAAGCTGTTCGCAAGAATAATAAATAGTAGGTCCGAAATAACTTCAGAAATCGTCACTGATGACACAATAATATTTTTAGAAACGAAAAGTCAATTATAACCAATTGATGAAAATCAGAGTTCGGAAACGCAAATCCACAGATTTTGATATTGTTAATTCAACACTCCGACTAAAAAAAGAAAAAGAAAAAACAGAGCTAAAATTCCAAATTCCGGCAGTGTTTGAGCCCAGCACTTTCTAGGCAGAGACAACAAGTACGAAAAAGGCTAAACAAGACGATACAGAAGAATAACTTTCCCACATTAGGTCCTTTATTGTTGGAAAGAGATGATGGTCTTGTAAAACAAATGGGAATTCAGTTTTTTGCAATCCAGTCCAGTTGGAAAATTTCGAGAACAGGAACGACATATATTATAAATCGTTTCCGGTGAAGCTCACCAAGCTCTACCAACTTCAGATTATTTGCTGTCTACATTGCCTTCAGTACTACAACAACATGACGCGGAAGGCGTATTCAACGCCGACGAAATCGAAATTGGTTTATTTTAAGCACACTGACATGGCAAAATTTTCTCGTTTAAGGGACAATCGTGTTCAGAGAGAGAGAGGCGGGGGGGGGGGGGGGGGGGGGCGGCGTGGACACCGATGAGAAATCTCTAAGGAAAGAATTATGGTACTGGTAGAATGAAATTCGGATTAATCTGAAAAGCTGCCCTTGTTTGTCACTGGCAGAAGTTCAAAAGCACGAGGTTTTAAAATGTACGTGCGTTAACAGTCGAATATACCAAGAACATAAAAACGTGGATGGCAGCTAATATGTTAACCGATTAGATCTAAATTTGGATAAGTAATTTTTACAAGAAAAGACTAAAGTCTGAATTATTATTGAAGACCATCCGGCACTGCTCCTTCCTGGACTAAAAACTATAAAGCTCATTTCTTCCCCTCCGTTTACGGCAAGAGTTTTGCAGCTGTCTGTTCAAGGCGTTATGCCAATATAGAATACAGCTGATTCGAACATATTTACTGGCGACCGAAGCAAAAGATCCCTTTCACCAAGTTATCAGGTGCATTACGTATGTTGCATTCTGCATAATATTTGGGGACGCCAAAGACAACTGTAAATGGTTTCCGCTATGAGGAATTCTTCAAAAGTACCAGATTCTTAGGTGCCCCGAGAATCGGTGGATATTGAAACTGGGTCTACATTTAATAAAATTTCTGGGAAAGTTTCTACATAACTAGACAGCATCACCGGATGATTTTGCTGTAGTCTATGTGTGTACAGCGCCGAATATGACAGACGAAGAAAATTTAAATATCGTTCAGAGCTCAAAAATTGCATCGATACAGACAACGGCAATGACGACGAATTTGACAATACATTTAACATTATAGTTCATGTCCCCAATACCTAAAGCATTCGAATAGCGAAATGAACAAGATGACGGACGATATCGAACAATTTATTAAACATTTGATGCTGAAAGGGACAGTGCAAGAAAATAATAGATTCTTCCCCCGAAACCCCATAATACACTGTATATAGATTTAAATGTTCAGTATGTACCTACAAGAGTAAATTGTTACAAGAAATCGGATAACTGTTCCATAAAGCATACTTTACGAAATAGAAATACAGTATCTTTTTTTTCCGAGTTATGTGTTAAACGTTTGCCACTCATGCTGAAAAATTCAGTATTACAAACATAGCATTAATTTCTGCAAATCTCAATCAAAAGATAAAAGCAAAGCACGCTGTAGATAGTGGCAAACGCCGCTGGACCTAAACTGAAGGTCAACATTCTTTTAACTACAATTGGGCAGCGGCGCGCTTTCACGCAGCGAATTCGCTTTTATCGTTCACTAGAAGAACGGAGCAGTAAATTAATTAAAACCCAGAAGCAAATATTATTATCAGAGCAAACTGGCGAAAAAAAATGCTGAAAATTTAACAACATCCATTCTCACCTCGAGCGTTTTGTGAGGTGTAAATATTGGACATAACATATAACTTAAAATTCGAGAACTTTGGTGCAATTTTTTTAATAATTTGTCAAAAAATTACTCGTAAAATAAGCGTCACTGTGGAAATAAAGGAAAAGTGCATTTAAATTTCGTCTCAGTCACAGTCTGTTTTGATCCTCACCCAACAGCCTGTACGCCTAACGTTGAAACAATCTGAAAAGCTTGTAAGGGTGTTGCAGGATAAGTCGTGCTGAGAAATAATTGTCAAGAAAAAAACGTTATACGTTGCGCCGCTTCCGATTTAATTAGCATTGACGTTAGCCAAACAGGTCGTTGCGCGCGCAAATTGAAGTACTTGCACGCGCTAGACAGCAGTAATGCATAGACGTTTGTGGCTCCGTGAGTTGCCACTTGTTCAGATGCTCATTACCAGTTAAAATGTGCCTTTCTCAGAGGTGACAAATTTAAGCTACGTGAGGCAAAGTTACGTCTGTTCCGTCTGAGGCAACCAAACGAAGAAAAGGTCTGGCAACGCTGTCTCTGGCAGGCTGCTGGAATTTGCGCGCGCAACGACCTGATTAGCCAGCTTCAATGCTAACTGAAACGGAAATGTGCAACGTATCGGATTTATTTCTTAACAGTTATTTCCCAGCGCAACCTAGCCCGCAACACCGTTACAAAATTTTCACGTGTTTCTGAGCACCCTTTATACATGGATGTCATTGTGTTAAAGAGAATGTCGTGTAAAAAGATCGCTATTGTATGACGTATATAGAAAAGCACAGGTACTAAAATGTAGACTTTCACGGCCGGATGTGTCATGTCCATTATAATTATCCAGGCTGTTATACCGTGGTCGGTTGATGAATTCTGTTTCAATTCCCAACGTTTCGTCCCCGTCTGCGGGAGACATCTTCAAGGGAGTCTGTAGCTCTATGGAAGCTACGGACCCCCTTGAAGATGTCTCCCGCAGACGGGGACGAAACGTTGGGAATTGACACAGAATTCATCAACCGACCACGGCATAACAGCCCGGATAATTATAATGGACAAAGCACAGGTAGTCTGAAAATGTTCCTTAAGACTGAACACGGGAATAATGAATGCTTTCATTTAAAGCATATTTTTACGACACGTAACTTGATCGGTGGAGCCACAAAAGCAATCTATCTTATGTATTCGTTTCTCACTTGACTTTCCCAAAATTTTGTGGGAAATTACTACTTACGAATTACGAAACTTATTTCTTTCTTCGATTATTTCACAGATTAAAGCAACGCTTTGAATTAATTCTCAAAAGTATCATGGCTTTTTCTGGAACGTCAAGCATGGATGTTTACATTCATTTAGTGCTTTATGGAAATTTGCGGGGGAATCTGAAACAGCTTTCCGGCAGCGACGTCATTGCAAACAGTGAGAAATTGCCGCTGTCAGTAATTTGCAACACGCCTTTTCCATTAGCGTCTCCAAATACGTCCGGCACTTCATTTGGCATGGGCGTGCTAAAATCCGTTAACGTTCGTCCCTACACAGGAAGATACTATCGCCCGTGCACGTGGGCGCCAACGTCGTTCCGTTTTACGATTACGGTAGCGGACGTCAGTGAGTACTATCAGAGGTGGCTGGACAGCGCGCAAGGCTATACATCCAAGAGCGCCCCACCTCCAAACTCCAGAGATGGTATCCGACAGTAAAATTCACCCGAAACTTCTGAATACACACATGACAAGCGAATTACAGTGCGTGGCGGACGGTCTTTTATACTAAAATCAACACATCGTGTCCTGATCCAGTCGCGTAAGAAGCGTGTGGGAAATGAGCATTTGTACACCTCAGTACGCGGCATAAGAGCCAATATTAATGTCTAAATATTAGAGCTGCAGTACAAATCCAGAGTGAGGAAGGCCGGTGGAAAACTCGGCCGCATCCTTTTCCGAAGGATCACCGCGGAATTTACGTTAATCAGTTCAAACAAACACGGAAAGCATAAATCTGGGTGATCCGGATGGGATTTGAATCTCCGTCCTCTGCGGTTCTAGCCCAGAGTCTCACGACTGTGTCAACTCGCTTGGTCTAGGACGTCACATAATCTCGCCTGTTTCCCCCTCATGACATATTAAGCAAAATATGTGACGCAGTGATGAAGCACACTTGTCACAGACTACACTCGTATTCGGGAAAACTGCGTATTAAGTAGCCATCTGGTCGCCTTGCTTTAGTTTTTCGTGGTTTACCTCAATCGCTTAAAGCAAATGCCTGGATAGCTGCCCTGAAAAGGGTACGGCCGATTTCCTGCCCCGGTCCGAACTTAAGTCCGTTTCCAATATGACAGTTCGGCTAATACTCAGAATGAGATTTTCATTGTGCAGCGGAGTGTGCGCTGATATGAAACTTCCTGGCAGATTAAAACTGTGTGCCGGACCGAGACTCGAACTCGGGACCTGGCAGAAGTAAAGCTGTGGGGGCGGGGCGAGAGTCGTGCTTGGGTAGCTCAGATGGTAGAGCACTTGCCCGCGAAAGGCAAAGGTCCAGAGTTGGAGTCTCGGTCCGGCACACAGTTTTAATCTGCCAGGAAGTTTCGGTTAGTACTCATCTACCTATTTTTTTTTTTTTCGAAATATACGATAGACACAACTCAGCGGAAACCGTCTACCTTAAACACTATCTAACACTCTTAAGATAACTGTAACCTTTAATGAGGATCTTATACATTTCATCTGTGTGTTAAAGTGTGTTGTAATATGACAAATACTCTGAAACAGCAAGATTGTGTTATTCAGAACTCCTGACGGTTTGAGATTTGTGAAACATATTAAACTTGTGAACGGGAGTGTTTCAAAATTGTATTTCCTAAGACCTACATAATGCTCTGCTGTGCAAAACTTAACGACGAAAGTAAATTACACACTATGTATCACTGCCAAGTAACACAGCTCGATGAAATTTGGACCATGTACAGAAGGAAGTGCTACAGCGGGGTACAAAACACAATGAGACGAACTCTATGAGACGAACAGAAATGAGGCGATAATTACAGTGAATCGCCGTAATATGGGTCTGTAACTACCACGGAGAGCGGCGCATGTTCTGCAACGTATTCGCGTGCTGGCAACAAGGCTGACAAGGAGTTACGTAAAGTTGTTTTTTTTTTTTTAAATTACCGCTACAAACTTTGTCAACTATTATATTACTTATTTATTTAGCGACATCTTTCGAGGGTTAAAACTCCTCTTCAGGCTAAATGGCATTACAAAAACAACTTTACAATAAGGTCATACTGATATTACATAGTCTTTTCGAAAATTCTGTGGTCATCTTTGTTCTTCTGGTGTGGCAGTCTGGTTGTGATGTGTTGCGGTGTATCCATTTCCGTGCCTATCTTGGTCACTGTTCACAAATTGTCACTAATGTTGCAAATGGCTCTGAGCACTATGCGACTTAACTTCTGAGGTCATCAGTCGCCTAGAACTTAGAACTAATTAAACCTAACTAACCTAAGGACATTACACACATCCATGCCCGAGGCAGGATTCGAACCTGCGACCGTAGCGGTCGCTCGGTTCGAGACTGTAGCGCCTAGAACCGCACGGCCACTCCGGCCGGCCACTAATATTGCAGTAACTTGGAAACACGATCACAAACAGTTCTGTAGTGCAGTGGACAAGATGGCGGTCGAAATACAGCTTTGATCACATAGTGTAGTTGTCGAAGTACATATGGTTATAGACTGAGAAAAAATAAAAATATTGTGTTTCGCAGATGATGAAGTTTTTGAAAACAAACTTTAATTACCTTAACAGAAACATAAGTTCAAAAGTTCGCAACCTCAGCAACTTCCCTTATGTTGACAACGCAACCAGGATGTTACGTCACCACTTGCGGTATGTTCCAACATGTTGACGACTAGGAATGTGTAGTCCATGAACGAAGTACTCCGGGAATGGAACTATTTGGATCGGTTTTTCTCTGAGTGAACTAAAGCTTCCCCCACCTATTGGAGGTTTTAATAACCGAGAGTGAAATTCCCCTTCTTTGACGCTGGTATCAACCCACTCCCAGGACCTAAACGTCCGTAGTCCTGAACTCCTAACGGTAAATTGTGCGAACTGGGTCAGACCAGGAGACCGACACTGTGCCAATAGTTCACTTAGTTCAGTTCATTCTTCGGCATTTGTATATAAATATGATTTCCCCATTTGAAGAATTAATTTTGCGAACTGTTAAATACAACCAGTTTTTTCCTTTTTCCAGACTGTATCAGATAAGAAAAAGAATTAGGACGCAGTATTGTAAAATTTGTTTCTGAGCCGGCCGAGCGGTTCTAGGCGCTTCAGTCTGGAAGCGCGCGACCGCTACGGTCGCAGGTTCGAATCCTGCCTCCGGCATGGATGTGTATAATGCCCTTAGGTTAATTAGGTTTAAGTAGTTGTAAGTTCTAGGGGACTGATGACCTCAGATGTTAAGTCCCATAGTGCTCAGAGCCCTTTGAATTTTTTTCTGTTGCTGACAATGAGAATACTTTAATTTTTAGTGCTTCCCACTCCCCAGGTTCCCAAGTAAAGCCCTGGGTTAGAACTGAAAGTGCTCAGGCGATCCTAACAAAAATACTGCATGTAATAAAAATTGTATAAATATGCACGCTGGTTTGTTCCTAAGGGCGGTAAAATTATAAAATTTTGCTTTCTAATTTATTAGTATAAGTGTTTTTCTAAGTGTTTTTATTTGCTGGCACTTAAACATTAAAAATGACTATGTAGTTCATGTGAACTACATCATCGGATTAGCTCAATAAGAAGAACTGTCTCAAAATGAATCGTTCCGTAAAAAGAAATACTTTGCCCATTTCTGATGGCGGCACAACATGAAGGTCACGACAGCGTTAGCAGCATGTTAGGTTATGTTGACTGTGCAACGGGAACGTCACGTCATCTCTCGAAGTAGGCTCCCTCATGTTGACAACGCAACAGGAATGTTACGTCACCAAGTGTAGCATGTGCTTTTAGTCCGATGACGGCCACTGGCTGGTCGAAACTGGTTACTGCAATGCAATTTTTCTTTCGTGGTTGTCATGTTAACAGAATAAAAGAAGACACAGGAATTAAAGACATTAGCTGCCAATGGGCATTGGTTTAAATTAATGGGGAAAGTTGAAAATTTGTGCCAACTGAGATTCGAACGTGGGTCTCCTGCTTCTAGGTAGATGCGCTGGTCATTTGTCTGGATGGCGCAGAGGTCAGTGCATCTGCCTAGTAAGCAGGAGACACGGGTTTGAACCCCAGTCTGGCAGAAATTTTCAACTTTCCCGTTGATTTAAATCAATGCCCATTGGCGCTGATATCTTTTAATTCCTTTGTGTCTTGATCCATAGTGCCTGCAGGATCGAAATGCTGTCTGTTCTTTCGGATATGTCCAAAAGAACAAACATTACATTCGTAAAAAAATAAAAAAAATAAACGTCTAAGAAGAATGCTTTTTAGCCGGCGAATAACTCTGCCACACAGGCTAGTAGAGAATACCAGGAACGGCCGGTGTGACACCTGAAGAAGTAAGAAGTAGAGAGAGAGAGAGAGAGAGACTGTAAGAGGATCGGGTCCACAGTAACACCCCCGGAGACCGAATTGGCTACAGAATCGACTTGTACGTCGCTCGCTACCTGCTTGCGTTGGCGGAGCCTGTGCACCCAAGTAGACTGGGAGGATAAAACGCCCCGCCTGCAGAGCTATCGACCTGACTGCTCCTTCCCCTCCGGCGGCATATCTCTGGTTCGCACGGGAGTCTGTGAATACTGCCGCCGAGATCCTGAGAGAAACTGCCGGACTCAAAGGTGGCGTCCAGCCGCCCCTGTGGGGACCTCTATATACCAGCATCGGCCGCCGCCGCCGCTGCCGCCTCCCAGAAGGGACGTGTTCGCTTTCAGCGACGGCGCGGCGGACACAGTTATATTTTGCAGAGCCACCCGCCCCCGCCGCCTCCTTTTTTCGCGTTGGCCGGTCGGCCCCTGGGACGAGTTATTAGGCCGGTCTATGAGCCGCGGCGCCCTATCGGCCGCTTCCGAAACAAATCGCAGGCTGGCCCGCGCTCATAAAAATGAGTGACGCCGCGTCCCAGCGGGCACAAAGGCCCGCGGCCGATTTATGGCGGAGCGCTCCGCCGGAACTAACTGCGCCGCTAGGGGCAAAAAAATATATTAGCGGGACGCCCGCCCGACGCCGGGCTCGTAAATTATATGCTAAATTGTTTACTCCGATTTGTTCTGTGGCATAGACGCGGCTGGGCCTCCCCCTGAGCGTTAACCCCCGCGTCGCGTGGAAAGAGGGGGAGAGAGAGAGAGAGAGAGAGAGAGAGAGAGGGAGAGAGAGAGAGAGAAAAGAGAGTGTTGGTTGGCGGTGGTGGTAGTGGTGGTATGTCTGTATGGTGTGGAGCGGGTAATGAATTTTGGAAAGGGGATGGACGGCTGCAACAATGATAGACATCGCACACTATCGTCCGATTTAAATTAGTTGGCGTCTGACGTGGTCCAAAGCTGCATCATTTTTTATATGAATGCGGAAGAATAGACACCATGCGGAATCCACAGCCGTGATATTCGCATTAAGGGGGGTAGGACGTCAAACGGGCTGACTTGGAGCAGGAGAGGCGCCACAGGACATTTTAATTTCCACTGTCTATACTTTTACAAGTAAATTCACAAAACTTTGTCAGCATGACCAGGAAGGATTCAGTATTCACACTCGTAGCAGCGGAAGTCCAAAAACATAACAAAAAATTTTTTTGCATGTGAAATTTCAACATTTTTTCACTTACTATTGGCTGCATTCGTTGCTATAGGTACACTTTTTCTTTATAAGTAAGAGAGACTGTTCTATGAATATTGCACAGCATACAAACCATACTTACAGGTGTCTGAATCTCTAGAATCTATTTAATTTATGAAAAAATGAATGAGCTGTTACGTTTTAAACTTTATGTTTATAAAAAAAATCATATTTTGTAGTTAATTATCTAAATTTTTACCAAAGTTTTTAATAGATTTGGAAAATTCTAGAGTTTCATACACCTGTAACTACGGTTTGTATGCTGTGCAAAATTCATCAAAGAATCTCTCTTACTTGCGAAGAAAAATGTACCTATAGCAACAAATGCAGCCAACAGTAAGTGAAAAAAAATTATGAAATTTCATATTTTAAAAAATTTATTTTGCTATGTTTCTGCGCTTCCACTGCTATGAGTGTGAATCCTGAATCCTTCCTGGTCATGCTGACAAAGTTTTATGAATTTATTTGTAAAAGTGTAGACAGTAGAAAATATAACGCTCTGTGGTGCCTCTCCTGCTCCAAGTCGGCCCGTTTGACGTCCTACCCCCCTTTAGGGGAGTTGAAACGCCACATCCCGGCCATGTTAAATTTAGTAACTTGGCTTCCCTGTATTTCAGGAACCACTGTAGGCATTGCCGTGAAACTTTTACAGGACATTAAACTGTATGTTCTAAGTCTACTGAACTACAATAATTGCATTTCAGCCACTACTTTTGCAAATACAGGTTTTTTACCTACACGGTTAAAATTTTGCGTACTTGTTTGTACGTTATCCTAAATAATTTTTTTAATCATAACATTGTGTTCTCCTTTTAGTTCAATAGACTCAGGATATGTATGTTATTACTCCCTGAAAATTTGAATACCGTACTCCAAGTGGTTTCTGAGATTTTGGGAAAAATGCATCAGAAAATGTAAATTTTCAGGAACGGCTTATAAAGTTACAAAATACTGTAACTCAATATATGCTTGATTTTTTAGTTTTAGTCACTCAGCGCCCTGCACCATACTATATATCATCCTGTTCTTTTCTACTTCCTGGACCTCTTAGTGGCCAGCTGTGCTGCATAGATCTACTCTGCTTCATCAGTGCGAGCCTTCTCCACTGATGCACTTTGCTCCAGGATTAATACCCATATGCTGTAGCACTTTCACCCTACCAATGTTGCCATCATTAAAAGCAATAACAGCATCACTGACCCCCCACTTTAGTATCTTCATTCCAACAGAAACATTTTTTGGTAAGCGAGTCCATATAAGATTACTGAACGACTCATTGGGATTTTGAGTCTGATCATGCAGACACTTCTTCAGTAATTCAGGATTTGCCAGGTCTCTGTAAATTGGTTTTATGATATCAAATGTTCAAATGTGTGAGAAATGTTATGGGACTTAACTGCTAAGGTCATCAGTCCCTAAGCTTAAAAACTACCTAACCTAAATTATTCTAAGGACAAAAACACACACCCATGACCGAGGGAGGACTCGAACCTCCGCTGGGACCAGCCGCACAGTCCATGACTGCAGCGCTTGATGGCTGGGTGTTGTGTGCTGTCCTTAGGTTAGTTAGGTGTAAGTAGTTCTAAGTTCTAGGGGACTGATGACCATAGATGTTAAGTCCCATAGTGCTCAGAGCCATTTTTTGCAGCGCTTGAGACCGCTCGGCTAATCCCGCGCGGCTTTATGATATCCATGACTGCTGCTGGGATGGAACGTTTATGGCTGTATGAACTGTTTGAGTACTGGGCATTGCGGTAATTGCACCGTGAATCAGGTCCAGGAGTACACAGGTGGTGTACTGGTTTTTCATCAGTTGACAGTCTGTGGAAGAAGGTAGCACATACTGCCTGCTTCATTTTCAACAAATCCTCAGTATTATTACTAATGGCTGTCCCATAATACTGCTGTAGTTCATCAATCATTTTATCTGCCAGACTGCCTCTTATGAGTTTACCATCAAAAAGTTACTTGTCTCTGAAACTTTGCTTCAACTTCCTCAACCTGGTGCCCATCCTCTTGGACATGACGTTTATAACACAGCATTCCATAGCCTTCTATGTAAAAAAAATCACCGCTTTTATTAGATCTTGAAGTAATGCTCGTAAAAATTCTAACATTTTCAACTGATTTAGAATAGATTTTAAAAAATAAAATACTTCCCATTCGAGTATATATATATATATATATATATATATATATATATATATATATATATATACAAATTTTATAATTAGATAAAAAATAAAAATTCGAAAATGTGAAAAAAATTATTCCCGTTCTAACTAGCCTTAAGTCGCGACGCAGATGATATCATCAGTTCCTTCCCTTTCTTCTCCCTTCCACCTTCAATTAACATAATTAGTACTACAGCAGCGGATTGCGCACTGTGTTTGTTCTTTTGGACATGTCCGAAAAAACAGACACCACGCATCCATATAGCTGATACACCTCGATGGAGTATGAACACAGAACCATCAGTGCAGACACACATTTTAGGTCGACCTCCATCCAAAATCTAAAATATGTGAGCAAGGAGGACTTGGGAATGTGGGTTGGCCAAGCAGCATGCCGACATAGTCCGCGCTTTTGCTATTAACACTGTATCCGGGTGCCGAAGTGGTTAACCCAAGTGCCTAGTAATCAGGAGATCCCGAGTTCGAGTCCTGGTCCGGCACACGTTTTCACTCATCGCCGCTGATTCCGCATAAAGTCCCAATGCAGCTGATGTCGTCAGTTCATTCTCTTTCGTTTTCTTTCTTCCTCCCCCCCCCCCCCCCAATTATAAATTTACTAAAACTGCAACATTTTTCCGACAAGTAAGGACCCGTCTGCAAACAGCCACTTAAGCGCTCTCCTCTTCGCACCATAAAAAATCGCTTTGAAGTCTCGATCTCTTACAAAATTACGTCAAAAATTCTGAAATTCAAATATGGTGCAGATGTCTATGGTGTCTTTCAGTATGTCAGTAACTTGTTCTATTTTGGTTAAGATCACAGTTCTTTTTTTCGAAACCAGTAAAATTTGGTTGTATTCCTGTCTCTGTCTTTCTCTTCAGTTTTTACCCTCTACAGCTTCATGTAGTACCATGGAAGGTACTCCCTGATGTCTTATCATATGTTATATGTCCTGTCCCTTCCTCTTGTCAGTGTTTTCCATGCACGCCTTTTGTCGCCGATTCTTCGGAGAACCTCCTTATTCCTTACCTTATCAGTCCACCTAATTTTCAACATTCTTCTGTAACACTGTATCTCCAATGTTTCTATTCTCTTCTGTTCCTGTTTTCCCACTGTCCACAGCTTTTCTCATGTGGCGTCCTGAAGACAGTGGATCATAGCAATCGGAAGAATAAATACAGCATCTCCAGACTTCTCAAGGCTCAGTACTACGCCAGCATTTACTGACGAAAGTACGATCGTACGGGATATCAATTGAAATTTGCGGTCGGAATGAGGATTTCTGGGCAGGAAGGAAGAAGATACATCGATACAGAAATAACTTTAGTCGCATTCCAGAAGAGCGTATTGGAACACTTGCTGCTCGTATTATATATTGAAGAGCTGGCGGGCTACATTAATAGCAATCTCAAACATTTTGCAAATGAGGTTCAAATGGCTCTGAGCGCTATGGGACTTAACTTCTGAGGTCATCAATCCTCTAGCACTTAGAACTACTTAAACCTAACTAACCTAAGGACAGCACACACGAACCTGCGACCTAGCGATCGCGCGGTTCCAGACTGTAGCACCTAGAACCGCTCGGCCACTCCGGTCGGCTGCAAATGTGGACTGTGGCTGGATTTTAATATTTTTAAATCTATGTCGATTTTAGCTGGGCGTTGGTTGTTGTCAAACTATGATACAAACCCAGCTAACATAGACACAGATTTAAAAATACTAAAACCTAAGTACAGTCTACATGAAAGGCTTAATACGGAAGAAAACTTATGCATATAAAAGACAATAGCAGAAAGAAAGAAGATGACTACACAGCACTATGCAACGACACACTGTTGGATTGATTAAAGGTTCCAACAAAAGATACAAGAAAACGGACATACCGTACATTTAAAAGAACACTCGGGGAGGGACAGCGTAACAGAGAGAGAGGGGAATTGGGGTAGGTTTGGTGGGAGGAGGGAGAGGGAGAGAGAGAGTAAACAAAGTTCAAATTTGGCGTTAGAACAAGCATGAAAACAGACGAACATCAACAGGGACAAAACACAGAGGAGCAGCGTAAACATTGTGTTTTGTGAAGCTAGAGGTTGTAACATGCAAGTGTGGTTCATCAAAAACATTTACCGGTTTTCTGTGTGTATCTCTACAACAGATGGGCATGCAGATGAGGACAAGTACCACGAAAGCAACTGCAAGTTATCGCACACCCTAAACTGTAAAATATTTTCACGCAAAGAACAAAATTGCTTTATAGATAAAGATTTGTTAACTCGCCAACCAACCCCACAATAAGTGCTTTCATTCTAAATGACATGCTATATAATAATGAAAAATCCTACAGGATCTAACGTTCTAAAGACTAAGATAGTTATTACAAGCCGGCCAGAGTGGCCGAGCGGTTCTAGGCGCTACAGTCTGGAGCCGCGCGACCGCTACGGCCGCAGGTTCGAATCCTGCCTCGGGCATGGATGTGTGTGGTGTCCTTAGGTTAGTTAGGCTTAAGTAGTTCTAAGTTCAAGGGGACTGATGACCTCAGAATTTAAGTCCCATAGTGCTCAGAACCATTTGAACCATTTTTTAGTTGTTACAACAAACGCAAATGTTTTAGAACCAGGCAATGAAGGATTAGAAAGCCTGGAAAGATGCGAACATACGACTAATACTGTCACGAGTTTAAGTAAGGAAAATAAACATTTAGAGATAAAAATGTGCCGAGGACAAAAATAACGAGAAGCCGTGGTCGTTAACCGTAGCAGGCCTGCTACGGATGTCTTACCGAGATCCCGAAAGGCAAAGTTCGCTAATTATTTCTGCGCTATTGTACTCTAATTGACTGTTCGCGGAATTTGGAAATTCTTTAGATATCCACAAGCAATTATAAGAGAACCTAATTTCTCTTAATAATTGCGGTGTCCGCATCGACAATCGATACTCGATATTCATTAGGATAGGTCTGAACCCAACCGAAGTTATGTCCGTTCAAACTCAACAGTATTCATAAGGTTCATCTCTTATCACCAGACTCTTTAACACCCCTCGAATGCTCAGCTACTTTTACTGCAAACTGCCTTTACGTCATGGACGGAATCCGCACTACGTCATCGGGGATGTTGTTTTTACGGAACTGGTAAAGGCTTTCGAAACAGAAAAAAGGTCGTCAATCCAACTTAAGCCATCTTAAATGAAAATATCCTATTGCGCTTAATTTCCCCTTTATACTCTTACCTTCATCTGTTTACATCAAACCGCCATAGTGTTTATGAGAGAGTAGTTGTTCAAAGATCGGTACAAAGAGAGTTTAGTATTTTTCAAATTGAGATCACTATTGCATATATACGTGTTGATGCCCCAGTAATCGTGTAACACGCCAGTTGAAAATGTTTGGACTGTTGTGTGGCGGGAATCATCGACAGATATGCACGTGCGTAGTTGTGAAAAATATTACAAGAAGAGAATATAAACTTTTGAAATGTGGTGTTACAGAAGAATTCTAAAAGTTAGGTGGGTAGATCGGTTAACTGATCAATACGTACTGCAAAGCTTCATGGCACAACGTTGCGAAAATAAGTGACAGGTTGATAGGACACACTTGGGACACCAAGGAAAAGTTAATTTGGTGGAGGGGAAACTGAGGGGGTGAAAGTTATAGGAGACCAGGCCTGAATAAAGTAAACGGGTTCAAATATACGTACGTGACAGATGAAGTGATTTGTACTAGGGCTGCGTTTGAACACGACTCGAACTGTTCGAACAGTTTACGTCGGCCGGCGATTTAGTGGCTTTTGTGCGTACTACCACAACTACCTGTCTTGGCGTTCTTAATGCACTATAGATTTTAACAATAAAAACACGGACTGAAATATCTTCTAGGATGCAGGTCACGCGTAACAACGCCAACCAGTATATAAATAAAAGATCGCAGGCCGGCCGATGTGGCCGAACGGTTCTAGGCGCTTCAGTCCGGAACCACCCTGCTCCTACGGTCGGAGGTTCGAATCCTGCCTCGGGCATGGATGTGTAAGATGTCCTTAGGTTAGTTAGGTTTAAGTAGTTCTAAGTCTAGGGGACTGATCACCTCAGATGTTAAGTCCCATAGTGCTTAGAGCCGTTTGGAAAAGATCGCAATCATGGTTCTGTCAAATTTTCAAGGTTTCGCTCGTTCCCTGATCTAATGAGGTCTGATCGTACCATCTCCAAGACGGGTCATTCCTCAGTAATTTATTCTCGCGATAAATGTTATAGTTACTTTACTGCGATAGATTTCGCTGGTTCGGCATAATTTGCCGCCTTGTTTTCAAACTGATTAAAATCTGGCGAAGGTTCTATATATTATTCCAGTATCTGAACAGGGATTGACTTGCTCATTTAAAACCTTCTTGGTAAATCATTACCGCCTCGCACAAACGAATGAAATATTACACTAGGTTCAGTCAAGCAATATTTTTTGGAGGACGACATTTTCGTCTTTGTCTGTTACCTTTACTTAAAAATCAACATAAAAATGTATAGTCACACATACCGTACGTGCATGAGTACTCGTAAATTTGTTCAGTGACAACAGGAGTTTGTGCATAGGTAGGATTTAATGCTATTTCCTCCACTGCTTCACGGAACTGTCAAATTTATGCAGAGCCACAGCTTATTGTTGTGGTAATTCGTAGTTTCTTGCGTATCCCTTGCACGTGTACCGAGTTATTCAAATGTTACGTAACTGTTCGAAGAAGCTCAATCAATACTGTGTCGAACGCAGCAGCGTATTTGGAAAATCTCGAACGCGTTCGAACGCGAGTATGGTTTGCCCAGCCCAAACTTGTAAAGGACCTAGATTACTATAACAACTTGGGACATATGATGATATGCTTCAGAAACTGACTCAGAAGCAAAACTGCGTTACCTATAAGCCTGATATAAACCATGAAATTAATTTGTCGCAGCTTTAAGCAGTGTATCTCATTACTTTACATGTCGTGGTCAATGACTATTTCAGCAGTCGGTTACATGACTTGAGCATCAAATTGGACAGCTAGTTCGCTTTACTGATACTCATTCCTACTCAACACTGATCTGTTACTAGTAAATCAAGAGATTACTACTTGTCAACATCAGTCTTCCGCCCAATTATTTTATGCGCCTCAGATCAAATACCAGCGGTAGCACGGAAGCCTAAGGAAACAGAAGAAAATATCCTGAGGCTATTTGGACAGGGTCCAGCTTCACGAGAAACTTGGAACAGTAAAGCGTTCTCGGTAACTCACAACTGACTTCTTCGCGGGATATTTCATGACAATGCAGCAGTTAAATCCTGTTTCACTAAAAGCCCACGAAAAACGGCCGGATTAAACAACCAGTGGGAATAATTAATTAATAAAGTAAGAGAAAGAAGGCATCCGTATATCAGTTGCGTTAAAACGACCTCCGAGTATTGCAGTCCGGCAGTTTTAAAGCGGAATATCCGATTCCGGGCATTCGCTGCAGATCGTGGCGGTCACGTCAATACGCTGACTATACGATTTGTGATCAGTCATTGCAATCAACGATAGCCGTACAGTATCTAGCACCAGGCGTCTGGAATGAGTTATAGTGCAAGGGCCGCATGAAGCTAGTTGTGCCTAGGAAAGGCACAAGCCAGACAGATTCGCTTTGTTGGCAGAACACTAGAAGATGCGACAAACCCACTAAAGAGACAGCCTACATTACAATTGTCCGTCCTCTGCTGGAATATTGCTGCGCTGTGTGGGATCCTTACCAGGTAGGATTCACGGAGGACATCAAAAAAGTGCAATGAAGGGCAGCTCGTTTCGTGTTATCGCGCAATAGGGGTGAGAGTGTCACTGATATGATACGCGAGTTGGGGTGGCAGTCACTGAAACAAAGGCGGTTTTCTTTGCGGCGAGAGCTATTTACGAAATTTCAATCACCAACTTTCTCTTCCGAATGGGAAAATATTTTGTTGACACCCACCTACGTAGGGAGAAATGATCATCATAATAAAATAAGAGAATTCAGAGTTCCAACGGAAAGATTTAGGTGTTCCTTTTTCCCACGCGCTATTCGAGAGTGGAATGGTAGAGAAGTAGTATGAAAATGGTTCGATAAACCATCTGTCAGGCACTTAAGTGTGAATTGTAGAGTAACCATGTAGATGTAGATTCAATTCCAAGAAAATACAAAATCACCCACCCACGAAGGAGGTAGCTTACAGAACCGTCTTTCGACCGAATCTATCCCGCTATCGTAACCCGGTGGGGTTCATAGAGAAGGTAGAAACAAAATCCAAATATTAGCGGTGCATTTCAGCACGGGTTCGTTTGGTAACCGTGATAGGAGATTCGTATCAACTCAACTGAAAGATGCTATGAGAGAGGTGTTCTGCATCACACAGACATTTGGAGCTACAATTATGGGAACATACGTTCCGAGAAGTATCAAGCAATGTATTATTATCTCATGCGAACGCGAAATGAAAATCACGGTAAAATCAACGAAATTGGCGTTCGTTTAGAGCAGTGTTTCCCAGCCTGGGGTAATTACCCCCTGAGGGGTAAAATGATATTGTTTCATCATTTTAAAAAAAGTTTTCCAAAACAAGTCTTTCATTTTGTAGTTTTAGTTAGGTGCTAAAGTTGGTGATAATGTGGGGGAGGGGGGGGGCAACAGATGGCGGGGGTACGGGGACGGGGAACAAGCCAGTGTCTGGCTGCACTCAGGGGTAATGGTTCTAAGAAATGCTGGAAACCACTGGTTTAGGGACTTACTAAAAGCCTTTCTTCCCGGGAAAAATTCGCTAATAAGAATAATGATTAATTGTGCACGAAGTAGCCTCCGCCATGCATCGCAAAGAGATGAAAGAGACGAAGTACATCAATCGGCATAGATAGTCAGATTATGTGTTCAGCTATAGCCTGCCCTCCCCATTTGGATTAACCGTTCGCTGATTGTCACGTCAAACGTCAAAGGGTAGTGCGACATGCTACTCTAATGGGTCTACGCTTATTAAAGTGGAACGTACCAGCAAGGGTTGTCGACGGGCCTTAGAGACACAGCTGGCTTCACACCTCCAATATGGTCTGCAACAACTCTTTACCGACAAGGACGTGCGTCGCTTTCTAATGGCAGTCCGTAAGTCGACGTAACAAAGAAGTCGAGGAAATGCATGAGGGTAACATTCTGTTCCCAAGGATCAATGAAAGCAACTCCCCTGTAGCAATTATTTCCACAGGACGAATGAAAGGTAACGAGACGTACTGCCTCGCTACCGTGGATTCCACGTGTTAGTTCTCTATGGGATTGTTTCGTCACTTTGTTTTTGAGGTGGTAGTAGACGAGCGCAGCATAATGACACTTCCACAAAATGGCAGCCATGATTTTAAATCCAAATGAAACCATTTAGATCTACCATATTTTGATACCCATCGTTACGGGTACTCCTTCGTCTCTGGTCCTTACTGATGAGTCCATTTTTTACCTAGTCTTTTAAAACGTCGGCGCAACTCTTTCGAATTGCGTTTAAACAGCTCTACTTTGGAGTAATATTCATCCGAAAGTGTTTTTTGTAGATAGCCTGCAGAAAGATTCAAGAATCATAAAAGAAGGTTGTATACCTGGAAGAATCCTGGAGATACTAAAAGCTATCAGATACATTATATAATGGTAAGACAGAGATTTAGGAACCAGGTTTTAAATTGTAAGACATTTCCAGGGACAGATGTGGATTCTGACCACAATCTATTGGTTATGAACAGCAGATTGAAACTGAAGAAACTGCAAAAAGGTGGGAATTTAAGGAGATGGGACCTGGATAAACTGAAAGAACCAGAGGTTGTAGAGAGTTTCAGGGAGAGCATAAGGGAACAATTGACAGGAATGGGGGAAAGAAATACAGTAGAAGAAGAATGGGTAGCTCTGAGGGATGAAGTAGTGAAGGCAGCAGACGATCAAGTACGTAAAAAGACGAGGGCTAATAGAAATCCTTGGGTAACAGAAGAAATATTGAATTTAATTGATGAAAGGAGAAAATATAAAAATGCAGTAAATGAAGCAGGCAAAAAGGAATACAAACGTCTCAAAAATGATATCGACAGGAAGTGCAAAATGGCTAAGCAAGGATGGCTAGAGGACAAATGTAAGGATGTAGAGGCTTGCCTCACTAGGGGTAAGAAAGATACTGCCTACAGGAAAATTAAAGAGACCTTTGGAGAGAAGAGAACCACTTGTATGAATATCAAGAGCTCAGATGGAAACCCAGTTCTAAGCAAAGAAGGGAAGACAGAAAGGTGGAAGGAGTATATAGAGGGTTTATACAAGGGCGATGTACTTGAGGACAATATTATGGAAATGGAAGAGGATGTAGATGAAGACGAAATGGGAGATAAGATACTGCGTGAAGAGTTTGACAAAGCACTGAAAGACCTGAGTCGAAACAAGGCCCCGGGAGTAGACAACATTCCATTAGAACTACTGATCGCCTCGGGAGAGCCAGTCATGACAAATCTCTACTATCTGGTGAGCACGATGTATGAGACAGGCGAAATACCCTCAGACTTCAAGAAGAATATAATAATTCCAATCCCAAAGAAAGCAGGTGTTGACAGATGTGAACATTACCGAACTATCAGTTTAATAAGTCACAGCTGCAAAATACTAACGCGAGTTCTTTACAGACGAATGGAAAAACTGATAGAAGCCGACCTCGGGGAAGATCAGGTTGGATTCCGTAGAAATGTTGGAACACGTGAGGCAATACTGACCTTACGACTTATCTTAGAAGAAAGATTAAGAAAAGGCAAACCTACGTTTCTACCATTTGTAGACTTAGAGAAAGCTTTTGACAATGTTAACTGGAATACTCTCTTTCAAATTCTGAAGGTGGCAGGGGTAAAATACAGGGAGCGAAAGGCAATTTACAATTTGTACAGAAATCAGATGGCAGTTATAAGAGTCGAGGGGCATGAAAGGGAAGCAGTGGTTGGGATAGGAGTGAGACAGGGTTGTAGCCTGTCCCCGATGTTATTCAATCTGTATATTGAGCAAGCAGAAAAGGAAACAAAAGAAAAATTCGGAGTAGGTATTAAAATTCTTGGAGAAGAACTAAAAACTTTAAGGTTCGCCGATGACATTGTAATTCTGTCAGAGACAGCATAGGACTTGGAAGAGCAGTTGAACGGAATGGACAGTGTCTTGAAAGGAGGATATAAGATGAACATCAACAAAAGCAAAACGAGGATAATGGAATGTAGTCAAATAAAGTCGGGTGATGCTGAGGGAATTAGATTAGGAAATGAGACACTTAAAGTAGTAAAGGAGTTTTGCTATTTAGGGAGTAAAATAACCGATGATGGTCGAAGCAGAGAGGATATAAAATGTACACTGGCAATGGCAAGGAAAGCGTTTCTGAAGAAGAGAAATTTGTTAACATCGAGTATAGATTTAAGTGTCAGGAAGTCGTTTCTGAAAGTATTTGTATGGAGTGTAGCCATGTATGGAAGTGAAACATGGACGATAACTAGTTTGGACAAGAAGAGAATAGAAGCTTTCGAAATGTGGTGCTACAGAAGAATGCTGAAGATAAGGTGGGTAGATCACGTAACTAATGAGGAGGTATTGAACAGGATTGGGGAGAAGAGAAGTTTGTGGTACAACTTGACTAGAAGAAGGGATCGGTTGGTAGGACATGTTTTGAGGCATCGAGGGATCACAAATTTAGCATTGGAGGGCACCGTGGAGGGTAAAAATCGTAGAGGTAGACCAAGAGATGAATACACTAAGCAGATTCAGAAGGATGTAGGTTGCAGTAGGTACTGGGAGATGAAGAAGCTTGCACAGGATAGAGTAGCATGGAGAGCTGCATGAAACCAGTCTCAGGACTGAAGACCACAACAACAACAGCCTGCAGATGGTGAAGACTTTTTATTACATCCAGAACTCGGTGGAGAATGCGGCGGAGACCGCTTGTCCAGACGTTCGCAATATCAGCAAACTCGCGTACCTCCGAAAAGCGATAATTTAGTGTTGCCTTGTGAATTTTTGTAACAATTTGATTGGCCATACGAGTGTTTCGACGTCTAAAGCGCATACCATCTTCTGTGGATACACGCCCACATTTAAATTCTACAACCCACAGCTATCGGAAACGCGAGAAAATAATAATTTCATATTAAATCTAACTCCTGTTCTACATTCGTGGGGCTGAACTTTCTAAATATAAGTACTATACCACACTTCGTAATTCATGATACAATGAAGGTTTCCACGACCAGAAGTCGGCCGCGCGGGATTAGCCGAGCGGTCTTAGGCGCTGCAGTCATGGACTGTGCGGCTTGCGGAGGTTCGAGTCCTTCCTCGGGCATGGGTGTGTGTGTGTTTGTCCTTAGGATAATTTAGATTAAGTTGTGTGTAAGCTTAGGGACTGATGACTTTAGCAGTTAAGTCCCATAAGATTTTACACACATTTGAACATTTGAACCAAAAGTCGTAGTTGCTGATGATCTTCCAGGCTGTATGGCCGTGGTCAAAGGATATATCATGATAAATGGACAGTTGCTCTGCAGAATCGGCTAGCTTTTAACCTTGACAGACGACAATCGAAAGTTAAGTTGTATCCCTGACAAAAGATTATCTCTGCTGGTCACGTGTAAACTCGAGCACGCCCACTTTACACAGTATTTATGTCGCTCTGAGACGCCCGACTCGTCAATGGGCAAGACGCAGCGTCGCCAGGAGCACCTCCGAAGATGTCCAGCGTAATTCTGGACGAAACGCCAGAAACCGAAAAGTTCCTTCGACCACGCCGATACAGCCCGGAAGACCCATCAGCAGCTAATTCACAATCCAGTTTTATCTATTTTACACGATAACGCAACACATGATTGTTAGCAAGGTCGCCACTAATAAGTGACCAAATCACGTCTCTGGAACTTCTCTGTCAGTTGTATAAAGAGGGGTATTTTCCAGTGCACTTATTGCTTTTCCACATTCGGGCCATTTCTATGTTCGGTCAAGTGTCTTTAAAACGTCCATCGTAACAGTGTAAGTTCAGTCTCGGAATTATTCTTTTTCCAGGAGACAGAATACACTTGTGTAAGTTACAGAGCTAGCTTTGTGATACTAAAGACTATAATTTTACAGCAAAAACACGTACAGTAATAGTAACATGTCCAATTTCATCCTGTTGTTTCAAGCTTTCTCCTGGTGTATGTAGTTCCTATTGGCGTAGTTGGCTCTACTGGACGAGCAGCGATAATTAAATCGAAAGAGAGTACTTTACGACGACCTATACAGTCTTCACTACCGGGGTGCCTGGAAGGGTCTGTCAGAATGACGGGGGAGAAGTTAAATTCTCGCGCGGCGCTTGAATACCGCTCCCCTGTTGAAGCCGGCGAACGTGAAATAATTGGTTTTCTGCTTGCAGTGTGTTAGGCGACACATGAATTCTGTAATGGCCCGTGCTGGGGACCGCAAACACGGCTAACGGACTGTAATTAAGTCATCGCCTGGGGCGGGCGCAGCTCGGCTCCGCCTGCGCCTCCCGTTAATTTTTCATGCGCCATCGTTTCGCTATGCAGAACAGCCGCGGGCTTCAGAAACATGGAGGGCCAAATGCACAAGGATATACCGTAAAAGACCGGATTATTTGGAAGGAGGGAGGTAAGGCGAAAACTGCAACTGACTGCTGGTACTAAAGTCAAAACTGAAACTGTCTGTGACGTCACTGGAGGACCGTTGCATAAAGTTTATTGACCAAAAAGGCGGCTGCCTCAAAAACAAAACCTATTCTTTTAATTAAAAAGAAATTCTTTCACTGCTATAATTTTTCGTCTTCCATTGTCCTCAAAATTCAAATAGCTCTGAGCACTATGGGACTTAACATCGGAGGTCATCAGTCCCCTAGAACTTAAAACTACTTAAACCTAACTAACCTAAGGACATCACACACATTCATGCCTGAAGCAGGATTCGAACCTGCGACCGTAGCAGCAGCGCGGTTCCGGACTGAAGTGCCTAGAACCGCTCGGTCACAGCGGCCGGCTTCCATTGTCTTGCTAGAGTTTTTTCTTTAATTACTGGATACGTTGTAACACACAATTTTGGGCGATCTAGAGTCTTTTCTCTTAAAACTATTATATGCTGTAATATTCTCGTAATTTCTTAAAAGACGCTACTTGTAACCATCTTTGAATCATCGGGCAGAGCTGTTTCGCTACAACTCGTTTTGGCTCTCTTTCCGTCTTTTTCTACAGTGAAATTGGCCCTACTGCGGAAAACTTCCTGGCTGTTTCTTTACGACCCAACACCAGGTTACATTCACTGACGCTATTAAAAAATTTTTGCTACAGTGACTCGATATTACTTTACGTAAGGGCACAGCAGCCTTCTCTTCTAGATCTTCAGCAAAACTCTGTATATGTACATAACTAATTTTCTTTTTCTTTTCCCATCAAAGTTTCTCCTACTCAGTTGCTGATCCCATCTAACTCCTCCTCTTTCTCTTCCTGTTCCTCCAAACACCCTTTCTGCTCGCTCTAGATTTTTGCTTTTCCATATTCTCTCTCTTCCCTCATATCCTCTGTTACCACAACCCGCATTCTTCACTCACAGAAAGTTTACTATTCAGATTTTTTCCACACTGGATCTGGATCAAGATAAGTCCTACGCTCGCTTTAAAGACGTTTGTCTTATAACCTTCTTTGTCTATAACTACACATAATTTATCCTCGCCGTCTCGACCATTATCATGAGTATAATGTACTGTTGATTTAATTGCTATAATACTGATGCTGTTGCCCCATCAGCATTGTTACTGTTGCTGTAATTACTAGAGATGTTATGTCCGTATACAGTTATGTTATAGGTTTGATCATGTATCCTACGAATAATTCACGTATGGTAATACGCACAAACCCTGAGAAGAATGATCTAGATATAAGTGAAGACCAAGTGAGGCTATTTAGAACACCGAAGTAATTCAAGACGCATGTTGGTGGAGTTGTTACCGGTAGGTTCGATCAACATGCGAGTGTTACGGAAATCCTCAGTAGAATCAAATGGAAATCACTGGAGTGAAGAAAACGTTCTTTTTGCGAAAAACTATTGAGAAAATTTAGAGACCCCGCATTTGAAGCTGACTGCAAAGCGATTCTATCGCCGCTAATTTACATTTCTCTTAAGTACCTCGAAGGAAAGTTAAAAGATATTAGGGCTCGTGCGGGAGCATATAGAGGATAGTTTTCTGCCTCTCTCCATTTGCGGGGGGGAACAGGAAAGGGAATGTCTAGCAATGGTACAAGGTACCCTCTGCCATGCGCTTTAGGTGACTTGTGGAGTATGTACGCATGAAGAAGTAGAAGCTGCCTTCTGTCAAACAGACGATGTGACCATGGCGCACTTCTTTCTAGTCTCAAAGGAGGGACGACGTATAGTCGCCTTCCTGTAGGACACTACCTGCTGAAACACACTTATCTCTTTCGACAAAAAGATGCATTGGCATGCAGTGTCTGTACAAACACCCACAGCACATCATAGTTCAACATCTTGAGTTTTATATGCTGACAAGACGGAAGCCTTTGGTTGATAATAGACTTACCCTCAGTTTTAAGTGATAATGAGACGAGAGCTACAAAAATGCTGAAATTTTGTGTGGCGTCAGAGCTCTTGCTCAGCTTGGGACTGGACAGAGATTTTAGTGTGTTCCAGTACGGCTGGTTCACCGTATTTGTTACACGATCATCCAACCGTATTCACACAGTAAACAGTTTTATCGATGCTTTAACTGTATGACAACAGTACGAGCAGAGGCGTGTGGTACGTTTTAATAATGATGTTTTCTGATAGGCAGTTCTTATTTTTAACTATTCGTAACACTATACCGAGTAAGGGGGCTGACGCATTCGCTTTTATGCGCCCAAAACTGAGGCCATCATAACGTAAGAATCAGTAACTCTTTTTTCTTCATAGATCTAGATTTTCCCATGTCTTTCCCTATAGGATACGCGAAATAGTTAATATTGTTAGTGTACTCCCGTCGTAAACTGCAATGAATCGTAAAAATGATTGACAAATTGCAAGCACCGTATACGTATCGCTATTTCGGAACTAGTAACTGAAATCGATGAAGTGCAAGCACTGCCGTTTGGTTGCGAGGACAATCGAAGACAAGGGCATCGCACACAGCGGCAAGCACACTTCACAACTTTGTCCACGAAACACTTTGTATTGGGTAGTGAGAGAAGCAATTGCTTGCAATCTGAAGGGGGCAGTCGCCTGGAGGGAGTAAGGAAGGTTTCCTCTGAAGACTCGGAAACGCGTCTCGGGATAGCGGGCGAGTGAAGGAAGCGCCTCATGCAATATCGGCAGTATCTGCTTCCGAAGGCCTTTCCACTAGGGAGATCAAAACACAGATAAAGAGAGCAGATCTGGCAGCAAGGAGGCGAATCCCCCCTGCCTCTCTACAGTACACAGCTGCGAGCTCCGGAGGCCCCACGCGTGCGAAGAGTAGCAGAGGCTATTGCCCCCAGGGCATAAGAGGTCGCACATGGTCAAGCACACAGTTCACCTCCTTTCCAAGGAACGAAGGATGATTTGAGTATATTAACCTGGAGATGTTTAGATCACTAGAGACAAAGTACTCTGAAGCGCCAAAGAAACTGGTATAGGCGTACGTATTCAAATACACAGACACGTAAACAGGCAGAATACGGCGCTGCGGTTTGCAACACCTATATATGATAACAAGTGTCTGTCGCAGTTGTTAAATCGGTTATAATGGCAGGTTATGAAGACTTACGTGACTTTGAACGTGGTCTTATAGTCGGCGCACGAGTGGTGGGACACAGCATCTCCGAGGTATCTATGAAGTAGGGATATTCCTGTACGACCATTTAACGAGTGTACCGTGAATATCAGAAATCGTGTAAAAGATCAAATCCCCGACATCGCTGCGGCGGAAAAAAGATGCTGCAAGGATTGGGCCAACGAGACTGAGGAGAATCGTTCGACCTGACAGAAGTGCAACCATTCCACAACTGCTGCAGATTCCAATGCTGGACCGTCAACAGGTGTCAACGCGCGAACCGTTCAACGAAACATCACCAATACGGGCTTTCGGAGCCGAAGGCCCACTCGTGTACCCTTGATGACTGCATTACGCCTCGCCGCGCTGGGCCCGTTGACACCGACATTGGACCGTGACAAGTAAGTAAAAACACCTATAGTCGTTCTTATGATTTTATTTTATTTTGTCGCTACCACTTTCAACGCTTCAGTGCGTCATCTTCAGGCTGTTTTTGATGCGATACAGGTTGATATGATCCCCATACGTACCACATCTGTTGTCAGCATTACTGGATACGCATATAATGTGTCAGCACTCCAACCATCAACTGCCAACTTGGGAGTTTTAAAGCAAAAATAGGATGCAAAGTTTTTAAAACAACCATCATCATCATCATCGTCATCATCGTCAACATCATCACCATCATCACCATCATCGTCAACACCATCACCATCATCACCACCATCACCAGCTTCATCATCATCATCATCATCATCATCACTAACCTCATCATCACCATCCTCATCCATGTGACAACCACTGCAGAACAAAGACCTTAAGATGTACACATCTACGCTGCTCCTGCATGTTCCCTATCGCCGTATTCCTATATTCCATTAGGTCATTATCTTAGTCTTTCTTCATCTCTTGGAATTCAGAAAAGAATTTTCTTGGTCTATCTTCCGTTTGTGTTACAGGAAAGTAACATTTCTCGCCAAAGATTTACTGCTAAAGAATATTCTTCAAAGGTAAACAGCAAACAAGATATGGAAGAATATTCTTTGATTCTATATCTTCGACGAAAGACGTTACTTCCTTGCAACATTATCACTGTTTCTATTAAGATAAATTAAAAGTAAACTTTTTTTCTCATCACAAAGCAGCAAAGATCCTATATTAACTGTTCAATACGCACATTCTACACCTGTCCGTCTACATGCGGTACTACATCTGTACAGTGTTTTGACTGGCTTAGCTCATTATTAATGGAATAAGCATTATCATTTCCTGGCGACTTCCAATGCCCCTGGAAGCAGTCACAAGCACTTCTTTCTAATAGGTGTGTAATAACACGCCTTCCAGGCGGCGACGAAGACGACGAAGATGATGGTTGTAATGATGTTGCCGTCAATACTCGTTCTGAACAGAATAAGAAACTTTCGACGTAGACATCAGGAGTCTACGTGCTTGGTCGTCACCCCCTTTGCTTGTGTCGCACAACTATTCTCCATTTATGAAATTTTTGGCACCAAAACCACCGAGATGAATTGGAAGTGGAGAGGTTTTTTATAAACATATAAACCGTATTGCACTTCGCCGGCCACATACCCGTCAACGTTTCCGTCTTCAGACTGATTTCGAAGCACATGAGCACAGATAGCTCCATCAAATGGCGGCGTTTAGAGGCTGTAATCGTCTCTTCCATACAGAGATTTTCGTTTAGGTTTTTGTGAGGTTCATCGCTATTGCGGCTTCTTGTGTACTTATAGGTTGAAAAAGTGGTGCATTTTACTTCTGTCATCACTTTATTTAAGTTGAAGTGACAAAGGTCATGGGATATCTCCTAATATCGCATCGGATCTCTTCTTGCCAGGCGTAGTACGGACTCAACAAGTCGTTGGAAGTCGACTGCAGAAATATCGAGCTATGCTGCCTCTGTTCCCTTCCATTACTGCGAAAGTGTTGCCGGCGCAGGATTTTGTGACCCAACAGACCCTTCGATTATGCCCCACAAATGTTCGATGGTATTCACGTCGGCCGATCCGGATGGCCGAATCATTCACTCGAAATGTCCAGAATGTTCTTCGAACATATCGCGAAGCATTACGGCACGGTGACATGGCGCATTGTCATCTACAAAAATTCCATCGTTTTTTGGGGACATAAAGTACATGAATAGCTGCAGATGGTGCCCAGGCAGGCGAACATAACCATTTCCTGTCAATGATCGGTTCAGCTGCACCAGAGAACCCAGTCCATTCCGTGTAGACACAGCCCATACTATTATCGAGCCAACACCAGCTTGCTCTGTGCCATGTTGAGAACTTGGGTCCATGGTTTAGTGTGGTCTGCACCACACTCGAACCCTATCATCAGCTCTTACCAACTGAAATCGGGACTGATATGACCAGACTACGGTCCAAGCAATTGGTCGTGAGCCAAGGAGAGGTGCTGCCGGTGATGTCGTGCTCTTGGCAAAGCCATTCGAATCGGTCGTCTGCTGCCATAGCCCATTAACGCCAAATTTCGCCGCAGAGTCCAAACGAATACGTTCGTCGCACGTCGCGTATTCATTTCTGCGGCTATTTCACGCAGTGTTGCTTGTCTGATAGCACTGACAATTCTACGCAAACGCCGCTGCTATCGGTCGTTAAGTGAAGGCCTTCAGCCACTGTGTTGTCCGGGGTGAGAGTTAATGCTTGAAATTTGATATTCTCGGCACGCTCTTGACACTGTGGATCTCGGAATATTGAATTCCCAACGATTTCCGGTATTGAATGTCCCTCGAGTCTTCCTCAGACTACCATTCCGCGTGCAAAGTCTGTTAATTCCCGTCACGCAGCCATAATCACGTCGGAAACCTTTTCACACGAATCACCTGAGTACAAATGACAGCTCTGCGAACGCACTGCCCTTTTACGCGAGGGTTATTCGTAAAGTAAGGAACGATAGGTCGCGAAATGGAAACCACAGTGAAAATCCGATGAAGTTTTGCACAGGTGGGTTGGGCAGTGTCTCTAGTATGCCAGTCGATCGCGTTACGTCGTTCTATTTAGTTCTGAGCACACAGGGAGCACATAAGGATACCTTGAACAATAGTGTCTCCCGCCAAGTACGAGGGCCTGGTGAGAGAGTTCGCCTGAAGCTGTGCAGCCAACGTTGCATAACTGTCGTGCATTTTCTTCTTCAAGATAATGCTCAGCCGCATTCAGCGTGGCCGAGCGGTGCTAGGCGCTCAGTTCGGAACTGCGTGACTGCTGCGGTCGCAGGTTAGAATCCTGCCTCGGGCATGGACGTGTGTGATGTCCTTAGGTTAGTTAGGTTTAAGTAGTTCTAAGTTCTAGGGGACTGATGACCTCAGATGTTAAGTCCCATAATGTTCAGAGCCATTTGAACCATTTTTGAACCGCATTCTGCAGAGGCAATGAAGATGCTCTTGCGTCGTTTTCAATTGGAAATATTTGGTTACCCACCATACAGTCCGTAATTGTCTCTCTCTGAGTTGCATCTCTGCTCACGTGAACCGCTGGCTATGAAGACAACATTTTGGCCCAGACAACGAGTTGTAGGCCAGCGTAGAGAATTGGCGGAAAGCACTGGCGGCTGCCTTCTATACCGAGGGTATTAGAATGACCATACAACGCTACGACAAACATCTCCGTCCGATCGGCGACTGTGGAGATAAGTAGCTTGAAGTTGTAGCTAACTGTTGCAAATAAATCAGTTTTGATTTTCACTGTCGTTTCCATTTCGCGATCTATCGTTCCTTACTTTCGAAACAGGCCTCGTACTTTGTGCAGGAGATACTACCTCCATGCCGGCCGAAGTGGCCGTGCGGTTAAAGGCGCTGCAGTCTGGAACCGCAAGACCGCTACGGTCGCAGGTTCGAATCCTGCCTCGGGCATGGATGTTTGTGATGTCCTTAGGTTAGTTAGGGCCGGCCGCGGTGGTCTAGCGGTTCTGGCGCTGCAGTCCGGAACCGCGGGACCTTTTGCGGTCGCAGGTTCGAATCCTGCCTCGGGCATGGGTGTGTGTGATGTCCTTAGGTTAGTTAGGTTTAAGTAGTTCTAAGTTCTAGGGGACTTATGACCTAAGATGTTGAGTCCCATAGTGCTCAGAGCCATTTGAACCATTTGAGCCAAGGTTAGTTAGGCTTAACTAGTTCTAAGTTCTAGGGGACTAATGACCTCAGCAGTTGAGTCCCACAGTGCTCAGAGCCATTTACTACCTCCATCTGAATATGTGCATACCGATCGATGTTCAGTGACTTGTTTCCTCAGTATATACAGGCTGTTACAAAAAGGTACGGCCAAACTTTCAGGAAACATTCCTCACACACAAAGAAAGAAAATATGTTATGCGGACATGTGTCCGGAAACGCTTACTTTCCATGTTAGAGCTCATTTTATTACTTCTCTTCAAATCACATTAATCATGGAATGGAAACACACAGCTTTTTTTTTGTTGAGAAGCGTATGAACACTTCGACTGAAATGTGCAGGAGCTCCATCGTGCATGAACCACATGTTGTGTCGTAAAGGCACATGTTCTAGCAGCGTAGGTAGAGTATCCCGTATGAAATCATGGCGGTGAATCGAGGAAGTACAGTACATACTGACGAAACTAAAATGAGCTCTAACATGGAAATTAAGCGTTTCCGGACACATGTCCACATAACATCTTTTCTTTATTTGTGTGTGAGGAATGTTTCCTCAAAGTTTGGCCGTACCTTTTTGTAACACCCTGTGTACCATCCCTGCTAGTGCTGCCGTCTGTCAGTGGTTATAGCTCGTACACGTCGAACAAAAGCAGTAGTCACATTAATGTGACTGGACAGCGTAAACTGTAAAACATATTTAGACACCCGTGGGAGTTCTTGTTACCTTACTTGCAGAACCACTCTCGTAAGTCGGAGTTAATTAGCATAGCTTCCGAACAGCGATTTTCCACTTTAAACCTCCGGTATTTCAATTAGAGGCACAGACGGGCAGAGTGGAGACGCAGCTGCGACTACGGTCGAAAGCCCTCCGGCAGCAATCGTAACAGGGTACTCTGAAACACGTCCTGCTTCGCGCCAGTATATGCAGGCATCCGCGTGGCTGGCTACGAGGAAAGCAGGCGAGTAGCAGCCGAGAGGAATTCCAGCCAACGAACTAGAGGACTCCGCTACACCTCTACACCGCCTCCGACCCACAGTCAGGCTGGCGCACTAGCGATAACGCGCGCCTGATCACGTCCAGCCGGGACAGGGACGCGCCGATGCAAATCTAATGACCCACCTGACGTTGCTCCGCGATAAGCGAAGGTGCAGCGCGCCATCCACCAGAATCCCACCCCCCTCTCCCCCGCCCGATTACGGCATGAATGCGCCCACAACGCCCAATTACCAACACCCTGGGCTGAAGAAGGGCACACTAAAGCGCCACCACACGTAAGCTGTCGCTGTCGTAGTTTTGACGAGGAACAGAGCTCATTCATGCATGACATAACCAGCTTCGGCCACTCACTCACGGCAACATCCCCTAGAGCAGGGGTGGCCAAGACATCGGCTCGCCGGTCGTAACGTGGCACCAGTGCCATTGCGTTCACTCTCGCTGCACATTCCCTCCACTGCCACACTACACTGTCTGAAAACGAGGACAGCGAAGAGTGGAGGAAACTACAAAAGTGTTTACATGGTAGTGCAGTGGCAACGCATAAGACATGGTATTATGGCTGGTTCAAATGGCTCTGAGCACTATGGGACTTAACATCTATGGTCATCAGTCCCCTAGAACTTAGAACTACTTAAACCTAACTAACCTAAGGACAGCACACACATCCATGCCCGAGGCAGGATTCGAACCTGCAACCGTAGCAGTCGCGCGGCTCCGGACTGAGTGCCTAGAACCGCTAGACCACCGCGGCCGGCAAAATGCCATGGTTTTATGCTGAAGCGCCAAAGAAACTGGTATAGGCATGCGTATTCAAATACAGATATATGTAAACAGGCAGAATACGGCGTAGCAGTCGGCAACGTCTATATAAGACAACAAGTGTCTGGAGCAGTTGTTAAATCGGCTACTGCTGCTACAATGGCAGGTTATCGTGTTTTAAGTGAGTCTGAAGGTTGTGTTATAGTCGGCACACGAGCGATGCGACACAGCATCTCCGAGGTAGCGATGAAGTAGGGATTTTCCCGTACGATTTTTTCACGAGTGTACCGTGAATATCAGGAATCCGGTAAAACATCAGATCTGTGATATAGCTGAGGCTGGAAAAACTGCAAAAACGGGACCAACGACGACTGAATAATCGTTCAACGTGACAGAAGTTCAACCCTTCCGCAAATTGCTGCGGATTTCAATCCTGGGCTATCAGCAAGTCTCAGCGTGCGAACCATTCAACGAAGCATCATCGATATGGACTTTCGCAACCCAAGGCCCACTCATGTACCCTAGATCACTGCACGACACAACATTTTACGTCTTGTCTGGGTTCGTCAACACCGACAATGGACTGTTGATTACTGGAAACACGCTGCGTGGTCGGAAGTCTCTCGTATCAAATAATATCGAGCGGATGCACGTGTAAGGACATGGCGACAACCTCATGAATCCATGGAACTTGCATGTCATCACGAGACTATTCAAGCTGGTGAAGGCTCTGTAATGGTGTGGGGCGTGTGCATTTGGAGCGACATGAGACCTCTGAGCGGCGCGGAGTGACCGCGCGGTTTGAGGCGCCTTGTCACGGAGTTAGTTTAAATTAGTTTACGTAGTGTGTAATTCTAGGGACCGATGACCTCAGCAGTTTAGTCCCATTGATATTCACACACATTTGAACATTTGGACCTCTGATACGTCTAGACACGACTCTGACAGGTGACACGTATGTAGGCATTCTGTCTGAACACCTGCATCCATTCATGCCCACTGCGCATTCCGACGGACTTGGGGAATTCCAGCAGAACAACTCGACACCCCACAAATACAGAACTGCCACACAGTGGCTCCAGGAGCACTCTTCTGAATTTAAACACTTCCGCTGGCCGCCGAACTCCCCAGACACGAACATTACTAAGCATATCTGGGATGCCTTGCAACCCTGCTGTTCACAAAGAGATTTCCAACCCCTCCTACACTTACTGGCTTATGGATAGCAATGCAGGATTCATGGTATCAGTTCCCTTTAGCACTACTTCAGACATTAGTCGGGTCCATGCCACGTTGTGTTTCGGCACTTCTGCGTGGTCACGCGGACCCTATGCGATATTAGACAGGTGTACCAATTTCTTTCGCTCTTCACTGTATGTTCCACATTTTGCAGCGACATAGATGACGAAGCAAATTTTCAGTATTATTTAATTTTTTAGGTGCGCTGAAGACATTATTTTGACATATGAAGACATGCAGAAAGTTTCACAATTTTCGCGCTCAGTTTCCCACGTAATCGCGAATTATTTAGTTTCACACTCGACAAAAGGTCCAATCGATATACTGTGAAACCTGATGAAAGCTATGTAGACATCCCGACAGTTTTAAAGTTACAGACTTTGTCATTATCATTGTCACTAGAATGGGAAATACTTTGCAGACCAATCAGTTACATCTTCACACGCACAGGGGCACTTGCAACTGGAATAGAAAATAGTCTCGAAAATAATTCTACAACAGATGTAATACTGGCACTTTCCTCAGCACGTAATGTTTGAAATTAGCCTCGTAATTCGTTCAAGGCCACAATGAATTCTTCAAACCCTGCGTTTTCTTTAATGCCAGTGCGCTTAGGATAATGGACGGTGTTACTTGTCAGACTTTGTTCCTTCCACAACGCAATTTTCTTTCCATTGCATCCCTACTAGATCAGAAACAGGTTGTTTCTCACCCTGCAATATCGTACTGTGCAGTACAGTCCACTTAAAGCGCAAGGTCCGCAATGCACCTCTTTTTCCTTCACAAATTCTACAATGGACGACTGGAAGGCCCTACCACAACATCTCGTTTCCAATCTTGTGGCCAGCATGGGGGCACATTGCGGAGCATGCATTGCCGTCCATGGTGATCATGCACACCTTTTGTACTCTCCAGGAGGCCATCATGAATCGTGATGTCTGTGTAATTGATATCTTTGAATGAAAGTGTTATTTCTGTTCGTCTTATCGTGCAGTAATACTTATTTTGCTGCAGTTTTTTTTTTAACTATGGTCCAAGTTTCATTGATCTATTTACTTGGTAGTGAGACGTCTTGCGAAAGTTACTTTCGTCCTTAAGTTTCACATGCCAGCTTATAATTATGAAAAACAAAGTTATACTAATTATAAATAAAGGCAGCGGATCCTGAAGGGTTGAAAAGTGGAAAACATGCACACTACAACAGAACATGATTGGAATCGAAGCCTTATTAGCTGTGTGCACTGGCCTCCTGTAAATTTATCCATTCACTTGAACGAAGTAAGGTAATTTACCGCGAGGACGCCCACGGACGAAGTATACGTCGAAGAAGCATCAACCAAGGCTTCCTGCCCGAACACACTTCCACTTCTGCCTTAGGGAAACTTGTAGGCTGCATCTCATCGTCAGAAGCCAGTACGCTGAGAGCCCTACTTGAAACTATCAGAGTCCTGTGCAGCTATTAAGACCAACATTCTTCAGTTGAAACTTCCGGGCTGAGAGGCCGTGGTCGATGTATAAAATTTCCACCTGACGTTTCGTCTCCATCTGCGGGAGACATCTTCTGAGGTCGTCCGGTTACTGCCACTGAGGCTCCAGGTACTCTCGCTTTTATAGAGCGCATAGAGGGCACCACCATTCGTCACGCGATGCCGACGGTATGCCTATCTTTCGAAAGCGTCATCATGCTCGATTAAGAGTAACCGATTGTCATTCTGCTGGCGCAACGTCGACATCCATATTTTGTCCAACTGTAAAACTTCCTCTTTTCTATTAAAATTGTTATGGTGTTTGTGAATTTCTGTTGCTTCTCTATACATGCGCGGATGATAATGGGATGTTCGTGCTAGAACGCTTGTGTCATTAAATTTAATTTCGTGATTCCCATTTCAAAATGGTTCAAATGGCTCTGAGCACTATGCGACTTAACTTCTGAGGTCATCAGTCGCCTAGAACTTAAAACTAATTAAACCTAACTAACCTAAGGACATCACACACATCCATGCCCGAGGCAGGATTCGAACCTGCGACCGTAGCGGTCACGCGGTTCCAGACTGAAGCGCCTTTAACCGCACGGCCACACCGGCCGGCGATTCCCATTTATACTTGTCCACAACTGCATGGAATTTTGTATACCCCAGGTGTTGCTGGGGGGTGTCGGGCGTCTTTTGCAGTTCTTAAATATTCCTTAATCTTCTTGGGGGTCTGAAGATTGTTTCGATCCCATACTTGGCCAGAACTTTCCCGATACGGTCCGTGACCTTATTAATGAACGGTAGGAAAACTTTTCCAGTAGGTGACCGTTGTTGCTCTGGACTTCTGGCTTCTTTTCTTCTTTGATGGAGGGCTCGTTCCATTTTCTTGCTGGTATATCCGTTTTTGATGAAGGCTGACCGTAGGTGATTCAGTTCATCTTGTAAGTAAGCCGGCTCGCACATTTTGTTGGCTCTGTCCACCAAGGTTTTCATGAGACCTCTTTTTTTGCCTAGGATGATGGTTAGATTTGCTTGTGGAGGTATCGATCCGTGTGGGTGTTCTTTCTATATACCTTGTGGCCTAGCGTCCCATCCACCCGTTTAATTACCGACACATCCAGGAAATTGAGTTGACCGTTGCTCTCTTTCTCCATCGTAAACTGTATCTTCGGCTTAATGCTGTTCAGGCGCACCAAGAAGACATCCAACTCTTCTTCACCATGAGTCCACACGACAAATATGTCATCAACATAGCGGTACCATTTAGCAGGATTTTTACTGGCAGTCTGCAGCGCTCGCTGTTTGAACATCTCCATAAATAAATTGGCAACAGCTGGGCTGAGAGGGCTTCCCACATCGACCACGGCCTCTCAGCCCGGAAGTTTCAACTGAAGACAACACCGGCCGTGAAAGCCTACATTGTATGATTAAGACCAACATTGTTTATACAGCGGCGCGCCTACAGCCTGCAGCGCATTTTTAAGCGTTTCTGGGCGAGGTACGACATTTCCTTTCCCGGTAATGGAAAACCGCAAGCAGCAAGCAGTGCCTCTACACTTGTGCTCATCGCTGTGTGACGTCAGCGGACAGAGAGCACGACGCCGGGCGTAGAGAAACGCGTGGCCGCCGGGTGCGGGCGGCTCATTTATCACAGGCGGGAAAAAAGGAACGTGAGAACAAGAAACAACCGTCCCTTCTGCAAACGAACTCCGGCCGCGCGAGCTGGATGCGGTAATTAGCGAGGACCCAGCTCGGAGACAAGGCAACACGGAGCCCTCCTTCACACAAGTTTCGGACGCTTCCGTATTCCGCCGCTAGCTTTCGGGGTTGTGTTACAAGTAAGCTCGAAGCATAATGAAAGCAAGGAGCAGATTCCGACGAGAGAGACTTTAGGAGTCTATCTTCCCTAATTTCGGAGCGGTTTCAGTAACAGAGCAGGAAAGTAAACTGTCGTGGACGAGCAGGCGTCATATATTCATCAGGAATTTGCTTTATAGGGGGCGAAAGGTAATGATTTGATATCTCGTCGACATCGGAAAGGTAAAATGCGTCAATTGCACAAGGATGGCGAAAGGGGAAGCAACCTATTATTCAGGTGATCAGCGGAAACCCTAAATTAGCCAATTCTCCCGAAGACGGTCGCAGGTTCGAATCCTGCCCCGGGCGTGGATGTGTGTGATGTCCTTAGGTTGGTTAGGTTTAAGTAGTTCTAAGTTCTAGGGAGCTGATGACCTCCGCAGTTAGGTCCCATAGTGCTCAGAGCCATTTGAGCCATCTCCCGAAGAGGGCCCAGTGTCACAACGCTCGCTGTGCCGGCCACTGTCTGAAGAAAAGACAGGCTAACTAGAGACCCATTGTTAGCAACACATGCAATGTCAGCCAACAAAAGAGGTACAATCGCGAAGAAAAAAGTGGCATCACAGAATTGTCATAACCATGATATTTATGCCACATCCTCTTATGACCAGAGCTTACCTGACAAGGAGGAAGTGAAGGCAAGCTGCCCACAAAAATGTTCAAATGTTTGTGAAATCTTATGGGACTTAACTGCTAAGGTCATCAGTCCCTAAGCTTACACACTACTTAACCTAAATTATCCTAAGGACAAACACACACACCCATGCCCGAGGGAGGACTCGAACCTCCGCCGGGACCAGCCGCACAGTCCACGACTGCAGCGCCGCAGACCGCTCGGCTAATCCCGCGCGGCAAGCTGCCCACCCCTTGATGATATATATATTAACCTTCCTGGCTGATATAAACTGTATGTTGGACCGGGACTCGAATCTGGGACCTCTGCCTATTCCGGAAAAGTGCTCTACCGTCTCAACTATAGAAGCAGGATTCACGATCCGCCCTAACAACTTTAATCTCTGTTGGTCTATCATGGACAGGGCCCGGCCGGTTGGCCGTGTGGTCTTAACGCACGGCTTTCCAGGCAGGAAGGCCTGGTGCCCGGCACGAAACCGCCCGGAGGATTTGTGTCGAGGTCCGGTGAACCGGCCAGTCTGTTGATGGTTTTTAGGCGGTTTTCCATCTGCCTCGGCGAATGCGGGCTCGTTCCCCTTATTCCGCCTCAGTTATACTATGTCGGCGATTGCTGCGCAAAGATGTTCTCCCCAAACGCGTACACCAACATTACCACACAAACATAGGGGTTACAATCGTTTGGTGTGAGACGTTCCCTGGGGGGTCCACCGGGGGCCGAACCGCACAATAGCCCTGGGTTCGGTGTGGGGCGGCGGAGGGGTGAAGTGGACTGCGGTAGTCGTCGTGGGGTTTTGGACCACTGCGGCTGGGCGGGAACGGAGCCTCTCCGTCGTTTCTAGGTCCCCAGTTAACATAAAATAAAATACAATCATGCACAGGGGGCATCAGCTGGTTAAGTAATTAATTGTCAGTATCAATGAAATTCTCCAACAGCCGTGTGCCTAAGATGTTATTTTATTTTGACGACAATTTTATTTCGACGACAACCAGTTTCGGCATTCCATGATGCCATTTTCAGGCCCCATTTGCATCCCTCAAAATACACGATTATGTCATACAGTGCCATATATCCCTGGCTTTCGTGAATTCAAACCATTTCACATGTCACTTGTGAAACAGTTTGAATTCACGAAATCCAGGGATATACGGCACTGTATGGTATTATCGTTTATTTTGAGGGATGCATATGGGGCCTGAAAATGGCATAGTGGAATGCCGAAACAAAATAACATCTTAGGCACACAGCTGTTGGAGAATTTAATTGATATTGACTAACAACATTACTTTCGCCAGTATCTCATCTACTACCGTCCAAACTTCAAAAGATTTTCTGCATACCTTGCGGGGGTAGTACCTCAGTACAGAAGATTCGGATCAGCGCACAAGCCGTTGCGGAGTGAAAATTCAGTCTGGAAACAATCCCACAGGCTGTGCCTAAGCCATGTCTCTGCAATATCCTTTCTTCCAGGAGTGCTAGTTCCGAAAGCTATGCAGGAGAACCTTCTATGAAGTTTGGAAGATAGGAGATGAGGTACTGGCTATGAGGAGTGGCCGTGAGTTGTGCTTGGATAGTTCACACCCAAATCTCCAGATGTCAGACACAGATCGAAACCAAATCCTGCCACTGGACTCGCATTCGGGAGGACGACGGTTCAATCCCGCGTCCGGCTATCCTGATTTAGGTTTTCCGTGACTTCCCTAAATCGCTCCAGGCAAATGTCGGGATGGTTCCTTTGAAAGGGCACGGCCGACATCCTTCCCCATCCTTCCCTAATCCGATGAGACCGATGACCTCGCTGTCTGGTCTCCTTCCCCAAACAACCCAACCCCAAATCCTGCGTGTCGATAGAGTAACAACTAAAACACCGATTTAGTTCGTGCTGTGTGCTGTTGTCAAGTAGAACATGTGTAAATGGTAATTAAAAGTAACACCAGAACTACATATTATCGGAACAGCGAATCTGGGAGATCGGAATGAGATAGACCTCCGGCAGGTGAGCTGGTACATCATCAGTTCGTCTTACTGAAGGTCCCGAGTTCGTAATCCACTGATGAATTTTTTTGACGGTTTACGCGTGAAATTGTTAAATGGGAGAACATTTTTCTGACATCTAAAAGGATGTTTCGGAGTCTGTAGCACTGTTCTTTTGCAAGTCTGCTTTCGCTTCGTTAGTTGGCAGTAGCAAACCTATGTAGTAAATTTATATATTCACTGATTTATGCTGCATTCACAGATTTGTATGTCCGTTCACAAACTAGTACTGAAAAGTATATTTAAGCACATGCAAGACATACGTATATCGATTTACTTCAGAGTACTCTTATTTCAGTATACAAGACTTCTTTAAACGGTGAAGTCCATTGCTGTATTGTTTAATATTAACTGATTGTAATGAAATTCGGCACATTATCAAAACATGCCAAAGTAAAAAAAAATTGTAGGTGGGGTGTTCAAATCACCTGTTATTTTTTTGTAACTTCTTATTAGAGTCACTCTGAAGGTAGAAGTCAAGCATACACATGAGCTGTAATAAACAACATGTAGTGACATGACACAACTTATCGACCACTGTGGCATGCGTTCATCGTCTTCAGCTTCACCAAAATAGGTCTTAAAATTACTCTTACAAGAAAAGGAAAAGAACTAGGGGGAGTGCGTGAAGAAACACGAAAAGATGAAAAATAAACACCACCAAAACTACTAGGTACGAATCGAAATTAGATACATCAATGAATCATGGAGTATGTATACGTAATATCGACTATACGGTATTTTTTAAAGGACGGTGGTCAGTTTGGTTTCAACAGCAAAGAGAAGGGGCACATTGGTGTGATTATAAGAAACATGAATCCCACTGTATGGAGAGTTCACTCTGTATTTGCTGAAGATCCACGGAGAGGAGTGAAAACCACCACATGTACCAGCTCAACTTGGAGGCTAAGTATTCTTCCCAAGTCTTACTGAACGAAAAGTTCTCGTGGCTGATAAAATGCTCTACGTTGCTACATGAAGTTTTTGTTTAGTCTGTACACGAGCCCCACGGGAGAGCTGTCTACTCCCAAGGGGCCGACGACCTTTGAAGAAAAGAAAGCTGTTCATCTTGCGGGAGGAGCTTCGCAAAGTTTCGAGAACCACGCTTCGGCGCGGGTTCGATAAATACCCCATGCATCTTTCGTGGAAAGTTCGCCGCGGTAAGGTAGAAGGAAATACATTACGTTACTCGTGCGCCGACAGAGAAAATCCGTTTCCCTCGCGCTGTGTTCGCGATCGGAATTAGACGGACAAACAGTACTTGTAAAACATAATTCACCATCTTTTAAACAATCAGTACGGCAATATGTGATGTGGTGGTACTCAGCGACTCTTAGATCCTAGCTGATTTTAGTAGTATGGACAGATGGCCGCGGAGTAAGAAGTGTTTATATGCGAGACACTTCGTGTGCCAATGTTGGAGACATCTTCACAGGCGATAATGTGCCGCACATCCTCACTGACAGCCGTTTCAGTATCTACAAGCAAATCATTCATGTTTTTGATTCTCGTTGAACGTGTTAAAGTATCTTGAGAGTATGTTCTTGTATCCAGGATGTATGTTGATATGGCTAATATACGCACATCAAAAAAAGTTTTGCATCACCCCAGTTCCCAGAACCTCTGAAGATGGAAGTCGCCTGTGGACACTGTATCACAGACACAGTCCCTTTGACTGTTCAGAGGTGTCACTAAACTTACTACAAATTTCAAAATGGTTCAAATGGCTCTGAGCACTATGGGACTTAACTTCTGAGGTCATCAGTCCCCTAGAACTACTTAAACCTAACTAAGCTAAGGACATCACACACATCCATGCCCGAGGCAGGATTCGAACCTGACGCACCTAGAACCGCTCGGCCACCCCGGCTGGCTTTACCTCAAATTTCCAACCTCATGGATCCATGGAGCCTGCATGTCACCAGAGGACTGCTCAAGCTGGTGGAGGCTCTGTAATGGTGTGGGACGTGTTTAGTTGGAGTGATATGAGATCCCTGATACGTCTAGATATGACTCTGACAGATGAGACGTACGTAAGCATCCTGTCCGATGACCTGCATCAATTCATGTCCATTGTGCATTCCGACGGACTTGGGCAATGCCAGCAGACGATTCGACACCCCACACACCCAAAATTGCTACAGTGTGGCTCCAGGCACACTCTTCTGAGTTTAAACACTTGCGCTGGCCGCCAAACTTCCCAGACATGAACATTATTGAGCATATCCGAGATGCCTTGCGACGTGCTGTTCAGAAGAAATCTCAACCCTCTCGGACTCGTAATGATTTATGGACAGCCCTACAGGATTCATGGTGTCAGTTCCCTCCAACACTGCTTCAGATATTAGTCGAGTCCATGCCACGTCTGTTGTGGCACTTCTGTGTGCTCGCCCCACACGATATTAGGCAGGTGTACCAAATTCTTTGGCTCCGCAGCGTAGTTACCGCTTAGAGACATTATGTAATAAAATACAGAATGCCGCAATCAGGAGCGCGTCTTTATGTAACACTTCACAATATCAATTCGCTCTTTTAATGCAAACTGCCCCATTTATATAACAACAATATGAGTTTGTCACAACAGCTGATGCACAAACACACAGCTGTAATCAACTTTTCGATGAAATTCAGTGCAGCTACCTTTCCAGACCGTGTTGTCACTTCATAAGCAATTCGACTATGGTTTTATGTAGGACACCCTATACCAGGGCTTCAAAATGAGTGGTCTGCGAACCCCTTAGGGGTCCGCCCGCTCTTTCTAGGGGGTCCGCGGTCGCCTTTCACCAAATCGTGTAAAATAATGAGTAAAATTATTGAATAAGAATGTGAAAGTCAAATTCATCACTATTTTTTTCGTACTTCAGGTCGTATTCCCAAGCAGCCTTTGCGGTTCCTAAGTGAGAACGCATTCAGAGTTTAGTGCCGGAGAATAAGGCTTCTCTGATCGACTGTTTCGCAACTATTCGGGGGTCGTTTGTGCGCCGGCTCACGGTGGTAGATGCGCTGAAACCTTTGACGCATGTGCGGAGCGAGCTTTGTCAACCAATCACAGTGCTCGCTGGCACGTATGTGGTCCCAGGCATCATTAAATGTTAAACTTGCTTTGTCAGTGCACTACCTATTTCATAAGTCGATTTTTGACCTTCAAGTTGTTTTCATTCATCTCTAAACCAAAGACTACTGATACTTCGGGAGGTGGGGGGGAGGGGGGTTATTGGGAACATGGGTTTCGCTCTGTAATTTAAAGTTACTGTGTTCTTGACTGACTAAAGTGCGCGTCATTTATGACGGTGGCCGAGTTTAGGTTCGTTCTGCGCATCTGACGTCACAAAACACAGTCAGCCAATGAACAGAGAACGACGTTGCCAGAGCTCGACTGCAGTGCAGAGCACGGACGGGTGCCTTCAGTTTTAGAAACGTTCTGTCATAAATAAAGTAATTGAACAAAAGCAGTGTCTTGATAGCAGACTTTCTTTTATAGAAAGTTTGGAAAAAGCATTCTTTGTACCAATTGCTTCATATTGTATTAATTAATTAAGCCAAACAAGCAATAAGCCTCCTAATTCAGGCGATAGCAAAGAAAGGTGTTTGTATCATTCTCACTAACCGCTTTTTCGCAATAAAGAACAGCGGTAATTGTATATTTCCTATTGTACTTCGACTAAACATGAGTAATTCATAGACATACCAACAGTGTTTGTCGGTATTTTGCGTCCGCTATTAAAGTCCTCTGGGACATATCTTAAAAGACGACTTGCGTTAGCGTAATGGTTAAAGTGTATGGCTGCTAAGCGAAAGGTTCTGAGTTAAAGCCTAGTTCGGTGCTTCATATTTTTTATTTAAAAACAATATCGAAGTGTCTTAGTTCATGAATTTTATTCGTTTGAATGTAATCTTTTGAAATTTCTAGTGGACACTAAAATCGACCATACAGAAAGTATATGCTATGGACTTTTACCTCCGCCAACTCTTCAATATTTCCTGCAATGGTTTACTACATCTAATGCTGCACAATACCTGCGTTGAACTTCGAAACAAAATTAAGTCATTTATGGGGGTGAAGGTATCAGTCAAGAAGACGCGTAAAAATAAAATTTTTGGGCCGAATAGTTTTTGTGAAATCGAATGATTAAGTGTGTCAAAGCAGTCGAAACACCATGTGTCTGCACAGGCGAGCAGTGCAATGATGAAAAAATGGCGCACATCGCGGAATGCGGGGAGAACGTCTCTGTAGCAGCGAAAGGGTTAATGCGGCCGTGATGGCTTTACTTCATAATCTGCGCGCTCCCCCCTAAACGTAAGTTTGTGAACTACACTCCTGGAAATGGAAAAAAGAACACATTGACATCGGTGTGTCAGACCCACCATACTTGCTCCGGACACTGCGAGAGGGCTGTACAAGCAATGATCACACGCACGGCACAGCGGACACACCAGGAACCGCGGTGTTGGCCGTCGAATGGCGCTAGCTGCGCAGCATTTGTGCACCGCCGCCGTCAGTGTCAGCCAGTTTGCCGTGGCATACGGAGCTCCATCGCAGTCTTTAACACTGGTAGCATGCCGCGACAGCGTGGACGTGAACCGTATGTGCAGTTGACGGACTTTGAGCGAGGGCGTATAGTGGGCATGCGGGAGGCCGGGTGGACGTACCGCCGAATTGCTCAACACGTGGGGCGTGAGGTCTCCACAGTGCATCGATGTTGTCGCCAGTGGTCGGCGGAAGGTGCACGTGTCCGTCGACCTGGGACCGGACCGCAGCGACGCACGGATGCACGCCAAGACCGTAGGATCCTACGCAGTGCCGTAGGGGACCGCACCGCCACTTCCCAGCAAATTAGGGACACTGTTGCTCCTGGGGTATCGGCGAGGACCATTCGCAACCGTCTCCATGAAGCTGGGCTACGGTCCCGCACACCGTTAGGCCGTCTTCCGCTCACGCCCCAACATCGTGCAGCCCGCCTCCAGTGGTGTCGCGACAGGCGTGAATGGAGGGACGAATGGAGACGTGTCGTCTTCAGCGATGAGAGTCGCTTCTGCCTTGGTGCCAATGATGGTCGTATGCGTGTTTGGCGCCGTGCAGGTGAGCGCCACAATCAGGACTGCATACGACCGAGGCACACAGGGCCAACACCCGGCATCATGGTGTGGGGAGCGATCTCCTACACTGGCCGTACACCACTGGTGATCGTCGAGGGGACACTGAATAGTGCACGGTACATCCAAACCGTCATCGAACCCATCGTTCTACCATTCCTAGACCGGCAAGGGAACTTGCTGTTCCAACAGGACAATGCACGTCCGCATGTATCCCGTGCCACCCAACGTGCTCTAGAAGGTGTAAGTCAACTACCCTGGCCAGCAAGATCTCCGGATCTGTCCCCCATTGAGCATGTTTGGGACTGGATGAAGCGTCGTCTCACGCGGTCTGCACGTCCAGCACGAACGCTGGTCCAACTGAGGCGCCAGGTGGAAATGGCATGGCAAGCCGTTCCACAGGACTACATCCAGCATCTCTACGATCGTCTCCATGGGAGAATAGCAGCCTGCATTGCTGCGAAAGGTGGATATACACTGTACTAGTGCCGACATTGTGCATGCTCTGTTGCCTGTGTCTATGTGCCTGTGGTTCTGTCAGTGTGATCATGTGATGTATCTGGCCCCAGGAATGTGTCAATGAAGTTTCCCCTTCCTGGGACAATGAATTCACGGTGTTCTTATTTCAATTTCCAGGAGTGTATATTATGGCGCTGCTTCTCTTGGCGCGTACAACTGGCAACGCAGCAATCTCCCGCGTCTGGGCGGGCATGCGCGAACCGCCAAGATAAAAGAATTGAACTATAGGAGTCCACCATGGATTTTCTTCGACTGAAGAAGGGGTCCACCGGCTGAAAAGGTTGGGAAGCCCTGCCCTATACCTTACGTTAGCTGCCCGCAGACGACTGGCGTCCATTACGCGATGCGCTCGAAAATCGGGTTGTGCACGTGTGGAGTTGAGAGGCAGGGAATTGATTGGAGGTGCAGTGAGACTCGGCATCAGGGAGGTGATAGGTGGCATCAATGGCGGGACGGGAAAAAGCGGGCAGGCCCGCGGCCTGACTAATCGCAGCAGCTGCGCACCACGCCTCGGTTCGGTTCGGTTCGGTTCGGTTCGGCCCTGCCGCTGACGAGCACAGGGTCTGATGGAGGCACAGGCGACGCGACCGCTGATTGCAGTCCGCAGCCGCCCACGCTACTGTCTGCTTGCCGGTTTTAGCGCCGCCGAGATTTATTGCGAGCGCCAGATCACCGGAAAATATGCGCCGCGGAAAAAAAAAATAAAAATAAAGAAAGGCAAAAACCACAGCGTGGGGCGGGGGGAGAAACAGAACAGGCGCAAAAAAGGAAGGCGCCAAGGACGGGCGGTTCATTTGGTGGGCGCTTTTTCGTACGTGGGTCACCCGATGCGCACCACGAAGGACTGTTTGGTTCGGCTTTCTTTTCGTTTCTTTCCTATTTATCGTAGTGAGATCAAGAAATGTGACGCTAGTAGAATTTTCAGGAAGTTAGAGGCATGCCTGTGTCAAATTAATTTGGTACGAAGAGTCGCTGTGAGGCATCACCGGCCGGGACAGAGCTTTTTTTTTTCCAGAGTTTTATGGAATATACATAACCCACTGTCTGACACTTTTGAGTGGATGTATTAAGATCAACTCTGCTATTAGTTGTACAGAAGTGGTTTATTAATGCAAGCACACTATCTAACAAATAAACAACATTGTGCTATATGTGAATGATCGGCCTCTTAGCCTCTCTGGAATCCTCCCAGACAGTTGCCCGTCCCTAGCCACGTGGAGGCGGGCCGCTACTACTAGAAGAAACCACTCCATTTATGCTACTCTTTTATTCCCTCCACTACCACACTGAGCTAACTACAACTGCTAGCTACTACAAGTCAGAGACTTAAACAAACATTGTATTTACATATTTACAATTGCGCATTAGATCTGAAGCGCTTTTACCCTCTCCCAATGTAGGCTCACTGGGCCTCCCTAGAGATTTTATTTACCAATTTTGCGAAATTGCTGAACAATTCGCCATCCGTCAATATTTCATTGACATTCCTTGTTTGCAGAAGCTGTCTCTCAACTGAGACAGCCTGTTCGTATGTTGGACACTCAAAGACTGTGTGTTCTGGCGATCCTTCGTGGGCACCACAGTCACACTCCGGTGTTGGCCTTTTTGCTACTTTATGCAGGTACGTGGGATAGGGACTGTGACATGTAAGTGAAGTAGGCCCTGTGAGGCCTTCATTATACTGTTTTTTAATCTTTCCCTTACTGTGGGTAGAAACCCGTGGACTCTACGGCCTGTACTGGACCCATCCCATTCGTCCTGCCAGATGTCAAGCATTTTTTCTCTAATAGCTTTAACGCTTATCAGAGGACTGCCCATTATATTTTGCACCATGTCGATGTTCTGTTTGTGCAGCCAATAGAAGGCTGCGTGCTGCCTTATTATCAGGTCCAGTGGACATAGACCCACGATTACCAACAGTGCATCTGTGGGACTTGTATTGAATGCCCCAATGCATCTCAACAAAACGTTCCTCTGTATTCGCCTGACAGCAGCGGTAGGCCGCACCAGAGCTAACTTATGGGCCCACACACTGGATGCGTGCCCTACTATTCGTGCCAATATACTGTTATGGTACATATTTATTGCTTTTGACGGCAAATGAAATCTTCTTTGTCTAATTGATATTATCTTGTTGAACAGAGCTAAGGACTTTGTCGTTATTTGCTCGATATGCGGAATGAAACTCCAATTCTCATCTAGATATACCCCTAACAAGGGAATCTCCACATCGCACCCCCCTCAGATTTAGTTATAAGTTGGCACAGTGGATAGGCCTTGAAAAACTGAACACAGATCAATCGAGAAAACGGGAAGAACTTGTGTGGAACTATGAAAAAATAAGCAAAATATACAAACTGAATAGTCCACAGCAACATAGGCAACATAAAGGAGAGAGTGAGCTCACGAGCGCCGTGGTCCCGTGGTTAGCGTGAGTAGCTGCGGAACGAGAGGTCCTTGGTTCAAGTCCTCCCTCGACTGAAAATTTTACTTTCTTTATTTTCGCAAAGTTATGATCTGTCCGTTCGTTCATTGACGTCTCTGTTCACTGTAATAAGTTTAGTGTCTGTGTTTTGCGACCACACCGCAAAACCGTGCTATTAGTAGACGAAAGGACGTGCCTCTCAAATGGGAACCGAAAACATTTTGATCACAAGGTCATAGGTCAACCGATTCCTCCACAGGAAAACACGTCTGATATATTCTATACGACACTGGTGACGGCATGTGCGTCACATGACAGGAATATGTTGTCGACTCACCTAACTTGCACACTTGGCGAATGGGTAAAAAGATTCTTCTACCTTGCCCGATTTAGGTTTTCTTGTGGATGTGATAATCACCAAAAAAAAAAAAAAAAAAAAAAAAAAGTGACCGCATCGGACGGACGGACGGACAGGTAATAATTGTCCGAAAATAAAAAATTAAATTTATCACTCGTGGGAATACTTGAACCAAGGACCTCTCATTCCGCAGCTGCTCACGCTAACCACGGGACCACCGCGCACCTATACTCGCATTGTCCTTGATGTTGCTTATCTTGCTCATGAACTACTCAGTTTGTATATTTTGCTTATTTTTTCATAGTTCCAGACAAGTTCTTCCTGTTTTCTCGATTGGTCTGTGTTCAGTTTTTCAAGGCCTATCCACTGTGCCAACTTATAACTAAATCTGAGGGGGGTGCGATGGGGAGGTTCCCTTGTAAGTAACGGGCATATCTCTGTCGCGTCACTATCTGGCCATTAATTCTGACTATTGGGTCCCTATTTAACCTGCCTTTTAAGAGCATATATAGCGATTTCTGTGGCGCAATAGACATTTTAGTCTTCTGACACCAGTCTGTTAACAGACCAATAGCCAGTCGCGAGCGGTCTTCAATCACATTGCGAGCGTCACCTACTAGAATTACGAGATCATCCGCATATGCAACGACACCCAAAACTGCAGTATCTCCCTGCAGGACGTTCAACAGTGTTTCCATGTCGATATCCCAAAAAATGGGACCACACACCGATCCCTGGGGACAAACACGGAATATTCTTTTAGTTACGACGGCTCCCGCCGGGACAGCCGAGAGCGCTAACGCGCTGCTTCCTGGACTCGGGTGTGCGCGCCGGCCCCGGATCGAATCCGCCCGGCGGATTAACGACGACGGCCGGTGTGCTGGCCAGCCTGGGTGTAGTTTTTAGGCGGTTTTCCACATCCTACTACGTGAATACCGGGCTGTTCCCGACGTCCCGCCTCAGTTACACAATTCGCAGACATTTGAAACACGTTCACACTATTTCACGATTTACTCTACACACAGCTGGGGTACACTAATTCCGTCCTGGGGGGTATGGGGTGGCGGAAAGAAGGGCATCCTGTCACCCTTAAAATTAACCAAGTCAACTCCGTACTTAACTCTGCCGACCCTGTGCACAATGCGGGATTAAGGCAGTAGCAAAAGAAAGTCGCTATGAGGCATCATGCGGATTTTTTTTAGGAATCAACGCCGATGCTGCATTCAGCAGTAATGCCAAACTCTAGTTACTCTAATCACTTTCTACTTTTCTGTGTTTACACGCCGGCCGGTGTGGCCGTGCGGTTCTAGGCACTTCAGTCTGGTACCGCGTGACCGCTACGGTCGCTGTTTCGAATCCTGCCTCGGGCATGGATGTGTGTGATGTCCTTAGGTTAGTGAGGTTTAAGTAGTTCTGAGTTCTAGGGGACTGATGATCACAGATGTTAAGTCCCATAGTGCTCAGAGCCATTTGAACCATTTTTTGTGTTTACACGTCAAGTTCCGTAGGACCAAACTGAGGAGCAAATCTCCAAGGTGAAGGAGTGCGTCAGTACATGAAATTACAACATAAAAGTAATAACAGATAAAAATAAAATGTTTATGAACTCGAAAAAAGTCAAGCCATAAGTTTAAGTAAACGCAATCAACAATAACAAGAATCAGTTTAATTTTTCACGGATATCCTCGACAGAATTGGAGGAGTGACCCGTGAGGAAACTCTTCAGCTTGTGTTTGAAAGAGTGTGGATTACTGCTAAGATTTTTGAATTCTTGTGGTAGCTTATTGAAAACTGGTGGAGCAGTATACAGCACAGCTTTCTGCGCAAGGGTTGAGGAAGTCCGATCCAGATGCAGGCTTGATTTCTGCCGAGTATTAACTGAGTGAAAGCTGCTTATTATTGGGAATAAGCCAATATTGTTAACAAGAAACGACAGTAAGGAATATGTATTTTGAGAGGCCAATGTCAAAACACGCAGACTCCAAAAAAGGGGCGACAAGAGGTTCGTGAACTTACACCACTTATTGCCCAAACCGCCCGTTTCAGAGCTAAAAATATTCTTTTAGAATGGGAAGAGTTACCCTAAAAACATAATACCATACGACATAAGCGAATGAAAATAAGCAAAGTAGATTAGTCTTCGTGTCGAACCATCACTAACTTCAGACTCCGTTCGAATAATAAAAATCACAGCGTTAAGTCTTTGAACAAGATCCTGAACGTGGGCTTTCCAGGACAGTTTACTATCTATCTGAATACCTAGGAATTTGAAATGGTCAGTTTCACTAATCATATGCTCATTCTGTGAAATTAAAACGTCAGATTTTATTGAATTGTGTGTTAGAGACTTTAAAAACTGATTATTATTGTGATTTAGCGATAGTTTATTTTCTACAAGCTATGATCTTAGGTCATGAACTGCACTATTTGAAACCGAGCCAATGTTGCAAACAAAATCCTTTACTACCAGGCTACTGGCATCAGCAAACGGAAATATTTCAAAGTTACCCGTAATACTAGAAAGCATATCATTTATATAAATAAGGAACAGGAGTGGCCCCAACACTGATCCCTGTGGCACCCCTCACTTCACTGCAGCCCACTCAGACCCGACATCACAGCCATTCTCAACACTGTGATTAATTACCTTTTGCTGTCCGTTGCTAAAGTAAGAGGTGAACTAGATGTTAGCTACTCCCCGTATTCCGTAATGGTCCAACTTCTGGAGCAATATTTTGTGATCAACACAATCAAACGTCTTAGTTAAATCAAAAAATATGCATAGCGTTCGAAACCTTTTGTTTAACCCATACAGTACCTCACAGAGAAAAGAGAATATAGCATTTTCGGTTGTTAAATAACTTCACGGACATTGTTTACTTCGGTTAAAAGTTGTGAGCTATGAGGCCGCGAACTATATACAGATTGTAACAGAACGACGATTCAAAAATTTAGGAGATTGCGGAGGACGGTATTTTTGAACGTTTGGACGTACAGAACCTACAGCCGGAAATGTGAAATAAAGTTAATATTGCTACCACTTGGCTGATGAAAATCCACGCACTACCTGTACGAGTAGTTACCAGGTGAGATTCTCAGTGAACATTTGGGCTGGATTTCTTGCAGATCATCTTACTGGACCTCACATCTTACCAAATCCTTTTAATGGTGCAAGTTGTTAGAACTTTCTGGAGAATTCCTTGCCTGAACTTCTGCAGGACGTTCCGTTACAAATGCGCACTAGTTTCATCCCTTGGCCTGTGCATTCCCTTGACCACACCGCTCTTGAATTTTTCTTCTGCTTATGTAAAGTATTATTTTGTACTCAACACCAGTACGAGCAGTACTAGAGCTTGCTGAGCACATCTTTACGGCGTTTGTTGCCATCAGAAAGGAGCGGGGAATCTTACAGAGAATGAGAAAAAACGTGGCTCGTCCTTGCACATTATGTAACGGAGTTGATGGTCGTCATACTGAACGAATACTATAGAGTAGTGCAGCCACAGGGGCGGTTTTCAGCATTTTATTTGATGGTACTCTACTGTCAATAAACGTTTTTCAAACTACAGTATTCTGCTGTTTTATTCAGCCTAAAGAATGCGTGGAAAGTGCATAGTTCAGTAAAAACTTTATTTCACATTTCCGGCTATAGGTTCCTTATCCCAAAAGTTTAAAATTTCATCATCTACAGTCTCCCACAGTTTTAAAACATCTTTCTGTTAGACCCTGTATAGAAGTATTCACTAGCGTTCGCCTCCATTTGCTTTTATTGTCCGTACCAAAATTCGCTTCTTAATTATCTCGTAAATCACCAATGTACTAAGTTAATAAATCATGTCAATTAATTAATTATGATTGGTCGACTGGCATTTAATTGCCGAGAAACCGAGCTGGAGAGAAGAGGAAGAATAATATAGCATCGTCGCTAATATTGAGAGGAATGTTGCCAACAGCTACCAGCTTTTCATTTCTTTCGCTTTGGCATCCTCTGCAATGAGGTAATTGTAGCATTTAGTCGGCTATGAAATTATCGGATGTCACAAGGAATTATTCTGTCTCCACTGCTCTTTATCTGAACTGATATGTTTGAAACTGCAGCCCATTATATTATCATATCGAAGATGGCATAACTGACTAGGAGGAAAATTCAATTGGAATGTGCCGTTGCTTCTATACAAGCCAACACTACAATCAAAACGGCGTACTGCGTGGTATGTAGCACAGTTATTTCACAGCGGAGACATTCAACCACTTACTATTACCTCGCGGACACCGGTCGCCGTTAATTACGAAAAGTGCGTTGTTTACAGTGCTTGTACAAGAGGATAATGTCTTCTAACCAGGTTTCTCCCTTTTTCCAATTAATTATTTTTCGACGGAACACACAGTACTCCACGAAATACGGCCAGGAACAAAAATCTGAAAATTAAAATTGTGTTTACCTCATTGGTACACGCAGCTGACACCTCGGGATATTTTTCTCCATTTACTGCTTGCCCGGTAGAATAATTACCTAAAAAATAATATTTTGAGAGGAAATCAAACGTGTGGCTTGTTCACAAACACTTTCCGATATTTGGTGTGTGTGTGTGTGTGTGTGTGTAGTTCGATGTATGAGGCGCCTCTAACTGTTCCCAGCACCCCTTGTTTCTCTGTAACATGTATTTCAGTTTCCGGACCATCGGAGGCTACTGACATAATAAACTTTCATTAGCTACCAGGTTCGGTTATTCCATCATCATAAGGCACCAAAGGATTATTTACATATGCCTACGTGGCAGTTTTCTGACCACGGCGTCAAAAAAATCATACTCCGTCACTGGAACTTCCGTCAACAGCAAATTATGCTAATAAAGCTAAAGTAAAATGCTTTAATAAAGCGGAATAACAGATAAAAAGTTTTGCGGTTGTTCACAGTAATTTTTCTGTATTTCGAACCCGTGAATTTTTACAGCGTAATCGCATTCCGTTTAATTTTTTACCGCCATTTGTCTTTGTATCTGTATCTCACTGAAAATACCTGCACAACAGCGCAAACGTCGACGACACGAGGTCTGTTCAAAAAATTCCGGAACATTAGTAATTTCGCGCCAATGGTGCGTTCGAGCGAAATGCGGTTGGCATCCCTGCACACACCTGTGTTTAATGTGTAACTGCCGGAAGTTTCACTGTTGTAAGTCAGTTGTTGTTCAGTGCTGTATTGGGTAGAACGTTGTATCGCGCAGTTGGCGAATTTCGAGATGGCAGAGTTAGAAGAGCAACGCTTATGCATTAAATGTTACCTGAAATTCAAGAAAACCTTTACAGACACACACCAAATGATGCAGGAAGCTTACGGTGTTGAGTGCTCAAGCCGTAATCGGTGCTACGAATGATTCACACGGTTTAAAAATGGCTGGACGTAAGCAAATGATGACTCTCGTTCAGGAAGCCCTTCGACATCTACCTACGACGCTCGTGTCAGGGACGTCAACGAAATTGTGCGTTCCAATCGAAGACTGATTGTCAGAGAGATTGCAGCAGAATGTAACCTTCCAGTTGGATCATGCTATGGAATCCAGACACAGCATCTTGGAGTGCTTCGTGTTGCCGACAAGTTCGCCTCACGGCTCATGAGTCAAGAACAGAAAGACTTTCGCCTCGCAGTCTGTCAAGAGCTTTTGGATCCGCAAATATGAATGAAATGTTCCTTAAGAGAATCATGACTGGTGATGAGACGTGGGACAACGATTGTGAAGTGAAGACGAAAGTTCAGTCTTCACAATGGGTCGGGAAAGTTTCTTCAAGGTCAGAAAAAGCTAGTCGGGTCAGGAAAAATATCAAAGTCATGCTGATAGTTTTCTTTGACTTTGAAGGATCAGTTCATAAGAATTCGTGTCACAAAGACGAAGTGTTAATGGATGGTACTATCAGGACGTGTTGCGACGCCTGCGTGAAAATGTGAAGAGGAAACGGCCTGAAATGTGGTGAGACAATTCATGGCTCTTGTAGCACAACAACTCACCCGCACATTCATCCCTCTTGGTGCTCGACTATTGCACAAAAACCGAAAATCACTGTGCTGCCTCACCCTCTGAACTCTCCAGTCCTGGCCCCTGCGGACTTGTACTTACTTCCAAAGTTGAAAACCCCCTTGAAAGGACGAAGATTTGTAACCATAAACGAGATAAAAGAAAATTCGCAGACGGCGCCTCGCGCGATCCAGCAAATTGTGGAAGAGAGTATTTCAAAGGACACAAAGCACAATAAGTACGAGGTAATCCCAAAAGTAAGGCCTCCTATTCTTTTATAAGTACATAGACCTGTTTATTTCTACAATGGTTTACATCAGCTTACAGCTTGAACATTTCGCTATTTTTCGACATAATCACCATTTCTGTCGATGCATTTTTGTAGACGGTGTGGCAGTTTTTGTATGCCCATGTCATACCAGCTCGCCGCCATGTTGTTCAGAAAGTTATGAACCTCTTCTTTCACCTCGTCGTCGGAGCTGAATCGCTTTCCGGCCAAATGTGCTTTTAACCTAGGGTACAGGTGATAGTCACTGGACTATGGGGTGGGTGGGTGATTATGTTCCACTGAAACTGTTGCAGGAGAGCAACGGTTTGCCGAGCGATGTGTGGGCGAGCGTTATCATGGACAATGTGTACGCCCTTGCTCAACATTCCTCTTCTCCGGTTGTGAATTGACCGTTTGAGTTTTTTCAGCGTCTCACAGTACCTGTCAGCGTTAATTGTGGTCCCAGCGATTCAGCTCCGACGACGAGGTGAAAGAAGATGTTCATAACTTTCTGAACAGCATGGCGGCGAGATGGTATGACATGGGCGTACAAAAACTGCCACTCCGTCTACAAAAATGCATCGACAGAAATGGTGATTATGTCGAAAAATAGCTAAATGTTCAAGTTGTAAACTGATGTAAACCATTGTAGAAATAAACAGGCCTTCGTACTATATATAAAACAGGAGACTTCACTTTTGGGTTTACCCTCGAAAAGGCAAGCGTAGAAAAATTTTGTGGACAAAGTACCCGAATTTTTTCAGAAGATCTCGTATAAGCTGTGCTTGTTGTTTGGAAACTGTTGCTGGCCGTGGTGGCCGAGCGGTTCTAGGCGCTTCAGTCTGGAACCGCGCAACCGCTACGATCGCAGGTTCGAATCCTGCCTCGGGCAGGGATGTGTGTGATGTCCTTAGGTTAGTTAGGTTTAAGTAGTTCTAAGTTCTAGGGGACTGATGACCTCAGAAGTTAAGTCCCATAGTGCTCAGAGCCATTTTTTTTTTAAATTGTTTGACAACAGTAATGCGCATTTTACTCCTTGTTCTCAAGCCTGCGTTGAGTACTGTTCTGCTCGGTCTCGAGTTCGTTTCTCCGGCAGTGCTGGTTGCACACTAACAGTGATACATGACAGTATGGACAGACCCACTGTTGGGGAGTTTGCGAGTATGCACCTCACGTGTGGGCTCGCTAAATGCAATTGTGGAGCGACACGATTACGCTCCGCTTAGTTGCTCTCGCAGCGACGGCGTCCGCATCACAGTACTTCTGCATCTCTACAACACCAAAAGCGAGAAATAGGATCGTTGCATGTTACAATGGAATATAGTGGCTGTGTGGCGTATGCCAGCCCACCCGATCTGAAAGGAAATGTTTCACACGCGACTGGAGGGAATCGTGACGCGAATAGTCGGCGTGCTGCACGAGCTCTGAACACAAGCCATGCAACTTGCTAAGCATTCTACATTTTACGTTTGTAGGTGACTGCATATTAACAGGGTTTTTCAGAGTTGTCAATGTACAAGGTGGCGCACGAAATGTGTTACCATTTTGTTTTTGAATATAAACTTTATTGTCAATACAATCTGAAAGGAACATACACTACAATGAAGAGCCGTACATGGAGATTTGTTTTAACTCAGCACATGCTCAATATGTCCACCATTTCGTTTCCTAACTTCCTTCAAAAGAACACTGAAGTTAGTGATTACCCTACGGCACATGTCTTCCGTAATTTCACTGCAAGCTTGAAGAATAGCTCTTCCTAGCTCCATTAAATCACGTGAACGTTTCGGAAATTTTTTTTCCTTTAGGTACCCCCAAAGCAAAAAAGTCACATGGATTGAGGTCTGGACTATTGGGGGGGGGGGGGGGGGGGGAATTTTGTCCGTCATTGAAGCGACCTGGAAACCTGAGTGAAATGATCCGCATGTCGAAATGCTCGTGTAAAAACTCCAACACAGTGTTTGCAGTATGTGGCCTTGCTCCATCTTGCATGAACCACTGCGTGTTGATGGGCAAGGCAGTAGCAAGAAGCTGTGGAATGAAGGTATTGCGAAGCATGCTCAAATAACGCTCGCTGTTCACAGTTTCTTCGAAGAAAAAGGGTCCAATAAGTCCGTGACTGGAAATTGAAGCCCACGCTGTAATCGTCAGAGCATAATGTTGTCGTTCATGAAGCACTTGCGGGTTTTCAGTGGCCCAAAAGCATACGTTTTATTTGTTAACCAGACCGTCTAAATGTGAATACGCCTCGTCTGAAAACCAAACGTTGAGAGTTTCTTCCCTATCCTCCGCCCACTGAGCAAACAGTAGTCTCTGCTGCTTGTGTTTTTCAGTGAGCTTCTGTGCACAGGTCACCTTGTATGGGTACATATGGAGGTCACTTTTAAGAATGCGTTGAACGGAGCGTCTGGATATTCCCAGTTGCATACGATTTCCCGGGACTTCTCTGTACAGCAACTCGTACCGCTTCAATATTCTCCGGCGAACAAACAGGCTTAGGCCGAGGTCGCTTCGCTTCCAATACTGTTCCTTCCTGTACAAATTTATCGTACAGCCTGTGGATGGTCTTCTTGCAAGGGACCCATTGTGTGTTAAACTGTTGTCGAAAACGCCTCTGAGTCACAACAAGGGTTTTCGTTTCATGAAAAAGTAACACAATTGCCGATCGTTGCTGTCTCGTCAGTCTTCCATTGTCAGCCATTGCTGCTTACTAGTCTCCTAGCGGCAGTATCGTGAATTACACGTCATTTCGTAACTCATTTGTTTTTCCAAGCTCTGCTGGTACAGCTATAGAGATCCCAGCGGGATATCTAATGTGCGTCGTAATTTGTGAAAGAAACAATTGGTAACACATTTCGTGCGCCACCCTGTATTTTCTTAGAAACAGAGGTAACCGGGCTAAGTAACCGAGAAAATCACAATAACACCACCGGGGACCACGCGATCCATGAATGAAAATATGGTTCCACAAATGACTGGCTCGGAAAGCCACAATTTGATCCCTTTCAAACACGCTCAGTTGGGTGTAGGAAGTACGAGTGCGTCTCCGTGGCATAGTTGCCTATTTGCTTCACACGTTTGCGTCACACTGCACCTGTGCTCACACTGTGAGCATTCCCTATTAAAGGACACACATACATGGCGCACTGGTAGCTATGCCACTACGCTATCTGTTTGCGGACGACGCTGAAAACATCTACTGTCATCAGATCAAAATCGACGTCGTCTTTCCAGGTGTACTAATTTATTTCGGTCAGTGCATTTCTGAATAACTTCCGAAATTTTACAGTTGGAGTTTAGATCGGCTTGTTACATTCGAGTTGCATCCTTCTGTATTGAGGAAACTCTGTGATATGGCGCGCGCCGCTAACCCGTGATCTAGTTCAGAGCGCGCACTGTAATCGATTATAGTTCGCTGTCCTGGTGCGGGTGGCGCTCCGGCGGCGGCGATTTGCTATGACGTCGCTGGCGTGTGTTTGCGGTGGTCGGCGGAAAGCGAGAGGGTAGTTGGTTTTCCGGGTACTGCACGGAACGTGAGGTTCGCTCTCCCTGACCGGCTAGTGACTAGCGCTAAGGTTGTTGCGCCTCGCAATATGACCAGAGCGGTCTGGGGCGGAGGCGACTCGCCGCTGTGTTGGCCATGCGGTGGTGATTAATTGGAGTCGGCGCACTTGTTCTTCCTGCCTGTCTGATGTGGAGGTCCGGCGGGGTCCTGTGATACTCTGGCCCGGAGACAACTAGTTGCTGAATTTTGGAGTCGTCTGCCAGGTTAGGGTGTGGGCTCGGTTGGCTTTTCAGATTTTCCCCTGGAAGCTCCAGCAGCGGTTTCTGGACTTTTCTGATGTGGGACGGTGTTGGCTCTGAGCACTATGGGACTTAACTGCTGTGGTCATCAGTCCCCTAGAACTTAGAATTACTTAAACCTAAATAACCTAAGGACATCACACACATCCATGCCCGTGGCAGGATTCGAACCTGCGACCGTAGCGGTCGCGCGGTTCCAAACTGTAACGCCTAGAACCGCTCGGCCACTCCGGCCGGCTGGGACGGTGTTGTTGGAACTTTTTGCTGTGTGTGTGGCTCGTTATGATATTTGTTGGTACTAATTTATTTGCTCAACTGGAGTCCTGCCCGGAGTTCGTTCATGTATGGTACATTTGGCAGTCGATGTGTTAGGTAAAGTCTGCCTAAGAAGGGCGGTTTTGTATACATAGTGAATTACAGTTGCTTGGTATATGTGGTCTTCTGGGACCTAAACAACACGATCTAGTCGATTTCGTTGTGTAACAGCATTTAGTGGTATGTTCTGTATTTTTTTACTGTTATTATTAACTTGGTCGAATAGTCGCGTTTGGTGTCGTTAAGGCACTTCTAAGACTGTGGTTTGACTATTCATGTGCGCTTGACTTCTATTGTTTCGTAGCCGGCCTGGGTGGCCGTGCGGTTCTAGGCACTACAGTCTGGAACCGCGCGACCGCTACGGTCGCAGGTTCGAATCCTGCCACGGGCATGGATGTGTGTGATGTCCTTAGGTTAGTTAGGTTTAAGTAGTACTAAGTCTAAGGGACTGATGACCTCAGAAGTTAAGTCCCATAGTGCTGAGAGCCATTTGAACCATTTTATTTTTTCGTTTTAGGAAGCGAGAATTGTTTGAGATTTGTGTGTGTTGGCTTCCGGCACTTATTAAGAGCGCCCGAGTTAACGGCGCTGTGGTTATCATGTGCTGTAGGTATGTTATACTATATTTTTGAATTTTATCTTGTGTTGATATTATTGTCGTGTGTTACAGAACCTACCCAAGGTGCGTAAGTGATGGGCAGTTGTGGGAGGCATGTCGGGGAGCTCTCAGCGGTTTATTTCGCGCACAGTTTCTAGTGGGAAGGCTCCGAAGTGTTGAGAGCTCGCTCGTCTGTGATTGCGTTGGGAGTTGCCCTCGCCCTTTAGTTGTATCAAATTATTATTTTGTTATTATATTTATTAATCAAAATATCCACGGGTGTACTGCCGGTCTACAGTGTCCAACGGGCACAATATTTCGGCGATTATACATGTCGCCATCATCAGGTGAAATGACGGACTGAGCTCCTGTGAACGCGCCGGTACGGAGATCCGTACGCTATGGCTGCTCAGAGGGAACTAGGTTCGGTCGCGGCGGCGGCCTATTTAAATACCCTCCGCCCGCGGCGCGCTCCCTCCGCTGTCCGCGCCCCGCGCCACGGTCGCGCGGTGGAACAGATTGCGACGGCGTCTGAAATGACGTCGGTGTGATGGCTCTGTCCGCCGTGGTCGTCACAACAGCGGAGGGAGCGCGCCCCGGGCGGAGGGTATTTAAATCGGCCACCGCCGCGACCGAACCCAGTCCCCTCTGAGCAGCCATAGCGTACGGATCTACGTACGGGCACGTTCACAGGAGCTCAGTCCGTCAGTTCACCTGATGATGGCGACATGTATAATCGCCGAAATATTGTGCCCGATGGACACTGTAGACCGGCAGTACACCCGTGGATATTTTGATTATGAAATACGCCGGGAGAAACTCAAGAATCACATATTTATTGGTTGTGTGTTGCGTTTCTTTCATTTTATGGTGCCAAGCGTCACTATATTTCTCAAAGTTTTTATATAAATCATTTTAAATTGTAATGCCAAGTTAACTTATTATTGGATTTTGTCTTTTGGATGGACTCTAAAAGCACTATTGTACAAGGTTCTTGGTTTTGTGGTGGCCAGCCGCTGTTATTGTTTTTAAAGCTCACTCTTTAACCATTTAAGTTTTGTAAGTTAGATGAATTTATTTAAAAGAGTTTAGTATTGGCAATTTATTAAATTGTGCACAGTCTGCTGATGGGATATTATTGGGTGGAACTCATAGCATAGTTGTCCTATAAGATTATACATTTCACTCTGCACAGTTTTTTTTATTTTTTAAAATCTGTATTCAATGCCGGTGTTATTCCTGCATCAGCAGTCAGTCACATTCATCAAACCGGAGCCTTGTGGAAGCTCGGTCCCTCTCCACCACCCTATCAGCCACTGCATTCGGGGGGCTGCCTTCGGCACATCGGACGTGAGCGAACGCTCCCGACCCCAATGATGGAGAGCGGCAATTATTTTCTATAAGCGGAAGTCACGCGCACCGGATCCGCGCGCGCTGCTCAATTGGGCGAAAGGCGCGGGGCCATTGTGCCGACGGCAGCGATAAATAAATAGGTCTCGCCCGTAGCGGGGGCGGAATCTGCGGGGTGAGGGGTTCGCAACCGGGTGTGGCCGCTCTGCACAAGTGAGCCAAGGCCTCCGCGAGCACGCGACAGCAAGCTGAATTTATCGCCTGACAGCCTTAGGCGCTGTTCTCACCGAGGCAATACGATTTGGTATACGATACACGATGCAACTCGCGATACGACGCAGCAGCAGCCCGCACTGGCCGTGAGCGTAGACACGAAGTTCAAGCGACTTAACTGGTTCACAATGGGGTGACAGCTGTTTCTACGCCGTACGTATCTCCCGGCGCAGACGGAGTGCTGGTTGCTCCGCGAAGCTGCAGGGCGATCCTTATTGACATTCAAAAACTCCTGGAGCGACGTAGATGAGGTTCAAACAAGTAAGTTATACACATGGGGTCGGAGATGTCGGGAATAGGGCTGCTGGTGAAATATCGAAAGCTTTTTCAAAATATACCGGGTGATCAAAAAGTCAGTATAAATTTGAAAACTTAATAAACCACGGAATAATGTACATAGAGAGGTAAAAATTGACTCACATGCTTGGAATGACATGGGGTTTTATTAGAACAAAAAAAAAAAACACCCCATATTGCTAGACGCGTGAAAGATCTCTTGCGCGCCTCGTTTGGTGATGATCGTGTGCTCAGCCGCCACTTTCGTCATGCTTGGCCTTCCAGGACCCCAGACCTCAGTCCGTGCGATTATTGGCTTTCGGGTTACCTGAAGTCGCAAGTGTATCGTGATCGACCGACATCTCTAGGGATGCTGAAAGACAACATCCGACGCCAATGCCTGCCGGACATTATTCCTCGACTACAGCTATTGTTGAGGAATGATGGTGGACATATTGAGCATTTCCTGTAAAGAACATCATCTTTGCTTTGTCTTGCTTTGTTATGCTAATTATTGCTATTCTGATCAGATGAAGTGCCATCTGTCGGACATTTTTTGAACGTATGTATTTTCTTGGTTCTAATAAAACCCCATGTCATTCCAAGCATGTGTGACAATTTGTACCTCTGTATCTACATTATTCCGTGATTTATTCAGTTTTCAAATTTATACTGACTTTTTGATCACTCGGTGTATTTTTGCTCGATATATCGATATCAAAATGGCAACATCGAGTGCGATATTTTTATTTCATATTATATTTTTTCATAATTTTCGGTAAATATTTGAAGTTGTTCTTTTGAAACTGTAGTAGACCGCTATTTTACTTTCACTGTGTGAAGGAGTCTTACTACTTTTTGCCTTTCATCACGTCCAATGTTATTCTTTGATTGTGTGAAGCAAGTATATGTGGCACAAAAGAAGTAGTCCGATGACACTGAGCACTGGGGGGGGGGGGGGGGGGGATGGAATAGCCAGAAGAAATACCACACCAACACCAGTTGCGTTAACAAAACAATTTTTAAGCAACTAGGGTGCTATTATTTCACCTCGGCATTTTTCAGAAACAATCTAAATGACCAGACTGGTCTTTGCGGTGGACTGAGACATTTGAGGGGAAACGCTGACGTAATCGGTGCTCGGCACTACCAGCAGAAACTGCAACGTTTAACTTGACCAGGCAATTTTGACACTACAGCTGCTAGATCGCTGGCGTTTGCAGAGCTGAAAAAAACAGGGAAGTCGACATGAAGTGTTCCAGTTAAATCCCATAAGTGACGAAACCGAATGATGGACCTATCGGATAAGTTTATCGTGCCATTTACATGAAGTTACCATTCCTAGCAAAGTGGTTATTGCCAAGCGGGATCATGCATCGTTTTCCTTTCGAATATTGATCTAAAGGAGATAGGCAGACAGATAGCTTGTTGATGTACAGAATATCGAAAAATAAATCAATAGTTAAATATACAGCTCCAAAACCGGCAGTACAGCTATATTTGAAATGTGCAACCAATATTTTTACAGGCAGGTTCGTAGATATTTTTTCCGTCGGTATATCTATTCCCCCTATCGATATATCTAGAATCGAAAACGGTATATTTTTAAGTATCGATATACCGGATACCCGATATTTTTGAAAAAATATCAACAGTCCTAGTCGGGAAATATCTCAGAAATGGGTGAGAAATGTTGAACATGTCACCAGGTGACTTACCTAGCCGCGCGTGCAATGGTTAGGCTTGAGCTTGGGGGTGACTGAGCGATGCAAAACTTACATTCCAGCAAACTGTGCCAATTCCGAAAACGTTTTGTAAGTGTGATCTGTTGTAAACGTAGAAGTTACAAAATTACTGTCACCGCAGTAACCTAGTAAAAGCTGTTCTTATTTTGTTTTCGTTCTTGTCGTTCATTCTTTGTTTTGTTACAGACATTTTTTAGTAAAGAAAACGTAGATAATTTACTGGTAACAGCGGAATTCGGAAGCTTATACTCATCTACATGTGACGCAGTATCGTACGTTTTTCGTTGTACTGGACTTTGCCATAAGCCAGCAGAGACAGGGAGACCGGTAAACAATAAATAATAAACAATACATCAATGTAAGTACATAATTGCCTAACGCAATTGGAAAAAATACTGCCTGTCAGACGCAAGACTCGAATCCAGAGCTCCACGTGCTAAGGCCGTGCACGTGGTCACGGTGTTGGACTGCGAAGTGCGAGACCCGTCTTCAAACCTCCCTCATATTTTTTCCCTCGCAAGATTACGAATTGGCCGTCCAGTCATTAACGTGTCTGTTCCCTGCATTCAAATTTGTGTCCGTGTCGTGGTGTAACGCCCGTTTGCGACAGCGAGGTATAAGGAAGGAACCTCCAGACATACGTATCTCCTACAGGGTGTTTCAAAAATGACCGGTATATTTGAAACGGCAATAAAAACTAAACGAGCAGCGATAGAAATACACCGTTTGTCGCAATATGCTTGGGACAACAGTACATTTTCAGGCGGACAAACTTTCGAAATTACAGTAGTTACAATTTTCAACAACAGATGGCGCTGCAAGTGATGTGAAAGATATAGAAGACAACGCAGTCTGTGGGTGCGCCATTCTGTACGTCGTCTTTCTGCTGTAAGCGTGTGCTGTTCACAACGTGCAAGTGTGCTGTAGACAACATGGTTTATTCCTTAGAACCGAGGATTTTTCTGGTGTTGGAATTCCACCGCCTAGAACACAGTGTTGTTGCAACAAGACGAAGTTTTCAACGGAGGTTTAATGTAACCAAAGGACCGAAAAGCGATACAATAAAGGATCTGTTTGACAAATTTCAACGGACTGGGAACGTGACGGATGAACGTGCTGGAAAGGTAGGGCGACCGCGTACGGCAACCACAGAGGCAACGCGCAGCTAGTGCAGCAGGTGATCCAACAGCGGCCTCGGGTTTCCGTTCGCCGTGTTGCAGCTGCGGTCCAAATGACGCCAACGTCCACGTATCGTCTCATGCGCCAGAGTTTACACCTCTATCCATACAAAATTCAAACGCGGCAACCCCTCAGCGCCGCTACCATTGCTGCACGAGAGACATTCGCTAACGATATAGTGCACAGGATTGATGACGGCGATATGCATGTGGGCAGCATTTGGTTTACTGACGAAGCTTATTTTTACCTGGACGGCTTCGTCAATAAACAGAACTGGCGCATATGGGGAACCGAAAAGCCCCATGTTGCAGTCCCATCGTCCCCGCATCCTCAAAGTACTGGTCTGGGCCGCCATTTCTTCCAAAGGAATCATTGGCCCATTTTTCAGATCCGAAACGATTACTGCATCACGCTATCTGGACATTCTTCGTGAATTTGTGGCGGTACAAACTGCCTTAGACGACACTGCGAACACCTCGTGGTTTATGCAAGATGGTGCCCGGCCACATCGCACGGCCGACGTCTTTAATTTCCTGAATGAAGATTTCGATGATCGTGTGATTGCTTTGGGCTATCCGAAACATACAGGAGGCGGCGTGGATTGGCCTCCCTATTCGCCAGACATGAACCCCTGTGACTTCTTTCTGTGGGGACACTTGAAAGACCAGGTGTACCGCCAGAATCCAGAAACAATTGAACAGCTGAAGCAGTACATCTCATCTGTATGTGAAGCCATTCCGCCAGACACGTTGTCAAAGGTTTCGGGTAATTTCATTCAGAGACTACGCCATATTATTGCTACGCATGGTGGATATGTGGAAAATATCGTACTATAGAGTTTCCCAGACCGCAGCGCCATCTGTTGTTGAAAATTGTAACTACTGTAATTTCGAAAGTTTGTCTGCCTGAAAATGTACTGTTGTCCCAAGCATATTGCAACAAACGGTGTATTTCTATCGCTGCTCGTTTAGTTTTTATTGCCGTTTCAAATATACCGGTCATTTTTGAAACACCCTGTATTTGTTCTACACAATTACCACATGTTGTGCCTTTTGCGTTCCGTTTTGGAAGTTTTACCTCTTGAATTCCTTTGTTGTAACATACTTCACGCCTGTTCATTTGTTGTCTTCAGTTCTGTGAGAGGTCTATGCGGCATTTCGCCTGCTCTCACTATTCATCACATTGACTTGCGACGGCAATAAATTCTTACCACATGACTCATACTCTGTAACCAATGTATAGTATGACAGTTGCCAAGACTACAGAAGGAGACCAGACACGTCAATAACCGGACGGAAAGTTCATAAATTTGTGAAAAAAAATGGGACAGGAGCGATATTTGAACACAGATCTCCCGCTCTGAAGTCCATCACCATGACCACACAACACTACACGGTGGTTCTTGCGATTCGCTCTATGTTGCACCTCTTGAGCTTGGACCGTTCACTGTTTCTATATTGCTTACTGATTCGCAGTTCAGCTTTCATGCTCGATATGTTTACAGTTTTTAACGCTCTGTCCAATGGGCCATTTTACCACTGAATCTGAAAGGGTGCGACGGGGAATTCCCCTTGCTAGCACTGGATTTCTTGTTCTTCGCATCTTCCCAAAACTTCCTCATCCTTTCATTTTGGGCCGGTCTTCTTTCCTCCGATCGCGCATGCGTTTTTAAGTTTCAAACTCCTTCTGGTGGGGTTCTTGGCCTTAAAATTATGTGTACTGATTTTCCGCCTGTATGTAGTCCATAGTTGCCAGTGAGTCAAAACGGATTTCTGTGAGGTCACTTTGGGTGCCTACCAGCCAATGTATTTTGGATTGTCGGGTGATACGGAAGTTTTTCTTGGTCAAGAGAGTCGTCCATTCGTGCTATATGACCGTAGACTTTCATACATCTTTTCCATGTAAGTCAGGTGAGTCTTCCGTCAGAGAACACAGTTCTCCTGAACTTTTGCGCATCCAGTTAGTTTTAAATTAGACTGATTTTGTTTTGTACCACGATATCAGCAATTATTTTATTTTAATTATTCTTTTAAATCATGCCAATTTCAATCGAAAGATGTACTCTACCCTGGTATTTCGCACTCGCTGTGGGCATTTTCCGCGCGGAAAATCTTCCCACTTGGACTGAGGCTATGTGCTACGAATGTTACTTATAGAGGATGAGGTTCATTGCACTGAGATAGTAATGCACCATTTGATTTTTAGTGAGTCAATAACACACCCAAATAGAGTGCTAGGTACAAGTTACACATGCAGGATAGATGGAGAGGTATATCATTTCAGTTTGGTTTCAAGCAGACGTTCTTTTGCGCTAGAAAATATCGTCTGCTCCATGCTACACCAGCAGTTACGATGAACCGACAGGTCATCTTTCCGCTGCTGTTGAGAAATATACCGATCGACAGAAAGCGATGAAGAAAATGAAAATATCTATTCCTTTATTTGTTGGCTTGGAATACAGAAAAATCTCGGACGAACGTCAAAGGAAGGAGGATGGCCTATACCGCAAGTTTAGAATATTTACTTAACTAATTTTTTTTATTGTGGTCATATTCACATCATGTTGTCAATCTCGGAGACATGTAAGTTTGTTCTCAGAAGCTTATATGGCTGCAGAAGCCAAGCGACCATTACTCCATCGAGCAATTCAAATAGCGTACACATAGACTCCATGTGCAAGCTAACTGTATAGGTAGGCGATTTTTGTATTTTCCACTCAACTGAGAGAAATATTCCAGACATATAAAACCTAAGGGATGTATCAGAAAACGTGGATGATATAACACGATGACATTTTTGTTTAATCGACTTTTTTCCCTGCTCGTCGGCAGACATGTTGCGACTTCCTACTGTCAACAAAACAATTCATTTATACGCTGTATACAATAACACCTGAAGTTAAGCATTAGCTCACACGGGGGTTTCAGGCCCGAATAAAAACAGCGAACATCACCAGCCACTGTTGTAAGAAAAAAAGTTCTCTCAAACAAACAAACTTCTCCAATTTTGTGTAAAACAAACAATGTTTATAAGAGCGTAACAACGTTCTAGGCGCGACATCGAGAATTTAAAAAGAATTTACATAACAGTCTTAGGGGTTCCAGCCCTCTTTTACCTTGGAACTTGGTCGCTTGCTAGGAGCTCGTGTGGCAGCGATTAGTTTGCATTCGACTTCGGCACTAAAGAACTTTCGAGTGCCTCTAGCGCCGAAGTCCCGTTAATTGAGTTCTACGTTAGCTGAACTTGCGAACTCTATTCCCAAGCTACACAAACACCGAGATTCTATTGCCGACGCACCGCTCCGTGTGCTATCTAGAAAAACTGATAACAGATCGTTTACATTTCATTCAGTCTCCAAAGTACGTCTCTCGAGCAGCACTGTAATGAGAAAATAACATTATTAATTCAAGGAATCTTTAACGTCATCAACGAAGAAGAAAACACTCAGGAACTGCTAACAAAAAAAGAGCCAGTTTGCCGGGATTCTTCATTTTCGGCAGATAATTAATGAACAATAACAGCCCAGTACGAAATGTCTGGAACAGACGTTCATACAGTCATGAATGTGATTGCCCCGAAAATATTTATCAATAAGTGGTGTCAGTTCTGGGAGTTATGCAAAATAGCTTCAGACCGTACCAGTCGAAGTCTGACATTCTTTCACATCCTTGGTGATGCTACAGCGCGATTCTTTTTTTTTTTTTCTAAAATACGTTTATGACAAGTTAGAATAAACCGACCTTTGCGCGTCGTGTTTTCACGACTCACAAATTCATAACGGTACTGACCGTTCATGGATAAGATCAAAATACGAAGTGAAGGAGGGAAATAAAGGGGCTTGACTGAGAGAAATGTGGAAACAGAACTCTCAATCTCAGGGCTTTGGGGTGAGTGCGGGAGGAGAGAGGGAGGTGCGAAGGTCTCCCTGGACGGAGGAGTAGAGGGAGGGTTAATCCAGAATTACAATTCTTCAAGAGGTCTAAAATGTATTTGACAAATCCCTTTAATACTCAAAATGGAAGGTCTGTGCCGAGATGACGTTAATCCGAGTCATCGTAGCGAGGAATGAGCTTGCTTTTTAAAACGTGCTCTGGCGTAAAATATTATTACTCTGAACCAAAGTTTGCTAGATGTTGTCCAAGGTAACAGATATATTCGTATCATCAAAATTTCAATATGGTATGACAATAAAATAAAATGGTTCGCCATTATTTAATTCTTGTTGTTCTAACAACTGAAGTCTTGATAAATAAACGAGTACTGCAATGTTGTTTCATTATTCTCTGAATCATAAAACTATCTGTATGCAATTAAATTAACAGGAATAAACGAAACCAAAAAGCGATTATTTTAAACAGATCTTACATTTTAAAATAATATTATCCTCGTAATTTTTTATATTTTCCGTCGTTTCTTAGTTGCTTCTGTGTTCTTAGAGGTGTAGTCCGTCTTTGCAACTAGATGTAAGGCTGAAACTTTGTGCCACACGCGTTGTTCAGAGCTCTGTAACACATGTCTTATGTACACAATAATGAAGTTACATAGTAATTAGAGTTGTACTTACAAGAGGAGGCCGCCAATTGTGAAATTCAGATTCGATTCATACTGCGCATAATAAAAGCTCATGGCCAGAGGTGTAATGTGGCAAAGCACCAAGATGCACTTCTCAGCCGTTGTCGAGAAAATCGACAGTTAAAAGAAACCGTTGCGGTGAAATACTCTCTACGATTAATAGTTTTCTACGGCGTCGTGGCGCAGCGGTAAGCGCTCGGGTTCGTAATCCGAAGGTCGCCGAATCGAATCTCGCGCCATGCAACTTTTTTTTTTAGTATTTGTTTTTTGTAATTAAAATGTCTATATATATAAATTCCCGGCAATCAGTTGCAACAATTATGCATATAATAAGTTGTTGAAAGTCGTTTGTCGTGGAAAAACTGGCGACTTCGAACATCATTATGTTTTCCGCAAACAAAGTTGCATTTCACAAATGTTATTAATTGTCTTCATAATGTTAACCACGTATAGTTAACGGAAGACGTAGAGACGATATTCCGAAACGAATACGTATAGCGTAAGTCAAACGTTCGAATTAGAATAGAGACCCCACGAACACAAATTTGCTGTTGCGGGTATGAAATATAAACTCCGTTACTCGCTCGTTACACTTGAAGGACAGATGTTGAATGGGCCGAAACGAGCCGCCGCATAACAGCGTAGTTGCCTGCTAACTTCGAAAGAAGGTAGATGCGGTCCCTAGCGCAACTTATAAAATCGTCGAAAATCAGTGCGGACGGGAGAGCTTTGGTAAACCCTGTTAAAAAAACGGAAAAATGGAGGCGGTACCATTGGAGAGCGATCCGCATTCACCAACATGCATAAGCAATTCATTAATACTTTATATGAATTACAAAAAACTAATAATAAAAAAATTGCATGGCGCGAGACTCGATCCGGCGACCTTCGGTTTACGAACCCGAGCGCTTACCGCTGGGCCACGACGCTGTAGAAAACTATTAATCGTAGAAAGTATTTCACCGCAACGGTTTCTTTTAACTGTCGATTTTCTCGACAACGGTTGAGAAGTGCATCTTGGTGCTTTGCCACATTACACCTCTGGCCATGAGCTTTTATTATGCGCAGTATGAATCGAATCTGAATTTCACAATTGGCGGCCTCCCCTTGTTAGTTAATCTGCGTACACAACGGTGTCAGTTTTTAATTGATCATTTCACTCTCACTGTTTGTTGGTTGAAAGTGTTTGCTGTATATAATGTTCCCAATTGTCGTTAGCTGTTTTTAATTAGTCTTTTGTTTGTGTTGTGGTGTCCATGTGTAGTTCATATGTGTGTGCGAGAGAGAGAGAGAGAGAGAGACATGAAGTTAATATTTAGTCTGGTTATGTTCTGTATCTCTGATTCCTGTTGTTTTAGTGTCTAATATTATGAGTTGTTACGTATATTTATTTGGTAATTTATTACTTTCTTGTTTACTGAGAGGGCGCTTTGTAAGTGAAAGTTTTCCTGTAATGGAGTTTGCAGCTGTAATTGTTCACTCTAAAAATTTTCATACCCTGTTACACATTAGGTGGTTTATGCGCAAGCCCTATCAAGTGTTCAGCAAAAGTGAAAGAACGAGCGTGAGTCATCTAACATGTAACAGGATAGGAAAATTAACAGACTGAACAATTACAACAGAAAACTCGTAGCATTACAGGAAAACTTCCACGCACAAAGAGCCTTCGCAACGAACAAGAAAGTGTTACATGACCAAATCAATATACGTAACAACTCACAGACGATGTTAGACAGAAAACAGTAACAAACGCACACATATAACAGACGAATACCGTACTACTACTCATCCGCGATATTATTGCACCTAGCATTTACTGGACACACGTGATGACGTTACAGCAAACAAGTACAGAGGTGACTAACGAAAACCGATCGCACTATCAATGTTTTCAGGACAGTTGGGCGTATACTACAATCCGCTTACCCGCTGACACACGATAAGCGGACCGAATCACTTTCACTCCCAGGTGGAATAATATTGTGGTCGACTAGTACATACAGATACCATATCACAAACAAAGCACGAATGAAAAGCACATAGCAACAGTTGGGAAAACTATACAGAGCAAATGACATTCAATTTGAACGGAATATTATTGAAGAAGGGGGAAACGTTATGGTAAGAAAAAAATTAACGAAAATTTCTTTATTAGGTGGCTCTGTACGCGTCGTAACGTGAAAGTGTTCGGCTACAAATGACAGATGACCCGCACTGCGATGGTATGGTGTGAATTCCACATTAAACCAACCATACCGTGTAATGTGCATGACTGCACTAGTTTGACATTCAACAGTTGTAGCGCTGTTAGGTTAGCCTGTCCACCACGGGAAGGTCGTAGCACATCGGAAGGGTCAAATCGATTTTTAATTGTCCTGAGACCAAACGTCGCGTAAAAAGAAACAATGAAATCGGTTTTTAACTGTCGTGAGACGGTCGCAAGACATATTCCATACGCTGCCCACCGTTTTCTGCCACAAGCTGAAATAGAGGAACGGTGTGTTCCGCAACAGATCGGAGTGTCTCAGGGGACACGTTCAGAATTCCTTGTGCAATGCGTGCCTGCAGTTCAGCCAAGCTTGTAATCGGAACACTTAACACATGTCACTCAGCCGCGCGGGATTAGCCGAGCGGTCTCCGGCGCTAGAGTCATTGACTGTGCGGCTGGTCCCGGCGGAGGTTCGAGTCCTCCCTCGGGCATGTGTGTGTGTGTGTGTGTGCCCTTAGGATAATTTAGGTTAAGTAGTGTGTAAGCTTAGGGACTGATGACCTTAGCAGTAAAGTCTCATAAGATTTCACACACATTTGAACATTTTAGAAGTCACTCAGATAAACATCAGGTGATCGGACGGCCTGGCTGTAGAGGAATGACGGATGATAATTCTAGCATTTCCAAAATTCCTCTGCGGCAGCTGCTTCACTGGCTGTGCAGTGTGCGGAGGGCAATGTTGCATACAAACGATCATGCCCACACTTTCACGCTGTTGTAGGTGCGCAATACTCTCTCATAGTGTCTACCATAAACGATAGAGGACCCGCAGAACGCACCTCCTCGAAAAAATATGTCCTTGCGATAAGCAATGCCGTTCAAATGGTTCAAATGGCTCTCAGCACTATGGGACTTAACATCTGAGGTCATAAGTCTGCTAGAACTACTTAAACCTAACTAACCTAAGGACATCACACACATCCATGCCAGAGGCAGGATTCGAACTAGAGACCGTAGCAGTCAGGCGGTTCCGGGACTGAAGCACCTAGAACCGCTCGGCCACATCGGCCGGCAACAATGCCGTCAGCCTGCACTAGTTACCACTGCAGAATAAAGCGTTGGCGGTTGATGTGTGAGCGGATTTTCCCTTTCCCAGTTGTTGAAAATCGGTGTATTGACATGTTTTTGGAGATGGAAATGGGCTTCGTATGTCCACAGAATGTTCCATCACCGTGATCAATTCCCACTTCCATGCAAGCGAGAAATTCTGCAGCAGATGTTTGTCTTACTGGCAGATCAGCATAAAGCAACTCCTGAACTTGGGTAATTTTTTATAGACTGCAATGCAGAATATTTTTTAGAATTTTAAGCACGGTGCTGACTGGCATGTCTAAAGTTCTGGCAATTCTCAGTGCAGTACATGTTGCATACCACCGTTCGACCCCTCCTGCTGTGCTGTGGCCACATCTTCTACTGACTTCAGTTGCTTTCCTTCCACTGCAATACTGCACGTCAAAAGAACCAATCTTTTCGAGTTTCGTACTTATTTCCTTCAACCCTTTGGCGACATGGGACCAATGCCTTTTTTCATACCCTTGAATGTCTGGAACTTCCGCAGAACTACTGGTGCACAGACACTAATCTTGTAAAAGTGCTTTACCAGCGGCGTGTAATCCTGTATTGAGAAAGTCACGCCGAGCGTCTTAGAAACAAACTTAGTGCAGCTCACGTCCTTCATTTTGCATATTCTGCCGCTCATAGGGCCATCTTGAAGCAAAATTTACGTAATAATTTTTTTGTTTCCATAACATTTCCATCTTCTTCGATAATATTCCGTTCAAATTTGACGTAATTATAAGCAGTGGTTCGTTGTTTACAGCGTTCTGAAACTGTAGCATTAATTGTACGGACTTTCCGCAGTGGTAACACCGGTTCCCGTCAGGTCACCGGATTTAAGTGCTGTCGGGCTTGGCTACCACTTGGATGGGTCACCGTCCGGGTTTGTCGAGTGCTGTAGGGAAGCAGGATGCACTCAGCGTTTGTGAGGCTAATTGAGGAGTTACTCGATTGAGATATAGGGGCACCGGTTACGAAAACTGACAACGACCAGGAGAGCGGTATGCTGACCACATGCTCCTCCGTATCCGCATCCGATGACGCCTGTAGGCTGACGATGGGGCCAAAGAAATATACGGTGCCTGCAACGAACTTGCGACGTCACACTATTCAGCTTGTCCGCCACACTTCGTGAACGCTTGGCTCCGTGCGGAGCCCACGGGAAATCAATATTTAATTGATAAGGTACACAGTGAACGTCTTAATTTTGTCATGTGCTATCAAGAAAAGAATTATGAAATTCATGTCCGAAAGAACAGTTACCATCTTCATATATATATATATATATATATATATATATATATATATATACCATCTTCTTCTGCGCGGATGCACAAACAGTGCCCGAACTCTTACGGGAATCGGCAAAAAGAGTATAATGGGCAGGGGCGCTATGAATATAGTGCGGGCTAATAAGTTGGGAATGTGAGTCTCACGCGAGGCGTGCCAGAGATAAGTCCCTGCAGTCGCACTATCCACTGTGTCCTCGGTGACCGGGTTCGAGTCCCGGTCGGGGCACACATTTTCAACTTTCCCCGTTGACTTATATCAATGCCTGTATGCAGTTAGGGGTATTCATTTCATTGTAATTTCGCCTGAAGTAGTTATTCGCTCCCCGCCGGAGACAGCTGCTGGTATTCGTAAGACCTGAAGTGTCACATGCTACGACGTACGCGCTGCGACCTGTCTTTCTCGTGGGTCTCGGCTCAATATGACACGGCGGCCAGTCGGTGTTTGTTTAGAACAGCAGTGGTAGCAGAATTTGTCCTCGCTCAGAAGAAGATTCATCACAACATTTGCATGAGCTATGTAAAATGGCATTTCGCTACGTGTCAGTTGAACAGGAACGACCCTTTCCCACCGTTATCGGAAGGCATAAACTTAAGATCTCCCATAAGAATGTTGCAACATACACATACAAATACCCATCGGCAAGAACTGCATATCTCGTAACGAGTGAAAGTTTATGATTGGAGCTCTACACTGAAAATGGGAAAGCTACAGAAGCAGAAATGAAAGTGCTCTCTCTGCTCAAATTTCATCGTAATGGCAGGCTAGTCTTGTCGGCGTAGGCTCTCGCCAGTCTTTGGTACAACTGTACTGGTGAGGAACGAGGACGTGTGCGCCCACACTGGAGTTGGGGGCAGCAAGTTTTGGGAAGTTCGACGGGCACCGGTGTGGCACAGGCAGGGCAGCTCGCTGGGTGCCTGCCTGCCCACAGCGCAACAGCCCACAAAGACCAACGGCGCAGCGTGACGCGGGGTCTGACGTCACCACCCCAGCCAGCTCAGTCCGGCACGGCGCGGACGCATCAAAAATTAACTCGCGACCAGCACACGGCTGCGCGCGTTAGCGGGCCCCTACTTCTTCCACTCTTCATATTCACGCTGACCCACCTAGTACGCTGATTTCGTAGTCTTTTCGACATTCTCCCACTAGACGAACAAGCGAGACACGCGTGATGCACAAAACACACAGTCTGAGCCACTGCCTTCGCTTTACATTGGCTGTGAGCGCTTCTGGAAAAGCGGGAATAACGAAGATGTTACAACCTATTCTCTGCTCATACTTCACGACAGTTACAAGAACAGCAAAAAAAGCCGAGAAGTCTACATCCAAATAAATACTGCGCAAGAGACCATACGGTGCGTGGTGCAATATGTACTGTACCACTATTAATCATGTTCTTTTCTGTTCCACTCGAAAATAGAGCGAGGGAAAAACAACAGTCAATATGCATCCATAAGCCCTAATTTATCTTTTCTTTTCTTCATGGTCCTTACGCGAAATGTTTGTTGGCGGCAGTAGAAGCGTTCTCCAGTCAGCTCCAAATGCCGGTTCCTCGAAAAGAACGTCGTCTTCCTTCTAGGGATTCCCATTGCAGTTTCCGAAGCATCTCCGTAACACTTGCTTGTTGTTCGAAGCTACCGGTAACAAATCTAGCAGCCCGCCTCTGAATTGCTGACCTGGTGCGGATCCCAAATACTCGACCATTACTCAATAACAGGTCACACTACTGTCCTACGTGCGGACTCCTTTACAGATCAATCACGCTTTCCCAAAATTCTTTCGGTACACCGAAGTCGACCATTGGCCTTCCCTACCACAATCGCCGGCCGCGGTGGTCGTGCGGTTCTAGGCGCTTCAGTCCGGAGCCGCGCTGCTGCTACGGTCGCAGGTTCGAATCCTGCCTCGGGAATGGATGTGTGTGATGTCCTTAGGTTAGTTAGGTTTAATTAGTTCTAAGTTCTAGGGGACTGATGACCACAGCAGTTGAGTCCCATAGTGCTCAGAGCCATTTGAACCATTTGAACCTACCACAATCTTCACATGCTCTTTCCATTTCATATCGCATTGCAACGTTACACCATGATAGTTAAACAACGTGATTGCGTCAAGCAGCCCTCTACCAATGCTGTATCCGAACATTATGGGACTGTTTTTCCGATTTTTTTTTTAATTTGTGGTAACGTTCTATGGGGGGAAACTGCTGAAGCCATCGGTCCCTAGGCTTACACACTAATTTATCTATACGGTGTACAACTTCGCTTCCGCCGTTTGCCGATAGGCGGCGACAACGGTATGTAACGGTCGAAAGAAACAGATCGCAGACGTCAGGCACTTAGCTTGGACCTCGGTTAACATAACGTCATTCAAACATTAGTCAATTTGTTTCTGAATCATAAAGTTGTTTTGATTGCAAATGTCAGTTTACGAGCCTAACTCTCGTCATTTGCGGGAGGTGTTACTGTTTTGCTTCAGTATGAAGAAAACAGCGGCTGAGTCTCAACGAATGCTCTCAAGTACGTATGGTAAGAACGCTATTACTGAAAGAACGTGTTGTGAGTGGTTTCAACGCTTCAAGAACGCGGATTTTAACGTCATAGACCGGCATAGTGGTGGAAGAGAGAATGTTTTCGAAGATGCAGAACTGGAGACATTGCTGGGTGAAGACTCGCGTCAAGCGCAAGAAGAATTGGCACGATTAGTGGGAGTGACACAGCAACCCATTTCAAAACGTCTTAAGACTATGGGCATGATTCAGAAAGAAGGAACTTGGATTCCTTGTGAGCTGAATCCAAGAGACGTTAAACGGCGTTTGTGTGTTTGTGAACAGTTGCTTCAGAGGCAAAAACGGAAGGGATTTCTCCATCGCATTGTGACCGGGGACGAAAAATGGGTTCATTACGATAACGCTAAACGCAAAAAATCATGGGGATATCCCGGCCATGCTTCCACGTCGACGACCAAACCGAATATTCACGGCTCCAAGATCAAGCTCTGCATTTGGTGGGACCAGCTCGGCGTCGTGTACTATGAGGTGTTACAACCAAGTGAAACGACCACAGGTTCTCGAACGCAATTAATGTGTCTGAGTAGAGCATTAAAAGACAAACGGCCGCAATACAGCGAGAGGCACGATAAAGTGTTTTTGCAGCACGACAACGCTCGACCCCACGTTGCAAAAGAGGTCAAAACGCATTTGGAAACGGTAAAATGGGACGTCCTATCCCACACGCCGTATTCTCCAGACATTTCTCCCTATGACTATCACCTGTTTAGACCAATGGCGCATAGCCTGGCTGACCAACATGTCCGATTACATGAAGAAGTCACAAACTGGATCGATTCGTGGATCGCTTCAAAACATTAACCATGTTTCCGACGTGGGATTTGTACACTGCCCGAAAGATGGGAGTAAGTAGTGGCCAGCGATGGAAAATACTTTGAATGATACATGTGTCACCAATTTGTTTCGTTAAAGCCTCAAATTTCGGGGAAAAACAGTGGACGCAAAGTTGTACACCTTGTAACTTTAAACTAACTTACGCTAACGAGAATACACACAACCTTGCCCGACAAAGGGCTCGAACCCTGGACGGGTGGAGCCGTGCAAAACGTGGCAACGCGCCTCAGTGTTTTTCCGACTTAATGCGCATTAACTTAATTTTTTCGTACACCTAGAGCTAACTGCCATTCATCATACCTACCAGAAATTTTGTCAAGGCATCTTTTACCTCCCTACAGTCACTCAACTTCGTCACCTTCTCGTATATTCGAACTCAGTATCTATGCAAGAATACTGCAGCAAACGCATATAGGTCTGTAATTTTTCGGGTCCGTTCTTGTACCCCTGTTATATACAGGAATCACCTGTGCTTTGGCCGGCCGCGGTGGTCTCGCGGTTCTAGGCGCTCAGTCCGGAGCCGCGCGACTGCTACGGTCGCAGGTTCGAATCCTGCCTCGGGCATGGATGTGTGTGATGTCCTTAGGTTAGTTAGGTTTAAGTAGTTCTAAGTTCTATGGGACTGATGACCACAGATGTTAAGTCCCATAGTGCTCAGAGCCATTTGAACCATTTTGAACCTGTGCTTTTTTTCCAGTCGCTTGACTCTTTGCGCTGGGCTAGAGATTCGAGATAAATGCGAGGGTTAATGTAATGGATTAATGCCGTGGAGTACTCTTCGTAAAACCGAACAGGGGTTCCATGCGGACCTGAAGACTGATTTGTTTTCAACTCTTTCACTTGTTTCTCTACGCCAGGGATGCTTATTACTACGTCGTCCTTACGGGACTGTGTGGGATGGTCAAACGTCTGTACAATTCTCCTGGGTGAAAGACTTTTTAAACGCGAGATTGAAAACTTCGCTTAGCGATTTTATACAGGTCGAGAATTTTCTCGGGTTACCGGCCAGATTTTTTGCTAAGGTATGGTGGTGGTACTCGTTGTATGCTTCGCGCGTAAATCTTTTCACAGACGCGCCGTTGCCTGTCTTTTATAAAGAGATAGTGCAACAGCCTTTGCTTCCTCAGCATTTTCCGACTGCCCATTTGTTCAATCTAAAACAGAGCACCTAAAAACGTCACATCACAGTGAGGGTTCCTCAGTATTCTCTTAACCTATGGAAGAAGTATTTAAACAAGAGCAAGCTGACTAGATTTATCAACGTTTAGTCCCGTCTGAACCACCCACATCTCAGGATAAATGTTTTTGAAAGAATTCTCTGAGAAATCCCCGCACGAACTATGAACCATACTACGATAAAGCGGCTTGCATGTCTCAACAATACTCATTGCTGTGCTTTTGGTACAATCACATAAAGGCCACGCGATTATTCGTGAACAAGGGCACCGTCCTTTTCACTAGTTGCAGGGGCAACAGCCCGGATGATCGACTGACTTAGCTTTGTAGCATTATTCGACATGGCAGTGTTATTGGTACTGTGAACGGCTGAAAGCAAGTGGGAAATACTCACTATATTTCCCGATGGCATGCAACTCCTCTGAGTGGTTTAATCACGACTTGACTAAAAAGGATTGGTTGACAGAACTCACGTTGAGGTATCAAAGAATTAATTAATTAGGTAAAATATTAAATATATAATCTTAGTGCAGCTAGTTTTGGAATTTTCATTTTCATTCTGTCTTATAATGACGTATACTATGCCGCAGATCCAACGGAATGTAAAATATTTACATCAGTTTAGAAAAACTCGAGCTAATATTCTGAGTTTGCGATTTTATAATGAACTCGAATTCACTCCACGTTGAACTTGATACTTTACTTGATACCCCTGCAACCGAGCCATAACAGAAGGAAAAATTAGGCAAGTCATTTATTTCTGTCATACAAAAGCCTCATAAAGCCTAATTTCTTTTTCCAATAATGCTAAGAACTGTTGATTGAAACACAGTGTCATTTACTTGTTGCTGATCAAACTAATCGTCTATTTTGTAAATTACGTAAGATCTGAAAATGAGAAACTGACACCGTTTTTCGAACTTAAATTTGACACTAACATGATGTGAGTTCGCAACATGATTGTGAACAGGGCTGAGGTGCTACTGTTAGACTTTCATCATCATATAGACAATATTATTCTCGCTTTGTGTATTATCAGTACCCAGAATTGTCTGAATGCGTATTTTTAATGGTTGGCAGAGTATAACAAAGGTAATTTTACATTCAGCTCTAACTGGAGCCAATGCCTTTTTAAGGAGACCAGGAATCCAAATTAAAAATTCGTTAAAAATGAAAAACTTGTATAATTCTTTGTTATTTTCAGTCTCGCAAGAAGTAAAACGAAACAGAAAACGTAATTCGCATTGTTACTAACGCTACATCGATATTTCCTCCCGAATGAAAACCACTGGAGGTTGACTAAAAATGTGCACTGATTAGTAGAAAAGAAGTCTTAAAATTTCTGTAGATTATTCTACAGTAAATTCCATGACTGTAGCAAAGTTACCCAACCAATAGCAGTTTCCAGCAAATGATTATACACAGATCTCCAAGAACATTGAAAAACGGACTAATTTGTGACAGTGTCTCTCTCTTTTCACCACTCCCTTTCTCTGTTTAATTCCACTGGACTATTAGGTCTGTGTCCACGTCTTATAAAACTTGTTACTTTTTCGTGTAGTTGGCATGAATGATGCAATAAGATCGAAAGTATCTGGCTTCTAGTAATGGGTTCCGAATGTTTTCAAAAGATACGAAAAGTTTATTGTACACTGTCTCGAGGTAACAGCCGTTTGAAAATGATAATACAGTTAGAACTCAGTGAAACTAAAGGGGAAAACGCGTTTCCGAAGGTGGTTTATTGTCGATGTGCAGGAGATCGTCAGAAAGCAAAGTGTACTGAACAAATATAAGACCGAGTAACGAAGTTCCAATAAAATGTAAAACCATTGTCTCTGCGCAGTTTAGTGATCCGGATACCGACAGAATGTCACAGGTGAAATGAAATATAACCCGCAGGCTGTTTACAATCCATAATTCAAATTGCATGCAAACACGTGATATTAACAAGCTTTAACCACAATGAATTACGCCAAATACGTCATAAATCTGTCGATATAAATCACGAGGCCATGCACGATGTTTCCACTTCATTTGTTGAAAGGATGCAGACGCTTTGTTTCCGATTCCATACTGTAACAGCCACACGTGATACCCAGCGGAAGATCAAGCGCATGACGTCAACACATTTGCCAAGGACACCATGTTAAAGTAAGAAAGGTCAAAAATATAATGTCCCCATCAACGTAGAGGTCGTTAGGGATGAAGTACAACATCGGAAAAACTAAATCATTACATTCGGGTGTCGAGTTGAGCCTAAGTTCATCATCTCTCTAACGAAATTAAAAGTTACGTAATCTTAACACACAAGAATTTGTACCTGTTATACTAATGTTTGCGAAAATTAGAACAATGAGAAGTGCCAATTTTTGAAAAGAATCTGGGACCACAAATTTAGTACATGACAACATGAAATTAATTATAATTAGAAGTGGTTAGGATTACACATCTGTATATGATCTCTGACACGTATGGCATTCACTTCTACATTTAGTTGTATGAACCCGAAGATGGTTCTTGTTCTTGCGAAATACGCTCCAAACTGTTTATATTCGAGTGAACAGAACACCAACAGCGATTACTGTAAGAACATAAGAAACAAAATACCGACCAACCACGTCCCAGATACGTGCTACAGACGACACACTGGGCGAACTTCAAGGTTAGGAAAGTAGACCTGCAACCTACCAACAAAGCAATTTAGAGGAAGTGAGATAGCGGTGTTCTGTACGTCACCGCTACACCACGCACCAGCATATAGGTTTACACTCAAATCTCTGTGCAGTGTTCCATGGAATGAGGGCGTATGATGGCGTGAGAGTCAAGAGTTAAATTCGTCCTTCAAGGTTTACCTGAAATGAATTTCAGCCGATTTCGAGAAAAAGAGACGGTTTAGAAGGCATACTCTGTGTTTGACTTTTTGTGTCGTACGTGCTGTAACAATGGCTGACAGAGTGATTCAATAAAACATAAAAATAAACGACGTTTGGAAGTGATACCCTGTAGTTAACTATTTATGTAGTATGGTTCAAATGGCTCTAAGCACTATGGGACTTAGCATCTGAGGTCATCACTCCCCTACACTTAGAACTACTTAAACCTAACTAACCTAAGGACATCATCACACACATCCATGCCCAAGACAGGATTCGAACCTGCGACCGTAGCTGCAGCGCGATTCCGGACTGAAGCACCTAGAACCGCACGGCTACAACGGTCGGCATTTATGTAGGACATGCTGTAAAAGGGGCGACTGAGTGATTCAATAAAACAAAGATAAACGACAAGGAAAGACCTCACCTACTAGAAGCACGCTATTCTTGTTGTTCTAACAAGCCCAGATACACAAGAATGGAAATTTAAGCTAGGAAAGCCCTACTGCTTAGCTTGTAGTACGACTATTGCACCTCTGGACGCAAGCAGATCTACATTCGTGGTTACAAATTTTTTTTAAAAATGGACAGCTCCATTCTATACCGTTATTACAAGACATGGCGCGTCCCTACTTCAAATTGGTATTGTTTTCCATTATCACGCAAGGCTAAACATGATTAATCGACAAAGGAGACATTACGTTTATATTTACAGCAGAGTAGTACTTCATTGTCTCTGAACAAGTAAATTATGCCCGCCTGAGTATAGTGTTGGTTGCAGGCTAAAGGATTAGAGTACTTCTGATAGGTGACTAATGATCAATATCTTTTCTATGCATGAGAGAGTGTGCATCATGCCACTCTGAAAACAATTATTCTGGTTCCTGACAGAGTACAACGAATTAAAATTTAAACCCTAAAATAAACATTTTAATAAAGCAGAAAGAAAAACGAAAGGTTTTAAAGTACAAGAGGCAGTATAACGGGTTATAGATTTATGTAATTTGACTCAGTTATACGCGCAAGTAGCTGCTGTACCGTCACGGTTCTGAGAACTAAACTTCTTCTGATCTCCGTTTCACTCGAACGTCCAGCATAGGGATGGCTGCCAGTGTGTAATTAAGTTTCATACCTCCGCCGTATGGCGTATGCAGTATCTGACGAGTGGTCTTTAATACCGGATGACGCGACCTCGTTCTCGACAATGTACTTAACTACTTCATTTCGGAACGATATTCCAGTATTCAATAGAAATTATACGCACAGAAATTATTATGGTTATTTCAAACCATCTAGGACCCGTCTTTTCTACCACTGTATTCATCGAGAAATTTTTACGGAGAGCACAGAAGCTGATGAAAATATGCTTGATTCGGTCATCTGTAAGAACCTGCTAGATACGTGACTTCATTCCTAGTCGGATAGTGTCGTGAAAGCATGGCATATCTAGTAATTAAAAATAACGATATTGCGATGACCTTTCTTGTTGGCGCTTTCTTTATTTCGCTAGCCAAACGTAGAGCTGCAGCCTTCGCGCTAGACAAGCGATAATAAATTAAATGGTTCAAATGGCTCTGAGCACTATGGGACTCAACTGCTGTGGTCATAAGTCCCCTAGAACTTAGAACTACTTAAACCTAACTAACCTAAGGACAGCACACAACACCCAGCCATCACGAGTAGGAGAAAATCCCTGACCCCGCCGGGAATCGAACCCGGGAACCCGGGCGTGGGAAGCGAGAACGCTACCGCACGACCACGAGATGCGGGCGATAATAAATTAAAAAACAATGCAAACATACCAGGGCGTTTTCCTGCTATCCTTGATTAAAGAAAAACACAATTTAACAGCAGTTTCTACTGCCTCAAACGTTCAATATTTTGTATGGCGTAATTATCCAGACAGGGGTAAAGACGCTCGTGTTTACACAAACAGATAATTACAGCTGTCATAGCAGTTCTCCGTCCGCACATACTCGGTCAACTTCATCCCAAAAACTGCGACATTATTTTCCTCATCTGCGGATGACGACAAGCGTTTTCTTTAAAAAATTCCTTGTAGAAATGAAGTGATTGACTCACGTTTGTTCATTTGCGACGATTAAATAGATCAAACGGCAATCTCAAGTATGAGTACATTGACAGATGATTCTTTTGTAACCGTTAATAGCCGGCCGGGGTGGCCGAGAGGTTCTAGGCGCTACAGTCTGGAACCGCGCGACCGCTACGTTCGCATCCTGCCTCGGGCATGGATGTGTGTGATGTCCGTAGATTAGTTAGGTTTAAGTAGTTCTATGGGACTGATGACCTCAGAAGTTAAGTCCCACAGTGCTCAGAGCCATTTAACCGTTAGTAACCTGAAGCAGACTAAAAACAAAATAAAGTTATCATAAACCCAATTTTTAATTGATTAATGGTGCTTATTGATTAAGACAACGGCCTTTTTTGGGGTGGGTAGAGGGGGTTAATATTTCTGAAACTGATTACAGCTTGATCTGTTTTCACAACATATTTCATAAAAATGACGATTCAGCATACATTTGATAAAGTTGTCCGCCCCCGATAGCTGAGTAGTTAGCACGACAGACTGTCAATCCTAAGGGCCCGGGGTCGATTCCCGGCTGGGTCGGAGATTTTTCTCCGCTCAGGGACTGCATGTTGTGTTGTGCTAATCATCATCATCATTTCATCCCCATCGACGTGCAAGTCGCCGAAGTAGCGTCGAATGGAAGGACTTGCCCCCGGCGAACGGTCTACCCGACGGGAGGCCCTAGTAACGCGACATTTATTTATTTGATGAAGTTTATATTTAAATGACGTAGGTATTCCAACTGAACGGAAAAAAGCGAAAAATTAATCACAGCAACGAGACTTGGTCACCAGTTTCGTACGCTTTATGTATTCTGCGTTTCACGGAAATGCTCGTAGAACATGCACTTTTGTTTAAAAATTTGATCCCACCTAGAATGGAGACCCCACCACACAGAGCCACAGTGTTCGTCCACAAATATGAATCCTACTTCAACATATTAAACACGGCTCGAAGCCGATTTTCTCGAGTTTTTTGAGAGTTGCCTCGAACTTCTTTGGGGGAAGTATATTTCAGTTTTGACTTTCACTTACCACAAATACAATTTTTTTTTTTAAATCGATTGCTGTGTGATCCCCTTGTAGGACAAGAGAAAACTTGAAAGAGCTAATCTGAACTACTGCAAATTCCAAATGAGAGTCCAGTGTCTTAACTTCTGTGCAAATCGCTCAGTAGGCTTAGATTTATTTATTTAATCGTATGGCTAGGCCCCCCCGTCGGGCAGACCGTTCACCGGGTGAAGGTCTTACAATTTTACGCCACTTCGGCGACCTGCAGTCGGTGAGGATGATAGATAATGATGATGATGACAGCACAACACCCAGTCCCTGGGCGGAGAAAATTTCCCGGTCCAGCCGGGAATCTAACCTGGGCCCAGAGTGTTGACAATCCGTCACGCTGACCATTCAGCTACCGGGGGCCGACAGTAGGCTTAGATGAAAACATATGAGAAAGATATATATTTGTGATCATGTTATTTATACAGTAGATTGTTATTTAGATATTACGACCCACTTTCCGAAAAAATGCCTTGTTCCTATTTACTAAAGCGAGGGCTATTTTTTCTCCTCTCGTTAGAAAAACAAAAAAGGTGCGAAAACATAGAGCATAAAAAAGAAAGGGTAATCTGGGTTTTCTTGGTCCTCGGCGCGGTTCATTAGCTGCACTGACCATAATCGATTACTCTCAGGAGAGAAACGCAATTAAAGAGCTTTGCCGAAGGCTGAGGATTAATGAGGCCGGGCGGCGGTTCCAGCGGCTCTGGGGAGGAGGCAGCGAAGCTGGGGCGGACAGACAGTGCCCTGGGGAACGCATCAGCACGCATCATTCGTGGCAAATCCGCGTGGTCGAGTGCGACCGGCCACCGCAACTAAAACCGTCCCGGACCAGCCCGTATCGACGCCGTGCGGCCCCTCAAAAGGGGAATTATTCCTCGATGCGCCGATGCTGCATAATTCATGAGTGCGCACCGTCCAAAAGGGCGGCTATCGAAAGGAAAACGAAAATTTCCAGAAATCGTCGAATCTCATTTGCGAAGATATTTTTTCCAAGTTTCTCTCCCGTGATCCCTGTCTCTGCGATCACGAACGCAAATCCATCTCGCTGAGACGATAGTTGCTTCACGTAAAGACTGCGGAGGGAAACCATGTTGAAAATAATTTTAATGTTACTCGCTATTCATTGTGTCGAAAGGTTATTTCAGGTACTGTCCAGTTAAAGTCATCGTCTGTTAAGAGTGTTACTACACGTTCTGAAGCTCCGTCGTCATGAGGCATTTGGAACACAACGACCTCCGCCATACCAATCAGCAAGGGTTCAGGAAACTTCTATCATAAATAGCATAACTCGCGCTTTTCTCAGATGACGTCAGACAGGTAGAGAGAATATTTCTTGACTTCCAAAACGCGTTTAATACAGAACCAAACCTACGTTTATTGTATGTGGTTCAAATGGCTCTGAGCACTGTGGGACTTAACATCTGAGTTCATCAGTGCCCTAGAACTTAGAACTACTTAAACCTAACTAACCGCCGGCCGGAGTAGCCGTGCTGTTCTAGGCGCTACAGTCTGGAATCGAGCGACCGCTACGGTCGCAAGTTCGAATCCTGCCTCGGGCATGGGTGTATGTGATGTCCTTAGGTTAGTTAGGTTTAAGTAGTTCTAAGTTCTAGGGGACTGATGACCACAGCAATTGAGTCCCATAGTGCTCAGAGCCATTTGAATCATTAGTCCGGAACCGAGCGACCGCTACGGTCGCAAGTTCGAATCCTGCCTCGGGCAAGGATGTTTGTGATGCCCTTAGGTTAGTTACGTTTAAGTTCTAGGCGACTGATGACTTCAGAAGTTAAGTCGCATGGTGCTCAGAGCCGTTTTTGAACCTAACTAACCTAATGACATCACACACATCCATGCCCGAGGCAGGATTCGAACCTGCGACCGTAGCGGTCGCGCGGTTCCAGACTGAAGCGCATAAAACCGCTCGGCCACACCGGCCGGCAGATTTATTGTAGAAAGTAAGATTGTATGTGGTATTAAGAGAAATCTGAGAGTTGGTTCAGAATTCCTTGGTAGGGAAAATGCAGTATGTTACCTGCGGTGGGGACTCATAGGCAGATGTAGTAGTATGTTATGTTATGTTATGTTATGTTAACCGGGAACCTAGAAACGACGGAGACTTCACTCCTCCGCCGCCCCACACCGAACCCAGGGTTATTGTGCGTTTCGGCCCCCAGTGGACCACCCTCCCCCCCAGGGAACGTTTCACACCAGACGAGTGTAACCCCTACGTTTGGGTGGTAGAGTAATGGTGCTGTAGGCGTACGCGGAGAACTTGTTTGCGCAGCAATCGCCGACATAGTGTAGCTGAGGCGGAATAAGGGGAACCAGCCCGCATTTGCCGAGGCAGATGGAAAACCGCCTAAAAACCATCCACAGACTGGCCGGCTCACCGGACCTCGACACAAGTCCGACGAGCGGATCCGTGCCGGGGACCAGGCGCTCCTTCTCGCCCGGAAAGCCGTGCGTTAGACCGAACGGCTAACCGGGCGGGCGATGTAGAAGTAACTTCAGGTGTGCCCCAGCAAGGTCTGTTGAAACTCTTGCTGTTCGTGTTGTGTGTACCCGACGTTGTGGACAATATTGATAGTAACCTGAGACTTTCGGCAGATGATCCAGTTATGCATAATGAAGTACCATCTGAAAAGAAGCTGCACAAATATTCAGGTATATCTCCACGAAATTTCAGGGTGGAGCACAGATGCCAACTTCCTTTAAGCATTTTGAAACGTAAAACTTGTCACTTAACAAAACCAAAAGCGTAGTACGCCGTCATTACAATACCAGAGTCACAACTCGAATCGCTCAATTCACGCAAACACCTGAGTGTAATAATTTGTAGGAGTATGAAAAAGAGCGATAACACAGGGTCAGTTGTTGTTACGGCGTAAAATCAAGCGCCGGCACGCTAGTCGAGAACGATAGAGAAGAGATGACTCTGAGAAGTCGTCAGCCAATCTCACGATGACGGACCTCTCTCCAGGAAGACAACGCGACAGCAGAGGCCCCTGTGTGAAGAGGACATAAGCACCGCATTCGACTGGTGACGGACCAGTTGAATAGCAGCGTTAACGCTAGTTACTTCGCTTGTACTTTCTATGTAGACACCCTTGGGAATTCTTTATACTGAAAGAGATTGCTTATTTTGTATGTCGCCCTTAGCCTGCGACACTTCTGTGTAATTATCAAAGTTAAGTATTGTCATTTAATTTTTTGTAATAAAACTCACTAATACGATTTTCTTTGAATTGTTTGTCTAGCAAACCTAGTACGTAGTTTTTCTAGATACCACAATTGTAGTTGCAGATAGTGGAAAACTTCGGTTCATTGGTAGGATGCTAGGAAAATGCAACCATTCTACAAAGGAAATTTCTTAAACACTCGTGCGACCCATTCTAGAATATTTTCGAAGTGTGCGCGATCCGCAAAAAATAGGACAAACAGGTCGTATAGAATGTACACAAAGAAACACAGATGATGCCGTTTTTTTTTGTTTTTTTTTTACCTATATATTGGTTCTCTGGGGTGCTGATAAAACCAATCTGGTACACGCCCGAAGATAGATGCAAACAATCCCGTGATATCCTACTTGCATTATTTCAAGAAGCAGGTTTAATTGTAGCAATATACTACAGACCATCACGTATCGGTCCCGTAGACTTGAATAGCCAAGCCATTATTCCTCCAGTGCTCCATACTACCCATTGCCATGCACTTCACAGAGATTTGCAGAGTTTAGCTGTAGATATAGCCTCTCTGTAAGTAGCACGAAACTTACCGAATTCAGAAACGCAATGCTACGCCATTGCTTTAGGTTCTACTGGTACATCGTAAACCGGAGACAGAGATAGGACAGGACTAGAGAAAATCTGAAGGTATTTAATAATTTCAGAGTAGCAATTGATGGAATTTTCGTTCTTCTACAATGAGACATAAAAAAGATTTGTGCACCAGAGACAACCTCGTACAGCAGTTGCTTCTGAGCGACAGCTTATTACAAAGAATTTAAGTCTACTTTAATACGCAGTGAGCAGAGTAATTTCTCTTCGTATATCACACAGTGCCTACAATCAGCCGCAATGGACATAAAGCATGAGAGGATGCTGTAAATAATATCTTCAGAGAGGAATAACTGACTGTTTTGCTGCGAATAGCCTCTATTCAGTTTCTTTAAACATACATTTTAACTATCCACAGTAAAGTGTACATCAGTAGAATTAATAATAAAGGCTGCATTCAGTCATTTTTGCACTCAGCGTCACTGCATGAAGTGGAGACAAATAAGTTAGTAGGGCTCTTGCTTATTTTCATTCGATGATGCTTTTTGGTTGTACGTTTGAGAAAGAACTTGCTCATCTGCGAGATCTTCAATCTAGAAATAAGGAAACTGATGATGAAAGCATTTGTTTGGAGCGTGTAACTTGGACAGTAGGGAAGTAATAGAGAACAACTAGAAGCCCTGAAGATTTTTTGCTGCAAAAGGATGATGAAAATCAGATAGAGGGACACAGTTGCCAATGAAGAGGGGCTGAGAATAGTACAGGAGCCAGATCTCTGTTGAGGCACGTTCAAACAAGAAGGGGCAAATTCGTAAGACACATTTTAAGGTACAAGGATATTATTGGAACAATAGCAGCAAGAGCTACTGAGGGAAAGGATCGCCGGGGACGAGCCAGGTTATGAATGACATGCGAGGTACTAGATACGAGGAGACGAAGAGGAAGGCAGACAGAAGAGGGGAATGGCGTGCTACTACAAACCAACCTCAGTGCTGAACACCAAAGAGAGACAGAGACTGTTGGGTACCTGATCATGAAGAAAGGAAGTTTTCACTGCATAAAAGCGTGCTTCAATGATACCTGTTTAGCTCGTTTACGGTTATCTCAGTTAAGACGTGCAGTGAAATATTTAAAACACAGAAATACACTACGTGCCATGAACTTTGTTGTAAATATCCGTTATTGTTCAAACTAAACAACAATGTTCATTATTCCAGTGTTAGAAGACAGTCAGCTTTACTCCACATTTCAACTGACTTTCGCTCAGAAAGAGGTGATCAATGCTTCTACCAGAAACTAAGGTGACGTGTAAAATAGGATAAAACCCCTGTCGCTTATATAGTGCTACGTATGAAACCAAGTTCAGAAAATTGTCAGTGATCAGTTCGTTCTCTGCAACAGGAGAATTTATATTTCGAAACTTGTAACAAACGTACGGCAAAAGAATTGCTGGCATCCTCCATTATTGATTTAAATATTTTCCGCTGCCTAAGCTCAGTTGTAAATGGTAACCAGACAGATTTTAAACTGCCTCGTTTCACATCATCACGACTTATGGTACTAATAACCCACGAAATAATAAAACTAACATATCGGGGTAATCAGAGACGCCGGCCGGAGTGGCCAAGCGGTTCTAGGCGCTGCCGTCTGGAACCGCGGGACCGCTACGGTCGCAAGTTCGAATCCCGCCTCGGGCATGGATGTGTGTGATGTCCTTAGGTTAGTTAGGTTTAAGTAGTTCTAAGTTCTATGGGACTGATGACCTCAGAAGTCACGTCCCATAGTGCTCAGAGCCATTTGAACCATTCATCAGAGACGCAGGCTCGGCTCGGTATGACAAAAGGTACGAGAGGCATCCGGCTATTGACTTTTTAAAAGGAACAATTCCGGAATTGTAAAGGTATTTAGGCCAGCCTCGGGAAATTTCAATTACGAGAGTTTGAAGGTTTTTTTTTTTTTTACCCAACTGTGTCCTGAGTCTTCACTACTGCGCCTTTTCGGTCGGTAACAACTTCGGAAGGAATAAACTACAATAAAAACACGATCTGGCAATCGAAAAATCAAGACAGTAGGCTCAATCTAAAAATTATATACCATTGCCACATATACTTAAGACAGTAGCTGTATTTTGGTTGCGGAGAAGACAGAAAACTCAACTTCAAGAAAAGACACTGGCTTAATAAAGAAGTTCCACATCCTGCATTCCGGGTCGGCAACACATATAAATAAGGAGTTTTATTAAGTTCGACAAAAAGCCGAGAAAAGAACTGTAGCCACGCAGACGAGTCTTTAGGTCGCTGAGAGCGAAGAGAAAAGGAAGTTCTAATTAGTGAACTCATTAAAGAATAAAGGGAACTGCGTAAAATGACAGGAGGGTACTAATTGTGCTGTTCCCAATTAGGGAACGGATTACTCAAGGATTTTACATTGACGTTCGAACTGCAGACTGCAGGAGATGACGTTCTGCAAGGCTGTATTCCGAAAATAGGAAGCTTGATTATTCAGTTCGTTCTACATTAGGGTAGTAATAAAGTGACATGTCTTTCCCTAGTACACTTCGACATTTTTTGTCATATGTGAATATCGATTTTGGCAAAAATTTGAGTATTTGATAAGCGCCAAGTCACATCGTAGTTACAACGCTACATTTTAGCTCGCTAAAAATTAATTAGATAACTTAACGCTTCGTTGATGCTCGATCGTCTGTAATAAATCGATGACTACAGAATAATTTCTGTGGTAGTATTCCGTGTAGGTTTTCATTGTTTTGGACAGTCAATTACCAAAACCTTTTTCAGTTGTTTTCTCCTCATTCCTGCGAAAGTATTTCAGCTTAAGAAGCTACTAAAACTGCTCATCTGCGAATCTTAACAAGAATGCTCACTAAATATATTGCCTAATTCGTCGTTGCTATTTTCTACAGTTTTCTGTCATAAATATTCAGCAGTCTGCAGCAGATGAGCAAAAATGGTTCAAATGGCTCTGAGCACTATGGGACTTAACATCGGAGGTCATCAGTCCCATAGAACTTAGAACCACTTAATCCTAACTAACCTAAGGACATCACACATATCCATTTTTCGTCTAGGATGCGCGTGAGTGGTTCGTGGTTGCTGATCCAACTCCTGTGGCACACGCTATGAGTGACGTTCTGCGTTATGTTGAGCTTTATTTGTAGTATTCCTGGAAGAGTCAACTCAAATTCTACTTCTTTAACATACATCTCGTATTATAGCCTCGAGGGTAAGCAGGGAGAAATTCCTGTTTGTTGGACCATCCGCGAATCGAATAGGTAGGAGGTAAAGTGTTTCTGGCCGGCCGGGGTGGCCGAGCGGTTCTAGGCGCTACAGTCTGGAACCGCGCGACCGCTACGGTCGCAGGTTCGAATCCTGCCTCGGGCATGGGTGTGTGTGATGTCCTTAGGTTAGTTAGATTTAAGTAGTTCTAAGTTCTAGGGGACTGATGACCTCAGAAGTTAAGTCCCATAGTGCTCAGAGCCATTTGAACCATAAAGTGTTTCTGCTACCTACGTACCTTCTGCCGTGCATTATATGGTGACTTGGCTTTCTTTCTTTTTTGTTTTCTAGACACTTGTACGCTTCAGTGAATCATGTTTCTTCGGAAAGTAACAGTAATAACAATAATAACAATCATTTTGCTATATTCGTGAAGAGGTAAAATTAAGATATAACAAGAGATGGTGATGAGAGGATCATTTACTTGTCGATACAGACATATCAGACTACATCTGTTCTGAATAATGGAGATTATATTTGCGATATGTGTGTCATTGTATTTGCGCATATTACAAATTAAAGCCCACCGCCGCATTTTTCTCTCTGTATATTATGACTAATTCATGATTCACGAGGAAGGTTTATAATTTATAACTACTACGTAATGATGAGTGTGTAATACATGTGTCATTATCTGCTCCATATTTAACTGGCGTACAGAGAGACATCTCGTGACAGTGGTGGGATCTACGAACTGGTCAGCTACAGAGGGGGCGGTACCAGGAGGGCAAAGTAAAATTAAACAGTCGCCGCAACTGGGAGCAGCGGAGCTTAACCAGAGCGCATGACGGGGCTGTTGGTGTAGCACAAGCACGTAACACAACATGTTCGATTAGGGGCTGGCCACGCTCTGTAAAAAAAAAAAAAACACTGAGTGAAGAACTGATGACGAAGATACATATAAACAGAACGAAAAATAAAGCGGTAAAGCTCGTACCTGGAAACAGGATCGAGTCGCGATCGGACCACGGTTTTTCTGTCTGGGTTTTAACCCTAGGATTTACCTCTCAACTGTGAGGACATTCGCCAACTCCATTGGGTTGCGGCGGCTGTTTACTTTATTGCTTTTGCCGCCAGATACCGCCTCCCCTGTAACTAGCCAGCTCGTAGATCCCACCGTTGCCACGAGATGTCTCTCTGTGCACCAGTTAAATAAGGACGTGGTTAGGATTCCACATTGAGCTGTAGATCTTCTTTCCCTGGTTGGTTAAGTGAGGCAGGTTAGCGACTCGCAAGTCGCCGAAGTGGCGTCCAATTGAAAGACTTGCATCAGGCCACTGAGCCACACGAAATCATTGTTACCAGAAAAAGATACATATCTAGACTGATTTATGAGAAAGCTCTGATTACGTGATTTACTGGTTGAGCCCAGAAATGTTTCGCAACCGATAAATATTTATGGGAATTGGATGTACGTCCTAATCTCAGCCTTCTTCTCTCTCCCTGTCCATCTCCTCGCCACCCCTCTTTATCCACCCCCTCCTCCCCCTTTCTCTGTCCACCACCTGTTCCTCCCCCCTTTCTCCCTCCATCAATTCTTCGCCTCTCTGTTGTTCTCCTACCCCCATCTCTTTGTCCACCTCCTCCTTCCCCATGTTCCTTTCCTCCCCCTCTCTGTCCACCTCATTTGCCCCCTCTCTCTCACTGAGCCTTGTTTGTTTTTATTGCAAACGAAACCTTGACTGGGAACTGAAGTAGCTTAAAATGAATGGGTAAATCGGTTGGATCACTGGTATATTGGATTTGAGGAAGACCTGTCCAGCTGCTGGTTGTTGTTGTTGTGGTCTTCAGTCCTGAGACTGGTTTGATGCAGCTCTCCATGCTACTCTATCCTGTGCAAGCTTCTTCATCTCCCAGTACCTACTGCAACCTACATCCTTCTGGATCTGCTTAGTGTATTCATCTCTTGGTCTCCCTCTACGATTTTTACCCTCCACGCTGCCCTCCAATGCTAAATTTGTGATCCCTTGATGCCTCAAAACATGTCCTACCAACCGATCCCTTCTTCTAGTCACGTTGTGCCACAAACTTCTCTCCTCCCCAATCCTATTCAATACCTCCTCATTAGTTACGTGATCTACCCACCTTATCTTCAGCATTCTTCTGTAGCACCACATTTCGAAAGCTTCTATTCTCTTCTTGTCCAAACTGGTTATCGTCCATGTTTCACTTCCATACATGGCTACACTCCATACAAATACTTTCAGAAACGACTTCCTGACACTTGAAATCTATACTCTCTTATCTGCTGGATCTCTAAGAATAGTAGCTTCAACGACAGTATTTCGCATGGTTTTAATCTGTGAACGGGTGGAATTTCAATGTTTCGGACGATTCAGCCGCGTGGTTCCGAACTGAAGCGCCTAGAACCTCTCGGCCACAACGGCCGGCGCCTGGAGTGGGGGACGATGACAAATGTCTTTTGGACGAATGGACTGTACGAGACAGCGCTCACCAGTCCAACGTCATACGCCCAAACGACCATCACTTGCGTGCTGTCTGAATCTACTTTCATCACTAAATACCACGCGGCTAGCCATTCCATCTTCCAGGCGAACCTCTGACGGCACCTGTGGAGCGGTGCACGTCGATGCTGTGGCGTGAGTGGAAGACGGGTTAGAGGTGTGCGTTCCCGTAGTCCCACTGCTAATAACCGGTTCTCAACAGTTCGTGTTGGGCTCACAGGCTCTCTTACCTGCGCTGTGGTAGCTGTATGATCTGCCACCGCTGTCCTTACATTACGACGACCCTGGTGGGCGTCTGTGCTGCGTGGTTGTCTAGAACCTCGTCTACGGGTGTGAGAATGTTCACGCGACCACTGATACCATCATCGTTGCAAAACTGACACAACATGTCCAATTTGTGTGGCAGTTCTCTGAAAGGATCATCATGCCAGTAGGTAGGCCACAATTTTACTCCTTTCAAATTCACTCAGTTGACTGTAGGAAGCACGAGTGCGTCTCCGTGGCATGGCTACCTACTTGCATCCCCTATTAAAGGGTAGATGCAGGTGGCGCTCTGGTAGCTGTTGCACTACGTTGTTTTTTGGCGCACGACGATGAAACGATTATCAGGAGATCTACTACCACTTACATGGCATATGCCGTCAACGGATCAAAATCGACGTCGTCTTTCCAGGTGTGCTAATTCTTTTCCCAGCAGTGTATATAGTCAATGTCCATCTGAATGTTTATTAGTGTTACGCAAATATTTCAAGTAAATCGACCGAGAACTTTTCGAAACTTTTGCCAACAACGTTTGTCTTTGTGAAAATTTGAAGTAAATAGGTAAAGAGCTTTTCGATATTTTCCCTAACAAGGTTTACTTCTTATATATATATAAGTTTTTTTTTAAAAAAAAGTAGCATCTATTCATCCAAAAGTTTAGTGAAAGCACTCCCACAAGTGGCCCATAGGGACCATCCGACCGCCGTGTCATCCCTAGTTGAGGATGCGGATTGGAGGGACGTGTGGTCAGCACGCCGCTCTCCCGGCCATTACGATGGTTTTATTTCACCGGAGCCGCTACTATTCGGTCGAGTAGCTTCCCCTTGTCATCACGAGGCTGAGTGCACCCCGAAAAATGGCAACAGCACATGGCGGCCTGGATGGTCACCCATTCAAGTGCCGACCACGCCCGACAGCGCTTAACTTCGGTGATCTCACGGGAACCGGTGTATCCACTGCGGCAAGGCCGTTGCCTGAAAGTTTAGTGAAGCATCACGTAAAAACATGAAGCAAATCGATCCGGAACTCTTCGAGATTGTTGGAAACATCTTTAAACAACGCCTTGTCTGTATACAGTTGTATGGATTAGTGCAAGGCAAGTCGTTCGGCCATAAGCAGCTGTGCGAAGCTGAGGTGGGGCACTAGCTGATGAGTGTTTATTTTAGGGCGATTCCTTTTCATACCTCGCCACAAATGTCAGGATGACGATAATGTGCCTTTTCGAAGAAAAATTATTCCTTGCGACGGCACAAATAATTGGTGGGATACCAGAGAGGAAAGAAATGAAAATAAATATGCTCGATCGCAGTACTAGCAGTATTCTAATCTGCCGCCTTAGCCGGTTGTGCTATCGCCGCTGCTTCAGAACTCTCGCTTTTGTGTGGTATTCATCTGGGCGGTCAAACTGCACTGACAGGTCTGCGGCTTTTCTGTTGGTTGGTGCTGTTGGTAACGGTTCGCGTAATGAATAATGACAGGCGATCACGCCGAATCATGAGTCAGATGTGTTTTGCCAATCATACTGCTCGTTTGTACACTGATGGCCACCGTAAATGCAACACCCTGAAGGAAGCATCCGAATCAAGTGAAATTTACACCATGAGTTTGCAGTGATGAGATATGCAACTGATTACAATTTCAGCGCAGACGCACATCACGCGCGCCTGTGGCGCCACCTCATAGCGCCATTTAAGGCTTGGCGATTTAGACGAGTGTACGTTCGGCACGTGTGTTTACCTTGTGGTTGTTTCACAACACGATCAGTTATGCCTCGTAGACAACAGCGAACATCTTTTGATCAAGTATCCGAGTTCGACAGAGGAAGGATAGTGGCTTACCGAGATTGTCGATTATCATACAGAGAAATCGCTAGTCGTGTTGGACGAAACCAAACAACTGTAATGCGGATATGTGACCGTTGGATGCAGGAGGGTACGACGGACCGACGTGGTCGATCGCATTCACCTCGGTGCACCACTGCTCGTGCTGATAGGCAAATTGTGCGCATGGCAGTGACGGATCGCTCAGTGACATCCCGAACCATAGCACAGCACATTGTGTCTGTAACGCATCATCCAGTGTCTGCGCGTACCATTCGACGCCGTTTACAGCAGAGTGGTCTGTCCGCAAGACGTCCATTGCTTCGTCTACCATTGACGCAGAACCACAGACGTCTCCGTCGCCAATGGTGTGATGACAGACGGATGTGGACGGCAGAATGGAATGACGTTGTCTTTACTGACGAGGCACGCTTCTTTCTGCAGCACCACGACGGTCGGATTCGAGTGTGGAGACACCGTGGAGAGAGGATGCTGGACAGCTGCATTATGCACCGCCACACTGGTCTTGCACCGGGTATTATGGTATGGGGCGGTATTGGATATTAATCTCGCACGCCTCTAGTACGCATTGCCGGTACTTTAAATAGCCGGCGCTACATATCCGAGGTGCAGGAGCCACTTGTCCTTCCTTACCCTCAGGGCTCGGCCACAGCCATATTTCAACAGGATAATGCGCGACCACACGTGGCACGCATTGTGCAAAGGTTCTTCGTCAATAACCAGATTGAATTGCTTCCCTGGCCGGCTCGCTCTCCGGATCTTTCGCCGATAGAAAACATGTGGTCCATGGTTGCTTAACGAGTGACCCAGATTATATCCCCAGCTGCCACACCAGATGATCTTTGGCAACGTGTGGAAGCTGCTTGGGCTGCTGTACCCCAGGAACACATCCAACGTCTCTTTGACTCAATGCCGAGACGTGTGGCAGCGGTGATCTCCAACAATGGCGGCTACTCTGGCTACTGATTCTGGGAGGAACCACATGTCACAGACGTCTGTAAACGTAATCATTTGATACTTGGTCAACATGTTATCTACAAAATAAATTTTGTTGTGCTACCTCTTGTCTTTCTTGGTGTTGCATTTACGGTGGCCAGCAGTGTAATTTTGTAAATGAAGTTAGCTGTTATTTTGTTTCACGTGCAGCATTTTCAGCTACACTATTAGGTCCCAACCTAGGTACAATCTCGAAAATCGTGATACATTCGGAAAGAGCAGCCAAATATTTGTGACAACCTAGACTACATGACTGAGCAATTTTCGTCGACTACCGCACACTACCATCCGATTGGCTGCGACCAACGGTAACGAACTGCCAACAGCCAAACGCAACGGTGGAACTGCGGACTCTGTAAGTGCACTTCAGTCCACCTGCATTATAAAACTTCGGAACTCGATATCATGGAGACTCTTGAGCAGTGCATAAACTACAGCAGCATTTGTTACTGTGGTGTCACCGCAAGGCACCACACTTGCTAGGTTGTAGGCTTCAAACCGGCCGCGGTCCGTCAGTACACATCGGACCCGCGACGCTATCAGACAGAGCGCCACCACTCGGCTGGTCTTACGAGACAAGCTAGAGCACTGGCCAGTTCTACAGCCGCCTGTAATAGGAATGGTTCACTCGTTACAGCTTCAGAGATATCAGTTGCAGAGACGCTAGTTAGCAAAGCCTTCAGCTAAGTCAGTAGCTACGACCTAGCCACACGCCACATACAGTTTATGCATTGACAATTGATTTATGTGTGTGAAGCAATCAGAATTGTAAAGAAGTATTCACAGTTCAGTCTGTAACTGCACTTGTAAATATTATTGTACAAAGTCAAGATCGACGTTCACCGCTGATGCTGAATTGAATGTAAGTATTTAATTGTATTTCTGTATACTAACTTTCTAATCACCTAAGATGTTCCAGATACATCCCGTCAAGTATCGTTCATTGATCCTCATGTCAGCCTACGTGATCAACGCGTGCAACACCTCGTGATCAGACTAAGAGTCAAATTGCGTGACTCAGCCGGGTCACCCTTTTTCCATGAGGCCCATAGTTCCGCCTCATAACAGTTACATCTCGGGATGTACTACACACATCCGAAAGATGAGCGAAATTAATGACCAGTCGAACGTACACACCGTGTGTACGTCAGATCATTTTTCAGTCTTCCTGCATTTAAGAGGATTGACGGAAAAGTAATGCCTCCACCTTCGTAACTCTTCAACAGTTGGCAGCATTGTTATGCTGCAGGTACTGGCTTGTTCCGTAGCCTCTTCTCTACAGCTCCAGTTGGCGGGAAGGCTTAGCACTGAACGGTTGTGTTGTTACAGTGTAAAGTATGGAACGCTGCACAGTCGGTCGATCAGTGCGATTTAATCAACGCGCAGTCACTGAATTCTTAGCAGCAGAAGGTGTCACCTCATAGGAGATTCATCGGAGAATGAAAGCAGTTTATGGTGACTGTGTTGATGTGAGTACTGTGCGTCGCTGGGGGAGTAAGTTTGAAGATGTTGAGACGGGAACTTCTGACCCGCATGACAATGAGTTGGACGTCCTGTGAAAGCAACCACCGAGTTTCACAAGCAAAATGTCGACAGATTGATTCAGGACAATCGTCGTATCACTCAGAGAGAAATTGCAAGCACAATCGGCATTTCACAAGAACGTGTAGGTCACATTATTGCTTTGCTTGGTTATCGGAAGATCTGTGCACGACGGGTAACCCGGATGCTGACTCCTGAAATAAAAGCGCACAGACCTGAAATTTGCCAGGAACTCCTCTCGTGTTACGAGAATGAAGGTGACGCATTTCTCCATTCAATCATGGGACATCACTATGCTTCCGATGGAGACGTTGAGAGAACTGTGAGACTCTGTTTTTGCGGAAACAGAGTGCCGACTTCTTCCGTGACGGCTTCAGAAAAGTTGTTCATTGTTAGCAGGAATGTATCCAATTGGCTGGTGATTATGTGGAAAAGTGAATATTGGTAATTAAAGATCACATTCTAACAAGGGAACCTGCCCATCGCACCCCCCTCAGATTTAGTTATAAGTTGGCACAGTGGATAGGCCTTGAAAAACTGAACACAGATCAATTGACAAAACAGGAAGAAGTTGTGTGGAACTGTGAAAAAATAAGCAAAATAAACAAACTGAGTGGTTCATGGGAAGATAGGCAACATCAAGGACACTGGGAACGCAGGAGCGCCGTGGTCTCGTGGTAACGTGAGCAGCTGCAGAACGAAAGGTCCTTGGTTCAAATCTTCCATCGAGTGAAAAGTTTAATTTTTTATTTTCAGTTTATGTAACAAACTATTATGTTTTCATCACTTTTTGGGAGTGGTTATCACATCCACAAGAAAACCTAAATCGGGCAAGGTAGAAGAATCTCTTTACCCATTCGCCAAGTGTACAAGTTAGGTGGGTCGACAACATATTCCTGTCATGTGACGCACATGCAGTCACCAGTGTCGTATAGAATATATCAGATGTGTTTTCCTGTGGAGGAATCGGTTGACCTATGACCTTGCGATCAAATGTTTTCGGTACCGATTGGAGAGGCACGTCCTTTCGTCTACTAATCGCACGGTTTTGCGATGCGGTCGCAAAACACAGACACTAAACTTATTACAGTGAACAGAGACGTCAATGAACGAACGGACAAATGATAACTATGCAAAAATAAAGAAACTAAAATTTTCATACGATGGAAGACTTGAACCAAGGACCTCTCCATCTACAGCTGCTCACGCTACCACAGGACCACAGCGCTCCTGAGCTCACGTTCTCTTTGATGTTGCCTATGTGGCCCATAGACTACTCAGTTTGTATATTTTGCTTATTTTTTCACAGTTCCACACAACTTCTTCCTGTTTTCTCAATTGATCTGTGTTCAGTTTATCAAGGCCTATCCACTGTGCCAAGTTATAACTAAATCTGAGTGGGGTGCGATGGGGAGGTTCCCTTGTAAGGATTATTGCTGCGTCTGATTTATTAAAATACACTACTGGCCATTAAAATTGCTACACCACGAAGATGACGTGCTACAGATGCGAAATTTAACCGACAGCAAGAAGATGCTGTGATATGCAAATGATTAGCTTTTCAGAGCATTCACACAAGGTTGGCACCGGTGGCGACACCTACAACGTGCTGACATTAGGAAAGTTTCCAACCGATTTCTCATACACAAACAGCAGTTGACCGGCGTTGCCTGGTGAAACGTTGTTGTGATGCCTCGTGTAAAGAGGAGAAATGCGTACCATCACAGACAGGAGCACCTTCGATGGTGTACTCAACAATGAACCTGGGTGCACGAATGGCAAAAAGTCATTTTTTCGGATGAATCCAGGTTCTGTTTACAGCATCATGATGGTCGCATCCGTGTTTGGCGACATCGCGATGAACGTACATTGGAAGCGTGTATTAGAATGGCCATACTGGCGTGTCACCCGGCGTGACGGTATGGGGTGCCATTGGTTACACATCTCTGTCACCTCTTGTTCGCATTGACGGCACTTTGAACAGTGGACGTTACATCTCAGATGTGTTACGACCCGTGGCTCTACCCTTCATTCGATCCCTGTGAAACCCTACATTTCAGCAGGATAATGCACGACAGCAGTTGCAGGTCCTGTACGGGCCTTTCTGAATACAGAAAATGTTCGACTGCTGCCCTGGCCAGCACATTCTCCAGATCTCTCATCAATTGAAAACGTCTGGTCAATGGTGGCCGAGCAACTGACTCGTCACAATACGCCAGTCACTACTCTTGATGAACTGTGGTATCGTGTTGAAGCTGCATGGGCAGATGTAGCTGTACACGCCATCCAAGCTCTGTTTGACTCAATGCCCAGGTGTACCAAGGCCGCTATTACGGCCAGAGGTGGTTGTTCTGGGTACTGATTTCTCAGGATCTGTGCACCCAAATTGCGTGAAAATGTAATCTCATTTCAGTTATAGTATAATATATTTGTCCAATGAATACGCGTTTATCATCTGAATTTATTTTTGGTGAATCAATTTTAATGGCCAGTAGTGTATTCCCATCCAAACCCAATTAACGAAGGTGGAGGGATTACTTTTTATTGAACCCTTGTAAAACAACTTCGTAACGATGTGACATCCCCACAGACAATTACGATGTCAGTGTAGGGCGTCAGAGAGCAACATGCGTTAATTAAATGGTTCAAATGGCTCTGAGCACTATGGGACTCAACATCTGAGGTCATCAGTCACCTAGAACTTACAACTACTTAAACCTAACTAACCTAAGGACATCACACACATCTATGCGCGAGGCAAGATTCGAACTTGCGACCGTAGCGGTCACGCGGTTCCAAACTGAAGCGCCTAGAACCGCACGGCCACACAGGCCGGCCAGGCGTTAATTGCTGGGATGTTTAGATGCAGTATAGCCACACTGCAAGGTTCAACTAATGGTACTTCCGTGAATGACGATGTTTACCTATCAGAAAGGACGCAGTATGTTCTGTTTCCGAGGAAAGCTTCATTCCGTTCGCATCCCTGTCCCGTGATGCCCGCAAACGCATAAAAAGAAAAGCAGAACGCTATTACAGAAAGAGTGTTCGCACAACCCAACGGAAAAAGCCGTATAATTTTCGCTTACGGGGGCGTATTACTGGGAAACATTTGGAGCCGACTCGATAATGACCACCGGCGTGGGGACGCAATATAATGCCGCATCGACGCTAATTTGCTGCCTCGCAAAACGCGACTGCCGGGCGCGCGTTAATAATTCCGAGTTAATGCAACTGTCCATTAAGTATTGACGGGAGCGGCATCCGTACCTGGTGCGCCGCGGTGCACGGCGAGGAAAACGAGACTGGAGTATAGTTGGGTAGGGTAGACCTGGCGAGCTGAGTGTGGTGACATATTACATCGCGGCGTCGCCTGGTGACAACGCTAAAGCCGTCGCAGTGCGGCGCTCGCGACGCCCTCGAGCCGTGGAGAAGTTATTTCAGACCGGTTAAGCGCGGCTGCCTCGGGCACAACAGCGCCCCCTGTAGCTCTTCAGACCCTCTGGGGGCGGCTCACGCAGAACGTCCGCTGGGAAAAATCGCCTGCTCCACTGCGGGTGCAGAAATTGGTCAGTTAAGGGGAGCGGCTGCATGCGAAGCACGTCTTTATGTGTAATTCGCTGGCAACAATACAGTGCGTGGGGGAGGGTACTTCTTACCTACAGTACCAACATTTTCCACTACACCTGTACCGTAGAGAGTGGGACAAAATGTGAAATCATATTTTAATCCTCAGCAACAGAGGGAACACCACCATTTATAAATACAGTAATATGCTTCCCTCGGCCAATTTCCGCAAGAAAAAAAAAGGCGCAATTTGGTGTGGGACATTGTGGAATATTCCCGCTTCAGCCCTTATACACAAGTGGCCATTAAAATTGCTACACCAAGAATAAATGCAGATGATAAACGGGTATTCATTGGACAAATATATTATACTAGAACTGAAATGAGATTACATTTTCAGGCAATTTTGGTGCACAGACCCTGAGAAATCAGCACCCAGAACAACCACCTCTGGGCGTAATAACGACCTGGATACGCCCGGGCATTGAGTCAAACAGAGCTTGGATGGCGTGTACAGGTACAGCTGCCCATGCAGCTTAAACACGATACCACAGTTCATCAAGAGTAGTGACTGGCGTATTGTGACGAGCCAGTTGCTCGGCCACCATTGACCAGACGTTTCCAGTTGGTGAGAGATCTGGAGAATGTGTTCGCCAGGGCAACAGTCGAACATTTTCTGTATCCAGGAAGGCCCGTACAGAACCTGTAACACGCGGTCGTGCATTATCCTGCTGAAATGTAGGGTTACGCAGGGATCGAATGAAGGGTAGTGCCACGGGTCGTAACACATCTGAAATGTAACGTCCACTGTTCAAAGTGCCGTCAATGCGAACAAGAGGTGACCGAGACGTGTAACCAATGGCACCCCATACCATCACGCCGGGTGATACGCCAGTATGGTGATGACCAGTACACGCTTCCAATGTGCGTTCACCGCGATGTCGCCAAACACGGATGCGACAGTCATGATGCTGTAAACAGAACCTGGATTCATCCGAAAAAATGACATTTTGCCATTCGTGCACCCAGGTTCGTCGTTGAGTACACTATCGCAGGCGCTCCTCTCTGTGATGCAGCGTCAAGGGTAACCGCAGCCATGGTCTCCGAGCTGATAGTCCATGCTGCTTCAAACGTCGTCGAACTGTTCGTGCAGGTGGTTGTTGTCTTGCAAACGTCCCCATCTGTTGACTCCGCGATCGAGACTTGGCTGCACGATCCGTTACAGCCCAGCGGATAAGATGCCTGTCATCTCGACTGCTAGTGATACGAGGCCGTTCGGGTCCAGCACGGCGTTCCGTATTACCCTCCTGAACCCACCGATTCCATATTCTGCTAACAGTCATTGGATCTCGACCAACGCGAGCAGCAATGTCGCGATACCATAAACCGCAATCGTGATAGACTACAACCGACCTTTATCGAAGTCTGAAACGTGATGGTACGCATTTCTCCTCCTTACACGAGGCATCACAACAACGTTTCACCAAGCCACGCCGGTCAACTGCTGTTTGTGTATGAGAAATCGGTTGGAAACTTTCCTCATGTCAGCAGGTTGTAGGTGTCGCCACCGGCGCCAACCTTGTGTGAATGCTCTGAAAAGCTAATCATTTGCATATCACAGCATCTTCTTCCTGTCGGTTAAATTTCGCGTCTGTAGCACGTCATCTTCGTGGTGTAGCAATTTTTTTTAATGAGCAGTAGTGTAGTTTCATGAAGTTCCGATAGGTGGCGGCGCTATTCGTGTCCTTCAAAATGGGATTTCCAAGCAGTGATATGTCATTTAGTTTCATTGGCATCGCAGATATTCATAGGCACTGAAGAATGTCTACGGAAACTTGGTAGTGAACAAAAGCACGGTGAGTCGTTGGGCGAGGCGTCTGTCATCAACGCAATAATGTCGCACAAACGTATCCGATCTCCCTCGTGCCGGCTGTCTGCACACAGCTGTGACTCCTGCAATGTTGGAACGTGCGGACACACTCATTCGTCACCACAAAAACGCGAACGAAGCTCCCGTTCTATTTGACAACGCCAGACCTCACACACGTCTGTGCACTCGAAAGGAGCGCACCAAAGTTCCCTGGGCAAACCTCAAGTTACATCCAAATCCTTCCACGACTATCAATCTAGGTTAACATGTTGTATCTCCCCTGCCGAGAAATCTTTAACCCAGTCAGAAATTTTGTTTGATATGACATACGGCAGTAATTTCACTAATTTATTTAATTTGTTAAACACATACTATAGCTACTTAAACCATTCAATTGAGCCATTTCTGCACTATCACTGAAAGCTACCGAGAGAAACAAGTTAGCAAATGTTTTGTGTTCAGTGACGCCTTTTACCACTATATTACGGGTTGCCTCATTACCAAGAAAAGTTTCATTGCATAAAAGTGTGCTGAAATAACATATGTGGAGATACATGGAGTAAAACATTTTAAATAAAGCACCATTGCATGTACGATCTATCGTTAACAATTTTGTAAATAATCTACTTAAATTTACAAGGAAAACCATGTCCATATTACAGAACTGGAAGATAAATGCTACTGTTACTCAACATTAAAGCTGATTCTAGCTCATAAAGATGTGAACAATACCGCGCAATGACCTAATGCCTTGGTCCATGGCTTTTCTCGTTCTATATCAATGATTTTGCGCATGAGATTCACTCTTATACCTATCGTCATTCCATAAACACGAATAAACTTGTCGGAAGGCCTGGGTTTAAAGTTGCGCCATGCAACACTGTACTATGAGCCCACTCCCTTACAATCGCGTCAACTCGCTTGGCGGTCTCACCACAGGAAATACGTCACTGTATTAGTCCGAGCTATGAACCGGGCTGCTATGAACAGCTCCTCGCAGCTTTACATGGTTTCCGAATCAAGATGCAACTTGTGACTTCACACAAGAAAAGTTTTGTAGTGGGATAACGTCACCTTACGCGTTTAAACAAAATATAACGTGTCTTGTGTATAGTAACAGAACACTTGGTCTGAATTTATTTGTTTTATTTACATACCACTCCGGTCATCGCTTGTTAACAGTCTATTTAGGATTCTGAAAAAAAAACTCCAGAAAATTGTAAAGTGCATTTCAGAGGCAATAACACTCGACGCGCTGCAGTATAATGGAATATCGATTCCATCTTAAGACGAACGTCTTCCAAATGCTCACCCTGATTATTCAATACTAGATGATTACTCCCTGCTTTGGCTTATTTTTCGTCGACTATCAGGGTCGGATGTTGACTGAAGAGAGCAGAATAGGGAGCAGGAAGAAGAAACCGCACGAAAGACGACACGTACAGAGAGAATTAAAGGAGATAGCTCACATGATATACAATAAGCCTTCAACAAATTTCGTCTTTCTATATTCCGAGATAGATTGCGGTTTCTGTCTAAAGCTGCACGCTATTTTCTAATCTGAACTCATCTTTATTCCAGAGTTCTTGAGAAAACCAATCACAGATGAAACTAACGCTCCCTTTAGATCCTCTACCTGCATGAATTCATCTGCAGGCTTTTGCTCTCCTTTTTCACATCGCGCTTGATTATAACTAGGTGCACAACTGAAATACCTTTTCATTTGAAGGAAAGTAAGTAGGCATGAGACCCTGTAAAACTATGATTCTCCAAACGTATTCCACGATGCATTTCGTAGACGGTCGTATACGAATTTAACAGGCGATTCAGGTTCGTCACAATAAAGCAACTTAACATCACCCTGTCCATAAGAAAGAAAAAAAAAAAAAGAACAAACACATATTTACCATACAAAACATTGTGTCCCTAGGCATTCATATCTCAAACCTTTATGTAATTAAACATCATTCGTAATACAAGTATACTCTCATTTAATGATAATTACCTCCACATAACCGCGTCCTACGCCGAGTGGTCACGAGCCTGAACGCCATGCTGAGTCAATTGCGCCAACACGAGAAATTGCTATTTAATTTTCCTTGGCCTAGTCCACCGGACTTTTTTCACTTCAAAGTTAGGGACTTAACTGTGAACTGCTATTTGTGCTGTGTAAATACGCCTCGAAAAAGGAGGGCGGAATTTTGTGTTCATTTCAATAAATATACATTTTATTTTTTATCTCGGCCTTAGTTTCTCTGCGCCAAAACCGGCGTGGGCGACTTCACCTTACATTCGCAAGCTGAATAATACTGGATGACATACCAGATATAGCACTAACCCATATCCATTCCAATGGAAACAGTTGTTCGCAGTATTCTTTCCTCTCGTATGGTGCCGCGCGGGATAGCTGCGTGGTCTTAGGCGCCTTCCCCCGTCGAAGGTTCGAGACTTCCCTCTGGCATGGATGTGTGTGTGTTGTCCTTAACGTTAAGTTAGTTTAAGTTAGATTAAGTAGTGTGTAAGCCTAGGGACCGCTGACCTCTGCAGTTTGGTCCCATAGGAACTTTCACACAATTTCCAATTTTCTCCTATGGTTTCTATCAGGTTCATTTGATGCTTTGTTTGTCCACTAAATTTTTAATGTCCCACTACTGTACATAATTTCAAATGCTTCCAGTTTTTAGCGTCAATTGGCGTCTGAAGTTCACACAATAAAATGTTTCAGGTGTATTGTTTTAGAGTCTTCTTCCACAATTACATGCGTCCATTTCAGAAAGATAGACTTTTGTGATAAAATGGAAATGCCGTGTGGCTAGGGCTCCCGTTGGGTAGACCGTTCGCCAGGTGCAAGTCTTTCGCGTTGACGGCAGGTCGGCGACTTGCTTGTCAATGGGGATGAAATGATGATAAGGACAACACGATACCCAGTCCCTGAGCGGAGAAAATCTCCGACCCAGCCGGGAATCGAACCCGGGGCGTTAGGCATGACACTCAGTCACGCTGACCACCCAACTACCAGGGGCGGACCACTTTTCTGATATCCATCCCTTGTTCAGAATAATTTATTGTTGGATCCTGCTTTGGCTAACCTTTGTCTCTCACAAGACAGTGTGTTGCGAATTAAGTTGCACGAGCAGGTCTAAATGTAGAGAATGAAATGGGTTCTGTAACCATAGTACTGATGAGAAAACAACTTCATTTTTGCAGAAATGCTACTTCGGTGGTCCTCTACATGTGTCAGACCACGCTCCGCTTTTCAGCTAGTCTCACTGATTGAGATTTATCTATGTTGTGCGTGGAACATCTTCAACCGCGCTCCTTGCGCTAGGAAGTTCAAGGCATGGCGACATCTTTTGGCTAGAGCAGCGTCGTGGAAACTGTTTTTCTACATCAACGAAAACAAAAGAAAGTGGAGAATATAATAAAACGGGTTAAAAAATATACTCAACAGGTGGCAGCACGAGAAAATACAGAGAAATGTTAAGTAAACATGCACGCTTTCGGAGCCAGTGGCTCCTTCTTCTGGGAGAAGGGTTGGAGGGGAGGTAACAGGGATGAAGGAAAAGGACTGGTGAGGTTAACGAAACGAAGAGTGTCACAGAAAAGTCGCCCAAAACCCGGGGGCGTGATGAGTAACAACGACTGACTGGTGGGGCTGCACTGGACAACATTTGAAAACCTGAGAGTTTAGAGACGGAATATAAGGTAATAATCAAGATAGAGATTACTGACAAATCACTGTGCACCAGTTAGTAAGTGTTAAAATGTAAGTGGTAGACATGTACGGTGGAGGGGAGGGGGTGGGGAAGGTAGAGAAAAAATAGGTCAAAAATTAAAGATACAGCAAACTGGAAGTGAGCGAAGAAAGGAATAGTTACTTAGTTGCTGAAAAGAAAGTTTGACGCCGAAGAAATTGATTTAAATTAAAGCCAGATGGGTGGCGAGAATCGATGACCTGTAACGCCAGGTCCCACTCGCGTAATTATCAGTTGGGATGAATTGCCATAGAGACAGGTGTAGTGGACTGACAAGGCAGCCAGTCCACAGTGACGGGTAGCCGAAAGGGCACACGTACACACACGTCGACTGGCGCGAAGTCTGGAACAGGATTCGTAATGAATGCAATAAAGAAAAGAACGTAGCTATGGAATATACTTAACTTTTAATCCTTATTTGTATACAGCATTCTTGATGATACAAGTGAGACTATCTTGAGATACATGCAATGTTACAAATGGCGCCTTGCTAGGTCGTAGCCATTAACTTAGCTGAAGGCTATTCTAACTGTCTCTCGGCAAATGAGAGAAAGGCTTCGTACGTGTAGTCGCTAGCAATGTCGTCCGTACAACTGGGGCGAGTGCTAGTAAGTCTCTCGAGACCTGCCGTGTGGTGGCGCTCGATCTGCGATCCTGACAGTGGCGACACGCGGGTCCGACATGTACTAATGGACCGCGGCCGATTTAAGCTACCACCTAGCAAGTGTGGTGTCTGGCGGTGACACCACAACAGGCTCTATTCTGTTGTAAAGCATGCTCTACAACATGACAGTAGTGACTTCGGTACTTGTTTCACAACACGTGCCATCTGGATTCTCTGCTCTGACAGCCGTTCCTAAGAACCACCCATGTGGGATCCGGTGTTACAATATGTCCTTCGTTCTCGCCATCAACCTGGCCTTAATTTACGTTAATATCTTCCGAATGAAGATTTCTTTTCAGTAACTATCCCTTTCTTCGCTCCTTTCCAATTTTCTAAATCTTTTATTTCCTGACCTGTCAATCCCCGCCACTGCCCCCCCCCCCCCCCACATACAATGCACTTAGCTATCCGCTCTTATTAACCCTTGTCCTATGTCTTGTCAGTTATCTCTTTTTTGCTTATTACCTTGGCTTCCTACTTCAAGCTCCCAGGTTTTCAAGTATCGTCCGGTGCAGCCCCAACAATCAGCCGTTATTTCTCATCGCGTCAGGTAAGTCTTCCCTGACCCTGGGAACTATGCGATTTTTCCGTAACTCTCCCCATTTCCTAAACCTCGCTAGTCTTTTTCCTTTGTCCTTCTTCTCTCCTTTTCAACCCTTTTAGCAAAAGAAGAAGAAGAAGCCAATAGTTCCGGAAGCTTGCACATTTACACAACTTTGTTAAGTGTTTTCTCCAGCAACCGCTTCCTTAGTAGGTTATTTATGTGTCCAGTTATACTTTTGAGGGGTACTCACACTCGTCGTGGTCCTTGGCGGTGACGGTGAGCACCGTATGCTGTATGTCCTCGTTCTCGTCCACCTCTGCCTCGTACAGCGCCTTGTCGAAGTACGGCGGGTTGTCATTCTTGTCCGCGATGCCAATGCGGATGAACTTCGTCACTGCAACACACACAGACACACATTATTAAATTGGTCGGGATTCGATTGCGCATTCAATCTCTAGTACCACATTCAAACCGTACATTGTACCGGTAAATGGAACGTTAATTCATTATAAAGTCAATAACAACCCTCAAATTTTCTCCATGTGTTTGAGTAATTTAGGAAGCTAATCCGTACATCTACGCCAATGTTTGTTATCCAATATCGTGCGACCTGTAATTTTAACGGTGAGTGTACCCGCTTGTCATTGTATAGTAGCAGCGTCATCTCATACAGTGTATGATTGGGAAATAACATGACAAACAAAACGCTAAAAGTATAGTGAGATCCGATAATGAAAAGTGCATTATTTCTTAAAAGACATCATACTCGCCGTTGACTGTATAAAATATTTATTGTTACTATTGCAATTTCGTCCTTATGGCCATTTTCAAGTAACACTGCAAAGTTACATTCTGTCAGAATATAAAACTATCTGACATGAGTCGATGTCAAGATAGTTTTATATTCTGACAGAATGTAACTTCGCAGTGTTACTTGACAATGGCCATAAGGACGAAATTGCAATAGTAACAATAAATATTTTATACAGTGAACGGCGAGTATGATGTCTTTTAAGAAATATTATATGACTGTGAATCCCAACCATGAGAAGTTAATCACAAATGAATTAATTATTATTTCGTTATTATTTCTGTCATCCAGTGACTATTTGAAAAGTATCTCCGAGATGACTACTCTCATTTACTTATGAACACAACTGTGTTATTGATAATAACTATCAAATTATTATTCTTACGATTTTTCTGTCACTAGTCAACTAGAGAAAGGGAAGATTACTAGCATTACGACCAAACCTCGTGCCAATCTCCCACAACATGCACGGCATATTTTTAGCATACCTACATACTGAAAGAAATTCATTTCTGGGGTACCAACAAGTTTCGTATTTTCAGCCAGTGGTGTCCCGTAGCTCGTATGTGTTTGGAAAAAGTCTTATTTAAGTATCACCAACATCTGCTGGTGAAATAAACCTTTATTTACTACACTCCTGGAAATGGAAAAAAGAACACATTGACACCGGTGTGTCAGACCCACCATACTTGCTCCGGACACTGCGAGAGGGCTGTACAAGCAATGATCACACGCACGGCACAAACACACCAGGAACCGCGGTGTTGGCCGTCGAATGGCGCTAGCTGCGCAGCATTTGTGCACCGCCGCCGTCAGTGTCAGCCAGTTTGCCGTGGCATACGAAGCTCCATCGCAGTCTTTAACACTGGTAGCATGCCGCGACAGCGTGGACGTGAACCGTATGTGCAGTTGACAGACTTTGAGCGAGGGCGTATAGTGGGCATGCGGGAGGCCGGGTGGACGTACCGCCGAATTGCTCAACACGTGGGGCGTGAGGTCTCCACAGTACATCGATGTTGTCGCCAGTGGTCGGCGGAAGGTGCACGTGCCCGTCGACCTGGGACCGGACCGCAGCGACGCACGGATGCACGCCAAGACCGTAGGATCCTACGCAGTGCCGTAGGGGACCGCACCGCCACTTCCCAGCAAATTAGGGACACTGTTGCTCCTGGGGTATCGGCGAGGACCATTCGCAACCGTCTCCATGAAGCTGGGCTACGGTCCCGCACACCGTTAGGCCGTCTTCCGCTCACGCCCCAACATCGTGCAGCCCGCCTCCAGTGGTGTCGCGACAGGCGTGAATGGAGGGACGAATGGAGACGTGTCGTCTTCAGCGATGAGAGTCGCTTCTGCCTTGGTGCCAATGATGGTCGTATGCGTGTTTGGCGCCGTGCAGGTGAGCGCCACAATCAGGACTGCATACGACCGAGGCACACAGGGCCAACACCCGGCATCATGGTGTGGGGAGCGATCTCCTACACTGGCCGTACACCACTGGTGATCGTTGAGGGGACACTGAATAGTGCACGGTACATCCAAACCGTCATCGAACCCATCGTTCTACCATTCCTAGACCGGCAAGGGAACTTGCTGTTCCAACAGGACAATGCACGTCCGCATGTATCCCGTGCCACCCAACGTGCTCTAGAAGGTGTAAGTCAACTACCCTGGCCAGCAAGATCTCCGGATCTGTCCCCCATTGAGCATGTTTGGGACTGGATGAAGCGTCGTCTCACGCGGTCTGCACGTCCAGCACGAACGCTGGTCCAACTGAGGCCCCAGGTGGAAATGGCATGGCAAGCCGTTCCACAGGACTACATCCAGCATCTCTACGATCGTCTCCATGGGAGAATAGCAGCCTGCATTGCTGCGAAAGGTGGATATACACTGTACTCGTGCCGACATTGTGCATGCTCTGTTGCCTGTGTCTATGTGCCTGTGGTTCTGTCAGTGTGATCATGTGATGTATCTGACCCCAGGAATGTGTCAATAAAGTTTCCCCTTCCTGGGACAATGAATTCACGGTGTTCTTATTTCAATTTCCAGGAGTGTATCATTTATCATCAACCGATCACCACCAGGCAATATAAAATACTTACATCAACCTGCATTACAACATTCCTACTATTGCATCCCCAAGTACACTCCTTGAGAAAAATAAGTGAAGCATACAGAAGGAGAAGAGGAAATGAAATTAAACTTCACGGGTTGAGAGGGTATGTGATGTTATTACAATGATTATAATATCGAGTCAGATTAAAAAAGATCAGAATGACGCTGCACTCCCTCTAGCCGGCATGTATGCACTGGTGCGTTTGTGAATGGTATTACATCTTCTCCTGAGGCAAGTTAGCCCACAACTGTTGTACAAATGGTCATTGATATTCTAAACCGAGGAGGAGTTGAAGCTCGAGTTGGTCGTAGACCTGTTGTATCTGGAGATCTTGCTACCCATGGGAGTATCTCAACATCCCACAGACCGTTCAGACAGGTGTCATTGGTGGTCGAGCATTGCCCTGCTGAAAAATGACACGTGATATCAGCGTTTCCTAAGTCAATACCAGCCATGACTGAAGCGCACCCGAATGCTGCACACACCTTGACACCACCAATAACGTCGCTGTGACTCTCCAAAATATTGGAAGACTGGGATCTTTCCCCAAGTCTCTGCTGTGCTCGCCGGCGGTGGTCAGCAGCGGACAGCATAACTGCAATTCATCCCTGAACGCATTGTGATGCCATTTGTCTGTAGTACATGTTCGCAGGTCACGGTAGCATTCCAAACGGAGCCGTTTGTGGAGTGGTGTTAACGGCAGGCTACGCATGGGACGTCAACTCTCTAATCCGACTGCTAATAGTCTCCGACCAAAGGTGAGGGATGACACAGAATGCTGCAAGGCGTCCATTACTTGTTCTCGGATGGCAGGTGCAGAAGTGAAGTGGTTACGATCTGGCTGGTGCACAGTAAGGCGATACTCCCTTGTAGTAATCAGACGTGTTCGACCGGAACCCTGACAATCCGTATGCCCAACCTCACTTTTCCATGCAGTCCAAAATGGGTCCACCGTCACATTCCAATGCTCCACAAACCGAGATAATGCACGAATCGATCAGCGGGCCATGAACACGCATAATAAAGGCCCTATCAAACTTTGTCAAGCTCTGATACCGCAGTCTCACACGATTTGGTCTCCGTATTCTACACAGTGATCACTCAACAACTGACGCTGTTCACGCTGGTATATACCCTACAGGCCTGGCAGCAACACTAAGCACGAACAACACTACTTCTCGCTACCATTGAGAACTGCAACTCATCACTTCCACACCGCCGATGGCGTTTAGTGTACAAAGTTACACTGACATCCGATCATGTCTTCTGGAAGCGTCACGTTTTCTGTCAGACAGTGCAAAATAAAAACCCTGCGTCAATAAATACGCACTTTACTCTTAATGTCAGTTTCAGAAGCGCAGAGTGGTTTATTATTATCATTTCTTTGAGGCCACAGTAAGAATGCTACCATGCAGGCAGATGTTAAAATTATACCAGATGATGATGATGACTGGTTGGTAGAAACTGGTCATCACATAAGATTTATTTCATCAGCTGTTCTTAGCAGATCTGAAATACGACGTCTTCTAACCTGTAAAATGGGTTAGATATACAGGGTGATTCAAAAAGAATACCACAACTTTAGGAATTTAAAACTCTGCAACGACAAAAGGCAGAGCTAAGCACTATCTGTCGGCGAATTAAGGGAGCTATAAAGTTTCATTTAGTTGTACATTTGTTCGCTTGAGGCGCTGTTGACTAGGCGTCAGCGTCAGTTGATGCTAAGATGGCGACCGCTCAACAGAAAGCTTTTTGTGTTATTGAGTACGGCAGAAGTGAATCGACGACAGTTGTTCAGCGTGCATTTCGAACGAAGTATGGTGTTAAACCTCCTGATAGGTGGTGTATTAAACGTTGGTATAAACAGTTTACAGAGAATGGGTGTTTGTGCAAAGGGAAAAGTTCTGGACGGCCGAGAACGAGTGATGAAAATGTAGCACGCATCCAGCAAGCATTTGTTCGCAGCCCAGGAAAATCGACTCGCAGAGCTAGCAGAGAGCTGCAAATTCCACAATCAACTGTATGGAGAGTCCTACGAAAAAGGTTTGTTATGAAACCTTATCGTCAACTACCCGAGGCGATGCATCGGCCGCCAGGCAGCCCGTGACAGCACTTCATCACTGGCCTCCAAGAAGCCCTGATCTTACCCCCTGCGATTTTTTCTTATTGGGGGTATGTTAAGGATATGGTGTTTTGGCCACCTCTCCCAGCCACCATTGATGATTTGAAACGAGAAATAACAGCAGCTATCCAAACTGTTACGCCTGATATGCTACAGAGAGTGTGGAACGAGTTGGAGTATCGGGTTGATATTGCTCGAGTGTCTGGAGGGGGCCATATTGAACATCTCTGAACTTGTTTTTGAGTGAAAAAAAACCTTTTTAAATACCCTTTGTAATGATGTATAACAGAAGGTTATATTATGTTTCTTTCATTAAATACACATTTTTAAAGTTGTGGTATTCTTTTTGAATCACCCTGTACTATGTCTGTTGAGCATTATTCACAACTCGACATTGGTAGCTGAGAGATTTAAAAACAAAATGGACTATTACTGTGCATGTACAAATACGGAAAAGCATCATGCGGTAATCATGTTAACAAGTACATCATGCTTTTCCAAAGTGCTATAAGGCCGTTCGTTACTATCCGCGAAATTTATCAGGGACATTGTTGATATCGTTTATAACTTTCTAAGGCTTTTCGCAGGTGTAAAATCCTCTATCCAGGAAGTAGTAGCGGAAATAAGGGAAGAATTATTGCTAATCGATGCTTCTTGCAGGGACTGGCAGTTGGTTCTCAACATTATCAAGAGTAACTTATTTCACGTATGTAGGCGGAAAGACCATTTGTTATTTCGTTATATGAGAGTACTACTTTGTGAATAGAAACGGTAAAACGGGAGGGGAAGGGGGTGGTAGTCTTGCACGAAGTACTCTCCGCCACACATCCTAAGGGGGTCATGCGAAGTACAGACGTACATTTAGCCATCTGAAATGGCCCATAGTTGATCCGAACTAAGTAACGGTTGAATAAGTTTCATAAAACTGAATGTTGGCACTCTATTTAATCATGAAACACTATTAGTATAATCAGGGAGATCAACGCAATAGAGCTGACTATTTATTTTTACATCTAAGACGACAAATGGCTAAACAACAACACAGGTGTTACCCAAATCAACACGCACTAAGTGGTTTGAACTTTAGTTGCGGGGAAACCTATTTGCTTTTTGGACATTATTTCTGAGACAAAAGAAAATTAATAAACAATGCAAATATGTCCGTTTAACGTATCTTTATAAAGGTTATGCAACAACTAAACAATGTCACAAACCAATTAGAAAGGCACGGTCGCAGGGTATCCATGTATTGGATCAAAGTGCAGAACAATGTTCTGGGCAACAAGGTCGCTGATGCCCTTGCTAAGGAAGCGGTGACCTCAGGTCGCAGGAGACCATACGCACATTCCATCGGAGGATTTACAGAAAGAGGGTTCCTATTGAATGAGACAAAGAATGGCAAGCTTCCCAGACAACTAAACGAAAATGCTACAAACAAATAACTCCAGTACTACCAGCCACGCCTTGGCACCATGAACTTGCGTGTTGACTGAAAACTGCTGTTACCATAGCGCGGCTGAAGTTCAGCCACTGTCGATTTCTATAGCATGTACACCGGATACGCAAAGTACCAGTTCCACGTTGTGACTCCGGTGAGGCGGAAGACACAAATCGCATATTCTTGGGATGCATCAACCGGTGGGGCCTCACATTAAAGTTGCTAAAGAATTTTGTGAGCAAGATACACCAGTTATCAATGTGTTCCAACATTACTGACAACCGCAGACTTTTCAGAGCATAAAGAACTTGACTGCATTCTAACGGCTATTCATTACGTTAATTAAGAAGCAACACTGCAGCAGAAGACATATGTAATTGTCGAGCAACATAGGAGCAATGCATCATAGGATGGTTCAGATGACCAATTATGACCAATTATTATGGCGATAGTTTGCATGTGGAACGTAATTACCTGCTGAACATAAGAGCAGCTCAGCATTAAATAATGTAACTGTCGCATTATGTGGTGATGGAGACTACTGACAAATTTTTATAGTCAGCGACACACAGGAACAAAATTATAAAATGATATTTGCATACGGCTCCAAAATTGTTTTACAAAAAACGGCGTCTATATTCCTATAATTCGGACCACTGCCGCGTTGTTCCAATCTAACAGTCAGCTGTTATACTCGCATTTCAAACTTTTCTGGAGAACAGTAAAATGTACGAGAGTTAGGCCTGCACCTGGCCGACTGATCCGGAAGAATGCGTGTGATTTGTTGCAGGCCTGCACGCGCCACATGCTTCGGCGAGCTGAGCCGTCCAAACATTCGTCAACGTCGGCCGGAGGACGTCCTCGAACCTGCCAAACGCAGGGAGCTGATTTATTGCTGCACGTACCTATGCTGATTGAGTAAAGCCTCTCGCACAGCAGTTCAGTTCGTGGCACACGATGCTAGAATGGTCTCTCTTTATCATCTTCATCTGTTGAACTATTTTATCATTCCGGATCAACGACTTTCTGCTGACACATGCTCGTAAATTCTACATAACCCGCAAAATTGAGTGCAATAATCTCGTCGAGCGAGGTGGCGAAGTGGTAATACACTGGACTCGTATTCCGGAGTACGGCGAGTGAATTTTTGGGTTTCTTCCCTAAAAAGTTGAAGGCAAATTTCAGGATTGTACCTTTGAGAAGGATACGCTCGTATTTCCTGCCCCAATCAGAGCTTGTGAAACGTCTATAACAACATCGTCGTCGACAGGACGTTAAACTCTGATATTCCTTTTCCAATAACTCTATTATTCTCTCCCTCCCCTCTCCCCTCTCCCCCCCCCCCCCCCCCACACACACACACTACCCAGATCTGGTATGTAACGAACCTATTCTAACACATATCACAAACTCTACACCTATACTCTCTCTGTAGTCTCACCCAACGCATCACTCATGCCCTTCCCCTTCCAAACAGTGAAATACGACATGAAATTTATTTGCTTCTATCAGATTGAGCTTATTTCTTCTTAATCTTTCTCTTATCAGAGTTTCTTCCTCTTTCCAATTTTATTCTTTATTCCTTCACCACGTGCCACGGCATAGCTTGCGTCACAATTACACCATCCCTAATTCCATGTCTGCCGCCTCTTCTCACTCCCCACATACCAATTCATAAGCTAAATTACCCAACTCCACCCATTCCTCACAGCACTAATCTACCATACCAACTCATCTTTCCCTGTGTGGATTCTACAATTTACTTTTAGTGCTTCGTTTTCGCCACAAAAAGTATCACTAATATTTGTTCCTAATAAACGTCACGAAAGATTGGAAGAGTGGGAAAGATACTGGACGTAGGCTTGTTGAAGAAACTGTGCTGAGATTCGAGTGTAGTGATTTGGAAGTCCATGAAAGGGGTAAATCAGGATGAATGGACAGAACTTCACATGTCGAATGAAGCTTCCTCCCACAAAATGAGTAGGATGAAGTCGTTAGCCGAGTTGGTTACAAAATAATACCATAAAACCATTTAGCCGCGCGGACTCGGGCGACCCGTAGGAGGTTCGAGTCCAACCTCGGGCATGGGCATGGGCATGGGTGTGTGTGTGTTGTCCTTAACGTAAGTTAGTTAGTTAGTTAAAGTTAGATTAAGTAGTGTTAAAGGTTAGGGACCGACGACCTCAGCAGTTTTGTTCCATAAGCTCTTACCACGAATTTCCAGATTTCCAAAACCATTAAAATTTTTAGAAAAGTTACGATACAGCTAGCCAATGCTTGCCAGTGCTGGAGTTATTTGCGTGTAGCATTTTCGTTTAGTTTTCTGGGAAGCTTGCCATTCTTTGACCCATTCAATACGAACCCCCTTTCTGTAAATCGGTAATAGATCCTCCGATGGAATGTGCGTATGGTCTCGTGTGACCTGAGGTCACCGCTTCCTTAGCAAGGGCATCAGTGACCTCGTTGCCCAGAACATCGTTCCGCGCTTTAATCCAATACATGGATACCCTGCGACCGTGCTTTTCTTGTTGGTTTTTGACAATGTTTAGTTGTTGCATAACATTTATAAAGATAAGTTAAACGGACATTGGCAAGCTAAGTTATGGTGATTTGCCCTACGAATGCTGGAGGCAATCGGACTTGCATGACTTGTGTTGCCTAGGAAGTTGTATTTGGTCTGAAGTTGTGTGAGACTCACAGCGGGTGTTTGTGAAGATGAGCAAAACCAGAACAGCTGCAGCTCCTGGAACTATTCATGTGCCAAAAGTGACAAACGCTATGACACCAAGTCTGTGGCGGTTACTGGCGCGAGGAAGTGGGTGAATCCGTCGTTCGTTGGTGTACACGATGAAGAGTAGATCAGGTACCCATCATGAGTGCCTGAGGAATTAGAGAGCAGTTAAGATGTTTCACGATACTTCTATTTCCTCCTTCATGACAAAAATCACTCACAGTTTGGAAAAAAAAATAATACTAAGGAGAAATAACTTAAACTTCCCGTTATTCAGTGTTGCACAGAAAGGATTGAAATATTCAGTCTTAAATCGGGTGATGCTGAGGGAATTAGATTAGGAAGTGAGACGCTTAAAGTAGTAAAGGAGTTTTGCTATTTGGGGAGCAAAATAACTGATGATGGTCGAAGTAGGGAGGATATAAAATGTAGACTGGCAATGGCAAGGAAAGCGTTTCTGAAGAAGAGAAATTTGTTAACATCGAGTATAGATTTAAGTGTCAGGAAGTCATTTCTGAAAGTATTTGTATGGAGTGTAGCCATGTATGGAAGTGAAACGTGGACGATAAATAGTTTAGACAGGAAGAGAAAATAAGCTTTCAAAATATGGTGCTACAGAAGAATGGTGAAGATTAGATGGGTAGATCACATAATGGCGAGGTATTGAATAGAATTGGGAAGAAGAGGAATTTGTGGCACAACTTGACTAGAAGAAGGGATCGGTTGGTAGAACATGTTCTGAGGCATCAAGGGATCACCAATTTAGTATTGGAGGGCAGCGTGGAGGATAAAAATCGTAGAGGGAGATCAATAGATGAATACACTAAACAGATTCAGAAGCATGTAGGTTGCAGTAAGTACTGGGAGATGAACAAGCTTGCACACGATAGAGAAGCATGGAGAGCTGCATCAAACCAGTCTCTGGACTGAAGACCACAACAAACAACAACAACAATTATTAAACCACTGTAAAAACCACAACAAATATATATGACAAGTTTTAACTGCTTTGCATCTCCTAATACTCCACAGAAGAATTTATAAATGCGGAATATTACACTGTGTGTGTGTGTGTGTGTGTGTGTGTGTGTGTGTGTGTGCGTGTGTCAGAGAGAGAGAGAGAGAGAGAGAGAGAGAGAGAGAGAGAGAGAGAGAGAGAGCTCCACAAACGCCAAACCAACACGGCGGAGCGTTATCTCTGCGTCATGACCAGCACTCCTTATTACTGACTATTGGAATGACTGATTTATTCTCAGGCTCTCAAATTTAATTATACATTATTTACGTAGTGGCCGGATTCGAACGGAGCAAATATAGCATAAAATTTACGACCTCCTGTGGAGAGCAGCATTGAGCGTAAATTAAAGCCACCTCGTCTTAATGTAAATTCTTCAGGTTATTCATGGCTTTAATTATTGTCTGTTTGTACTTCGAAGAAAACAGTCGCGCAGATGAAACAGCTGGTGGCCAGGTAGCTGCCGAAAACGGCTGCAGCAATCGTTCCTCTTGCGGAAGCAGCTGTGAGGAGAAATCAGGGCGGCAGCCTAAAGTTTCTTTCAGTCGACGTCGTCAGAAAATGATTGAATCAATGGAATCTGAGGACAAGGAACTTGCATCTCGTTCGAATGAGTTACTGCACCTTCCTGGTGACAGATACAGCTTAAAATGTTACGGATGCTGATCGTTAATTATCACTACCGATGATATTTTGCAAGGTTTCTCTAGATAAGTGTTTTCTTGCGCCATGAACTCAGTCAATTCGAGTCTTCTTTGAGGAATTAGCTCCTCGTAAACGCCAGTAAAATCGGCTTGAGAAGTTTTCACCCTCTTCATGCATTTTATGCACAGCCGAACCGATAAACTGATAAAGTACATTAGGATACAAGCTCAAAGTGCCATGAATCTATAGATAATATTGGTCAGCTCTGTATGCTGGAGAACAAAGGAGGTGGCTTACAAAACACTCGTTCGACCTATACTTGAGTATTGCTCATCAGTGTGGGATCCGTACCAGATCGGGTTGACGGAGGAGATAGAGAAGATCCAAAGAAGAGCGGCGCGTTTCGTCACAGGGTTATTTGGTAACCGTGATAGCGTTACGGAGATGTTTAATAAACTCAAGTGGCAGACTCTGCAAGAGAGGCGCTCTGCATCGCGGTGTAGCTTGCTCGCCAGGTTTCGAGAGGGTGCGTTTCTGGATGAGGTATCGAATATATTGCTTCCCCCTACTTATACCTCCCGAGGAGATCACGAATGTAAAATTAGAGCGCGCACGGAGGCTTTCAGACAGTCGTTCTTCCCACGAACCATACACGACTGGAACAGGAAAGGGAGGTAATGACAGTGGCACGTAAAGTGCCCTCCGCCACACACCGTTGGGTGGCTTGCGGAGGATAAATGTAGATGTAGATGTAGATTTATGGACACTGGCTGTACCACTACATTCGGTTTATATGACGTCATGCGTTGTTGAAACATAGTGGGAAGTCTTTATTCCGTCGAACAGGTGCCAGATAGTTCAGACAATTAGTTAGAAAAGGCATAGCTCAGTGCTTCTCCAAGGGTCATCCAATTCCTGTGTCGTCACTAGGAGACATCTTTACAATGCTCACGGCAGGTCCCCAACTTTTACAGTCGAAAGTATACAGACAGTAAATGATCCTAAATTGGGATCTTTGAGATGTGGGGTCTAATTGACATTTACGTTTTTATTGACATAAGTAACTTTCACCCTACAGTGACTACTTAAGCACACAGCAACTGTTCAAATTCAAGACCTCCCAACAAAATGAACGTACTGCAGTGACGCACAGAATTTTGCCGCAAACTCCCGAATATCACCGTTGTCTGTTGTGCAATGAGCCAGCCAGCTCTAGAAACCAGTTTCTCTTTAGTTTCCAATGTCCTGAAGTAATCCCATAGGAAATAAATCCACCGTGGACGTATCAGAGACGACTGTGTATTGTTTTTACAGATAGTGGCACCGCGTATGCAAAAACAATAGCGTGCCTTACACGTGTTGCTCGTTCAAGACTTAGTACAACCTTAAATAGCCATTTCCGTCCATTGGTGGCAATGGTGAGTATCATTCCACTTTCTCAGTGTCCAGTAATACACACCGTCATACTCAATTTATGCCCAAAAAGAGAGCCTATCAGAGGCAGTCAAATGAAAACGTGACAGATGGAAAAAAGTCAATAATGTTTTTATTATTGCAAAAGTAATCGTCCTAACTTTAATACTTGGGCAACGGCCTTGCCGCAGTGGATACACCGGTTCCCGTCAGGTCACCTAAGTTAGGCGCTGTCGTGCGTGGCCGGCACTTTGATGGGTGACAATCCGGGCCGCCATGCACTGTTGCCATTTTTCGGGGTGCATTCAGCCTCGTGATGCAAACTGAAGAGCTGCTCGACCGAATGGTAGCGGCTCCTGTCACAGAAAACCATCATAACGACCGGGAGAGCGGTGTGTGACCACACGCCCCTGCTATCCGCATCCTCAGCTAAGGATGACACGGCGGTCGGATGGTCCGGGTGGGCCACTTGTGGGCTGAAGACGGAGTGCCTTTTTAACTTTAATACTCGGATCCTACTGCGAGATAAGGCGCTTAATACCTTCATGGAAAATTGTTTGCAGTTGATGATTGTACCCAGGCGTGCATCTCTTCGTCCGAAGCAAACTGACGGCCATTGGAAACTTCTGAGCGCCGTTTCGTGTCTGTTACACAGTAACTCCCCTGTTTGAGTTTTAGTTATTTGGTTGACGTGTGGCCTTCGGCCGAGTTTTTATATATCCTGAATTAATGTTCCTGTCTTCCCCTTTAGACATAAGATTGTTATATTTTTATATTGGACTTTCAGCCGAATTTAACATCAAATCTTTTAAGGCCTTAATCCCTTAAATTATTGTGTAGATGTGTGGCCTTAACCCGAGTATTAATATCTCTTAAATTAATGTCCTTGTCTTGCCCTTAAGGCATGAGATTATTCTTTATTTTATATGAAATGTTTTAAGATAAGACCTTCTGCCTTTTGATTGAAACTCCTCTTATTGCTTAATATGCAGCCTCTAGCCTAGTTCCATTAAAACTAAATTGCTAAGGACTTCAGCCGATTAGATTGAAGATTTAGAAAATATTCTTGGGTGAAACCTGCAGAAGAATCTTGCATTTCAATTGCGCTTAGGCTTTGCGTCTTGGATTTTGGATGTGGCCTTCAGCCGACCTAAAGTTAATCGAAGGAGGTCGATTAAAGCTTTTGTAATATTGTGTGTTGATAAATAAAGTTTGTATGTTGAGTTCAACTGATAGTAACTCATGTTGGCCCATTTCCACAACCTAATCCGCTCTGTCCTGCTAGCCCGCGCATTTCAGCAATTACTTTTAAAATATTAAACAATGTACTTACGTTTCTCCATTTGCCTCGTTTTCATATAATGAGAAATCCTTCAAGTTTCCAACACAGCAAAAAATTTATTTGCTATTTATTTTACCCATCTGTTTTTCTGTCGACATATGATTAGGAAGGAGCTTCATAGATACCGAAGAAAAAAACTGATCGAAGCTACCAACATACTTTTTTAGTTCGGCGGTGTAACAGTAACCATAAGAGCAGTACCTATTGTGGAGAGAAATCTTAGAAGTAATTCCGTGGGCAGAATACAGTCGACATTCGTGCACACACACTCCGGCATGTCACAGTCAACAGTTTGCTTATTGCAAACCATAGTTTGGTACGGTGACGATTCAGTAAACGCATTTATGACAAGTTCTGCACGGATCACACACTTAGTGTTCCTCACGGTTTGTGTGACTTCACTACGCCACTTGCAAGCATTATAAATTAACGTGGAGCTGTGCCTACACATTGGCGTCCACACTCTAGAAACGAGAGGGAATTCACAAATACCGTTCGTATACTGTAATTATGGAATTACGCTGAATTAGCGATGCGAGTTAATTAAACGTTGATATCTGAAATTAAATGTCAATTGCAAGTCTCGTGAAAAGGTCTGCACCTGAAAAAACATCATTCTGGAGAGTCGATAACCTAGTTAAAAAAAATGTCCCTAGTGGAATTGGGAGAGATTGAAGTGAACATAAGTGGCATATGTACAACATCTCCGAACCTAAAAAGAATCAGCTAATGATGCACGACATATTTAAAACACATCGCAGAGTTGCAGAAACGTACTGTACATATTGCCAGAATAACGCTATGCTATTAAACGCACAATGTGTGAAGGATTCGGCAATATCGTACTGCGTACCAGATTTCAAACAGAATCCTACGAAATTATTGTTCTATGGTTCACAATTACTTTCTACCACTAGCATCCTTACCATCACCGTCCACATGATGATGATGGTGGTGGTAAGGAGCCTAGGAGAACAAACTAATTATGACCTCACATTCGTAGATTGCACCGAACTGTTAATGACAACATTAAAAAATGATGTAATGTTAAACTTAATTCTCAGATGATCTTTACAATTGAGCAATTAATAGAATACTGCTGCCACATAATTGTCGAATCGCTGAAAGTGTGTGATGTATGTGTAAAAATCAGTAGCTGTTATGAAGGGAAACGCATGAAGTCGCTACAGCTGAACAAATTGGGTGAACTGAATAGTGTTTAATATTCCGTACTGAATTTGCTGCACAATTTATACAGTACCTTGGGATGAAATTTGGACTCAGAGACTGGAAAACAACAAAGAGAAGGACGTACGAACTGATCGTCAACTTCACTGCCATGTGTAACTGACATTTACAGCATTTGCCGTAGAATACTAAGTATATTGCAGGTTCCACACTGAGGTTATCCACGAGAATGGAAAAACGTTTTTGGACACATGAATTCGTTTGTTGGATAGGGAAGTTACATCTATATCTATTCTTTGCAAACATTTCACGTTGTGTGGCGGAGGACAATTCGTGTATTGCTATTTCCCCCTTTTTACAGCGGCGACTGATGCGAGTGTTTTTGCGAGATGTATATAGGAGGAAGCAATACGCTGTTTGACTCTTCTACAAATGTAAGTTTTCAGAGTTCTAACAGTAAAACACACCACGACGTTTCTTTTGTATCGTCTGCCATTGGAATTGGATTCCGCTAATACTGAACCAACCTGTGGCGAAACGCGTCTCTCTTCTCTGAATATGCTCTGCTTTTTCTATTAATCATACCTGGTCAGTCCAAGCCTGAGAAGCAACACACAAGTGTTAGTCGAAGGAGGGTTTCATAAGGTATCTCCTTCGTTGATGCTTTGCGCTTCCTCAGAATTCTTCTAAATAATCTCAATACGACATTGCCTTTCCTACGACAAGTTTTATACGGTAATTCAACTTTACATTGCTCCATACGCACACTCCCAGATCTTTGCCCCTTGCATGTGACTGTTTCCGGTGATTATTCGGTAACTGAGATATCGAACCATAACCACTATGTCAGCCTATTTATTTACAACCTGTTACTTCTGTTTATGCTGATGGTCAACTGCTAATCCCTGCGACGAGCATTGGTCCTCTGTATGTTTTCCCGCATTTCGCTACAATTTTCTAACGTTGTTATTTCTCAACAAACAACAGCACGGATCACGGATAGCCTTGTGGAGCTGCCGACATTATAAACTAGATTGCTGCACAGTGAGGGTCTTATAGCACTGGCTTGGGGTACACGAGAAACTACTTTCACGTTGACAATTCCTCTCCATTAAGAATGGCATTCTATCTTCTGTCTGATAAGAGCACTCCAATCCAGTAACAAAGTATATTCGATGACCCGTGCGCTCTTAGTTTTTTCATAAGATAGACGGCAAGTACTAACGAATCCTACAACCTATGGATCTACGTAACCACGTACAGGGCTATTACAAATGATTGAAGCGATTTCATAAATTCACTGTAGCTCCATTCATTGACATATGGTCACGACACACTACAGATACGTAGAAAAACTCATAAAGTTTTGTTCGGCTGAAGCCGCACTTCAGGTTTCTGCTGTCAGAGCGCTCGAGAGCGCAGTGAGAGAAAATGGCGACAGAAGCCGAGAAAGCGTATGTCGTGCTTGAAATGCACTCACATCAGTCAGTCATAACAGTGCAACGACACTTCAGGACGAAGTTCAACAAAGATCCACCAACTGCTAACTCTATTCGGCGATGGTATGCGCAGTTTAAAGCTTCTGGATGCCTCTGTAAGGGGAAATCAACGGATCGGCCTGCAGTGAGCGAAGAAACGGTTGAACGCGTGCGGGCAAGTTTCACGCGTAGCCCCCGGAAAATTGGCTCATGCCAGAACTGGAGACCGACAGCGCCGACTTCTTCTTTCAACAGGATGGTGCTCCACCGCACTTCCATCATGATGTTCGGCATTTCTTAAACAGGAGATTGGAAAACCGATGGATCGGTCGTGGTGGAGATCATGATCGGCAATTCATGTCATGGCCTCCACGCTCTCCCGACTTAACCCCATGCGATTTCTTTCTGTGGGGTTATGTGAAAGATTCAGTGTTTAAACCTCCTCTACCAAGAAACGTGCCAGAACTGCGAGCTCACATCAACGATGCTTTCGAACTCATTGATGGGGACATGCTGCGCCGAATGTGGGAGGTACTTTATTATCGGCTTGATGTTGCTGAATCACTAAAGGGGCACATATCGAACATTTGTGAATGCCTAAAAAAACTTTTTGAGTTTTTGTATGTGTGTGCAAAGCATTGTGAAAATATCTCAAATAATAAAGTTATTGTAGAGCTGTGAAATCGCTTCAATCATTTGTAATAACCCTGTATGTTCCTCGAACTAGCAAAAAGCTGTATATCCAGTACCGTTGTGTCGCTTATTGAGGAAAATACATGATTCCGTTGACTGTTTGCAGATCAAACAGTCAATGTGTGCTCCGAAGCATATATCTGAATATCTGTGAAAAAAACTGCTGGACCAGGACTGAATCACAGACACGTGTCCCTTGGGGCCAGTGGGCATGTCACACACGTGCTTCATCGCGTACGCTCTGCGTTTACTTGAAACCAATGTTATATAACGTTGAGTAGAATTTGCGATCTGTGCTCCGTACCGATATAATTTCTGGCCTGCGGGACTGTTAAGTTGTGAACATTCAAGTTGGTCAACATACACCTACAACTATACTCTCCCAACCACTCTAAAGTGGATGGCAGAAGGTACTTCTTATCGCACGATATATTTGCGTTTCTTCCCGTTCGATTTACGATGGAGGATGAGACGAATGACTGCATATGTGTTACGTGTGTACTCTTATTGGAGGTCTAATTTTATCTTCAAGGTTTCACCACGAGCGATGCCGAAGGTCGAGGGAAAGAAAGAGGCAAGACAAAGCCGCGCAATATTTGTAATCTCTATCCTGGAAATCGGTAACTGGAATTATTTAATCAGATTTTTCCGAGAAATTCGGCTCTTTTTTGAATGTCTGCCACCTTAGGTAAGAAAGGCGATGAGCTTTCGTACTGTGCTTCTTTCTACATGGTCAACATTTCCTTTTAGTCTGACTGGGTATGGTTCGGATTACAGGGGAGTGTTGTTCTATAAGCGGTAAAAGTGCTTCGTAGGTAATCTCTTTCGCAGAAAACTTGTTTTACGCCCTAATCCACCCTTAAATCGAAGTCTGCCGTATTCTAAGGTGATGCAGATAAAAGAAGCCCATGTGAGTATGAAGGAAATCTGTGTAATTACAGAAAAGAGTAGCTCAAATGGACTTACCACTTATTTATTACAAAAAATACAGTGAAAAATACATGTATAGAAGATGCTGAAAGTGAACCTCTCCAACATCAATACATAGCTTTCAGTTTCTGTATTGTGTGTGGATCTGCTTCAAAGACCTTCGAAAGTCACCACAGGAAAAAAATCACATTTTATTACAACCGTCGAACGTGGTGGCCATAAATGTTTGCTGACAGTTCGTTTCTCAGTGGACACCTTACACGTGTAGCATGTTGGCCCATCTTACTGGAAGGAACAGTATTGTCTTTCATATTCAGCGAATTGAGCACAAAATGTATCAAAAAACTCCATGTATACAACCGTGTTGAGTGTGTCGAAAAATATCGGTCCAATAATGCGCGTTGCTGTTACGCCCCACGAAACGCTGATTTTTTCATTAAGGAGTGGTTGTTGACCGACAGTTTTAGGGTTATCCGTTGCCCAGTACGTTCTGTATTGTGAATTCACATGATCGGAAAGACGCAACCATGCTTCATCAGCCATGATGTAACGGAACGGGTCTCACAAGCCATCGTTGATGTTACTCAAAAGCCACGCGCAGTAATCTTCACGTTTCTGACTCTCATTCTCCCGTAATTGCTGCACAACCGTTACACGGTACGGCTTCAGATTAGGGTTTTTCAATACCAGCTGGCAACCTCTTTTACGTACACGCGACTGTTGGGCCAATTTACGTGTAGTCTTCTTTGAGCTCTGAATAAATAATTCTTTCACGAATTAAAAGGAAGTTCAGCGTTGGCCGTAATATTGATGGTTTATTGATAGGTCAGTTATTCTGATCGTTTCTCACTTTTGGTTACTGATAATAACTTGATACCAGTGCCTATGAGTTTAATTTGTACACCACAGCACTGAAGATGATCACTATGTGATTGAAAATCGATTTTGGTATTAATAAACCATCAATATTACGGCCAACGCTGACCTTCTTTCTAATTTAACATATATGGTCGTTGTGCACACAGCACTCCACGGAGGCGTCAGTCTTCCACGAATGTTTGCAATAACTTCTGTTGTGCCAACTGAAATAATCCTTCGTCGTTTTACGTTTTGCACAGATCCGCAGTTGCGCCAATCTTTTATACAGGCTCTGTATTCTCTCTTTGCTGGTACTCTATATGGATACTTGAACACGGAAATTTCGCGTGTTTCCTTAATCGGACCTGTTTTCACATACACAATTTCAGTTCTTTCTTCTATCGAGAAAGAAACATCTAACTTCACTGAAGTAATAAACTGAAATGCTGACAGAAGAATGCTAAAAATCGATTACTGCAGAAAACTGTCCACTGTTGTAGCTGTTTACTTTATTTCAGAAGTCGAAATATTGCACTCGCATTCAAATGGGAGGCGGGCTGCTTTTAACAGCGTCACTGTGTTCGTTTTTACGGTTTTCAGAATTTATCCGGTGAAATAAGAGATACTGTTGCTCTTCTTCTAAACAATTATTTTATGAGTGCAGGCACGTAAGAGACTGTACATAAAAGAATCCACATTCCAAGGAAGAAACGCGGAGCATATGTGCAGGAAGAATATGAAATTGGGTAGAAAACAAGCAGCATATACAATCGCTTGTAGGGGAAGCCTTCAGGAGATTCAGCTGGAAAACGCAGCGGGTCGAGAGAGGCTTCTTCGGCCACCGTAACGAAACTGCAAAGACTTCTACTGTACGTCCGCCGCCCTTCTAATAACGCGACTGCGCGCCGGAGGCGGAAAACTGCATCAAAGGATTTCGGGCGATACTCCTGTGACGCGGTTCTCATAAAGCGGCCAACATGGCAGCCGCGCACTATCAGGGATGAGATGTCTAGACAAAGCCGACTGACCCAGCGTGGGCGAGAGAAGGAAATCACAATAGGCGAACACGCACACAAACCGACCTCTATGTTGCCGCCCACAGCGCACCTAACACAGAACCACAACCGGTACACATTCTGCCTATCTGAATCGAGTGAAATTTCTTGTTTTCGATGTTTACCTCTGAATTAAGAACGAAGTAAGCACCAACGACCAATATGTGCCTGTATCTGCGTGAATATATGTTTACTCTTCTGTAACTATCTCTGCGCATCATGTTGCACGAGGGCTCTGCACTCTAAAAACACAGAACCACTGCTTACTCACACTTTGCTTCGTCTGAAGTGTAACAGAATGCATTTCCATTCTCTGATGTTTACCATTGAATTACGAAGACAGTTATCTATTGTCAGCAATCTTTTTTCAACTCGCTTGAGGGCATTGTAACACAGCTCCCGTCATCGGAAATCTTCACATGCCCCCTTAACGCTAACAATCTGTGCTTACAAGGGAACCTCCCCATCGCACCCCCGTCAGATTTTGTTATAAGTTGCCACAGTGGACAGGTCTTGAAAAACTGGACACAGATCAATCGAGAAAACAGGAAGAAGTTGTGTGGAACTATGAAAAAAATAAGCAAAATATGCGAACTGACTAGTCCATGCGCAAGATAGGCAACATTAAGGACATTGTGAGCTCCGGAGCGCCGTGGTTAGCGTGAGCAGCTCCGGAATGATTGGTCCTTGGTTCAAGTCTTCCCTCGAGTGAAAATTTTACTTTATTTATTTTCGCAAAGTTATGATCCGTCCGTTCGTTCATTGACGTCTCTGTTCACTGTAACAAGTTTAGTGTCTGTGTTTTGCGACCGCACCGCAAAACCGTGCGATTAGTAGACGAAAGGACGTGCTTCTCCAATGGGCACCAAAAAAATTTGCTCGCAAGGTCATAGGTCAACCGATTCCTCCACAGGACAACACGTCTGATATATTCTATACGACACTGGTGACGGCATGTGCGTCACCTGACAGGAATATGTTGTCGACCCACCTAACTTGTACACTTGGCGAGTGGGTAAAAAGATTCTTCTACCTTTTCCGATTTAGGTTTTCTTGTGGATGTGATAATCACTCCCAAAAAAGTGATATAAACATAAGGGTTTGTCACATAAACTGCAACAAATGAATGCAACAGTTTCACAGTCGCACAGTTTTCCCTGTGCTCTGTCAAAACATATGTTTTTAACGTTTTCAAATTTTTCCGTGTGTAGACCGTCAAATCCTGCATGTGTCCAAGCAAATCTGAACATGTCCTGGAATTTTGGAGAGCGAAATTGATTATGTTTGAGTGCCTGAACTTTGATAATTGTCTGAAAATAAAAAACTTTTCACTCGAGGTAGGCTTGAACCAAAGACCTTGCGTTCCGCAGCTGCTCACGCTAACCACGGGACCACGGCGCTCCTGAGTCTACAGAATCCTTGATGTTGCCTGTTTTGCACGTGGACTACTCAGTTTGTATATTTTGCTTATTTTTTTTCATAGTTCCACACAACTTCTTCCTGTTTTCTCGATTGATCTGTGTTCAGTTTTTCAAGGCCTATCCACTGTGCCAACTTCTAACTAAATCTGAGGGGGGTGCGATGGGGAGGTTCCCTTGTTAGTATTATGAACTTCTGTCATTACAAATTTTTCTCTTCTGCCGCCAAGCCAACTGTTTCAGGACATCTTCGTACACGTTCAACTGAGGCGCTGAGAGGATAAGGGCCAACAGGACAGACAAAAAGTTTTGAGAAAAATAGGTGTTTGTGTGTATCAAATTTGTAGGCAACCACCAGTCTCATAAGTTTGATTTTTTTAAGCAAGTACCTTTATATCATATTTCCTATAAAAATAATTTACCCACTTTATGTTACATAATTTTAACTAAAATTTAGCACTGTTATTATTAATGTTAATTTAGAAAATTTTCGTATATAGGCTAGTGTCAATAATGTCTTTTTGACTGTTGTGAGGTTTGTAATTAGAGTAAGACTGGGATCAGAACATATAGAAAATACTCTAAATGCACCACACATAAAATTATGACCTATCCCTACACTTCACGGTCCTCGTTATACTCATTTTCATTAAGCAAATTCTCTGGCTTTAGGTTCAGATAAAACTGTTTGTTCACATCAGGAATGAAATCTAGTAATTTTATTAAGTCTGTGTGCTTCAAATTTGATCTAGTAGTTCCGTTAAATCTTTGTGTTTCAATGGTGATGCTTGGCTTCCACCTACGTATAAGGGTACAAGATTTTTCAAAATATTTACAAACTGCGGGGAAGTAAATTTTGGTCTCCCTCGCTGTGACTTGAAGAAAATGGTTGCCTCCCACGACTCCAATGAAGTTCATGGCAACCTGTTGAAAATTTCATCATTGTAAAATTTCTGAAACGTACTTTGTTACCATAAGTATCAACTTTCTGGTAGTGAGGTCAGTAACACTTAAATATTTTGAAATCCTCAGCGTCCATTTTACAGACTAGAATGCTGAAACCACGCAACGTGGCGTGATGGTGGGGAATTCCTTCACGAGCTTCCAGTATTTATGAAGAAATGGGCGTCAGTGCAGCCAGTGAGCGTTTATGCAACAATCAAAATTTGTGCTCTGGGCCAAAATGGAAGTGAGTGTCAGAGAAATCAGAAAGGCAGCTTTTCACAAACGTTCATATATATGCACAGAGATAAAGTTGCCTCCCCGTAAGATCAACAGATGTCAGGAGCATGTGTACATGCTACAATCTCAAAATTGATGACGGTGTACTTTATGCCCTTATGGTACTCAGAGCCTCAATTAATTTGATCTTTCCTTCTAGGGTCACTTTAAATCCACTTTTTTCTTAGCCTGATCTTTCTAGTACCTCCTCATTTTCTTCCTCATCAGTGCACTCAGTTTGTAATTTCGCTACTGAGTGAGGTGCCACAGTGATTAAGGTACTGGACTTGTATCCGGAAGAAGAAGATTTAAAATCCTCGTCCGGAAACCCCCGTGCTTAAGTTTAGAGATTGGGGTGGGGTTCGAAAAATACTTGACTCATTCAAGCATGTGATGTACAACATGCTGATATTTCCAATAATAATAATAATAATAGAACCATTATAACAGATAAAACAACGCCACATAACAAACCTGACATCATACTCACCAATAAAAAGAAGAAATTAACACAACTAATCGAAATATCCATACCCAATACAACAAATATACAAAAGAAAACAGGAGAAAAAATTGAAAAATACATCCAACTGGCTGAGGAAGTCAAGGACATGTGGCATCAGGATAAAGTTGACATTATACCAATTATACTATCAACTACAGGAGTCATACCACACAATATCCACCAGTACATCAACGCAATACAGCTACATCCAAACATATATATACAACTACAGAAATCCGTAATTATTGATACATGTTCAATTACCTGAAAGTTCCTAAACGCAATGTAACATATACCATACAGTTAAAAGGAAGTCACGCTTGATCAAGGTCCGCGTCACTTTCATTTCGAACCAGACCTAAGGTCTGAGAAAGGAAAGAAATAATAATAATAATAGTAATAATAATACATACTGCAGTCATTAAGCAATTAACTAGTACCATATTTTGTAATGTTCAAGTTACATCAAAACTCAAATTAACCCTGTATTCAGAAAAAAATACATAAAAAGAACGAATCCTGTAACGGATAATAAAATTGAAATTTAATATTAAGAGTTAGACTGGAAATGATAATTACACCACGATATCTAATACTTTTCACAAAAACCAAACTGAAGGCTTCGTTTGCTTTTAGAAAACGTATCACTTGATAAATCTTCCAAATTTCTGTCTTATACTCTCTCTTTGTTGGCGGATACTATAAGCATGTCAGTAGGATTAATTTTATGGACAATCGAATCTGCTGATAATGAAGTCTTAAACAATGAGGGAAAGTTGACGTTGAGACAAATTCGATTATACTGGTATTTTGTAGCTCTGACAACAAATTGTAGAATAAAAAGGCACTTAACATAAGTTTTTCTATTCTTGCGGTGGGTTATCTGACGCAGCACCTAGAAGTTAATACTTCGCCAAGAGGGCTGTTTAATCAATTCCGCGTATTTGAAGGGCATATAGTGGTGTTGAACATCAACATGGATCATGTTTATTTCTCTCTTACAGCGTCATCAAAAACTTTGATAAGCTGACGTCTAGGGGCCATGTTCTAGCGTAACTAGCTTGTTCTCGATTTGAATTAAACATGTCCCGTTCATGCACATGAAATGCCATCAACCACTGTGCACACATGAACGAAATGCAGCATCCATGGCGTGGAGAACCGTGCCTCTACCAAAGGTGAGTGTATACATTTTAGGTGACAGAAGCATACATTGAGCCTGATCCTTGTAACTGAAACAGATAATATATAGGCACCTACAGTTATATTTCTTGACAAACGTTAATAAGAGTCTTTCGTATCCAAAGTTAAATGTGTAGATCTTTTAAATTTATATGTAACTCTACTTCCCACAACGGCGATGAACAGTTCTCATCTCTTTTATTTAAACATTACAACTTTGCTTTAAAACCAATTGCGTTCATGTTCGCTGGAAACACCAATACTTCATTTAATTATACTATAATGCAATGGCTTTTTGGTTTACAACGAATATCGCTTACGGCGAGATTTAAAAAGAGAGGTGATTCGTTTTCAATTAGCTCCAGCTGATGCCTTTCCGCAACCCCCCCCCCCCCCAAATCACTTCTCTGTGGTTGCGGACATGCGTATTTTATGTTCATATTGATTTGAATACATTTGAGCATTCGTTAGAGACTGAAACTGCACCGTTAGAGCTATGACATATATCAGAGAGTCCGCTGGAACGTACATTTCGTCGGAATTTAATTCAGAAATTTTTTTCCAAAGCAGACTACGTTGATACCACGCGGAAGTTTGTAATCCTGTCTTTTTCACTTTGTTTTTGAAAGTGTAACACTATTTACTTTCGATGCATTCTATAGAATACAGCAAATTAGTGCTGGTTTAAATCTACTAAGTAACCTCATGCGCCGGCCAGTGTGGCTGAGCGGTTCTAGGCGCTTCAGTCTGGAACCGCGCGGCCGCTACGGTCGCAGATTCGAATCCTGCCTCGAGCATGGATGTATGTCATGATCTTAGGTTAGTTAGGTTTAAGTAGTTCTAAGTTCTAGGGGACTGATGACCTCAGATGTTGGGTCCCATAGTGCTCAGAGCCATTTGAACCATTTCAACCTCATGCACGCGATTAATTAGTTCAAGCAGGTAAGAACAGGCCGAGTTTTCGTTATTTTACGACGTTCAGCGACTGATTTATTTGTAACCGTCTGTTTCAGAATCTGACCACAATGATCGGCATATAGTTGTTCCGTTAAATTCTATCGGGAGCTGTTTTTCATTCACGAATACGTTTACGTATGTGAATAAGGCGCACGAACCAAATAGCTGAACAATGCGAACAACACGCTGCTTTGCTGAACAAGGATATTAACAAGTTTTGCGTCTTAAAGTGAGATCCAAGTCGCCATTAGAATATCTACTTTCTAAATACTAGAAGTTTTGCGAACCCCCTTCTTACCTTCACTGAAAGGTGTTTTACTTTGGAATAACTATGAAGCTTCGCGACTCATGGTCTCGAGCTAAGAAAAATACACATTATCGGTATCAACGGTACGTCACGTGGGCAACACATGTTGCATCGCAAGACGGTATAACTAACCTTTTGAATTATTCTGTTGGTTTTCTGAGACACGGCATTTTCTGCACCTTGAAACATACGTATTAAATCTTGCGCATGTAACACGCAGCACTGCAGCATGTCTTAGTTTTCACAGAGAATACTCGATTTTGTAGAGTGTATTCATTTTTTAAAAATGAGATCGACAGGAAGTGCAAAATGGCTAAGCAGGGACGGCTAAAGGACAAATGTAAGGATGTAGAGGCTTATCTCACTAGGGGTAAGATAGATACTGCCTACCGAAAAATTAAAGAGACCTTTGGAGATAAGAGAACGACTTGTATGAATATCAAGAGCTCAGATGGAAACCCAGTTCTAAGCAAGGAAGGGAAAGCAGAAAGGTGGAAGGAGTATATAGAGGGTCTATACAAGGGCGATGTACTTGAGGACAATATTATGGAAATGGAAGAGGATGTAGATGAAGATGAAATGGGAGATACCATACTGCGTGAAGAGTTTGACAGAGCACTGAAAGACCTGAGTCGAAACAAGGCCCCCGGAGTGGACAACATTCCATTGGAACTACTGACGGCCTTGGGAGAGCCAGTCCTGACAAAACTCTACCATCTGGTGAGCAAGATGTATGAAACAGGTGAAATACCCTCAGACTTCAAGAAGAATATAATAATTCCAATCCCAAAGAAAGCAGGTGTTGACAGATGTGAAAATTACCGAACCATCACTTTAATACGTCACAGCTGCAAAATACTAACACGAATTCTTTACAGACGAATGGAAAAACTAATAGAAGCCAACCTCGGGGAAGATCAGTTTGGATACCGTAGAAACACTGGAACACGTGAGGCAATACTGACCTTACGACTTATCTTAGAAGAAAGATTAAGGAAAGGCAAACCTACGTTTCTAGCATTTGTAGACTTAGAGAAAGCTTTTGACAATGTTGACTGGAATACTCTCTTTCAAATTCTAAAGGTAGCAGGGGTAAAATACAGGGAGCGAAAGGCTATTTACAATTTGTACAGAAACCAGATGGCAGTTATAAGAGTCGAGGGACATGAAAGGGAAGCAGTGGTTGGGAAGGGAGTAAGACAGGGTTGTAGCCTCTCTCCGATGTTATTCTATCTGTATATTGAGCAAGCAATAAAGGAAACAAAAGAAAAATTCGGAGTAGGTATTAAAATCCATGGAGAAGAAATAAAAACTTTGAGGTTCGCCGATGACATTGTAATTCTGTCAGAGACAGCAAAGGACTTGGAAGAGCAGTTGAATGGAATGGACGGTGTCTTGAAAGGAGGATATAAGATGTACATCAACAAAAGCAAAACGAGGATAATGGAATGTAGTCGAATTAAGTCGGGTGATGCTGAGGGAATTAGATTAGGAAATGAGACACTTAAAGTAGTAAAGGAGTTTTGCTATTTGGGGAGCAAAATAACTGATGATGGTCGAAGTAGAGAGGATATAAAATGTAGACTGGCAATGGCAAGGAAAGCGTTTCTGAAGAAGAGAAATTTGTTAATATTGAGTATAGATTTAAGTGTCAGGAAGTCATTTCTGAAAGTATTTGTATGGAGTGTAGCCATGTATGGAAGTGAAACATGGACGATAAATAGTTTGGACAAGAAGAGAATAGAAGCTTTCGAAATGTGGTGCTACAGAAGAATGCTGAAGATTAGATGGGTAGATCACATAACTAATGAGGAAGTACTGAATAGGACTGGGGAGAAGAGAAGTGGTGGTGATGGTGATGATGATGATGATGATGATGACGACGACAAAGCAGAGAAACAGGGAGATCCCATGTAGTGTGTGCGTAGTAGGAGCGTATGATGTAAATAACTTGGTCATCTTCTAAACGCAGTTACCAGAGAATTCGACGAGTGTTTTGAACGTTTTAACAAAACTAACTATTGTAAGAATTTTCATATGTGATAATACATCTCTTATATTTTATAAGTAACACTTTTAACCAAGTAAACCAATATAGCGAAAATGAATACAGACTTCTGTCAATGAAAAGTACTTTCTTAAATGATAATTTTTAACGCAAACTGAACAACAAGATTTACGGTGTATTAGGTAAAATGCGACCCTTGAGCTATGTTAAAGTTAGAATAAAACTGCTTGATAATTTCTAGTATTGTTTAATGCAGAAAGAAAACAATTCCACAAAGAAAAAGAGCGGGTGACGCTTGTTCCGAAAAGACACATGCTCTCGGAGAAAGAGAATAATGCTCCAGTTAACTCTTTCGTCCGAAACTGAAGTGCGCGCAGTCTTTTGCCGACTCTAGACGCATTTTCTCATTATTGTATACCAGGTAACTCTTCAGAGAAGCCTCAAGTCGGCAGTCATAGCACTACTGCAGCTTAAAAAAAAAAAAAAAAAAAAAAAAATTATCCCCTGTGGCAGGAGGGGTGGGGGGTGGGGGGGGGTACCGTCAGTTTTGTCGAAGTGGTTGTTTTCGTAGTTGCTATTTCCTGCATTCGAGTGCCAACATTAGGTTATGTTGTATTGCGAAAATAATCAGCGGGCGTAGTTTTTTCCACATGAAAGAGATATACCCACTAGGGATCTGTTTCTCAAGGCACCAAATCAACTCGTTAAGACATTGGGCTCGTATATGGGAGAATGCCATCTGAAACATCTACCCGGGCATTTAGATTTTGCTGTTACATGGTTTCCCGGAAACGCGTAAGTCTAGGTTTTCGTACATCGTCTATAGCGGGACCCTGTTCTTAAAGACGCGATAACAAGGTAGTTCCAATAACAAAATTTGTCACGGCACTATTAAGAATAAAATTTTTAAAGAAACGTTTTTAAATAGCTCCGTGTTCCCTGTCTGCAAAATTCGAAGCTTATTTGCTGTTTCTGTGCTGCAAGAGGTGTTGCGCAGAGGAAGATCAAACGAAACAAGTAACTGAGGGAATGTGACAACAGATTCGTCAACCCCTGATCAAGACTCCGTCTGCAAAAAAAAAAAAAATAAATAAATAATTAAATAAAACCTCTTTCAGTGCAACAATAACGTTTGAAATGATGTTTCAGAAACAGTTCAATTACTGAAAAATTTCTTCAGTTGGAGCAGTGGCGCCTCGTTGGTATACATTTTGGGTGTTCGCAAACTTTTATATTAAAATAAACTTGGAAGTATGAAATATCATATGCCGTATCACAGGTATGAGGTGAACAATTTTATACAGCTGTACCCGCTGCCAATAATAATAATAATAATAATAATAATAATGTGCACAACTTGTCCGAAGAAAGAAAAAATAGGTTTTGTGGAATTTTGTTGATTTGTACGTAATTAAGTACAGTTTTTGAAAAGAACGACATAATATGAAGCTTTCGCTATTCTGTTTCGTCAGACAAATATTAACACGGTATTACTAAAGTATTATCTCTCATCAAGCTCACTCTCTGGAGCAGAAAAATAGCAAAATTTCCTCTTATGTAATTTCCTGTCCTTCCATGTAGTCCACACAAAAGCTAATGTTGATACACGTTTCACTGCACTGCAGGTACACATTAAATAGAGAAAACTACACTGCCGCTTGACTAACACTGCATATTTATAAAGAAAAGCCACGCATCTATTTTTAAATCGCAAAACTGTCTCGATCACGCTATGACTGAAGTATTAGTATCATTGACAACCTTTTTCCTCAATTGCAAGCATTGCCAATTCCAAAAGCCTATTCACCGTCATTGCACTTCAAAGATAGGATTTTATCCTTTCCATTACTGAGAAACAGTGTATGAAAAAATACAAATCTTAATGTACTATAACACATTCAGAAACCCACAACATTGGTTTTGGTTTTTCCAACCTAATTTAACAATATAATGACTGAAACGGCATATCTGAAGAATGTGCTATCATCTTAACGGCATTTTTGTCAAGCGAACTGGGACAAACGTCTGCTGCAGTATGCTACCACCAAGTGGCATTGACGTGAACTTTGAGCGGTAAGGGTTAGCTGTGCTCACCATGAACCGCGCACACTGTTCGTCAAATTCTCATGTATTCGACCCATAAGGCAATTACGTCATGCCAGTTGCGCTTGCGCAAAAGCTCCTTAAAACGTGCACAACTGAAAGTGTGCTCGCGACCCTGATTCCAAGTTGCACAGAGTCTAGAGGAATAGCAATGCAGCACAGCGCGGTAGATTTAAATGCCTTACATTTCAGATTACTGCATCTATGTTACGTTTAACAGCATTCAAAGAAAAATAACCAATTAATCGGTAAATGTCAAAAGTTAGGGTGTTCATGTTCTCTTACACAGCAGCCACCACTGAGTTTGGGAATCGATGTTAGATTCTATAGTATTAGAATATGTATTTCTCCTGATTTCAGGTTTTCAATACTTACAAATTGTTGCGGCTGACCATTTATCCATGCGTTAATTCTTCTTACCGGCAAGGATCTGCTGGATGACTGGAGCAGCCCTTCTGGAATCCAGATTGTGATGATATGCTAAGTAAACTGTTTCTATTTCAGTCTGAGATTAATGCCGCATACATTCCATTTTCGAATATACAGGGTGTTACAAAAAGGTACGGCCAAACTTTCAGGAAACATTCCTCACACACAAATAAAGAAAAGATGTTATGTGGACATGTGTCCGGAAACGCTTAATTTCCATGTTAGAGCTCATTTTAGTTTCGTCAGTATGTACTGTACTTCCTCGATTCACCGCCAGTTGGCCCAATTGAAGGAAGGTAATGTTGACTTCGGTGCTTGTGTTGACATGCGACTCATTGCTCTACAGTACTAGCATCAAGCACATCAGTACGTAGCATCAACAGGTTAGTGTTCATCACGAACGTGGTTTTGCAGTCAGTGCAATGTTTACAAATGCGGAGTTGGCAGATGCCCATTTGATGTATGGATTAGCACGGGGGCAACAGCCGTGGCGCGGTACGTTTGTATCGAGACAGATTTCCCGAACGAAGGTGTCCCGACAGGAAGACGTTCGAAGCAATTGATCGGCGTCTTAGGGAGCACGGAACATTCCAGCCTATGACTCGCGACTGGGGAAGACCTAGAACGACTAGGACACCTGCAATGGACGAGGCAATTCTTCGTGCAGTTGACGATAACCCTAATGTCAGCGTCAGAGAGGTTGCTGCTGTACAAGGTACCGTTGACCACGTCACTGTATGGAGAGTGCTACGGGAGAACCAGTTGTTTCCGTACCATGTACAGCGTGTGTAGGCACTATCAGCAGTTGATTGGCCTCCACGGGTACACTTCTGCGAATGGTTCATCCAACAATGTGTCAATCCTCATTTCAGTGCAAATGTTCTCTTTACGGATGAGGCTTCATTCCAACGTGATCAAATTGTAAATTTTCACAATCAACATGTGTGGGCTGACGAGAATCCGCACGCAATTGTGCAACCACGTCGTCAACACAGATTTTCTGTGAACGTTTGGGCAGGCATTGTTGGTGATGTCTTGTTTGGGCCCCATGTTCTTCCACCTACGCTGAATGGAGCACGTTATCATGATTTCATACGGGATACTCTACCTGTGCTGCTAGAACATGTGCCTTTACAAGTACGACACAACATGTGGTTCATGCACGATGGAGCTCCTGCACATTTCAGTCGAAGTGTTCGTACGCTTCTCAACAACAGATTCGGTGACCGATGGATTGGTAGACGCGGACCAATTCCATGGCATCCACGCTCTCCTGACCTCAACCCTCTTGACTTTCATTTATGGGGGCATTTGAAAGCTCTTGTCTACGAAACCCCGGTACCAAATGTAGAGACTCTTCGTGCTCGTACTGTGGACGGCTGTGATACAATACGCCATTCTCCAGGGCTGCATCAGCGCATCAGGGATTCCATGCGACGGAGGGTGGATGCATGTATCCTCGCTAACGGAGGACATTTTGAACATTTCCTGTAACAAAGTGTTTGAAGTCACGCTGGTACGTACTGTTGCTGTGTGTTTCCATTCCGTGATTAATGTGATTTGAAGAGAAGTAATGAAATGAGCTCTAACATGGAAAGTAAGCGTTTCCGGACACGTGACCACATAACATATTTTATTTCTTTGTATGTGACGAATGTTTCCTAAAAGTTTGGCCGTACCTTTTTGTAACACCCTGTATTTGAAAAAAAAATATGCCAGTAAGAAAATTGGGCGACAACAGGAGTTTCGAGCAATGTCACCCGGCAGCGAATACTGACGATTTGCAACGGGCCTAGTTCGGGATGTAGCTCGGCCGGTGCACGCGGTAGCTGACGCCCATCAGAGCGAATGCTAATCGGCACTAGTTCCCAGGCGGGCAGTGAGAGCCCGCGCCATGTGCCCGGCGTCCAGCGTAACGTGGCCAGCACCGCACTTGCTACCAACGCAGGCCCTCTGTTGCTCCCCCCACCGCCAATTACGGTTAAGTGCTGCTTGCGTCCCGGTGCGGCGCTTCCCCCTACCCCCACCTCCTCCCCCTCCGTTGTTAATTATACGACCGATCGGCGACAGCCGCGAGACCGCCGCGTCGCTAACAATCCAAGGTCTGCGTCTACCTGCTCCTCACCGATTAGCCAGCGGGCAAATCACAGCCAAAATCGAGGCCTCAATGATGCTAGTCTGAGTTTCAAGTCAACCAGCACTCTTGTGAAACACAGGCGAAGTAAGACGACATCAATTTTCGTACAGCACCGTAATACTCCTTTGTGCCTTCAACCAACGACGACCAACATTCGCATGCTAAGGTATCCTTTTCTTCAACAGCCCATTTACTATTCAGTATGGTTCGTGTTAATGTGGTACTACAGAAGAATGCTGAAGATTAGATGGATAGGTCACATAACTAATGAGGAGGTATTGAATAGGATTGGGGAGGAGCTTGTGGCACAACTTGACAAGAAGAAGGGACCGGTTGGTAGGACATGTTCTGAGGCATCAAGGGATCACAAATTTAGCATTGGAGGGCAGCGTGGAGGGTAAAAATTGTAGAGGGATGCCAAGAGATGAATACACTAAGCAGATTCAGAAGGATGTAGGTTGCAGTAAGTACTGGGAGATGAAGAAGCTTGCACAGGATATAGTAGCATGGAGAGCTGCATCAAACCGGTCTCAGGACTGAAGATAACAACAACAACAACAACATGGTTCGTGTCCTCCGCCAGTCGAACACAAGAAGTGTACTAAGAAAAGAATGAGGACTATACGAGGTGGAATCCAAAATTTTCGGGACTGGTGCTGCCATCTGGAAAGTAGGAGTAGTAGATGTTTGCACTGGTAGGTGGCAAGAGCTGCATATCTGACGAGTCAGTGTGCGGAGTGGCATTCAGCTGGGAGGGCGTGTTGCGTCTCCACAGCGTGGTGTCACCGCCAGACACCACACTTGCTAGCTGGTAACCTTTAAATCGGCCCCGGTCCGTTAGTATACGTCGGACCCGCGTGTCGCCACTATCAGTGATTGCAGACCGAGCGCCGCCACACGGCAGGTCTAGAGAGACTCCCTAGCACTCGCCCCAGTTGTACAGCCGACTTTGCGATGGTTCACTGTCTACATACGCTCTCATTTGCCGAGACGACAGTTTAGCATAGCCTTCAGCTACGTAATTTGCTACGACCTAGCAAGGCGCCATATTCATTTACTAACAGATAATATTGTGAATCATGTACCGTCAAGAGCGACGTTCATCATTAATGGATCAAAGTTAAGTATCAAACTAATTACGTCCGCTTTCTGAATTCTAATTCCTTGTCATGTTCCAGACCTCACGTCAGTATGGTCCTTCCCTCCTCACGCCACCCTGCGTGAGTTAAAAAGCGTGCATTTCGGCCTCCTCTAGTAACACGGTCTTGGCTGTCTTTGGTGTGTGGCGATTTTACGATGTGTTGAAGGGTGCACGGACCTTCGTCAGACCGCATCTGATGATCCAACCTTCTTGTCACTGGTTATCACCGGCGATGAGAGCTGGATTTACGATTATGACCCAGAGACAAAGCAACAATCGCCCTAGAGGAAGAGCCCGGGCTCTCCAAGAACCAAAAAGGCGAGACAGGTGAAGAGCAAAGTGAAGACCATGATCATCGGTTTGTTTGATAACAAGGGAATTGTGCACAAAGAATTCGTCCCACCCAACCAAACAGTGAATTCCGCTTACTACTGTGACGTTTTGCGACGGCTCCGTGAAAACGTGCGGCGACGACGGTCCGAACTTTGGCGTCGAGGGAAGTGGCTGCTGCATCACGACAATGCGTCCTGTCACACGTCCTTGCTCACCAGGACCTTTTTGGCAAAAAAGAACATGGCGGTTGTACCGCGCCCACCGTACTCGCCAGATTTGGCACCTTGCGACTTCGCGCTATTCGCAAAACTGAAACTCAAGCTGAAAGGCCGTCGGTTCGACGCTCTAGAGAGGACTCAAGAAGCATCGCTGGCTGTGATAAACATCCACAAAGAACAGGACTTCCAGAGAACGTCTGACCAGTGGCAGAAGCACTGGGACCGGGGTGTACGTGCGGATGGGAACTACTTTTCAACAGATGGCAGCACCAGTCGCGAAAAATTTTGAGTAGCACCTCGTATAGCCAGAATTAAATAATTTTCTGGTTAACAGATTGCAGCGCTGGAGGACAACGTTGCCGGCTTGCAGCTAGTCATGTATATAGGTACAGGCCAGATAACAAATCAAGCTCTTGACGATCGAGAAATATTTAAGCGACTGGCTAGGCACTACCACTCTACGCTAACAGTGAAGTTATTTTAATCAAAGTACACCTGTAACGGCGACAAGTGGACTTTGTTTAGTTTTCTATTCAAATGAGAATACTTGCGACCATAAGCTGCAGGGAATTATAACGCTTGCGCACGTGCGCCAAATGCAGAGTATGTTGGCTCAAATTAGTAACAAATAAAGTAAGGTTTTAAGTTTCGCACCTGACACCGTAGTATTAACTGTGTCGTATAAGTGAGGTGACAAAAGTCAAGGCATACCTCCTGATATCGTGTCGGATCTCGTTTAGCCCGGCGTAGTGCAGCGACTCGGCGTGTCACTGACTCAACAAGTCGTTGGAAGTCGCCTGAAAAGCTATTGAGCCATCCTCCCTTTTCTATGGCCGCCCATAACTGCAGAAGTGTTGCCGGTGCAGGATTTTATGCACGAACTGACCTCTCGATTATGTCCCCTGAACGTTCGGCAGAATCCAAGTTGGGCGATCTCGATGGGCAAATCATTTGCCCGAACTGTCCAGAATAATCTTCAGACTAATCGCGGAAAACTGTGGCCTGGTGACAAGGCAAATGATCGTCCATAAAAACCCTGTCGTTGGTTTGGAACACGAAGTCTATGAATGGCAGCAAATGGCCTCGAATTGTCTCAGTTGGACCAGAGGACCCAGTCCATCCTATGTGAAAACAGTTCGCACCATTACGAAGTCACCTACCAACTTGCACAGTGCCTTGTTGACAAATTAGGTCCAAGGCTTAGTGGGGTCTGCGCCACGAACTGAAATCGGGGCTCATCTGACCAGGCCACGATTTTCCAGTCGTCTGGAGGCCAACCGATATGGTCAGGTGCCCAGGAGAGGCGATGTCGTGTTGTTGGCAAAGGCACTCGCGTCGGTCGTCTGCTGCCATACCCCATTAAGGGGCTCCGGAACGCCCTATACTTGCAATGTTAAAATAAAGCTTATAAATTACATCTTTCCTCACAAAGTATTTGAGGTAGGAAGTTGAACTTTTTACAGATTATTTATTGGAATATGGGCTACAACTTAACACAGGGATTTTACAAAATTTTAGTTCAGTTATTAAAGATGATTTTTTTTCAATTGTAATGAAAATTCACAACATTTTTTTGCAATTTTTTATTTATATATTCAAAAATATACAGTTTTTTGGAAAAAGGCTGTGTTAAATTATGCAGAAGGTACTGTGTAACATTTACTGAAAGTTTGAAACAAATATGTTTGGAAGATCCTTAGAAAACATGTAATTAGTATGAGAAAATAAAAGTTTTGGGAATCGAGCGACAAAGATTGGATTAACTTTTTAGTGCATTCCAGGTCCATAGGATGGATTATCTTCATCCTCTGCAAACTCCTCCTCCAGCTTCCTCTTGTTCCTCCTCCTGTTTACTCTTGCTTGTATTTCTAGACTCTTTACAGCCCTGTCTGCAGCCCGAAGGCGTTCCTTGTCTAAAGCAAGCATCGCTCGTACCATGTTAGAACCTATCTTCATTCCCATATTTCTAAATACCTTGCACCTTACAATGTTGCCATCATTGAAAGTCGCAAAAGCATCATACACACCAAAGTGAAGTGTTTCTATTCCTACAAATACAGTCTTTGGGATTCTCGACCATATAACACTATTTACACTTTCATTGAGGTTTTGAGTTTTTCCGTGAATACACTTTTTCAACAGTTCAGGTGCTGCTAAGTCTCTGAAAATAGGTTTTATCACCTCCATTATTGCATGAGGCAGACTATGCTTATGAGTGTACACTTCACCAGTTAGCAATCCTTTGTTATATTTACACCAACTGTCTTCTTCTTTGGGACACAAGCTATGTTGGGGATTTTTATCGGTTGAAGAAGTATGAAAAAAAAGAGCCCAAACAGCCTTCTTCATTTCATCGACACTTTGTGTATTTTGCCTAATAGCCATTCCATAATAGTTCCGTATTTTGTCAATTACACTGTCAGTTAACCTTCCCTTCCCATCCAACCCTTTACCATCACTGAGTTTTTGTTTTTTGTACGAAGCTTTCAGTCGCCGAAGTCTTGTTCCCATTCGCTTCTGTACGTGTCCAGTACACTCAAATTTCTGCACTACAACATCATCACCATAGGGCTTCAGTCCTTGAACATGTTTGAAACTTTTAGAATCACCGTCACCAAGGTAATTAACATATCGCACTTTATCACACGCCTCAGAACGCTGGAATATACTGGCAACACCAGCTACTTCCATTCCTCCACTACTGCCACTATAGTTAGCTTTGCAATTATTTTCATGTGTACCTTTATATTTTTGTGGACATCTACAATACTTTGATATTACTGCTACATCTAAAACTTTCCCTGTATACATACTGGTGGCAGATACTACACCATGAAGAGATGTGTGTCCCCGTTTATGCCAGGTACCATCGAACGCTGCAGTCAAATCTCTGTTACCATTACTTTCCATTACTGCCTCTTCCACAGCGTTCTTCATAGATTCTATACAGACATCTTCTACTTTAGACCCTATTAATTTATTATAGGTCGTAAACTTGGTTGGGGGATTTGGAAGATTCATGATGCCACAGAAAATTGCACCTGCAGTAGCACCCTTACCAACTGAACGCAAGGAATAAACAAATCTAATGTTGTGTTCGTAGATTTTGCTACTATTTTCTTCAGTTGCAGTTACTGCAACACTGTTCCAAAAGGTGGTCATGTATGAACACTTATCACATTTCAATTGTATTTCACTAGCAAGTCCTACGTGCTTTATTATGGAGAGTTCCAGACCAACTTCACTACAATGAATACATCTTACACAGTTTGAAAAAATTCCTTTGAGAACCGACATATCAAATATTTCATTCACATCCGATTCGCCCATAAAACATTCATAGTTTTCACTCATTGAACCAAGCTTCTTCTGTGAAGTATTTTCTTTCCCACTTTGACTGCTATGGGCAGGTGTACTTGAGAGGTTAGGTTCACTCACTTGGTTATCGTCTTTATTGTTTACAGTAATAACACATACCTTTGGCTTTCCAACATTTCTCCTTTTCTTAAAAGCCTTCAGAGGATTTCTAATAACTTTACTTTTACTCATTATTATACTTCAAAAAACAGAGACTCAAGAAACAGAATTAATTACGAATATTTTCGAGATAACGACAGAGTAAATAAACTGCAACAATCGACAATCACACCAGCGATATATGTTGAACTATCACAGGTTAGCCACAACACATACTTAATCTCACATCACTAAAATGTACCTGATGAACACGGACGTTAATAATAACACCATTTGACAGCAGTTTAACAGCGCCACAGTGGGTCACGCCCATGTAGAACACATTTCAAAAAAAAATTTAAAAATAGTTGTAGTCTTCGGAACTGAATAAATTGTATATCTATTAAAAGGTAATAGTCTGCAGATTCAGAAAACGCAAAAAAGTAAAAATTGAACTTTTCATGATTTTGAGCGTTTCCGGAGCCCCTTAACGCCACATTTCGCGGCACTGTCCGAACGAGTACCCTCGTCGTACGTACCACTATGATTTCCGAGTTTATTTCAAGCACTGTTGCTTGTCTGTCAGCACTGACGACTCTAAGCAAACGCTGCGCTCTTGCTTGTTCAGTGTAGGCCGTCGGCCACTGCGTTGCCCTTGGTGAGAAGTAATGCCTGAAATTTGTTACTCTCGGCACACTATTCACACTGTGGACCTCGGGATACTGAATTCCTTAACGATTTACCATAATCACGTCGGGAACCGCTTCACATGAATCACCTGAGTACGACTGACAGCTCAGGCAATGTACTCCTCTTTTATACCTTGCGTACGCATTACTACTGCCATTTTTATATGTACGTATCGCTATCTCATGACTTGCATCACCTTAGTGTATGTTATGACGTCATCATACAGGGTGTTTCAAAGTCTTTGCGACAAACGTCTAAGGGAGACAGATGCCATGGGAACAATTTTTCCTAGGGACAAAATATTCGATGACATTTCCCAGCAACCCTAGGTGTCATTTAATATTGGTCGGTCACCGAATTAGCAGGGTCTGCTAACCAGATGTGCAGCATACTTTCAACCCCAGTAATTTGAGAGAGAACTTTTCGACCAGGAAACCATAAAAACCACAAAAATGAGTGTCTCCAAGCAGAGAAGAGACTCAGAACTTTGAATATTGCTCAGCATACCGCCTGTAATGTAGAACAGATGACTGGCTCATAGACAACACACATTGCATACGAACACCGTTGGGTGTCTACCTTTCGACGCCTCTGAGGGGCACTGAACGACGTCTAGAATCGCCGGAGAGCGTCAATGAATATTTCGTCCTTAGCTACAGTTGTGTCCCATGACGCAATCTATCATCGCTAGACATTTATCACAAAGAGGTTGAAGTACTCTATATGTCATAGGACGGCGATCATGTTCGTCGAAACTCGTAGCAAACAACTACTGTCTATTCAGCAGCTTATATTGGTTCCCTATGACAGTATTCAGATGTGCAACACTTGTCACAAATTATTATTATTATTATTATTATTATTATTTCTTTACTTTCTCAGACGTTAAGTCTGGTTAAAAATGGAAAGTGACGCGGACCTTGATCAAGCGTGACTTCCTTTTTACTGTACGGTATATGTTATATTGCATTTAGGAACTTTCGGGTAATTCAACATGTATCAATAATTACAGATTTCTGTAGTTGTATATATAAGTTTGGATGTAGATGTATTGCATTGATGTACTGGTGGATATTGTGTGGTATGACTCCTGTAGTTGATAGTATAATTGGTATAATGTCAACTTTATCCTGATGCCACATGTCCTTGACTTCCTCTGCCAGTTGGATGTATTTTTCAATTTTTTCTCCTGTTTTCTTTTGTATATTTGTTGTATTGGGTATGGATATTTCGATTAGTTGTGTTAATTTCTTCTTTTTATTGGTGAGTATGATGTCAGGTTTGTTATGTGGTGTTGTTTTATCTGTTATAATGGTTCTGTTCCAGTATAATTTGTATTCATCATTCTCCAGTACATTTTGTGGTGCGTACTTGTATGTGGGAACGTGTTGTTTTATAAGTTTATGTTGTAAGGCAAGCTGTTGATGTATTATTTTTGCTACATTGTCATATCTTCTGGGGTATTCTGTGTTTGCTAGTATTGTACATCCGCTTGTGATGTGATCTACTGTTTCTATTTGTTGTTTGCAAAGTCTGCATTTATCTGTTGTGGTATTGGGATCTTTAATAATATGCTTACTGTAATATCTGGTGTTTATTGTTTGATCCTGTATTGCAATCATAATAATAATAATAATAATAATAATAATAATAATAATAATCCCCGTGGAGGCCCGGGAAAAGAATAGGCCTCCGGTATGTTCTGCCAGTCGTAAAAGGCGACGAAAAGAACAAACCACTAATAGGGCTAACCCCCCTTTTAGTGTGATTAGTTGGTTCAGGACAGAACTAAAGAAGCCTCGGACAAGCGCCGTCATGGTCGGGGACGACGCTTGAACCCTATGCCCGCCCACAATGGTAACGACACTGCTAGCCAACTGGAAAATGATTTAAATCCAAATAGAGGTGTTTTGCAGGATATGCTTCCTGCAACCACCCTAGAAGGAAAACAAAGACAGAGGATGAGATGGTCAGATGAAGTTAATCGACACCTCATGTTCTGTTATTACCAAGCAACAAACCTAGGAACCAACACAACTGGATACAGATCACAAGTATACACAACATTTATTACCAGATACCCAGAATTAAAATTTTTAACAGAACAACGACTAGCTGATCAGATCCGTGTAATAATCAAAAATAACAGGATACCCCAGTCAGAATTAGAAAACATCAAACAACAAGTACAACAAATACTGGAACAAAATAATGTGCAATCAGAAGAAGAAGAAAATACAGTAATGGACTCAAACATCCCAGAGCAAACAAACAAAGAACAACACGCACCAATTAAACAATCAGAGGAAAACGAAATCTTAAGACAGCCACCAGAACAAGCACAAATAGAACACGAAGTGACACACACGTTAGATATAGAAGAAAAATTTCAGCTGACATATATAGAATACAAAGACACAAATACAGACATAAGACCATTCTTGCATAGACCACCAAATAACCCACAAGTCGAAACAACAATAAAAACTATCAACACAATCATACACAACAAAATAAATGAAAACACAACTATGGAAGAGTTACAACTACTGGTTTATATAGGAGCACTCACTACACTAAATATACACACTAGACAGAGATCAGAACCAACCAACACACAGAAGAAACCCACAAAACCAGCATGGCAACACAGGCTACAGATCAGAATAGAAAAACTGAGAAAAGACATCGGACAGCTAACACAATTTATAAGAAATGAAATCTCGGAAAAAAACGAAAAAGGTTAGGTAAAATCTCACAACAAGAAGCGACAGAGCAATTAGACGAAAAGAAGCAGAAATTACAAGCATTAGCCAAACGACTCAGAAGATACAAAAAAAGTGAAAATAGAAGGAAACAAAACCAAACATTCAACACAAACCAAAAGAAATTTTACCAGACAATAGATAACACACACATTAAAATAAACAATCCACCAAACATAACAGACATGGAACACTTCTGGAGCAACATATGGTCAAACCCGGTACAACATAACAGGCATGCACGGTGGATACAAACAGAAACAGACACATACAAGATGATACCACAAATGCCTGAAGTGATAATTTTGCAACATGAAGTCACCCAAGCAATTAATTCTACTCACAATTGGAAAGCCCCTGGAAATGATAAAATAGCAAATTTCTGGTTAAAGAAGTTCACCTCAACACATTCACATCTAACTAAATTATTTAACAGTTACATTGCAGACCCATACACATTCCCTGATACACTTACACATGGAATAACTTATCTGAAACCTAAAGATCAAGCAGACACGGCAAACCCAGCTAAATATCGCCCCATAACATGCCTACCAACAATATACAAAATATTAACTTCAATCATTAAACAGAAATTAATGACACATACAACACAGAACAAAATTATAAATGAAGAACAAAAAGGCTGTTGCAAAGGAGCACGAGGATGTAAAGAGCAACTGATAATAGATGCAGAGGTGACATATCAAGCTAAAACTAAACAAAGGTCGCTACACTACGCATACATTGATTACCAAAAAGCTTTTGATAGTGTACCCCACTCATGGTTACTACAGATATTGGAAATATACAAAATAGATCCTAAATTGATACAGTTCCTAAACATAGTAATGAAAAATTGGAAAACCACACTTAATATCCAAACAAATTCAAATAATATCACATCACAGCCAATACAGATTAAGCGTGGAATATACCAAGGAGACTCATTAAGTCCTTTCTGGTTCTGCCTTGCTCTGAACCCACTATCCAACATGCTAAATAATACAAATTATGGATACAATATTACTGGAACATACCCACACAAAATCACACATTTGCTATACATGGATGATCTAAAACTACTGGCAGCAACAAATCAACAACTCAACCAATTACTAAAGATAACAGAAGTATTCAGCAATGATATAAGTATGGCTTTTGGAACAGACAAATGTAAGAAAAATAGCATAGTCAAGGGAAAACACACTAAACAAGAAGATTACATATTGGATAACCACAGCGACTGCATAGAAGCGATGGAAAAAACGGATGCCTATAAATATCTAGGATACAGACAAAAAATAGGAATAGATAATACAAATATTAAAGAAGAACTAAAAGAAAAATATAGACAAAGACTAACAAAAATACTGAAAACAGAATTGACAGCAAGAAACAAGACAAAAGCTATAAATACATATGCCATACCAATATTGACCTACTCATTTGGAGTAGTGAAATGGAGTAACACAGACCTAGAAGCACTCAATACACTTACACGATCACAATGCCACAAATATAGAATACATCACATACATTCAGCAATAGAAAGATTCACATTAAGCAGAAAGGAAGGAGGAAGGGGATTTATCGATATAAAAAACCTACATTATGGACAGGTAGACAATTTAAGAAAATTCTTTATAGAACGAACAGAAACTAGCAAAATACACAAAGCAATCACTCATATAAATACATCGGCTACACCACTACAATCTCATAACCACCTCTACAACCCTTTAGATCACATAACATCAACAGAAACGAAGAAAGTAAATTGGAAAAAGAAAACACTTCATGGCAAGCACCCGTATCATCTAACACAGCCACACATCGATCAAGACGCATCCAACACATGGCTAAGAAAAGGAAATATATACAGTGAGACAGAAGGATTCATGATTGCAATACAGGATCAAACAATAAACACCAGGTATTACAGCAAGCATATTATTAAAGATCCCAATACCACAACAGATAAATGCAGACTTTGTAAACAACAAATAGAAACAGTAGATCACATCACAAGCGGATGTACAATACTAGCAAATACAGAATACCCCAGAAGACATGACAATGTCGCAAAAATAATACATCAACAGCTTGCCTTACAACATAAACTTTTAAAACAACAAGTTCCTACATACAAGTATGCACCACAAAATGTACTGGAGAATGATGAATACAAATTATACTGGAACAGAACCATCATAACAGATAAAACAACGCCACATAACAAACCTGACATCATACTCACCAATAAAAAGAAGAAATTAACACAACTAATCGAAATATCCATACCCAATACAACAAATATACAAAAGAAAACAGAAGAAAAAATTGAAAAATACATCCAACTGGCTGAGGAAGTCAAAGACATGTGGCATCAGGATAAAGTTGACATCATACCAATTATACTATCAACTACAGGAGTCATACCACACAATATCCACCACTACATCAGTGCAATACAGCTACATCCAAACATATATATACAACTACAGAAATCCGTAATTATTGATACATGTTCAATTACCCGAAAGTTCCTAAATGCAATATAACACATACCGTACAGTTAATAGGAAGTGACGCTTGATCAAGGTCCGCGTCACTTTCCATTCTCAACCAGACTTAACGTCTGAGAAAGTAAAGAAATAATAATAATAATAATAATAATAATTATTATTATTATTATTATTATTATTATTATTATTATTATTATTATTAATGTATTCTTTTGATATGATTATTTACGTATCATTAAGTTATCATTACAGTCGCAATTTTTTTTCCCCAGTACACAAAATGACCTCTGTTCATAATAACCCCTTACTGGATTTCCAGCAGAATGAGGAATGGCCTGTATGTTCTGATAGCTAATAACATCTCATATTTATTTTCGAGACTCCAACGTTGGAAAAGTAATTTTAACACGAAATATTTTAATACGCTGCCCTCTGCGGTTCTTAGCAAGGCAACGCTGTACATATTTGTTACTCTCTGATCGAGCAATTGTCTTCCTTTCCGCGAAGGCGCGGACATTGTCAGAAATTAGTTCTGGGTAATTATTCCTGGCAGACTGATGCTTTTCGTAATAAGCTCAGCCACCATTCTGTAGAAGAACAATATGATTAATTATTACTCCGGCTTCAAACGTATTTGGTACATAAAAGTAGCGTATATGAGTCCATGTTGGCAACTAACAGTTTATAGTGCTAGAAAGACGAATAGAGGGTTATGAAAGCTTTCTCTTTATTATCTCAGATTTCCATTTTCGCAGAATCAGCTGCCGCACGGTTACGAGGTTGTGGAGAAAGCAAATTGTTCTTGTATCCCGTAATTTCAACAGTCACGGTCATGATAAAAACATCAAAGAGACTTTAATAGCAAATCTCACATTCAATGAGACACCTAATTACTATTACATCCGTACAAACAATGAAATCCAGGAAATCAGTGTAAAATTTTGCCAGTGCATTATTCTTCCCATTGCAGCTCTCCGTTCATTCTCCTAAAATCTGTCACTGGTATCAGTGACTAGTTCATAAAAATAAATACTTCCTCCTTCCATAATTTAAGTATTCATTGTTCTTCCATCACATCAACTTATTTCTCATTGTCTAAATAAATCTCCATCACGTGATGTATTAAACAACCAACATCTCTTATGTTCGATTTCGCACAAATCTCCCCCTGCTGCGTCTGCCGCTGGAGTTCGTTGAGCTTATGCGCGAAGCTCTCACGCTGAGTAAACGAACTACGACGAAACGCGCTGCTCTTCTTTGATCTTCATTCCATCAAGCATCGATCCTCTGTATATCATTATTTTCTTCTCTAGAATGTTCTGGCATTGTATTTTCTCTGAACACAACAGCTTCGTCCGCAAACAGTTGTATGGAACTCAATTAAAGACGCTGCCACCCAAACCTCCAGATGCCAGACACTCAGATCGGTACCAAACGTTGTATGTCGATAGAGTATCAACCAAAACACCGATTTAGTTCGTGCTATGTGCTGTCATCCATCAGAAGACGCGTAAACGGTAATTAAAAGTAACACCAGAACGACGGAGTATAGGCAAACCGTATCTGTGAGCTATAAATGTGAAGATCTCTGGTACTGCAGGTGAGGTGGTTGCCGGCACAGTAGCTCACCCTGTTCGGTCAGAGTGTTAGCTGCCTTGTGTAATGAAAAAACTGAGTGAACGGATCAGCAATGAACTTGAACAGGTGTCATGGGATGTCCGCCCCGAACAAGTGCAAAGAACAAAATGAGATCAGAAGGAAAAAAAAAAAGTTTGTACGGTGTCAGATCGTAGTACTAAAGATCACGAGTTCGAAATCCACTGATGGCGATTTTTTTTTTAACAGATTACGCGTGAAATTGTTATATGAGGGAACATTTTTCTGCCATGTAAAAGGACGTTTCAGAGTTTGTAGCAATGTTGTTTGGGCAGTCTGCTTTCGCTTCGTCAGTTGAAAGTAGCAAACCTACAGAGTACATTTGTATAGGTAGCTGTGGTGTTATCTGCACAAATGTAAGCAACAATTTGCCACTTTCAACTAACGAAGCGAATGCAGACTGCCAAAAGAACATTGCTTCAAACTCTGAAATGTCCTTCTACATGGCAGAAAAATGTTCTCCCATATAACAATTTCATTGTGTAATCTGTTAAAAAAATTCACCATCAGTGGGTTCCGAACTCGGGACCTTTAGCACGATGATCTGAAGCTCTAACAACTCACCTACCAGTGTTCATAACATCTAGAGCTCACAGATATGATTTGCCTGCACTCCGCGTTTACGCATGTTCTACAAGACGACAGCACACAGCACAAACTAAATCGGTATTTTGGTTGATACTCTGTCGACACACAACGTTTGGTACCGATCTGAGTGTCTGACACCTGGAGGTTCGGGTGTGAGTACTGTGTAGTCGAGAAAGCGCCAGTAGCAAAAGGACGCATGAAGTGGCAAGGATTTTTGGATAACTACGAATCAAGGGCCCTCATTTTCATTATCAGAGCTACATTTCAAAGTGTCTTCCTGACAGAAGTATAGCGTTACCGCTTAATTAACTACTTTGCCTTCTAGTCTAATGCATAAATGTTTGGACGCGGGAGAGAGAGAGTGTGTTATGACGACGACGAACGAGTTGTCGCCAATGTTGACTGGTGGTCAGTGATAAATAGAAACATATAAATCACAGCAGGTTTCTTAGTAACGTCGTGCTGGCTACATGGTTTGGATCTGTAACGACTAAAATAATTAGAAGTCGTTGGTAAAAAATAATATATATATATTGTACTTAACTGGTTGTACAGGATTCTTCTTGGTTGCATACATATAATTATAAACAGATAGCTATTGAGGCCTCACTTAGGCCATACGTTACTAAGCGCCTTGTTAGAGGTTGCTTCCTACCAGCTGTAGGCTATGCTACTTCACTACTTGACGTCCCGAGCAAGAGTGGACGAGAGCTCGCTAGAAACTTGATACAAGCCGCGGAGCGGCGCTGGTCGCGACTCGCGGGTCCAACGATACTAATACAAGTGTGGCATCGAAAGTGGATACCATAGAGAGAGAGAGAGAGAGAGAGAGAGAGAGAGAGGCGGGAGGGGGGGGGGTGAGATAACCTCGGAGTTTATATAAGACTTTTCTAGTCGCAAGACTCACGAGCTGTACGAGAGTCTACGCCTCAAAGAAAAAGACGCTTTCTGAGGCACCGGACCAAACACCAAGTTCCGTATCAGAGCCAGAGGAGCGGGAAGCGGAACGTAAACGAAATGTTGACTCTAGTCAAAGTCGCTACGAGACGACATCAGAACATGGGGACGGGGTGGAAACGGAAGCGTGGCAGATGCTTTAGCGTGGCAGATGCTTTAGCGCGGCATGAATTCTGGAGCTGGCCAACAGAGCTGGTGGTATTAGCAGTTCCGGCGGCGGTGCTTTTAGGTAAATGAGCGTCCGTCACTTGTGCTGCCGCTGTCGGCCAAACCCGACGGCAGGCGTCGCCGAATCGTCTCGGCGCCCAACGCGGCGGATGGCAGAACCGTATCGGCAGCGATCCCTCGGCATTAGTAAGCGCTGGGGATTACTGGCGAGCGGAGCGTACATAACGGATGAGAGGCTCTATGAGCCGATAGAAGGACGCCTGCGCTGGCCGGCGTTGTGTGGAGGTGTGGTGGGGGGTAGGAGTAGGGGTAGAGGGTAGGGGGTAGGGGTAGCGGACTGGGCGATACCAGCTGCCTCTGGTCACGTAGGTACCTACTGGTCTGCGGTGGGAACAGCATCACAGAAACAGACCGCAGAGTAGAAATACATATGGAGTGAGCTTTCAGATACGCAGAACACAATTTTTGTCCCAGCACACAAGCCGTCAATGTGACAATGGTACCACATACATTTCGCCCGTATGCGACCCGCAGATTTTGAATCTCATTACATCGCCAGTACTTACAGATACCGTTCGAGAGCATCATGGATTCTGTACAAGTAGTTCACACACATCTTAACAATTTCCATTAGATATCTGGAATGAAAACTGGTTAAAACTTTGAAGAGATCAACGCAGGGGCATTTCACTTGTTTGCACCAAGTGTCGCGGTGTCGTTGTTCCCAGTCTTGGCAGAAGTACTGAAAGGCTTCAACTGGTAGGGCCTTTAACATGTCGAGCACATTCTACTGAATGCTCTCCAGAGTCCTAAAATGACGTCCTTTTACGAAAATCTTCAATTTCGGGTAAATAAATAGCACAAGTACTCAGATCACGTGAATAGGAGCGCTGTATAACAACAGGAATGCCTTTCGAGGGCAAAAATCCCATGATGGAAGTGGCCGTGTGACATGGGGCGTTGTCATCATTCAGTGTCCACTTGTCCGCAACATCCGGTCTCACTCGATTCACCCTTTCCCTGAGCCCTTCAAGGACGTCTTTGTAAAACACTTGGTTGACAGTTTGTCCTGGAAGAATAATCTCACAACAGCCCCCACACTTTCGACGTTTTCATAGGTTTTTGAAGTTGAAGGTCTCCCTGAACGAGGTTCATCTTCAACGTGTTCTCAGCCTTCGAAAAATGATTTGTGCCAGCGACAAACTTGTGCGCTTGATGAGGAATGTTGCCCATAGGCCTTTTCAAAGGTCACACTCGCGGATTCCGCAAGCTTGACACAAAAACTGATGGCATTATGTTGTTGTAAACTCCGATATTCCATTTTCGTAACAAGCAACAAAAACACAATTTCACTGACGGCGCTCTCAAAAATCACGTGATGGCTGTAAGGTCCTGAAACTCAGACTGAGTATCTGAAAGAGATAAACACACCGGACTAAACAAGTTAAACAACACAGTGTTGCAATATCGCTCGCAGTGTTGTCAATCTCATTGCACACCTAGTAGATCACTATATATATATATATATATATATATATATATATATATATATATATATATATATATATATATATTGGACAAGAAAAGATAATCACTCACTGTCTGGTCTTCTACAACATTTTATCGGATTGCCGAGTCACTATTTTAATGGTTCAAATGGCTCTGAGCACTATGGGACTCAACTGCTGAGGTCATTAGTCCCCTAGAACTTAGAACTAGTTAAACCTAACTAACCTAAGGACATCACACACATCCACGCCCGAGGCAGGATTCGAACCTGCGACCGTAGCGGTCTTGCGGTTCCAGACTGCAGCGCCTTTAACCGCACGGTCACTTCGGCCGGCAGTCACTATTTTAACAAAATACGCTGCGGCAGCGTTGGCACCCTATGACGCCACGGTCAAAGAGTCCCGAAAAACTTCAAATTTGGAGCTAATACAGGCAAAAAATTACCGATTTATCACACTGTGAAATATTCTTAGGGACGAAATTCTTACGTTTTTTTTTTTTTTTTCCTCGTGCAATCTTTTTCATTTTCGTTCGTTCTTAGGGAGGAGACTAAAATACCAATCACATATAATCATTCACCATGTCACAGGTATAAAAAAATGACTTCATTTCATTCAAGATACTTGATGTTACGGATGCACAATACCTGTACGTTGATACACAAAAATACACTAACTTCTAGCATTAGCATCTAAAAATATTATTCATATTTTCCGTTTGTAGAACCATCACAAAAAGGTGGTTGAAAGTCAAGAAGCAGAGTAATACAGACGCAGACACAACATACAATACGTCCACAGCACTTGAAAATGGGAATAAATTCCTGAAACTGGTCATGCTATGCATGAAAGAACGTAACTGGTACAATGTTCTATTATTTGAATCAGTATTCTTTGTAAGTACTGTAAAATGAGTGAAATAGTTTGGACACCTGATTAATACGAAGTATACGACCCAGCCTCTCATATACAACTTGTCCCAGGAGGACAATATTCAGGCATGTGATGGGAAGGATCATCCGAAGCAAAAAAGTCTAGCAAACAAGGCTCTAAAGTGTATCCGTTAGAAGCTATGAGCATTTGCTCATCTTCACTACTGTGAAACACATCTCTTCTACTGAACAAGTGCTCACAGCTTTTAAGGTATGGATTTTAGAGCCCATGTTTATCGGACATTTTTGTTCCTGTGATATCCCTGAATACAAACGACTACTCCTCGCACAAACTGTACGAAAATTATCTGCGGGTGAACACAGCTAGCAGTGCGTATACACTCAACGGACTGATTGGTAGCACATCTCCTCGTTACCGAATTTACCTAGCGCTTGCCCCGGAAAGGATTCAGCGTTAGTCGTAAGGCATTTTTTGCACTCTTTGAGAGGCTGTCTTCTAAGGCAATAATCCATCAGAATTTCTAAAATCATTGGGGGAAGTGGCAACAAAACGACTATTCACGTTGGTGTGTAGAATATGAGTCTGGCGACATACCATCTGACTTTCGGAAAAGCATCATCCACACAATTCCGAAGACGGCAAGAGCTGACAAGTGCGAGAATTATCGCACAATCAGCTTAACAGCTCATGCATCGAAGCTGCTTACAGGAATAATATACAGATGAATGGAAAAGAAAATTGAGAATGCGCTAGGTGACGATCAGTTTGGCTTTAGGAAAAGTAAAGGGACGAGAAAGGCAATTCTGACGTTACGGCTAATAATGGAAGCAAGGCTAAAGAAAAATCAAGACACGTTCATAGGATTTGTCGAACTGGAAAAAGCGTTCGACAATATAAAATGGTGCAAGCTGTTCGAGATTCTGAAAAAAGTAGGGGTAAGCTATAGGGAGAGACGGGTCATATACAATATGTACAACAACCAAGAGGGAATAATAAGAGTGGACGATCAAGAACGAAGTGCTCGTATTAAGAAGGGTGTAAGACAAGGCTGTAGCCTTTCGCCCCTACTCTTCAATCTGTACATCGAGGAAGCAATGATGGAAATAAAAGAAAGGTTCAGGAGTGGAATTAAAATACAAGGTGAAAGGATATCAATGATACGATTCGCTGATGACATTGCTATCCTGAGTGAAAGTGAAGAAGAATTAAATGATCTGCTGAACGGAATGAACAGTCTAATGAGTACACAGTATGGTTTGAGAGTAAATCGGAGAAAGACGAAGGTAATGAGAAGTAGTAGAAATGAGAACAGCGAGAAACTTAACATCAGGATTGATGGTCACGAAATCAATGAAGTTAAGGAATTCTGCTACCTAGGCAGTAAAATAACCAATGACGGACGGAGCAAGGAGGTCATCAAAAGCAGACTCGCTATGGCAAAAAAGGCATTTCTGGCCAAGAGAAGTCTACTAATATCAAATACCGGCCTTAATTTGAGGAAGAAATTTCTGAGGAGGTACGTCTGGAGTACAGCATTGTATGGTAGTGAAACATGGACTGTGGGAAAATCGGAACAGAAGAGAATAGAAGCATTTGAGATGTGGTGCTATAGACGAATGTTGAAAATTAGGTGGACTGATAAGGTAAGGAATGAGGAGGATCTATGCAGAATCGGAGAGGAAAGGAATATGTGGAAAACACTGATAAGGAGAAGGGACAGGATGATAGGACATCTGCTAAGACATGAGGGAATGACTTCTATGGTACTAGAGGGAGCTGTAGAGGGCAAAAACTGTAGAGGAAGACAGAGATTGGAATACGTCAAGCAAATAATTGAGGACGTAGGTTGCAAGTGCTACTATGAGATTAAGAGGTTAGCACAGGAAAGGAATTCGTGGCGGGCCACATCAAACCAGTCAGTAGACTGACGACCAAAAAAAAAAAAAAAAGCTATCCCCACACACATCTTTTAAGCGAATACCGTTATTCTTTGCAAGTGCCGTGATACGTTTTGTTACGGTAGAAATACCTGATTGGTGTAATATATTATTATAGCTTTCCGTCTTCCGGTGATTAAGGTGGTAAGGTGACATTAGGAAATACCCAAGAGCACCATAAATGTATCTCGCTGAAGGTCGCAATGCATAGCAAGACTGGAAGAACCTCTTTTCCGTAAATGGGTGTTAAAATGTCTGATATGTGTAAATAAATTATGAAACGCAGGACGCGCGTAGGAGAAACTAGACTTCCGTAGCGCAAGGAGAAGCTAGGAGCAAAGACGGCCGCTACATAGCGGGACGTGCGATAAAAGGCACTCGTTTTAATTGAGGGGGCAGCCAGGCATTCTCGCGGAGTAATTTAGCGAAACAATGCACCGCCTAACGGCCGCCTCCTCGACCGGCAAATTAACGCCCCCGCCTCTTCCCGAGCGACAAGCTGGCGGCCTCGACTCGTTCGGGTGGCAGCGGCCGAAAGCTGGACCCCGGGGCACTCATTCTTGTCCGCTCAAAGACACATTTGTGACACGCATCATATGTTCGACGCTGCAACTACTGTAGCTCTCAGGAATGATTACGATCAACATTGTAGAAGTTTCAGTCACGTCTAGAACATATTGTGGTGTCACCGCCAGACACCACACTTGCTAGGTGGTAGCTTTAAATCGGCCGCGGTCCATTAGTACATGTCGGACCCGCGTGTCGCCACTGGCAGTGATCGCAGACCGAGCGCCACCACAAGGCAGGTCTCGAGAGACGGACTAGCACTCGCCCCAGTTGTACGGACGACATTGCTAGCGACTACACGTACGAAGCCTTTCTCTCAATTGCCGAGAGACAGTTAGAATAGCCTTCAGCTAAGTCCATGGCTACGACCTAGCAAGGCGCATTAACCATATCTGGAGAGAGTCTCACTTGTATTATCAAGAGAAATGTACCACAATGAATTAAAGTTAAGTATACGAGAAGCTCCGTTCTTTTCTTTATAGCTTTCATCACGTATCCTGTTTCAGACTTAACGCCAGTCGGCGTGTGTGTACGCGTGCCTTTCGGTTACCCGTCACTGTGGACTGGCTGCCTTGTCAGTCCACTACACATATTAACACGAAAAATAATACATTCCGACGGACTTGGGCAATTCCAGCAGAGCAACGCAATACCCCACACGTTCGGAATTGCTACAGCATGGCTCCAGGAACACTATTCTTAGTTTAAACACTTCCACTGGCCACCATATTCCCGAACATGAACGTTATTAAGCCAATCTGGGATGCGTTGCAACGTGCTGTTAAGAAGAGATCTCCGCCCCGTAGTACTCTTACGGATTTATGGACAGCCCTGCAGGATTCATGGTGTCGGTTCCCTACAGCACTACTTCAGACATTAGTCGAGTCAATGCCACGTCGTGTTGCGGCACTTCTGCGTGCTCGCGGGGGCCCTACACGATATTAGGCAGGTGTACCAGTTTGTTTGGCACTTCAGTATATATCCAAGCACAGCTATATCGATAACTTAGAAATTCTGTAGCCCATTCTTTCAGAAGCGCTACTGTTCGGCAACAAGAGTTCTTCATGACAAAGCAGTTGTAATTGAGGACGCATTTATTAAGACACGCATTCTGAAAGATCACATTGACAAAATCCACTGTGATATGCACATTCGTGTGAAAGGGCAAAAAGAGGAATAGAATTTACTGTTCCCTAGACGCCGAGGTCGTTAGCGGCAGAGCACTAGGAAAGCATTACGTAAGTGATTGTGGACAAAGGTGACGCGGGAGGTCGGCTATCATCACGTACTCGATGGAAACATCCCAGCATTCAGGAGAATGGTGGTTCAAATACCCGTTCGGCGGTCCAGATTTAGTTTTTCCGAGAATTCCCTAAATCGCTTAGGGTGTACGTCAGGATGGTTACTCTGACTGGGTATAGTCAATTCATTCCTCTATTCGTCCCCAATCCGAACTTGTATCCCGTCTCTAATGAGATTGTTTCTGATTCTGACAGAGCGTTTCGGCTGTCATCATCGAATTAGATACCTTAAAACATCAGTACAATGTATATCGTTAAATAGTACATACTCGTATGAAGTGCAGATTGCCTATTAATTTTCCTTCCTTCCTCCCTTCCTTCCTTCCTTCCTACCTTCCTTCCCAGCATTCAAATGCCTCTAAGCATTATGGGACTTAACATGTGAGGTCATCAGTCCCCTAGACTTAGGACTACGTAAACCTAACTAACCTAGGGACATCACAAACATCCATGCCCGAGGCAGGATTCGAACCTGCGACCGTAGCAGCCGCGTGGTTCCTGTCTGAAGCGCCTGGAACGGCTCGGCCACAGCGGTCGGCTTCCCAGCATTTTTCGTAGGTCATATAGGGAGGGGAGTTTCAATAACCTGATTACAACAACTGTACAAATTATAGCGCTCCCCTTACTGTTGAAGGAAAACGAAAGCTACAAGTAACAATACTGACCAGTTAACACAATTTGAATCTTCCGAAACGACGTTTCTCCGCTCTATAGCGGGATATTCATTCTTGGGTCATAAGAAGATTACTGATGCTAGACAGAAATTAAATGTATATCAGTTACAGATGTTATAACAAAAAATACAGAGTAAAGTGGAGGGATCACGTTCAACATCGGAAGACAACACTAAAACTGCTTTGCTGTATCACAAGGAAAACGAAATACTGGCCACGCTTTAAAAAGATGGCGTGATTGGTTCTGAGGCGGATCAAGAAAATAGGTCATATCTTTGGGATGATGGTGTTGTTGCTGATGATGATTTTATACTAACAGCCAATTCTGCGCTCGTGACTTGTAGATGCTCAACTCGGAGATAGCCGCTTTCAGTCCGGGTGGTAGAAGACATTTTTAACGGCAATCTATGGGTGGCCAAGGGAGGAGTTGTTACAAGATTAAGGTCCCTGTTATTTATGAGTCTGTGGGAAGGTACAGCGTTAAATGTCTCTGAAATCTCACTGAATATGGGATGTGGTACTGTTCAAAGTGATCCGTCCACTGGATGGGGACGTTATGTTCGGCGGGCCCTTTGGTGCTCTTCTAAAGAAACAGGCTACGTGTTGACACTGGCTTTCACCCTCTCCTTATCTTCCTACATAGCACATTCTACAAGCATTCGTCACTGTCATCCATGCAATACACATTTACAGTTGACACTTCGTAACAAATCGGAACAAGGCATCAGAGAAATGTGGGACTCGCACACCTGTTCCTGAATTTCTTTACCTACATGCTTACAGCCATTTTGTACACTCCACTCACCATGACAACGAAGCAACTGTGCTAATCAAAGCGCAGACGCTGTTATTTTGTACACTGTGAAAGAGACAGGAAATTATTTAGTTGTTGCGTGTGTCATTACTACCTAAAGAAAACATCATAAAAACTTAGCTAGAACATGGGGCGTCCTTTTATTACTTTCCCGGAAAAATATTCCGCGAACTCAGCATTTATGACAAACTGAAAATATTTGCTACTGGTTTTTTTTGTTTTTTTGTTTTCGTTGATTTAGCGTCCAACAGTCACTAGAAATTTTTAATGTTAGCTGCTATTCCCACGCGCCAGTTGAAAATTGACATAGCTTTTACAACCAGCAATTTTTAGTGGTTTTAGATTCTACTCGCCTGACGGTGTGAAATGCTGGGATATTTGCGGGCTGTCCGTTTATGGAACGTAAGAGTAATGCGTCTGGAATTCCGTTAATTTGACGAATTAACATTGCTGTGGTATTTTTGAATAAATTAAAACGTTTTCCGATTTCCTTCACTTCAGCCGTCTTTTAAAGGATTTATTATATTTTTCGGGTTAAACTATTGTGCTTTTTGTAGTTCGTTTTGTTTTGTTCTTTATGTTGTCAACACTGGGTTACTGTAATAGTAAGGACTATAAGAAAAGAAATAAATTTATGGTTTTACATACTGTTTACTGTAGTCAAACACATTATCTTGTAAACAGTGGATGCGTGTAAACAGGTACGTCTTAAATGCCCAAAAAACATTCGACATCTACCTCTTCGTCAGCTGCTACCCAAGATACCATCATATGGAGTATCTTCGCATTTATTTGATTGGGTCGTGGAATATCTGACAAACAGAACCCAGTATGCTATACACGTCGACGAACGCACGGCTTTCCGGAGCGAGAAGGAGCGCCTGGTCCCCTGGCACGAATTCGCCCGGCGGACTTGTGTCGAGGTCTGGTGAGCCGGCTAGTCTGTGGATGGTTTTTAGGCGGTTTTCCACCTGCCTCGGCGAATGCGGGATGGTTCCCCTAATTCCGCCTCAGCTACACTATGTCGGCGACTGTTGCGCAAACAAGTTCTCCAAGTACGCGTACACCACCATTACTCTACCACGCAAACATAGGGGTTACACTCGTCTGGTGTGAGACGTTCCCTGGGGGGGGGGGGGGGGAGACCGGGGGCCGAACCACACAATAACTCTGGGTTCGATGTGGGGCGGGGCGGAGGGTGAAGTGGACTGCGGTAGTCGTCGTGGTGTTTGGACCACAGCGGCTGCTGCGCGGACGGAGCCTCTCCGTCGTTTCTAGGTCCCCGGTTAACATACAACGTACAACATAGGGTGTGGTCAAAGGATAGGTCATGTGACCCCCAATATTCTCATCATACATATACGATTTATTACATACGATCAATAGTAATATCAGATTGTTTGCTGACAATGCTGCAGTCTGCATGAACGTATCGTTGTTGGTCGATCGTAACAAAATGCAGTAAGACTTGGACAAAATTTCCATTTACTGTAAACAAAATACGTTGCTGACGCCGACCTACATTAAGAGAAACGATCACCGCAATAAAATAAGGAGACTCAGAGCCCGCACGGAAAGATATAGCTGTTCGTTTTTTCTGTGCGCTGTCCGAGAGTGGAATAATAGAATTATTGTAAAGGGTGGTTCGATGAACCCTCTGCCAGTCATTTGTGTGTGATCTGAAGGGTAGTCATGTAGATGTGGATGTAGCTGTAGAATGAATGGCAGCCTTCTTTAAATTCAAGATAATGCTTACAACAAAGAGAAAGTATACGAGATTTGTGGTGAATATCTTAAGCACGTCATATCATGTAAGTCGTTAGGGGTAGGTGCCCTTCTCACAGAGGTGATACGACATTGCAATGAAGGTCGCGCGACGCTACAGTTAGCCGTGCAACACTTGGGTTCCCACAAGGGTGATATGACAAGCAACAGAACACAGCAGGCGGCAATAGCATATAAATAGTAATGTTTCCTTGGCTGAGTAGGTGAATGAAATACGACAGAAAACCGCTAATATTCCGTCACTTAGTATGCAGCTGCTTCTGGAGAATGTATGTATATGTAGCCTTACCGTAGATAACTAGATCGTTACAGACAGAGGAAGTTCTCGGATCGCACAATGGTAGCTCAGTTCTAAGGAAACATTCCGGCACTCACCTGTATCTCCTCTAGAGCGACCACGGAAAAACTAAACCAAGATCTTTACTCCGCTCCTTCCCCGAAAGCATGTTCGGTGTCTTAAGCAGGTTGCTGGCTGCCTTATATTTGAGACAGACCCTTCACACATCTGGGTGGCATCTTTTGAATGTGTGTTGTTTAGGAGTGTACTTGGCTGACTTGCTACCGTCATCAAATGTCGAGAAGCAGGATCACAAACTCAAGTAGAGATTCGAGATGAATGGTGACAACCAGTGATTTAACTGAAAGTCTGTCTTAGGTCAACGCCAAATAAATACTATGACTTTAGTAACATAAATTGATTTAGTTAGATGCTGACTCTGTTGCGATGGCGACCTCTAAGCCACTCGCTTCCTCCCAGTAATGTTAATCCTGTGGCCGTGTGTAGGCTGGGAGGCAGGGAGTAACAGCAACAGGCTAAAACTTTCAGTTGGTGTCTGCACCGCTTTCACAGGGCTCTATCGGGAAAGCTCTAACCACGAAAGGGAAGCGTCTGTGATGGGAGTTACGTCCGGGGTCTGCTTTAAACAGTTTACGAGCATTCAAGCCAGCAAACACGCTGCTCTTAGTAACTTGTGAATCAACAATTTCCGAATAAAACCTGAATTAAACATTGACAGATTCCATTCTGTTTATTTTTAAATAACAGAAATGAGTATATCCGTGTATAACAAAAATGTTCCGTAGGTTACACAGACCTTTATATTCCTCACTAAGTTCCCAGCTTCCCGTTTCTGGAGGAAACTAGGAAGAAACTGATCGCATATGTAATCAAAGCGATCGATATGAGGTAACACTGGATAGGTATGCAGCACAGGTAATGCGGATACAACCTTAACTGACGAAAGCTACTAGGACAACTACCGTAGTCTGTGCTCACTTACGGTAGACTACGGTAACCTGCGGTAGTTTTACAGCTCTAACCACAACCAATTTCAGTCAGTTCAGGATCAAAGATGACATAATTTTCTTAGCATGAAAACAAGTCGCCACTTTCTTAGCATAAACATTTTGCTGTTTAGACTCAATGACGTAAGTAACCTACGTTTCAGCATCACTCACGATGTTACGATAAAATTCCTTTCCATCACTCGAGTGTAGATCCAAAATGAATGCGCACACATCATTTACTGACAGATATGAGGAACTCCCTAAATTTCTCAGACCCCTCTTACACTCAGTTTCTCGGTGTCGATATAGATGGGTCAAATGGCTCTGAGCACTATGGGACTTAACATCTGAGGTCATCTGTCCCCTAGAACTTAGAACTACTTAAACCTAACTAACCTAAGGACATCACACACATCCATGCCCGAGGCAGCATTCGAACCTGCGACTGTAGCGGTTGCGCGGTTCCAGACTGAAGCGCCTAGAACCGCTCTGCCACCACGGCCAGCGTCGAGATAGAGTAGTGTTGTTTAGGACTCCTGTTCTAATTCTATAGCAAGTTGATTGCGGTAAAAAAAAAAGACTTCAGATGGTACTGGATTAGCAGCCATTAAGCACTGCAACTCATCAGCTGCTCACAAATGTCAAAAAAGAGGATACTATATACAACAAGTTAAAGCCAAACGTCAGACCGAAATATTTCTCAAGGAGACGTTGGTCTCAACGCCGAGGGAAAGGCAGGGAGGAGTTTGGAAGGTACGGCGAGAAACCAGAAGCAAAGTTGGGACTTCGGGTATATTGCTCGGGAAGAGCAATTAGAACTGCGCCGCCCACACAAAGCACCCATCTGGATTCAAAACCTAGTCCGGAACCCAATTTCAAACTGTCACGTAACAGAATGACTGAAATAAAACAGGTCCCAAAAGGCTTTCCGTATTGTCTGATGATGAAAAACTGCGAAACGTGATGTATCAGGACATTACAACCCTCAGTTTTTCATTTCTTCAAATGACACGTAATTATCCACCAAAAATTTCTCATCAGAAGGTTCCTGTTTAGCCACATTTTGGCTGGTTGGGCTTTTGGCGTTTCTCTTTTATTCTTCGACTTGCCCAAATTTTATAATGATGACTATTTCATACGCCAAGATAGGTCACTGCTATGGAAGCCAGGCTATGGAAAAGCTGCAGTTTTTGTAACAATTCTTTTCTCACCGTAATACACGCCGTACAATTTGCAAATAACGTGCTTTTGATGCGGTTTTGACTAATGCAACTTGCCATTCACTTTCACCACTACCATCATCTAGAAAGATTATGATCTGCAACGTGGGTCACTCACTATGATGTATGCAGGTACATAATATTATAGCCCTGTTGGTCCACAATACGAATAAATTTTTTAATGAACATTTTTTATTTCATTAGTCCACTCATTTCAATACTTTTTACCTCGGAAGCAAGAGATGTCACACTGAGATATTACAATTACTTTCATGCTGGTGATTTCCTCATTTTGCAAATATGAGAGTAACGGTAGTTTTAGTGCCGCTGTGCCCTGCAAGAGCGCTTGTGCAGTGGCACTAAAACTACCGTTGCTTATTACCGCTTGTAGTAAACTGCACCTAATTCAACGCGAAGTGGAAAAAGCCGACGGCCGTGGGCGGGGGCGTTGTTTATAGGACAGGGTGTCAGACTGCCTTCCCTCAAAGGCGGTGCGTCGAATTTATGGAGCGACCTCGCAGCGCCGGACACGCCATATTGCGCTAACGCAATTAACGTGGGCTCGTGAAAACTGCCTGACCGTTAATGGAACGCGCATTTAACTTTTTGACTGGAATGTGGGTCGGACTGTACGGCATTACCGAAATGGTGCAGACAGGTCAGCCTGTAACACATGCACGCCGTTATCGGAAAACGAAAGTGGTTACACATTACCACACAGCACAGACGTTTAACGAATATCGCCTTTTCACAGATTACATACTGTTCTTGATGCAAATCGGAGAAGCAGTACTACACAGGCACAGAGATGGTGAAGAAGCGGTGGGTGGTATGGGCCAGATAAGCCAACACTGGTATAAAAGTTTTGTTGTTTTCAAATGAGGTAGGAGGCGTGTTTAAGTAAGTACCGTTTTGAAATATAAGAAAGATGTGCTAAGATAACTCAATAATTTTATTTTTACATGAAAGCCTGTACCTTAATCTACGCACTGACGCCATTGCAGTCTGATTCTTCCTTGTTTACGTTGTGTCCCGAGTGTTTAAGATGCCTCCGATGATCGTGAGTCCCGCCGACTGTGAAGTACGGGTTGTTATAAGATTTGTTAATGCTAAAGGCTTAAAATCGATCGATATGCATCGTGAGATCTGTGCAGTTTACGGAGAAAATATTATGAGTGATGGAATGGTGAGAAAGTGGGTGAGAGCATTTAAAGATGGCCGCACAAATGTGCATGATGAAGAACGGAGTGGGCGTCCTTCGGTCGTTAATGAAAGTTTGGTGCAGGAAGTGAGACAAAACAGACGCTTTACGATTTCCTCCTTGCAGAATGACTTTCCTAATGGTTCTCGTAGTGTTTTGTATGGCATTGTGACCGAGCACTTGAATTACCGAAAATTGTGCGCACGTTGGGTACCGAAAATGTTGACGATTGTGCACAAAATCAAACGTTTACACAGTGCATTGAGTTTCCTTGAGCTGTACCACATCGACGGTGGTGATTTCTTAAGCCAAATTGTTACGGGCGATGAAACATGGGTGGCCTACGTCACACCAGAATCAAAGCAACTGTCCATGGAAGTTGAGCAAGGGCATCGTTTCGCTGCAAGACAATGCCCGTCCGCATGTGGCGAATCAGACCAAAGATCTCATCACATTTTTTCGATGGGAAACTCTATATCATCCTTCGTACAGCCCAAATCTTACGCCCAGTGACTACCTTCTGTTCCCGCACTTGAAGAAACACCTGGGCGGTCAGCATCTTCAAGACGATGACGAAGTCAAAACGGTGGTGATGCAGTGGTAAACAAGTCAAGCGGCAGACTTCTATGACGAGGGTATTCAAAAACTGGTACAACGTTATGACAAGTGCCTCAATACTGACGGAAATTATGTAGAAAAGTAGATTAAGGTACAGGCTTTCACGTAAAAATAAAATTATTGAGGTATCTTAGCAGGTCTTTTTTTAATTTCAAAACGGTACTTACTTAAAAAATACGCCTCGTATAACTGCATAAAATCATTATCTGAACATTTTTTGTGTAAATGGCGAAAAAAGTTTGCTAACCAGAAAACGACTCACAGAAAGAAAAGATTTTCTAAGATTTACAAGTCGAGATGTTAAGAAAAGTGTTGGGTAGTATGGGCTACAAACGAAATAGAGTCACACTGCACGTCTTTGGTCATTGAGCGACAACCTGTTCAAAAAAAGAATGGGCCAGTGATGAAAGTAGCAGTGAAGCACCATACAGAGGAACTTCATGCACAGTGGCTGGGGGTGAAGATCCCCCCACACCAAGCAATTCTGTGTGTTCACCTCACCGGTCATAGAAAAATGAGCTGCTTCTGTCCATCGTAGCAGCAGCGCGGTTCCGGACTGAAGCGCCTAGAACCGTTTGGCCACAACGGCCGGCTCTGAACTTCCTTCTGAACAGCGAAAGTTAGCGTGCTTACAACATTTGATATTCTGTAGTCTTATTGCAGTCTTGCATTTGAATTTATCGTGTTCAGTATTCCCATTAGCAAAATCTATTTTAAGCACTATCACGGAACACCGTACCAGTTGGAGTGTAAAGGCAACAAAAATTTATTTTCAGTACTGCAAGTACTTATTGAGCGAATTTAAAAATTCAAAATTCTGTCATAATCCTTTCGTTAATAAGCATAATCTTATGTTAAAAGTTTAATGCAATGAGACAGGTATTACAACTGGAAACGGTGACTTTGTCTTGAGGCAGTGTAACTGATGTCGCGCAAATACCCGGACTTAATTCATCCAGTATTGGATACTGAGAGCACTTAGCGACTTTCAATGAATTGTACATACAATTTCGAACCTTTAAGAAACTTTTCCTCGCGGACACCCCCACAAAACGATGCAAGGAAAAACACGCTTAATGTTACTACACTTTCGCTGTGCATGCTGTCATACTTCAGTATGGGGCATGACGTTTTGATTCATTCCTTCTTTACTGCTAACTCGACTCGCAACACACTTTGCAGACAGTATTTACATATGTCACTGAATGTACCTGCAAAGTTATACCACAGTAAGACACACACTTCAGGAAATATGACGCCACAAAATTTATATGCGTGAGAAATTAGTTTTTGCTTCAAATGGAGCACAACTTACTTAGTTTATATTCGTCCAGTGTTTGATAATGGGGACACATAGCGAATCCCAATAAACTTTCAACTCGGTTTCAAACCTTTTCCAAGCTTGTTGTCGCTTACATGCTTGAAGGCACATATTGAACACGTTAACTCATTTGTAAAGTAATCAAACGTTTGAAGCTGTTTTATACATGGCAATTAGATTCTTTAAAGAATAGAGGTTTTACTAGTTGTTAACTAAATTACTACGAAAATTACTGGTTGTGACCCTCACTGTTATAGAGGAATACCACACAAAATCAAACAGAAGAAAATCTCCTTCCGCAGTTTCGATGATGTGGTTGGGATATTTTTATAATGGAAGAACGTGGAGATGAGAGTGCCGGCAGCAACGAGAGATTCCACGTCCGCAACGGCCGTCCCCCGGCGGCATTGGCGTGCTTGTGGTCGAAGCGTTCCTGGGTCCAGAAGGCAGCGCCTGCTATTATGCCACCCGCGACACAAAAGCAGGCCGTAGTGAGAGCTATAGAGGCGGGCGTACCCAGAGCTTTTCTACGGCCGCTGCCATTAAGAGATTACCGCCCTTTGTGTCGACCTCTGCTCTCGTCGATCGCGAGCCAATTCTACTTCCCTATCGGGGTGGAAATAAAGGTGCTTATGGCGACGTAAACAGAGAATTAACGACCCACTCTAAAAAATTAACAATTCAAACGTTCATTAAAAAAATCTTTCAATAAACATGTATAACTAACGTGGTACATTAGGAGTTCTACATTGCTTTTAGTACAAAAGCAATATGGATACCGTCGTTAAATGTATGTCAGCTTCTGGTTTCCGTATACAAAAATTAAACGAGTTAAGTATGGCTGCTACTTCTGAAATTATGTAGGGTAGTAGTAAAATGTTGGAACCGCATTAGAGTGGTTCGGGTATAAGTTATGGCATGCAACCCCGCTTCAGATTTTTATGGTTTCCAGCTGCAAACTTCTGCATTGTTTCCTTAAATGTTGACTACATCCCTCATGTTTGTACAAGAAGAGCTTTTCTTCCATCTCCTGTTGACTCGTAACGCTAAAACGAACACCTCAGAGAAAAACTGATGATATTCGCATGATAACAGTAGCATTTAATGGACATGATGAACACAGTTCTGTAACATATGATTGTTGTACCGGTGGTACGAAAAGTATCGAACAATTAACTTCGCAAAATTTGGAGAGAGATGAAGCGTCTCTCCTTCAGATTCGTCAGGTACTTCTACAATTATGTTTATGAAGGTCTTTCTGATGTTTTTTCTTATTGTGATGGAAAGGTGGAACAGGCTCAAACTCAGACTGACTGACAGCCAGAGACAACGTACACAATTGTTTCCGCTCTCACTGATAACAAATTGTTGCTTAAAGTGTAATTTCGTGTGCCCCATCAGTAAAGCGGTCTTAAGATAGATTTTTGAGGTATTCATTCAGAAGTACCTCTTAATTGGTCAGAAAGTCACGGACAATAATAGGTACTTTCAGAAGTGACTGATATCAAACCCTTTTTGTCCGTAATGTGAAGACAGCAAATGCGGCATGCATCTTACTCGGGGTGAAGTGTTTAAAAACTCCCGTCGAAGAGACGTCGTTATAGACATCTTACTCAGTCATTGCTGGAAACGATTATGTTCGGTCCTCCGCTGTCTCCACAAATGATCTGTCATTTTAATGCATAAAATTGCATCTCAAATGACATTTTTCGCCAGAAATGAAGCATTTGGAGGTTCCATTGGCGCTTGATATCATGGAAAATTTCGTGACGCCGTCTAGACACGAAAATAACTGAAAATATTTTTGGAAACATTAACGTGAATTTCCCGTCGATGTTTAACAAAACATGGCAATAATATTAAATAGAAAACACTATCCTGATGTTTTGCAATGTATTGGTTACTTGGTCACGAACCGAATTTCGGCTTCTTACCCCATCGTGAGGCAATAACTGAATGTCGCAGTCACAGATTCAATAACGTGCGACTTACATCAACTGTTACTCATCCAGGTACAGGAGATACAAAAAAATGATGAGATGTAAAGCGTTTACAAAGGAAAGTGTCAACTTTTATATGAAAGGAAACCACATACATGATGCAGACTGTAAAGTTTTACGTACTGTTTCGAAAAACAGAAAGATGACCCTACTGAAAATACGTGAAATTAATCAATTTACGAGGTAGCTTAGTTTTAAGTGCCGAAACACACACTGTCCTGTTTAATACTATTTTCGTTAGAAGCTGTCGTGTAAAAGGCGCCAGACGATTCTCAGGAGAAACACCTGATGTTTGTGTTTACTTCTGCACAAAGGAAATTGGATAACTGTATCGTCCATCTTTATACAAACGACACCGCCCAATAACTTCGTCAGTAATGTTTTACTCGAAACCAACAAAATGTCATAGATCAACCACTTTCTCGTTTCGGTAATATCATCAGGAATGCAAATACAATTATCACTTAGAAAAACTTTTATAGGGCGCACCGTGGTGCAGCGTATGAAATAGTTTGACAATGATGATTAAGTCACCGTCTGAGTGAAGGACTGGAAGTATTGTCATCAAACAGATGACACTATGCATGCCCTCTGTAATATAGGACTCCCCAGAAACCTGAACTACAGCTGCTCAGCTATGACATTTTACATTTTTCTTTATTCACAAAGTTATTTCTGATCAAACCCTGTGTTATTGTATAACACGATCACAGCTGTTAAAGACAAATTTAATGGAGAAGAAGAAGTATATTACAAACACTATCAAACAAAATACAAAGGGCCGGATACGATCCAACAGATAATTGTTACCTCGCTGGGATTTCTGCACTCACATTGCTTTCAAGGTGAATGGAACTTTCGCTCTGTATCGGTAGATTCATCAGTCAATGCTTACAGATGGCTTCTACTCCGGCTACAGAGGAAATCATAATTCCACAGTATTTGTGATGTGTGTACCACAGTATCACATTACAACTGTTCCAAGTGTAGAGTGATGAAATAGAAATGGCACAATCATCAATAAACAGACAGATTGAGTTCATCTGACAGAAATGTAACATATTGTCATATGAGGAAACAGTTTCAATTCTCAACTTTTATAAGGTTACGTTTTTCTTAATAGCCAAATTACTAGCAATATTGAATCTAAATTTTATAGACCTCTGACTTTCCGTAAATGTCAGCCATTAAAATATAGTAGTGCATTTATGAAATTCTCCTCAGTGATTTTACTCGCAAGGGTGGACATTCTCCGAATAATTTTCGACCTAAGGCTTTTCAAAGTACTGTCTCTTCATTGTCCTTATACCTACAGACGCGAAAGAAGGCAGTTTGTTGTTAAATGTTGTAAAAGAAATGGCGAATGAAAACTACAGCTTGCAGTAGAATAATTTTCTAGAAGAATGTAGCGAAAAACGTCGAACTGCTGCCAGCTGCCGTCTGGTATAAACAGAATCTGCAGGTTCAGTGTCATATCTTGTTCCCAATATTCTGTCGCGCGAAATGCGATCTGAACTTCAGAATTAAGTCTGCCTTGCCCCCCGCATTGTGCCGTCAGAAAACAGAAAATGCACACTGCCGACGCTTCGAATTGTTTTCCACAGATTTTACTTCTGCCCTCCCAAACGAAACACAAAACGTATCTGTAAATCACAACTTTGCAGCAGACACGAATGAGAACTGCTGGTGGCACGGCGGTCGCCGTCTTTCTGAAGTGCAGAACTTCGGAAAAGAGTGAGAGTCCTGAAACTCGTACGCTCTGGTATTGAAAACACTCAGCGTCACAGACCCGTTCAGCCGTTAACACGGTTGATGTACTGCTTTCTTAATTAAGGAATGGAACGGTTCTAATATTTTGGTGTACTCTTTTTCGTACTGAGTTCGCCACGGAAGTTGGAAGTCCTATGCTATGGTTTTAATTATTGAAAAGGGCGAGTGTTCCGACTCAGCCTCGGTACCACAGACAAAAACGCATTCAAGGTAAACACCGCAAAAACTAAATTCGTCGAGATTCGTAATATTTTTTTCAATAGTACGGTGAAACTTTCTCATCCAGGCAGTGTACGAACGTCTTTTAGGCCAAAAAATGCACTATTTCCCAACGTACTCCCGTTTCCCGAAGACGCCGCAATTCTGTGAAAGGACTTGAGGATCTGTTGAACGGAGTGGATACCGTCTTCAAAACGGAATGCAGTTGAATTAAATCAGGCGGTGCTGAGGGAATGGGATTAAGAAATGAGGGAGTAAAGGCAGGAGATGGATTTCGCCATCTGGGCAGCAAAATAACTGATTACGGTCCAAGTACAGAGGATATAAAATCCAGGATTAGGAACAGCAGAAAAAGTGTTTCTGAAAGAGAGAAATTTTTTAACATAAAATGTATATTTAAACTTAAGGAAGTTTTTTCTGAAGGTTTTTGTCTTGAGTGTAGCCTTGTACGCAAATGAAACCTAGAAGATGAGTTAAGGCGCAAGAAGAAAATAGAAGCTTTTGAAATGTGATGCACTGGTGCTACAGGAGATTGCTGAAGATTTCATAGGTAGATCAGATAGCCAATAAGGAGTTACTAAATCAGAATTGGGGGAAAATAAATTTCACACACATATTGCACACAGTATCTACATATCCATCTGAACATATCTGCAAAATTATATCATTGTACGACACGTAGTTCAGGTTATATGACGCCATAGACATTGGGACGCGTGAAAAACTAGCTTTTCTTAAAACGGAGTGCCATTCTTTAAAGAATCTAGGGTTGGGGTTACTGCTATGAAAGAACAGCTGTAACTGTTGGTAACAATACGAGCTATTTCACGGCTCACTCGCTTGGCCGTCCAACCCTAGACGCCGTTGCCTTTCAAAGCTGCTATTTACGTGCACTTCTTGTTCTTGGACTGTTCGCTGTTTCTATTTTGCTTTTTTCTCACAGTTCAGTACACCTTCTTCCTGTTTTCATGCTTGATCTCTGTTCAATGTTTAACGGGCTATCTACTGAGCCACCTTACCACTAAATCTGAGGGGTGTGTGACGGCGAGTTTCCCTTGTAAGCAATGATGTAAAAGAATTATTACTGCCATATGAAAACGTTTCACATATTTTATTGTTATTATTATTAAAATTTTAGGCATTTGTTGCACATTAAAAGTGATGGACAGAAAGATATATTTCGGGAGGGGGGGGGGGGGGGAGGAGAGGCGTAGATAGTACCACTGTGCTCACCTACCCATAAAAAAAAAACCCAAAGCCTGCTATGTAGGTAGTGGCCCAAAAGTTTTATTTCAGTTTTATGATTCATAAAGGCGAGCTAGTGGTTGAATTAATGAAATAAAATGTAATCAGACTTAGGTTTCAAATTTTATATGGAAGTAAAACAACAAATTTGAAATGTGGTGGATATTGCTAAATAGGAGCTCCGTGGTATAAGCTGACAATTTGGACCTGAAGGGAGGCGTGCTAGGATAGTCCGAGTCCTTGTGGTGAGCACTGTGCCTGTACGGTGTAGCGTTCAGCGCATCTGCCTAGTAAGCAGGGGACTCGAGTTCGAATCCAAGTCACCGAGCGAGGTGGCGCAGTGGTTAGCACATTGGACTCGCATTCGGGAAGATGGCCGTTCAAATGCGCGTCCGGCCATCCTAACGTAGGTTTCCCGTGATTTCCCTAATATCTCTTCAGGTAAATGCCGGCGTGGTTTCTTTGAAAGGGCGCGGGCACGTTCCTTCTCAATCCTTCCCTAATACGAGCTTGTCCTCCGTCTCTGATGACCTCGTCGTTGACGCGACGTTAAAAAGTAATCTCTTCCTCTTCTTCTTCTTCCTCCTCCTCCTGCTGCTCCTCCTCAAATCCCAATCGGGAAAAAATTTTCAATTTGCCACTCCGATAGCCACACTGAAGCGCCAAAGAAGCTGGTATAGGCATACGTATTCAAATACAGAGATATGTGAACAGGTAGGATACGGTGCTGCGGTCTGCAACGCCTATATAAGACAACAAAAGTCTGGCACAGTTATTAGATCGATTACTGTTGATACAATGGCAGGTTATCAAGATTGAAGTGAGTTTGAACGACGCACCAGCGATGGCACACAGCGTCTTCCCAGGTAGCGATGCAATGGAGATTTTCCCGTACGACCATTTTACGAGTCTACAGCGAATATCAGGAATCGAGTAAAACAAATCTCCGACATCGCTGCGGCCGGAAAAAGATCCTGCAAGAATGGGACCAACGACGACTGAAGAGAATCGTTTAACGTGACAGAAGTGCAAGCCTTCCGCAAATTGTTGCACATTTCAGTGTTGGGCCTTCAATAAGTGACAGCGTGAGAACCACTCAACGAAAAATCATCGATATGGACTTTCGGAGCCGAAGGTCCACTCGTGTACCCTTGATGATTGAACGACACAAAGCTTCACGCCTCTCCTCGGCCAGTCAACACCGACATTGGACAGTTGATGACTGGAAACATGTTGCCTGGTCGGACGAGTCTTGTTTCAAATTGTATCGAGGGGATGGACGTGTACGGGGGTATGGAGACAAGCTCACGAGTCCATGGAATCTACATGTGAGCAGGAGACTCTTCAAACTGGCGGAGGCGCTGTAATGGTGTGGGGCGTGAGCAGTTGGAGTTATATGGGATCCCTGATACGTCTAGATACGACTCTGTCAGGTGGATCGTACATAAGTACCCTGCCTGATCATCTGCATCCTTTCACGCCCGTTGTGCATTCCGACGGACTTGGGCAATTCCAGCAGGACAATGCGACACCCCACACATCCAGAAATGCTACACAGTGGCTCGAGGAACACACTTCAGAATTTAAACACTTTTGCTGGCCACCAAACTCCCCAGAAATGAACATTACTGAGCATATCTGGGATGCCTTGCAACGTGCTGTTCAGAAGGAACATCCAACCCCTCGTAATCTTACGGATTTATGGGCAGCCCTGAAGGATTCATGGTTTCAATTCCCTCCAGCACTACTACAAACATTAGTCGAGTCCATGCCACGTCGTGTTGTGGCCCTTCTACGTGCTCGCGGGGGCCCCACAGATGTTAGGCAGGAGTACCAGTTTGTCTGGCTCTTCTGTATAAATCAATAGCCGCCTGCGGGAAACGTCTTTAATTCCTTTGTGCCTTGATTCATAGCGTCTACAGAAAAAATCGACACCACACTTGCTTATATTTAGGTTTACTTTTATTGGATGTCCTTAATAATTTTTTTAAATGCACAGATTTCAAGGATGCTTTCCTTTTTATGTAGAACCAGCCGATGACACTGCGGCGAAACCGGTTATTAATAAATCATCAAACATGAGCGGTTTGCGGATTTATTCAAGTTCATTTTACCATGACTGAAGTGGACACTATACTACCCAAAACTGTGCCGCTAATCGCGCTTCTGCAAACGAGAAAAGTCCAATACCAATCGCTGTTATTTTGATTTATTTCAAGGCAACGAGTTTCGACGTTACACTACGTCATCTTCAGGCCTGCTTCAGTCCAGTGCCGGCCGACGTAGCCGAGCGGTTCTAGGCGCTTCAGTCCGGAACCGCGCTGCTGCTACGGTCGCAGGTTCGAATCCTGCCTCGGGCACGGTTGTGTGTGATGTCCTTAGGTTAGTCAGGTTTAAGCAGTTCTAAATCTAGGGGACTGATGACCTCAGATGTTAAGACCCATAGTGCTTACAGCCACTTGAACATTTTTTTTTTTTTTTCAATCCAGTAACTTCCGTGTTACAAAATACAGCAGCACTTTTAACTGGTCTCGTAACAATTAATGCGGGCATGCGTACTCGTTGGACATGCCCGCAATAATTGTTACGAGACCAGTTAAAAGTGCTGCTGTATTTTGTAACACGAAAGTTACTGGGTTAAAGCAGGCCTGAAGATGACGTAGTGTAACGTCGAAACTGGTTGCCTAGAAATAAATCTAAATACCGGCGATTGGTATTGTTTTACTGAACAGCGAACAGCCGTGATTCCATACTCCAGCCAGAAGGTGGAGTTACATTCAGAGGACAGAGCTTATCCTCGCCTGGCGAGCTGCAGGCTGTGACGTCGGCGGTGCGGTGACGGAGTGCCGGCGCGACAGACTCTGTCGCACTGGCCGCGTCGCAGTAATTGCAGCGCCGCGAGCTGCCGCCGCATCACGGCGCGGTTATACCGCCCGGCCTGCGGCTGGCTCAGCCAGCAGCCAGCAGCCCGCGCCTGTGCTCGCCAGCACCTTCCCTGCCTCATAAACTGCGGCACGCACTCGCCGGAACGGATTTCATTCCCGGAAAAGGAAACGCTGCGTTGCGTCCCGTCCAGTTCCAAATGGGCCGTTACGGTTTCGAACCGGAAATTTGCTCTCGAGCAAAAGTTCTGTCCACCCAAGAGAATTTCATTACACGTACTCGGAAATGGGCCGCGGTCTGGAAATTTCGCAATTGAAATTGTGACTCACCTCACGAATGCTTTGGTTCTCCATTCTCTGTGTCCTGTACGACCTCAAATCAATATCAGACACTCTGACACACACTTTCTTTAATTTCTCGATCGCAGAAAAACTCAAGTGACCATTGCGGTTATACATGCTGTTTGATACCTAGTTGTCAACGGTGCTACGTAACAGCCATACATTTACTGCAGTTTATTACACGTTTTGCCGCGCGTGATTAGCCGAGCGGTCTATGGCGCTGCAGTCACGGACTGTGCGGCTGGTCTCGGCGGAGGTTCGAGTCCTCCCTCGGGCATGGGTGTGAGTGTTTGTCCTTGGGATAATTTAGGTTAAGTAGTGTGTAAGCTTAGGGACTGATGACCTTAGCAGTTAAGTCCCATGAGATTTCACACACATTTGAACATTACACCTTTGTTTCGTTGTGTTTTCCTCTACCGATTTCTATACGATTCTGATGATATTCGTCTGGCGTGTAAGTTCTTAGCGCTTTTATTTTGCTTTTTGGTATTCCGGTTGCTACAGGTTTATTTATTGATTGTCATTTTTCGTTTTTAGTTCACTGCTCCTGCCGTTTGAGTCTACAAACTGTCATTTTCACATCTGGAGATATCGAGTGGAGCTTGGACGCTAGAAAATACAGTGCCAAGTGGAGAAATGGGAACATTTCCTCCAACATACACATGAAATGAATTCGCAATTGCGAGTAAGAACTACCATCATCTGTAGAATGAAACAAAATTAAAAGAAACATTCCATTGCTAACTGTGCAGGTGGTACTTCTTGCTGGGTCGCATTGCATTATACTGTACGGAACCGGGGACCTAGAAACGACGGAGAGGCTTCGTACCCGCCGTAGCCCTCAGTGGTTCACAACCCCACAACAGGCTACAGCAGTCCACTCACCCCACCGCCGCCCCACAACGAACCCAGGGTTATTGTGCTGTTCGGCTGTACGAACTTACGTACCAACCCAAGAGCAGTCAACAATGCTACATAATAACGATACATTCAACGCAATTTAGTATATAAACAATCAAAAGAAAGTTTCTTTTGCTGTCGTTTTCTCTGCCGTTTTCTATACAAATCTGATAACATTTACCGAGCAGATTTTGACGAAGGGGTTTCGTTAATTTCGCTAACTAAAGTACTACTGTTGTACTAGCGTTTGCACAGACTACATGCCGCACTTCTTCTTGCTACATTTTCTTTCAGAATTTTGTCCAAGATCGTTATCATTTTATTGATTTTGGGGAAACTAGAGTGGACCTACAGTTTAACGCAAAATCCGAAACACTTGTTTCTGGTGACCCATTACATCATTGAGAGGTGAAGGCTGTGTTAAAACGAAGATCTAACAATCCCTGGTCTGAACGGGATTTGATCCCACGACCTCTCGATTGCGTAGTACGCGCTTTAACGCCTTTTTTATATAAAGGAGGGGGAGGGGAATGACCCCGCTGAAAAGTGGGCAGGGATTATTTTACGAGGGCTTGCCGCGGGATAAATGCCCACAGTAGAATGTTCATTTATTCTTTGACAAAAATTAAATGCGCCTTTTCTAGGACGTGTCTCTGTGGAAAAAATTTTAGAAGAGGAAAGGATACGTACTACTTGCTTGAAAAAGTAAAAAAGAAAACGAAACACAAAGTAACACTTCTGGAAAACTCACATGCGGCATCGATACTCTACGGACGCCACCACCCATCTTCATGGTATGTCTTTTCGTAATGTCGTATAGGTACTGTTACCTGGTCAGTCTCCTACGTGTGAATTTATCCTGCGATGAATGATCCAGCTACGGGGCGGATCGCGGAAGATGCTCCGTGAGGAGCTTCTAAAGTATTGGCTGCAATTACGGTTCTTCACAACAGACAATAGCACAGAGACGACCGTTTAAATACACACACCAAAAAAAGTTTTGCATCGCCCCGGTTCCCATAACTCCTGAAGATAGACGTTGATTATGGGTATTGTATCACAGACACAGTCCTTTGACTGTTCAGAAATGGCACTAAACCCGCCCAAAGTTGTAAGCAACCATGCGTGAGCAGCGCCTATTAGACGGAGGGGGTCCGACAGCCGATCAGTTCCAGTCACTCCACCAGGAAGGAGCTACACGGCTCGTGTTGTCTGTAGTTCAACTATGCCTACACGCTCAGTACCGCGGTTCGGTCGCCTCCGCGTTGTAACTTTGTGCCAGGAAAGGCTCTCAACAAGAGAAGTGTCCAGATGTCTCGGAGTGAACCAAAGCGATGTTGATCGGACATGGACGAGATACAGAGAGACAGGAACTGTCGATGACATGCCTCGCTCAGGCCGCCCAAGGGCTACTACTGCAGTGGATGACCGCTAACAGTGGATTACAGCTCGGAGGAACCCTGGCAGCAACGCCACCATGTTGAATAACGCTTTTCGTGCAGCCAGAGGACGTCGTGTTACGACTCCAGCTGTGCCCAATAGGCTGCATGATGCGCAACTTCACTCGCGACGTCCATGGCGAGGTCCATCTTTGCAACCATGACATCATGCCGCGCGGTACAGATGGGCCCAACAACATGCGGAATGGACAGCTCAGGATTAGCATCACGTTCTCTTAGTTCAAATGGCTCTGAGCACAATGGCACTTAACATCTGAAGTCATTAGTCCCCTAGAACATAGAACTACTTAAACCTAACTAACCTAAGGACATCACACACATCCATGTCCGAGGCAGGATTCGAACCTGCGACCGTAGCTGAACGCCTTCCGATGGTGGTCATGGAAGGCGCCGGAACGGCCGTACAATAAGTGAATGCCGTCCTCCGACCGATAGTGCAACCATATCGGCGGCTTATTTGCATGGCATTCGTTTTCATGGACGACAATTCGCGCCCCCATCGTGCACATCTTGTGAATAACTTCCTTCAGGATAACATCGCTCGACTACAATAACCAGCATGTTCTCCAGACATGAACCCTATCGAACATGCCTGGGATAGATTGAAAAGGGCTTTTTATGGACGACGTGACCCAACAACCATTATGAGGGATCCACGACGAATCGCCGTTGAGGAGTGGGACAATCTGGACCAAGAGTGCCTTGATGAACTTGTGGAAAGTATGCCACGACGAATACAGGCATGCATCAATGCAAGACGACGTGCTACTGGGTATTAGCGGTACCAGTGTATACAGAAATCTGGACCACCACCTCTGAAGGTTTTACTGTTTGGTGATACAACATGCAATGTGTGGTTTTTATGAGCAATTAAATGGGCGGAAATGTTTTTTATGTTGGTTTCTATTCCAATTTTCTGTACACGTTCCGGAACTCTCGGAACCGAGGTGATGCAAAAATTTTTTTGATCTGTGTAGTTCCAATAATCCATGTGTGCTATGACACTGCCTCCAAATAAACAATGAATCGTGTCACCTCTGACACACGTGAAAGCGTTGTGTTTCGTGCTCGGATAATAAACAGCGTCTGAGTAGAGGAGAGCGCGTGAATCGACATACAAGGGTGACGTCCGTAAAAAGAGAGCCAAAATTTGACGCACAAAATACCATATTTCTTCCGCCGGCCCACAATGTAACCGATGTTCTGTGTATCCTGAAAGCTGCAGTTTATACATAAAGGCGAATAGGCAAGATGGATACTATGGAGTCTGTGTTTTGTTCACCATCACGTACCAGGTCGAGCTTACGCCTGAATCTAGCGTTAATGCGGTGACAGTGCGCCATACTACACTACTGGCCACCGTAAATGCAACACCAAGAAAGACAAGAGGTAGCACAACAAAATTTATTTTGTAGATAACATGTTGGCCAAGTATCAAATTATTACGTTTACAGACGTCTGTGACATGTGGTTCCTGCCAGAATCAGTAGCCAGAGTAGCCGCCATTGTTGGAGATCACCGCTGCCACACGTCTCGGCATTGAGTCAAAGAGACGTTGGATGTGTTCCTGGGGTACAGCAGCCCAAGCAGCTTCCACACGTTGCCAAAGATCATCTGGTGTGGCAGCTGGGGATGTAATCTGGGTCACTCGTTGAGCAACCATGGACCACATGTTTTCTATCGGCGAAAGATCCGGAGAGCGAGCCGGCCAGGGAAGCAATTCAATCTGGTTATTGACGAAGAACCTTTGGACAATGCGTGCCACGTGTGGTCGCGCATTATCCTGTTGAAATATGGCTGTGGCCGAGCCCTGAAGGTAAGGAAGGACAACTGGCTCCAGCACCTCGGATATGTAGCGTAGCCTATTTAAAGTACCGGCAACGCGTACTAGAGGCGTGCGAGAGTAATATCCAATACCGCCCCATACCATAATACCCGGTGCAAGACCAGTGTGGCGGTGCATAATGCAGCTGTCCAGCATCCTCTCTCCACTGTGTCTCCACACTCGAATCCGACCATCGTGGTGCTGCAGACAGAAGCGTGTCTCGTCAGTAAAGACAACGTCATTCCATTCTGCCGTCCACATCCGTCTGTCATCGCACCATTGGCGACGGAGACGTCTGTGGTTCTGCGTCAGTGGTAGACGAAGCAATGGACGTTTTGCGGACAGACCACTCTGCTGTAAACGGCGTCGAATGGTACGCGCAGACACTGGATGATGCGTTACAGACGCAATGTGCTGTGCTATGGTTCGGGATGTCACTGAGCGATCCGTCACGGCCATGCGCACAATTTGCCTATCAGCACGTGCAGTGGTGCACCGAGGTGAATGCGATCGACCACGTCGGTCCGTCGCACCCTCCTGCATCCAACGGTCACATATCCGCATTACAGTTGTTTGGTTTCGTCCAACACGACTAGCGATTTCTCTGTATGATAATCGACAATCTCGGTAAGCCACTATCCTTCCTCTGTCGAACTCGGATACTTGATCAAAAGATGTTCGCTGTTGTCTACGAGGCATAACTGATCGTGTTGTGAAACAACCACAAGGTAAACACACGTGCCGAACGTACACTCGTCTAAATCGCCAAGCCTTAAATGGCGCTATGAGGTGGCGCCACAGGCGCGCGTGATGTGCGTCTGCGCTGAAATTCTAATCAGTTGCATATCTCATCGCTGCAAACCCATGGTGTAAATTTCACTTGATTCGATTGCTTCCTTCAAGGTGTTGCATTTACGGTGGCCAGCAGTGTACATTCCAGTGCACGGTAGGATATGTCAGTTCGAAGACATTAGGCGACCGGCGGCGAAGTAGGGTACAGTAGATACCACTGGCCGCTGGTAGGCCAGAGACTGGGAGATCGATAGACTATCGGGTCCGCCATGAATGCAGTGTATGTAGTTGTTTATATATTCTGATTAGAGTGTTTGCGAGTGTCAAAATATGTGGCACTGCAGTATCTCAGAAGCCTAAATCTTTTACACCGCCAAGGGAGCGTTCATCTTAGTATGTGGCATGATTTACAACTTGATACCCCTTACCATTCATGAGAAAAAGTGTTCATAACAGTAGGACAGACAGACAACAAAGTGATTGTACAAGGGTTCAGTTTTTACCGATTGAGATGCGAAATTCTAAGAAGGGCAGCACGAAGACGACACATCGGAGAGCGTCTACGTACAGCCTCGAGGTAACGTTCCAGTAGAGACACCGAGGAGGATGTTAGAGTAATTATGGAGCGGACGGAGGAATCTAAAAAGTAATTTTTCCCGCCCTTCATACGTGAATACTAAAACGAGAACAATGGGAGGTACTGTCCAGCACCCACTTCACAGCAGTTTGTAGAATATCGATGTAGATGTACACTGAAGAGCCAAAGAGACTGGTACACCTGTCTAATATCGTGTAGGGCCCCCGAGAACAGGCAGAAATGCCTCACCACGACGTTGCATAGGCTCTACCACTGTCTAAAGTAGTGCTGGAGAGAACTGACATCGTAAGTCCTGCAGGGCTGTCCATAAGTCTGTAAGAATACGAGAGGGTGGAGATCTGTTCTGAACAGGACGTTGCAAGGCATCCCAGATATTCTCAAAGATGTTGACGTCTGGGGATTTCGGTGGCCAGCGGAAGTGTTTAAGCTCTTAGACTGTTGCTGGAGCCCCTCTGAAGCCATTCTGGACGTGTGGGGTGTCGCATTGTCCTGCTGTAATTGTCCAAGTCCGTCGGAATTCACAACGGACATGAACGGATGCAGGTGATCAGACAGGATGCTTACATACGTGGCACCTGTCAGAGTCGTATCTAGACATATCAGGGGTTCCATATCACTCCAACTGCACACAACCCTCACCATTACAAAGCCTGCACCGGCTTGAACAGTCCACTGAGACCGAGCGAGGTGGCGCAGTGGTAAGACACTGGACTCGCATTCGGGAGGACGACGGTTCAATCCCGCGTCCGGCCATCCTGATTTAGGTTTTCCGTGATTTCCCTAAATCACTCCAGGCAAATGCCGGGATGTTTCCTCTGAAAGGGCACGGCCGACTTCCTTCCCCATCCTTCCCTACACCGATGAGACCGACGACCACGCTGTCTGGTCTCCTTCCCCAAACCAACCAACCAACCAACAGTCCACTGATGACATGCAGGATCTATGGATTCATGAGGTTGTCTTCATACCCATACACGTCCATCCGCTCAATACAATTTGAAACGAGACTCGTCGGACCAGGCAACATGTTTCCAGTTTTCAACAGTGCAATGTCGGTGCTGATGGGCCGAAGAGAAGCGTAAAGTTGTGTGGCGTGCAGTCATCATGGGTATGCGAATGGGCCTTCGGCTCCGAAAGCCCCTATCGATGATGTTTCGTTGAATGGTTCGCACTCTGACACTATTTGATGCCCCATCACTGAAATCTGCAGCAATTTGCGGAAGCGTTGCACTTCTGTCACGCTGAACGATTCTCTTCAGTCGTGCCGCGCGGAGTGGCCGTGAGGTTTGAGGCGCCATGTCACGGACTGCGCGGCCCCTCCCGACGGAGGTTCGAGTCCTCACTCGGGCATGGGTGTGTGTTGTTACCAGCGTAAGTTAGTTTAAGTAGTGTGTAAGTGTAGGGACCGATGACCTCAGTAGTTTGGTCCCTTAGGAATACACAAACATTTGAACATTTTCTTCAGTCATCGTTGGTCCCGTCCTTGCAGGATCTTTTTCCGGCCGCAGCGATATCGCAGATTTGATGTTTTACCTGATTCCTGATATTCACGGTACATTCGTGATACGGTCGTACGAGAAAAAGCCCACTTCGCGCTACCTCAGAGATGCTGTGTCCCATAGCTCGTGCGCCGACTATAACACCGCGTTCAAACTCTCTTAAATCTTGGTAACCTGCTGTTTTATCAGCAGTAACCAATCCAACAACCGTGACAGACACTTGTCTTATATAGGTATTGCCGACCGCAGCGCCGTATTCTGCTTGTCTGCATATCTTCGTATTTGAATACGCATGTCTATACCAGTTCCTTTGGGCTTGCTTGTAGATGTAGATGAATCCTCCTTTGTTCAAGTGCGATTCCGTAACGCTATGCATTTTTATTACTTCTTGAAGTAATTACACCAAGTGAAGCGTGCGCGTCTCCCGCGACAAAAACTGATGCGGAACCTGTAAGTTGTGTCATCAGAGCAGAAGATTGTAATTTGGACCGTTTGTTAAAATGTATAGTGTAAAACTGGTGAGTTCTGTGTAAAGATCCGAAGAGCTTAACGACCAGAATAAAAGACGCTTTCAACCATTAAGTGGAACGCGATACCTAAAATGAAGTAAAACGGAACCATTAGCATTTCTCCACTAAAGAGAAAAAAGTTACGCATTTTAAAAAATGGTTTGGATAATTTTGCGACGCTAAGGAACGCAGGAGGGAGTATTAAGAAAACACGTTCGGTGGGTAGGTATTATGCCGAGTAATTCGGCGCCACTTTCTGTTCGCCGCAGGCACTTAACGCGCCGGCGAGCAGAGCTACTGAAGGTTCGCCACCAATTAGCAAATGGGTGCAGGCAGGGGCTGAGTAAAAGGCGAACCAGCTCGCGGTGTTTCCGACAGGTGGGCAGCGGTCGATGTTGCGCAAGGTAGGAAGTGACCGCTCCGCCTCCCTACCTACCCGCCTTCGTACGACGGACTTCCTGCGCCGCCGTCGGAGGTGCGTAAAATCGGGCCCGGACAAACTTCCATTCTTTCTGTCGGTACGCGCGGCCGGCGCGGGGGAAAGAGGAGGGAAAGCAATCTATTACGTGCATCCGCTGCAGCAGTCTACGGCCTTCGGAAGATCGATGCGGGAGGGATGGAGGTACGTCCAGCCAGTGTTCCCGCGAGGGAGCAAACAGTCGACACGTACAGCGAGCAACGAGGCGGTGACACCCTGCGGTCGGCGTATTCCTGCCGTGGTCAACTCAGAGGACGAATGTTTCTTACTGAGCAGGTTACGACGAAACACCGTTTAAAGGTTTACGATCTATTTGTAAGAGCTTTTTTTTCGTTTTTCGATGTCAAAACGTCTCGCCGTGACGCAGGCATGATGTGAAGGTACGAGATTTTCCAGATATTTTGTAGTCAAAGTTCTGAAATAAATAATTTCGTTGAGTGGAAGTGAAATCTCGTACAAATTTTGAATATAAATGAGCAAGTTTTATTAGCAGGATTATATGCATTTTTGTTATCCAGCATAATCGTTCAGAATATGAAGGTTTAATTATTATGTAAGAAGATTTATTAGCGGACAAGTCCTGTTTTATGTAAAAAATGGTTCAAATGGCTCTGAGCACTACGGGACTTAACTGCTGTGGTCATCAGTCCCCTAAAACTTAGAACTACTTAAACCTAACTAACCTAAGGACATCACACACTCCCATGCCCGAGGCAGGATTCGAACCTGCGACCGTAGCCGTCACGCGGTTCCAAACTGTAGCGCCTAGAACCGCACGGCCACTCCGGCCGGCGTTCTATCTAAGTCTGCAGGCTTTCGTGGCCGTTGTCACTGAAGTTATTAGGCCGCGTCATGTTTCTTCTAAAAAATGGTTCAAATGGCTCTGAGCACTATGCGACTTAACTTCTGAGGTCATCAGTCACCTAGAACTTAGAACTAATTAAACCTAACTAACCTAAGGACATCACACACATCCATGCCGGGGCAGGATTCGAACCTGCGACCGTAGCGGTCGCTCGGCTCCAAACTGTAGCGCTTAGAACCGCACGGCCACTCCGGCCGGCGTTTCTTCTAAAATTAGACGTTTCGACCCCTCTGCTGGGATCTTCCTCAGGATCTTTAGGTGTCCACTACTGCTAGAACAGTAGCAGAAACATGACGCGGCCTAATAACCCAGAAGATTTTAACTTCAAGTCCTGTTCTGTTTATTTTATTATTTGCATGTGGTATTCCGCCTGCTCTCCGTGCCGCTCCGAGATAGTTGAAGACATACTTGGGATCTTGGCGGGAAAAGTAGTCAAATGCGCCAAAAAGTCTTCTGCGCCAGCCACGTTGTCAAGGAATACCAATGCCCAGATGTTTATATCAATAATGTATGTATGTATGTACTGAAAAAAAACTTGTTATTCGGTACCCAGAAGATCTCCTGTAACAAGATACTTATCTATTACATGTTGCATTGGAAATGAAATGAGCGTTTGGGGCCGGCCAGTGTGGCCGTGCGGTTCTAGGCGCTTCAGTCTGGAACCGCGCGACCGTTACGGTCGCAAGTTCAAATCCTGCCTCGGGCATGGATGTGTGTGATGTCCTTAGGTTAGTTAGGTTTAAGTAGTTCTAAGTTCTAGGGACTGATGACCTCAGCAGTTAAGTCCCATAGTCTCAGAGCCATTTGAACCATTTTTGAGCGTTTGGCGTCATTGGCCGGGAGGCCCCTTGCGTGGGAGGTCCGGCCGCCTTGGTGCAGGTCTTGTTACATTCGACGCCACATTGGGCGACCTGCGCGCCAAATGGGGATGAAATGATGATAAAGACAACACAACACCCAGTCCCTGAGCGGAGAAAATCTCCGACCCAGCCGGGAATCGAACCCAGGCCCGTAGGACGGCAGTCGGTCACGCTGACCACTCAGCTATGGGGTCGGACACATGTTGCATTTAAAGGCGCAGTAAAAGATTTAAAAATCGGAGTTGCCAAGTCCCGGTTTTTAGCAAAACTTACGTAATTCAACAGTTAAGAAGAATGTTTAACAAGTCGCCGGTTAGCAGACTACTCCAAGCTGAATATCACAATGAGGTAACTTAAAATATAAACGAACCCTCGAAATGCCCGAAAAGCTTCCATCACGAAAACTGCTTTGTGAAATATAAACTTTCACGCCCGGAAAAGTCACACTTACTCGTACTGAAAAATTTCGGATTAATATGTCGTCGACTAATGAATTTCCTGTAGTAACGCAACGTTTTCGTCCGCATCTATGGAGATCAACTTCAAGGGGTTCTTAGTTTCTGTGAAGGTCCAACACAAACGCTAGATCACTACTGTAATCTATATTGCAAACTGACTATCGTGGAATACGATACCAGTTGCTGATTGCTTATCTAATGGCTTCCTGGAGCAACAAAAATTTTCAATATTTCGCGTAATTACTGGCGAGTTGAAAAGTGTAGAATGCTGACATAATCTACTGATTAAAAGGTATACTCCTATGCGTACTGAACAGTATAGCGTTAATGATACATTTTATGGTTCGATAATGCTTCGTTGTCGTAACAGTTCTACGACGAGCCATTATACAACCATAGAATGTATAGTTATCGCTTCAGTCATTAATAAAAATGACTAATATGAACATCATGCAACCTTAGAGTTGGCCATGAAATGCTTCACTCACTTTTTCACACTTTTCAGTACAGTTTCATTCGAATTTAGATATGTATCTTTGTAACAACTATTAAAAATGGCATGATTGCACAATAATAGATCAAACGTTTTTCTCTTACGTTAAAAAAAAATTGTTCAAATGGCTCTGAGCACTATGGGACTCAACTGCTGTGGTCGTAAGTCCCCTAGAACTTAGAACTAGTTAAACCTAACTAACCTAAGGACAGCACACAACACCCAGCCATCACGAGGCAGAGAAAATCCCTGACCCCGCCGGGAATCGAACCCGGGAACCCGGGCGTGGGAAGCGAGAACGCTACCGCACGACCACGAGATGCGGGCTCTTACGTTAAAAGTTTAACACAGTATGTCAAGAGCTACAGTTAGAAAGCGTGTATATATGTTGAGATAGTGTACCTCAATTCATGCAAATTATCCGAAGTATCTTTATCCAGTGTTTGAGAATGAAAGCATTTAGCGACTTCCAACGAACTTTACACATAATTTAAAACCTTTGCGAGACTTTTTCTCTCTTACACTGGCTCCTCCCCCACCCCTCCCTCCCCCACAAGACAATGACAAATTTATCGCTTACTAGATTTTAGCTATTCATGCAGTAAAACTTTAGCAGCAGACATGACAATTTATTACTTCCATACTACCAGAATCTGTAACCACACTATTTGCAGACAGCATCCAGTTACACCTCTGAATGTACCATTCACATATACCACCAAGTGTACCTGCAAAATTATCAGCTCTCGGTCAGACTCAGATAGATCGTGCGCCTTCCCCATTTTGCACACGGGCAGCACGATCGCTGGTACTACGTGCACCGTGCGTGTCAATAACTAGCAGCCATCACTCTCCAGGTGACGCTGCTATCGCCTGGACGGGCTTATATCGATAGTAGGTCGGTCGTCATATTGTGACAATTGTAAATTTCGGGTACCACTTAATCTAACTTAAACTAACTTAAGCCGCCGTCACACGGTCCGTGCACCAGAACGGCGAGTGTTGAGCGTGCCGAGTTTCTGACGTCAAGCGTGGAATAGCATGTTCGGGAGTCTTTCCGAACGTGCAGAGCAATATCTGGCATGTCAGATATTCTGAGCGTGCGTCTGAGCGTTGACCACTCAGATGGCACAACGCCACCTACGTCACATGCACGCCATCTCCCTTCAGCACAGAGTTGTGAGGCGCCATATTGGCATTCATTTCAAGCCTATACGTATATATGCCGTTTCTGAGCACCAGAAAATTGAAAATCACTGGAAAACCCGTTGTTAACTGTGTGATTCGTTTCCAATAAGATAATGAGAAACATCATATTCGTGGCAAAAGAATTATAGTAACTTGCTTATTATGAGAATATGCTATTTGAGGGCAGCGACACACTGAAGATCCACCCAAAGCCTATTGTTCTTGGTACAATTTGTTATAATTAAATTTCAATCGGTAACACATCTATGATTAAAGTCTTCAGCAAGTGGTAACATACTATGATTTGTAGTTAGCATCGTGTTGTTGGTTTAGCACGCCGACACGGTAACTCGCCGGCACGGTAGCTCAGCGTGTTCGGTCAGAGGGTTGCGTGCACTCTGTAATAAAAAAAAACTGAGTCAAAGAACCAACGATGAACTTGACCGGATGTCGTTTGACGTCCGCCCACACCAAACGCAACGAACAATATCGAAGGGTGTCTTGCGACGTCCGCCCCGAGCAGATACGACGAACGAAAACGAAGAAAAAATGAGATTAAAAAAAAAAGAAAAGCGTAGTGAGTAGTGTCACGGATTCAAACTAAAATTGTAAGTCTACAGAGGTGGTTCGCGTCCTGACACTTCCGAATTTTTTTCCCTCACACTTGCGATTTTATTAGGTTCTGATACTTTCTTATTAGTTTAATATAAGTATATACTGTAATATTTGATGTTATGTAAATATAAGTTCACCTTTTTCCGAGGGGTGAGTTTGTTCGATTGGCTTAATCTACAGGTCAGCTTGCGCTACTTGTATAAAGATATTTTGCTCCCTTTTCTTTTACGCTTCGTAATTCACATGTTGCAAAGATTCTGCCACTGGGTAGGAACAGTGATCAAGTAAGACTGACCTTGGGGTTTTACTAAAATGTGGGAATGATGAAATAATGTTTATCTTACGTGGAGAAGTATTGTATATTTTGTATCGCACTATTTGTAATGGAACTTTTATAAACGTGTATCCTTATTGATTGGACATGGTACTTTCCTTTTCATGGACTATGGAGAAAATGTGCGATTTAATAGAGCTAAAGTGGGAATTTCACGCGCGCCCATTTAGTAAACAGTGTGATTTAAGAACTAGAAACTTCCCGCAAGTGCCGCTGCAGTGCGTTGTGATCGTGTATACCACGCTGGGGCCCACTGTACTGTAAGCACAAGTCGCATCATTTCTGAGCGTTCAGCAGCACGCTGAACTTAGCACGCTCAACGTCAACGTTCAACAGCACGGTCCGTGTGCCGACGGCCTTACGCTATGAACAACATGCGCACACACCCATGCCAGAAGGAATCGTTAGCGCTAGGATTTCACCCGGAACAAGTCCCGCCCACTCACCCCCGGTTTTTTCCGGTCTTTGTTCGGCGCCTGGGCATCGTTTGTTGACCCACGTGGTTTACCGCGTTCCACTGCACTTGGAGTGAATGTTAAATTAATATCTTGCCAGGTCTTAAATTTTGCCAGATAGTTAAAAGAAACGTTACAAAAAACGTGCACAATTGGCCTCAGCTGTGCCAGGTTCTTGCACAGCAAACATAAGAGAAAACAATTTAGCACTGAATTCTTTAAATACGAGAACTCAGTATTCAGATGAATAGCCTATGAAGAAACATACTTCTATGTGAGAAAAAGCACCCAAGCTAAAACAAGATAAACCTACCCTCAAAGAATAATTTGCTTGGAGAAAGTGGAACCACGGTATACTTGACACACAAGTTTCACAACTCAGACAGCATATGTGAAACAAGCACCAGTGTTCACTATACTTGCAGATGGCATCAAAATTACTTTGTTTTTGCTAGATCGATCCAAGCTGTTTTTGTGTGTTATTCACTGAATAGTTTTGCTGAAAAGTTTTAGGGGTGGAAGAAGAACTAGCACAGCACGAAGGACGTTTTACAGCCGCGAAACACTGCAGCATTTATTTCCTCCATAACTGCTCTGTGACAAACATACACATCATCATTATTATTTTTAAAAAATGGTTTGAATGACATTTACGAAATTAACAAATCTTTTGGTTGAAAACAGACAGGACAAAGAATAACGACAGATTATGTTCCTGAGACGTTTGCAACGGAATATAGGACATTAATCGCACAGAAACAGCCACAAAATTCTTTGTAACCTCGTTTATAATGCGCAGGTACGGCATTGGAAGAATTTACAAGTTAAAATTCACCCCTTACCCATGCAAATACTAACGAAATATCGCATATAAGCAAATATCTTACTGCTTTCATTAGGCATTTCTACTTTACGGCATTCTTATGTTCTTCAATCGTGAGCTACTATGAGGGACTACATAAACAAAATGACTTTCACTTATTTCTATATAACGTTGATTTTAGACAACAGAGTGAGTCGACTGCATCCGTGGCTTTACTACCGACATGACGGATTCAAGACCATTGTTTTCGCACTGTATGTTTGCTCTGCTGTTTCCCTCAAACGTATTATAATAAGTGAATTAGGTAATGAAAATTTGTCCTTATTGCCCTTCAATAACATCACGTTATTTTTTGTTTTCTATTGCTGGCGATGCTTTCAATTCTTTATAAATACTTTTATTTCTTCAATAATGCACATTCATATTATCTTACTGTCCAGAAAAACTTAAATTTCTTATCATTACTGAATCTCATCACAGTGTAACATGTATTGGACTGTGATGATAATAACTTTGATGTAGCTTCCACTTTGTGGAACTGGCGGCTGTTTAGGGGAGGGCCTTACACTATGGATAGGCGTGGAGTGGGGTGAATGGGCGGGACATGTTCCAGGTGAAATCCTTGCGCTAAGGGCACGTCATGCCAGAGGGAGGACTCGAACCTCTGACGGGGGGGGGGGGGGGGGCGGGAACCGCGCGGACCGGGACAGGACGCCAGAGACCGCGCGGCTACCCCGCGCGGCAAGGTCATAATGTCCTGGATGATCAGCGTATGAACATAATGTTTTTACTGATATTAAGGAGGCCAACGTTTCTCTTCGGGAAGAGCGTCGAGATGAAATTCTGGGAAGTTCTTAACGCATTGATGCGTGCCTCCTATATCGTGTCATTACTTTTACAGCAGTCGTAAGTCACCGCCGGAGCTCTGCGGTCCCTGGACGGCTCTGGCCACGCCGAAGGGGGGGGGGGGGGGCTAGCGTGTACGCTGGCCCCACGACCGCGCGGCCGGAATGTTAAAGCTCACCCCGGCCGCTTCATCAGCCTCGTGACGAATAACTCTGTTAAGCCCGCTCCACTCGGGCTGCGGCGCACGTCCCGGCCATTCTCTTAACCCCCGCCACGAATCAGCTTCTCGGGGCGCAGGCCTGTGGCAGGCGGATCAGTAATCTGTTAAAAAAATTCATTCCGGCTCGGCCGCCGGTTAGCTGGCAGAAATGTTCAATGCTTTCTCACCCGAGCTTCGAATTTGTTCCACAAATTAATCCTGTCACTCTTTGCTAGATTTGAGGCGGTCTGTGTGGTCAATAAAGACTTGTTCAAATAGTTAAAGCTGCTTTACTCTTTTGATGCAACGACCTTGCCGTAGTGGATACACCGGTTCCCGTGCGATCACCGACGTTAAGTGCTCTCGGGCGTGGTCGGCACTTGGATGGGTGACCATCCAGGCCGCCATGCGATGTTGCCATTTTTCGGGGTGCACTCAGCCTCGTGATGCCAATTGAGGAGCTACTCGACCGAATAGTAGCGGCTTCGGTCAAGAATACCATCTTACGACCGGGAGAGCGGTGTGCTGGCCCCACGCCCCTCCTATACGCATCCTCCACTGAGGATGACACGGCGGTCGGATGGTCCCGGTAGGCCACTCGTGGCCTGAAGACTGAGTGCTTTACTCTTCGTCAGACGAAATACACTCATGACCAATTGAGTTCTAGGCATCTACTGAGTCGGAGGGAGATCAGATCGCTCTGCACGTCACGTAACTGTAATATCGTTAGGTACTGTGCTGGCTGTCGGGGTGACAGTGGAGCGCGGGATGGGTAAGAGGCGCATAGCGGCCAGGTCGTGTCTGCCCAACTCAGAGCTCGTACATAAGGAGCGGGTAGAGAAGCGTTTCAAGTACTCAGTTGGCCTTCCGGAATAAGGTTTCTCGTGGTTTGCCGAAATCAGTTAATCTGACTACGGAGACGCATGAAAATGACACGGACGACTTCGTTCCTCATTCTCGTCTTGGCCGAGCTTGCTTTTTTGCCTGCAAAAAGTATAGTCTTCGAAAGTACGAGGGTCATTCCAAAAGAAATGCACACTATTTTTGTAAAAATACAGTTTTCATTCTGCATTTGTGAAAGTTTTACAGTGTGTAGATACACCCTTCCCGCTTGTTTTCAAACATAGTTCAACCTGTTCGCGTGAGTGGCGCCGTCACAGCATGTTTTCAAGATGGCTGCTACACTTGACCTTCGTCAGAAGCAACGTGCTGTATAGAATTCCTGTGCTGTGAAGACGAGACAGTGGGAAACATGAACAAGAGGTTGAAAAACGTGTATGGAGATGCTGTTGTCGATCGCAGTACAGTTAGTCGGTGGGAAAGCAGGTTACGTGATGAAAGCGGGCACGGCAATATTCAGGACTGTCCTCGCAGCGGCAGGCCTCGTACTGCACACACTCCAGACAATGTGCAGAGAGTTGACGAATTGGTGACTGCTGACAGACGCATCACGGTGAACGAATTGTCACGCTACGTTGGGATAGGGGAAGGAAGTGTTTGCAGAACACTAAAAGTATTGGCGTTAAAAAAGGTTTATGCCAGGTGGGTCCCCAGTGACTCACAAAGAAACAAGAAAAACAGTATGCAGCGATGGTTGGTTGGTTGCTTGGGGAAGGAGACCAGACAGCGTGGTCATCGGTCTCATCGGATTAGGGAAGGATGGAGAAGGAAGTCGGCCGTGCCCTTTCAGAGGAACCATCCCGGCATTTGCCTGGAGTGATTTAGGGAAATCACGGAAAACCTAAATCAGGATGGCCGGACGCGGGATTGAACCGTCGTCCTCCCGAATGCGAGTCCAGTGTCTAACCACTGCGCCACCTCGCTCGGTGGTATGCAGCGAACTTTTGGAACAGTACGAGAATGGTGGAGATGACTTTCTTGGAAGAATTGTGACAGATGATGAAACAGGGCTCCATCATTTTTCACCAGAGACGAAGAGGCAAGCAATGGAGTGGCATCATGCAAATTCACCCGAGAAAAAAAAATCAAAACCACAGCTTCTGCCGGAAAAGTTATGGCTACGGTGTTTATCGATTCCGCCAAGTGGAACCACCATAAATTCTGATGCATATGTGACGACACTGAAGAAACTTCAAGCTCGACTGAGTCGTGTTCGACCACATCGGCAAAAGCAGGGCGTTCTGCTGTTGCACGACAATGCACGGCCACATGTCAGTCAAAAAGCCATGGAAGCGATCACAAAACTCGGATGGACAACACTGAAACACCCGCCTTACAGTCCTGACGCGGCTCCATGTGACTATCATCTCTTTGGGAAACTGAAAGACTCTCTTCGTGGAACAAGGTTGGATGATGTTGACTCCCTTGTCCACGCTGCCAAACAGTGGCTCCAACAGGTTGGTCCAGAATTTTACCGTGCGGGTATAGAGGCGCTGGTTCCAAGATGGCAGTTGAGAGGGATGGAAATTATGTGGAGAAATGAAAATATTGTTCCTAAAGGATGTATCTACACACTGTAAAACTTTCAGACATGTAGAATAAAAGATGGATTTTTAAAAAAATAGTGTGCATTTCTTTTGGAGTGACCGTCGTAGTACGCCCGAGGCTCCGGCCCTCGGGCAGCAAACGCACAGTGCAGTGTCGCCATTAGGACTGCAGGAGGCGCGTAAGCACGGGAAGGCACGCGTGCGCCCGCGAGGGCCACAGTAATACCACCCCAGGCGCCAGCGCTGGAGATAAGGCCGCAAAAAGCCCGCCCTCACTCTGCGCCGGATAACACTTGCAAGAAACCCGCCGGCTTACCTCCCAGGGCACATCCGCAGATTACTCCAGGGGACCACTGCAGCCAGCAGGCGCCACAGCGCGCAGAGGTGGCCTGCATACACACACAGAACGTGTCACTTCGTGGCGCAGTGCGAAAGTTGCACTACAGACTCAGTGGAATCCCTGCGTTCATTTCAGGAGCTGCCTGGGTGTTACCTCTCCGTCCAAGAACAACCTGTAGGTTCGGAGGAGCGCTGTCATAATACACTTTTGGCCACACCAGAAAGGAAATAACAAAATTTTATGTATCGTCTTTTCGTTTTTGAGGCTCCTCTTCCGCAGCTGGGGTTTTGTGGCTACAGACCAAACGCAATTCGCTTTACGTAAAACTATCATCAGTGGTCAATTTATTTTTGCTCCTTATCCCAAAGAAAGCAACTGTTGACGGATGTGAAAATTACCGCACTATCAGTTTAAGAAGCCACGGCTGCAAAATACTAACACGAATTCTTTACAGACGAATGGAAAAACTGGTAAAAGCCGACCTCGGGGAAGATCAGTTTGGATTCAGCATAAATGTTGGAACACGAGAGGCAATACTGTGAAACATCCCCTTAGAAAAATTTTGTAAACGACAGTGCTGGAAAACCTCTACGTTATTTGATTTTCAAACAGCTGAGCAGAAGGTACTCAGAAATTTCTCTCTTTACTTATTCTGATCGTCACTAAAATGACACAGAATATTTTTTTAGCGCAACGTAATCTGACTTTCAATAATCCCTACAAACGAATGGCCCTGACCAATAGTATAACCTATACCTTTCATGAATCACTTAACTCACAAAAATCTTCGTTACTTGAACTACTGCAATACAGAGAGCGCCAATACTGCCAGCTAAATAAAACATTGTAACTACTGAAGGCACTAACAACTGATAGGCATAGTTAGCAAATTAAAGATTTTGATAGAGAACAAACAATGTATTTACCTTAATAATGTTCAAAAGTCATTACATATCACTTCATGATATTCACTATTACAAATTTACTCTTTCTTTACACACGTCCAGATCGTCCGCTCTCAAAATTCTGCCACCTCTCTCCCCACATCCACCACTGCTGCTCGCTCACCTCCAACTGCGCAACGCTACACGCTGTTAACATCCGCCGGCCGAAGTGGACGTGCGGTTAAAGGCGCTGCAGTCTGGAACCGCAAGACCGCTACGGTCGCAGGTTCGAATCCTGCCTCGGGCATGGATGTTTGTGATGTCCTTAGGTTAGTTAGGTTTAACTAGTTCTAAGTTCTAGGGGACTAATAACCTCAGCAGTTGAGTCCCATAGTGCTCAGAGCCATTTGAACCATTTGTTAACATCCAACCGCCCAACACTACAATAACAAAAATTACAACAATGCAAACCAGCCACAGGCTGCACACAGCACAGTCAGTGATTTTCATACAGGGCGCTTCGTGGCGTTACCAACATAAAAACCTAAACAGCCTACTTACAACTGACCCTACGACTTATCTTAGAAAATAGATTAAGGAAAAGCAAACCTACGTTTCTAGCATTTGTAGACTTAGAGAAAGCTTTTGACATTGTTGACTGGACTACTCTCTTTCAAATTCAGAAGGTGGCAGGGATAAGATACAGGGAGCGAAAGGCTATTTACAATTTGTACAGAAACCAGATGGCAGTTATAAGAGTCGAGGGGCATGGAAGGGAAGCAGTGGTTTGGAAGGGAGTGAGACAGGGTTGTAGCCTCTCCCCGATGTTATTCAATCTGTATATTGAGCAAGCAGTAAAGGAAACAAGAGAAAAATTCGGAGTAGGAATTAAAATCCACGGAGAAGAAATAAAAACTTTGAGGTTCGCCGATGAAATTGTAATTCTGTCAGAAACAGCAAACGACTTGAAAGAGCAGTTGAACGGAATGGATAGTGTCTTGAAAGGAGGATATAAGATGAACATCAACAAAAGCGTAACGAGGATAACGGAATGTAGTCGAATTAAATTGGGTGATGCTGAGGGGATTAGATTAGGAAATGAGACGCTTAAAGTAGTAAATGAGTTTTGCGCTATTTGGGGAGCAAAATAACTGATGATGGTCGAAGTAGAGAGGATATAAAATGTAGACTGGTAATGGCAAGGAAAGCGTTTCTGAAGAAGAGAAATTTTTTAACATCGAGAATAGATTTAAGTGTAAGGAAGTCGTTTCTGAAAGTATTTATATGGAGTGTAGCCATGTATGGATGTGAAACATGGACGGTAAATAGTTTACACAAGAAGAGAATGGAAGCTTTCGAAATGTGGTGCTACAGATGAATGCTGAAGTTTAGATGGGTAGATCACATAACCAATGAGGAGGTACTGAATAGAATTGGGGAGAAGAGATATTTGTGGCACAACTTGACTAGAAGGGATCGGTTGATAGGACATGTTCTGAGGCATCAAGGGATCACCAATTTAGTATTGGAGGGTAAAAATCCTAGAGGGAGACAAAGAGATGAATACACTAAGCAGATTCAGAAGGATGTAGGTTGCAGTAGGTGCTGGGAAATGAAGAAGCTTGCACAGGATAGAGCAGCATGGAGAGCTGCATCAAACCAGTGTCTGGACTGAAGACCACAACAACAACGAAGTTTATTACAGGAAATAATAGGAATAAAAAACCGAAAATCGGCTATTTGTGAAACAGGTTTTTCAATGGTTTTGATATTAGGTTAAACTAGTGTGGAAAAAGCCGATATAACTGAAAATCGGTTGTTTCAGCGATGACCGCCATCCCTAACGTGAACTGACGGTACGATCTCACACGATCGACCGAACAATATGTCTGCCATCTCTGGCACTAGTCGCGTGGGATCGCTGGGATCCTGCGTGGCTTTGAATATGAAAGTTCTTAACCCAATGATCCTGTGTTAGCGTGACAGTCGTGTGAACCAAATAAACGCGAACAGTAATATCACAGGACGATAAACCACACTCTCTATAGGCCGCGATCCTGCCGCTGTCAAATTTACGAAACGTACAGGTACAGGTTTTGCTTCCTACACGACGCACAATACAATGTTCTCATAAAAAACCAACATTCAAGTGTGATTTTTGAATAAGGAACCATTTACATAATCTTTCCTTATCTGCAGCACGTAAATGGCATTACTTCTATCTATGTTCTGCACGTGCACTGAAATGATAATCATTTGAATACGCAGGGTATAAGTGCAGACACTTTTATATGGGTACCTTAATACGTACACACATCAGTGTATTGCCTTTTTTTCTCTCTCTCTGCATGGACCAGCCTTCCCACAAACACCAGAAACTGTGGACCTGATGTTTTCACCACAGCTGTAACTGCAGAACTAAGACGTCTACGCCTGTCAGTATATACTAACCGTTTTGCAGCCACACTTCACCACCTGACCTGTTGCTCCGTGGAAATTAAGCATTCATGGCTTGCTCTTGCAACATGTACTTCGGGGGTACTAACCAACTTAAAAACATACTACTCCTAATAGCTATAATTATTAGTCTGCAAATGGAGTATCTACTGATGTAATGTTGTCAGTACACTTTACTTAGTCACCAATAAAAATATTTGCATTTATATCCCGAACGCCCTTTATAAGCAGGTAGGGGAAAACAATGGCAAAAGATTTGTTCAGTATTTTAAACACTGTGCCAGCTCGCTTGTATAGACCAGTAGAGTGCTTCACTTATTATACTGTATATTCTTGCATAGACGTATAAAGAAATGAAGAAAATATAATATACAATGAGCTCATCTACTAATTCAGAGAAATGGCCAAATAAGGACTTCTTTATTCTTTTTGTGAAATTAAAAATTTGGAGATAGTTATTTTTATTATTTCCAGGTGAGTACGCTACCTATAAGTACTAATCAAGGACTCTAGTTAACGCCACAATACATCCATTCGTAAATGCATTAAGAGACAAGATGAGGAATCTTGTATTTATTTGAAGAATGAAAAAAAGATGAGAAGTGTTTGTACTATTTCCAAAGACTACGTAATTTACACGTAGAGATCATGATTCTATTAAACGCCACAACACACCATTCAGTGAATGTTGCAAGTTCACACAGATATTCCCAGTCAGTGGCAGGTGAGTGGAGAAAACGTATTTTCTAATATTCTATTTTTTCGAAAGCTTTAATTCTGTAGAAGATAACTGTAAATATATATATAAAATATAAAATAAAACAGAGTTTAATTATGCAGACGTTAATTTCAATTTACATTATATTGAAAATGAATTGAATACCCACAATTGCCCTGTTATTTTCACCTCATTTTACAAAAACATGAAGTTATAGGGAAATGAATACTTGTACGTTTAATTAATGTTCTTGGTTCTACACAGTTCTAATCGTTGTGTTCTACTACACGTTGGCTGAAATGCCTACACTGTCAGCGATCTTGCAAGCCACTCATGTAACTATTGTTGGCCTTTGATTAATTTTAAAAGGAACGCCCGTCACCCTCCATAGGTTACTATGAGTGCCGTATCACTACAGTATTTTTCCAGATAGTAAATCAATTGCGTACGATGCGATTTTTTCAGGTGATCCAGTTGCGTTATTTTGACCTGTCACCCCTACTGATCCTCAAGCCCAACTTACAGGTGTTTATCACACTCCAAGTTCCTTTTTTCAGATAACAACTCGTATAAATATCAGGTTTAGCTGAAATTTTTCCAGTCGTTCCAGACTTTTCACGCTACCTCTAATCATGATAAGTGTGTTTTACTACAATTGTATTTTTATCCACATGAGTACCAAGTACAGTTAAGACTGTTTCCGGATTTTTTAAACTTCATATGGAAACAACCACTTAAATTTTTCTAATGTCTACGTCTAGTGAGTGTCTTCACAAGGACGCAGTTTTCCTTCGTCTGTTAATTCAATAAAGAACTCAAGTTTAACGAATTTAAATTTTCTGTACCTACCGGCGCATATGAAATAAATGTGTTTTTTTTAATATATGAACGAAACATTCGAGCGAGGTCGCCAGCGCCGACAACTGGCGAGGTATCACACATGTCAGGCCAAAGCTTCGTAATTTGACGAAACATCAATCATGTTGCAGTTTCAATTAATTTCAAAGGTATGGCTTCGTGTAAAAACAAGCCCTTTTTTGGCAAATAATAATTTTGTAGCAGATTCAATCTCACATGGTTGCTGTCGGTCCTTTTTCGTGTTAAATTTTTCATCTAATGATATTTTACTCATTTTCAGTCTTTTACTTGTTCTGGTAGGCACGTGCTGTCCTCGCATCACATCGCCAGTACAATACAACGAGATGAGTGTTCTACGAACCGTGTAAATTCTGGTGTTGTTTATTACCTCTTTTAGAACTGTATTTATGAGGACAGAGATGCAGAAACAGGACAGCATTCATGAGACTCAACAGTAATAATATGGTAATAGCTCCTGCTAAAACGGATGTAGTTTTTAGGCGGTTTTCCACATCCCACTAGGTGAATACCGTGCTGGTCCCCACGTTCCGCCTCAGTTACACGCGTCGTCTTGCTTATTGGCAGTCGAGCCAAACCATGCTACATTAATTCCAGAATCATTTACGTCGCAAAACAGCGTTCAACCATTAGTAAACGCATTTTCTGCTCACCATTTCTTGCAGTTTGTAACTGAACTTTGTGTCCTCGCGTTTCTCCATCGCAGCTCACAAGATATTTTACTCTAAATAAGGTCGACTGCTCGTAGCGAACAAATCTTCGGATTAGAGTATCCGACGCGTCATGGCCTTTCTTCATGCGCATGCACGTTGCTAATTAGAAATGATCAGTTCATCCGACTTTTTAAACACGCCTTGTACCTTGCTCGAAAACTGATGAAGCATAATGTTTTTGTCTTCCCCTATTGCGTAAAATTACATTTTATGCTGATCATCAACCTTTTCCTAAAATGTGAGTTACGTCGCTCATATTTGTGAATAAAGATACATAGCTCTCACACCAGAACTATTTGGAAAGACAGCTGCTTAAAATGTCAATGTACTACCAGTTTCACTCGACGTACGAATCTTAAACAAAACTTTTTTTAAAACGGGGCCTGGTTGAATAGATACACATTGCGTATTGCCAGCCATCCCGCTATGCAACCTTCCGCTTGTTTATACTACCGTAATTTCCGTTATCTAAGAAGATGCAAAAAGAATACGTTGCTGCCCCAGGGAAATTGCTGCGATGCAGTGAACAAGCATCTGCCGAAAGCTGTATCGCATCCTGCTTATCGGAAAACGATTGCGCCAGCTAAAGAACGGATGCAAAGCGATATCTAAACGCAACTGCTGCATTTTTTCCCTCCTTTCTGTCCTAGCATTTCCCCGCCCGTAATTGCAATGACTCTGCTGGAGCGATACCTCCCCTCATTTCTGATATTTTCTTACTCGTTATGAGCTTTCGATACGTAATAACGTAGCTCAATATTGTAATTATAAGGGTTCTTCCTGTGTTGCACCTGTGTGAGTATTCTCAAAAACACAGGTGTAGAAAACCTGAATTGTACAACACTTTATATACAGGGTGTAACAGGATGACATACGTATTTACGTTATTTGCAGATTAATAATTACAGCTATTACAAATCTTATGTTTTTAGGTTGGTTAGTACCTCAAAGTATTAGAGCGAGCCATTAATGCTTACTTTTCCTGAGCTGCAGGCCAGCTGTTGAAGTGTGGATGCAAAACGGCTAGTCTATACCCCCCCATGAACCATGGACCTTGCCGTTGGTGGGGAGGCTTGCGTGCCTCAGCGATACAGATAGCCGTACCGTAGGTACAACCACAACGGAGGGGTATCTGTTGAGAGGCCAGACAAACGTGTGGTTCCTGAAGAGGGGCAGCAGCCTTTTCAGTAGTTGCAAGGGCAACAGTCTGGATGATTGACTGATCTGGCCTTGTAACAATAACCAAAACGGCCTTGCTGTGCTGGTACTGCGAACGGCTGAAAGCAAGGGGAAACTACGGCCGTAATTTTTCCCGAGGGCATGCAGCTTTACTGTATGATTAAATGATGATGGCGTCCTCTTGGGTAAAATATTCCGGAGGTAAAATAGTCCCCCATTCGGATCTCCGGGCGGGGACTACTCAAGAGGATGTCGTTATCAGGAGAAAGAAAACTGGCGTTCTACGGATCGGAGCGTGGAATGTCAGGTCCCTTAATCGGGCAGGTAGGTTAGAAAATTTGAAAAGGGAAATGGATACGTTAAAGTTAGATATAGTGGGAATTAGTGAAGTTCGGTGGCGGGAGGAACAAGACTTCTGGTCAGGTGACTACAGGGTTATAAACACAAAGTCAAATAGGGGTAATGCAGGAGTAGGTTTAATAATGAATAGGAAAATAGCAACGCGGGTAAGCTACTACAAACAGCTTAGTGAACGCATTATTGTGGCCAAGATAGATACGAAGCCCACACCTACTACAGTAGTACAAGTTTATATGCCAACTAGCTCTGCAGATGACGAAGAAATTGAAGAAATGTATGATGAAATAAAAGAAATTATTCAGATAGTGAAGGGAGACGAAAATTTAATAGTCATGGGTGACTGGAATTCGAGTGTAGGAAAAGGGAGAGAAGGAAACGTAGTAGGTGAATATGGATTGGGGCTAAGAAATGAAAGAGGAAGCCGCCTGGTAGAATTTTGCACAGAGCACAACTTAATCATAGCTAACACTTGGTTTAAGAATCATGATAGAAGGTTGTATACATGGAAGAACCCTGGAGATACTAAAAGGTATCAGATAGATTATATAATGGTAAGACAGAGATTTAGGAACCAGGTTTTAAATTGTAAGACATTTCCAGGGGCAGATGTGGACTCTGACCACAATCTATTGGTTATGACCTGTAGATTAAAACTGAAGAAACTGCAAAAAGGTGGGAATTTAAGGAGATGGGACCTGGATAAACTGAAAGAACCAGAGGTTGTACAGAGTTTCAGGGAGAGCATAAGGGAACAATTGACAGGAATGGGGGAAAGAAATACAGTAGAAGAAGAATGGGTAGCTTTGAGGGATGAAGTAGTGAAGGCAGCAGAGGATAAAGTAGGTAAAAAGACGAGGGCTAGTAGAAATCCTTGGGTAACAGAAGAAATATTGAGTTTAATTGATGAAAGGAGAAAATATAAAAATGCAGTAAATGAAGCAGGCAAAAAGGAATACAAACGTCTCAAAAATGAGATTGACAGGAAGTGCAAAATGGCTAAGCAGGGATGGCTAGAGGACAAATGTAAGGATGTAGAGGCTTATCTCACTAGGGGTAAGATAGATACTGCCTACAGGAAAATTAAAGAGACCTTTGGAGATAAGAGAACCACTTCTATGAACATCAAGAGCTCAGATGGAAACCCAGTTCTAAGCAAAGAAGGGAAAGCAGAAAGGTGGAAGGAGTATATAGAGGGTCTATACAAGGGCGATGTACTTGAGGACAATATTATGGAAATAGAAGAGGATGTAGATGAAGATCAAATGGGAGATACGATACTGCGTGAAGAGTTTGACAGAGCACTGAAAGACCTGAGTCGAAACAAGGCCCCCGGAGTAGACAACATTCCATTGTAACTACTGACGGCCTTGGGAGAGCCAGTCCTGACAAAACTCTACCATCTGGTGAGCAAGATGTATGAGACAGGCGAAATACCCTCAGACTTCAAGAAGAATATAATAATTCCAATCCCAAAGAAAGCAGGTGTTGACAGATGTGAGAATTACCGAACAATCAGTTTAATAAGCCACAGCTGCAAAATACTAACACGAATTCTTTACAGACGAATGGAAAAACTGGTAGAAGCCGACCTCGGGGAAGATCAGTTTGGATTCCGTAGAAATACTGGAACACGTGAGGCAATACTGACCTTACGACTTATCTTAGAAGAAAGATTAAGGAAAGGCAAACCTACGTTTCTAGCATTTGTAGACTTAGAGAAAGCTTTTGACAATGTTGACTGGAATACTCTCTTTCAAATTCTAAAGGTGGCAGGGGTAAAATACAGGGAGCGAAAGGCTATTTACAATTTGTACAGAAACCAGATGGCAGTTATAAGAGTCGAGGGACACGAAAGGGAAGCAGTGGTTGGGAAGGGAGTAAGACAGGGTTGTAGCCTCTCCCCGATGTTATTCAATCTGTATATTGAGCAAGCAGTGAAGGAAACAAAAGAAAAATTCGGAGTAGGTATTAAAATCCATGGAGAAGAAATAAAAACTTTGAGGTTCGCCGATGACATTGTAATTCTGTCAGAGACAGCAAAGGACTTGGAAGAGCAGTTGAACGGAATGGATGGTGTCTTGAAGGGAGGATATAAGATGAACATCAACAAAAGCAAAACGAGGATAATGGAATGTAGTCGAAGTAAGTCGGGTGATGTTGAGGGTATTAGATTAGGAAATGAGACACTTAAAGTAGTAAAGGAGTTTTGCTATTTGGGGAGCAAAATAACCGATGATGGTCGAAGTAGAGAGGATATAAAATGTAGACTGGCAATGGCAAGGAAAGCGTTTCTGAAGAAGAGAAATTTGTTAACATCGAGTATAGATTTAAGTGTCAGGAAGTCTTTTCTGAAAGTATTTGTATGGAGTGTAGCCATGTATGGAAGTGAAACATGGACGATAAATAGTTTGGACAAGAAGAGAATAGAAGCTTTCGAAATGTGGTGCTACAGAAGAATGCTGAAGATTAGATGGGTAGATCACATAACTAATGAGGAGGTACTGAATCGGATTGGGGAGAAGAGGAGTTTGTGGCACAACTTGACCAGAAGAAGGGATCGGTTGGTAGGACATATTTTGAGGCATCAAGGGATCACCAATTTAGTATTGGAGGGCAGCGTGGAGGGTAAAAATCGTAGGGGGAGACCAAGAGATGCATACACTAAGCAGATTCAGAAGGATGTAGGTTGCAGTAAGTACTGGGAGATGAAGAAACTTGCACAGGATAGAGTAGCATGGAGAGCTGCATCAAACCAGTCTCATGACTGAAGACCACAACAACAACAACATACCGACAAGTGTAGTCCACTAAGTGGTGCAGTTACGACCATGCAGAGAACATCAGGTAGTAAATTAAGTGACATGTTTACAAGAAGACTGTTCAAAACAGCAAAAACAACCAACATACATGTGTTTAAATATTAAGGTAGCATATATAAATACATCTGAACTTATACCTACACTACTGGCCATTAAAATTGCTACACCACGAAGATGACGTGCTACAGACGCGAAATTTAACCAACCGGAAGAAGATGGTGTGATATGCAAATTATTCGCTTTTCAGAGCATTCACACAAGGTTGGCGCCGGTTACGACACCTATAACGTGCTGACATGAGGAAAGTTTACAACCGATTTCTGCCGGCCGAAGTGGCCGTGCGGTTAAAGGCGCTTCAGTCTGGAACCGCAAGACCGCTACGGTCGCAGGTTCGAATCCTGCCTCATGCATGGATGTTTGTGATGTCCTTAGGTTAGTTCGGTTTAACTAGTTCTAAGTTCTAGGGGACTAATGGCCTCAGCAGTTGAGTCCCATAGTGCTCAGAGCCATTTGAACCATTTTTTTTTTTTTTTGAACAACCGATTTCTCATACACAAACAGCAGTTGACAGGCGTTGCCTGGTGAAACGTTGTTGTGATGCCTCGTGTAAGGAGAAGAAATGCGTACCATCACGTTTCCGACTTCGATAAAGGTCGGATTGTAGCCTATCGCGATCGCGATTGCATCTTATCCACATGGCTGTAACAGATCGTGCAGCCACGTCTCGATCCCTGAGTCAACAGATGGGGACGTTTGCAAGACAACAACCATCTGCACGAACAGTTCGTCGACGTTTGCAGCAGCATGGACTATCAGCTCTGAGACCATGGCTGCGGTTACCCTTGACGCTGCATCACAGACAGGAGCGCCTGCGGTGGTGTACTCAACGGCGAATTTGGGTGCACGAATGGCAAAGCCGCGCGGGATTAGCTGAGCGGTCTGTGGAGGTGCAGTCGTGGACTGTGCGGCTGGCCCCGGCAGAGGTTCGAGTCCTCCCTCGGGCATGGGAGTGTGTGATTGTCCTTAGGATAATTTAGGTTAAGTAGTGTGTAAGCTTAGGGACTCATGACGTGAGCAGTTAAGTCCCATAAAATTTCACACACATTTGAACATTTTGAACAAATGGCAAAACGTCATTTTTTTGGATGAATCCTGGTTCTGTTTACAGCATCATGATGGTCGCATCCGTGTTTGGCGACATCGCGCTGAACGCACATTGGAAGCGTGTATTCGTCATCGCCATACTGGCGTATCACTCGGCGTCATGGTATGGGGTGCCATTGGTTACACGTCTCGGTCACCTCTTGTTCGCATTGACGGCACTTTGAACAGTGGATGTTACATTTCAGATGTGTGACGACCCCTGGCTCTACCCTTCATTCGATCCCTGCGAAACCCTACATTTCAGCAGGATAATGCACGACCGCATGTTGCAGGTCCTGTACGGGCCTTTCTGGAAACAGAAAATGTTCGACTGCTGCCCTGGCCATTCTCCAGGTCTCTCACCAATTGAAAACGTCTGGTCAAAGGTGGCCGAGCAATTGGCTCGTCACAATACGCCAGTCACTACTCTTTATGAACTGTGGTATCGTGTTGAAGCTGCATGGGCAGCTGTACCTGTACACGCCATCCAAGGTCTGTTTGACTCAATGCCCAGGCGTATCAAGGCCGTTATTGCGGCCAGAGGTGGTTGTTCTGGGTACTGATTTCTCAGGATCTATGCACCCAAATTGCGAGAAAATGTAATCACATGTCAGTTCTAGTATAATATATTTGTCCAATGAATATCCTTTTAGTATCTGCATTTCTTCTTGGTGTAGCAATTTTAATGGCCAGTAGTGTATTACACCTTGTATCGTTCCATTAGTCTGCAATACTACACCACAGCCTGCATTTTTAGGGAATCCACAAAACAATGGTTCTCAACCCGTCGAATAGTAAACAGCACTTTGTCAGCCACATAGATTTAGTAATGGAATTTGTTTGAAGCCTCACTCTGGGCGCCAATTACGAATATGTAGTGATGTATTAAGTTGGGAAGGAGTTAATTAATAATTAAACCCATCATTTATTATTAATTGCCAATGGTGCATTCTGGTGAGTTATTTTGTTTTTAATAACTGTGATGTGCATTAATTAACAGATAATCTTGCGGCCCAACTAAATCCACCACCAAGAGATTAAAAAAGAATACACCGGCCATTCACATGCGGGGAGGGGGGTGGGAAGTTGCATCGCTTCATTCTGAACCACAATGGTCGTACTTCGCATGCGTGCAAGGCATTTCAGGACGCGACAGTCATCTACCGTTGCAGATGAAATCCTAGGGCAAAGTGAGTAGCAAACAAAAATCCCTAAAATAGGTTAATATCTCGCTCAGCGAATTAACATGGCTCCGAATAGTGCATTTAATTAAGTTTGTACACGATATTAGATACGACCAGTGAACTTCCACCCCCGATTCTTTAAGGAATCGATGTAGCACAAACAAAAAAATTCAAATGTCTGGTTACTTTAATTAGTTAACGTTTAAATATTTCCCTTTAAGCGTGTAAGCGAGGAAGAAAGTTGAGAAAAGTTTGAAATTATGTTTGAAGTTAGCTGGACGTCGCTAAACACTCTTATTATCGAACACTGGGTTAGTACAGTATGCGTAGTTTCCGCTGTTTCAAACAAAAGCACAAAAGCTAGTTTTTCACGCACGTCAATGTTTATAATGTCGTATCTCCTGAACTAAGCGTCATACAATGATAGAATACATGTGGATACTGTCTGGAAAATGTATTGTGAATAGCGCAAGTAGTGAGGAAGTGATAAATTAAAACGCCATGCTCGATGCAGCAGTTTTACTGCATGATCACCGGCAACAGAGTAAGCAATATTTTTTTCCTTTCACCATTTTGTGACGCGTGTCAGCGAGAAATATTTCGTAAGTTATAAAATTAGGTGTAAACCTTTTTGGTAGTCGCTAAGTGCTTTCATTCACAAATAGAAGATGAATATGAATACAGTCCGCGTATTTCCGCGCCCGTCAGTTACAGTGCCTCAAGACACGTACACAATTTTCTAACTGTAATACCTAACTTACTGCGTTAAATCTTTAACGAAAGACTACACACTACACCTCATAATGAGTAGGTTCTGAAAGCACTTTAGATTTTTAGATTCGGTAAATAATGACGCAAAATATTGAAAATCAAACCATTACATAGGCAACAGCAACAGGGGTCAAATGGTTCAAATGGCTCTGAGCACTATGGGACTTAACATCTATGGTCATCAGTCCCCTAGAACTGAGAACTACTTAAACCTAACTAACCTAAGGACATCACACAACACCCAGTCATCACGAGGCAGAGAAAATCCCTGACCCCGCCGGGAATCGAACCCGGGAACCCGGGCGCGGGAAGCGAGAACGCTACCGCACGACCACGAGCTGCGGACGAACAGGAGTCACCAACAATGAACCGGGTTAGCCATTTAGTGCTCTTGAGGAAGCTTAGTAGGATGTCATAGAGCAGCAGTTTTATCAAACGGGCCCTATCGGCATTTGCCTGATGTGATATGGCTACAGATGGTGGAACGAGGATTTGAGTCATCTTACCATTGTGCCACCTCGTTCACTACCGTATATCTAAATGGATTCCTCTCCTACAGGAAGCAGATATAGTCCCTTACAGGAATCAGATATAGGATCATTAAAAAAGTCACGTCGGACGCTGAAAACGGAGGTTAAATAATTGATGATGTTGAGTGACAGGGTCACCCTGAAAAGGATCAGGCCGCCATCTAGACTACACCTCCGTCACAGCTATCATGTCAGTAAAACCATAGCACAATTATCAGTGCATTAGCTGTACGTGGAGTGTAATGCCAATCCTGATACCCAGGCTCCAAACCTCGGCGTTAAAGATCTGGAACGTCCTCGACAAAAAAATATACCTTGCTGAGTGGCGTAGCGGTAAGACACTGGACTCGTATTCGGGAGGGCGGCGCTTAAGAATCTCCGCCCGACCATCCAGGTTTATGTTTTCTGAGATTTCCCGAAGTCACATAAGTTGATTGTTGGAACGATTCCTTTGAAATGGTACGGCGATTTAATTTCTCATTCTTCCTTAGTTACATCTTTTGCTTCAACTCCGATAATCTGGTCGTCGACGGTGTAACACCAACACTCCATGTAATTCGTAATATTAAACTGTTCATAAATTTTTGTTTTATACATGTTTAGCGTATTTAACATGGAAATTATTGTGTGATTTACTTGTGCACTTATTGGGACGATAGTTGCAATTGCAACGACGAGCTAGGAAAAGCAAGAGGGTAGATCCCATTCAGTAAAGTAGGCAAAAGAGCGCCACTGGAAAAGGTAGTGGCTGCGAAGAGAGTGTGCACGAACTGAAAACAAAATAAGACTCACTCGTCAGCTATTAGGTTGTGCACATCCTGCCTTGGATACGAGGCTAAAATCTAGGTATGCACATGGGGTTAGAGCCTCAGATGGATGCTGGTTCCGCTTATACAGATGTGAAATGATGAAAAAAAATGTTCAAATGTGTGTGAACTCTTATGGGACTTAACTGCTAAGGTCATCAGTCCCTAAGCTTACACACTACTTAACCTAAATTAGCCTAAAGACACACACACACACACACACACACACACACACACACACACACACACACACACATGCCCGAGGGAGCACTCGAACCTCCGCCGGAACCAGCCGCACAGTCCATGACTGCAGCGCCCCCAGACCGCTCGGCTAATCCCGCGCGGCTGAAATGATGATTTAGTGGTCCATGACACTGGAAATTGGAAGAGCCATGTATGGACTACGCAAGTTCTGAGACTATTTTTATGTAACACACACCCAACTTGATGCAGCGCTTTGCATCGTCACTTCCAGAGAGTGAAGTGTTTTTTATGGTATTGGAAAAACTCACGGCCCAGTTGTTGTCGTCTGTGTAATTTTGTCAATACAGTAGGAAGTTCGATTTACATGTGCATAGAGGATGTCATTAACCCTGGTCAACTTACACATGACAGGTTCTTGGTCCGAACACTAAAATATATCATAATTATAATGACAAACCATCAAATTTTCTTGAGAAAGACTTGTCCCATCTTTGCCGACAGTCAGTTGAAAAAGGTTCCAAATTTGGCTGTTGCGCAGTGTTGTAGTATAATCCGAATTTCATGAAGACGTAACCACTAAGCTAAAAATGTCTCTATGGCGTCAGTAATATCCAACAAACATTCATGATAAATCTTCGTACATCCATATTTAAATTGGATGATGGTGGGACATCAGCTGGTATAATTTTTATTAAAAATGAAACTCCTCCAGCTGTACTTAAGATTTCATATTTATTTGGCTACTAGTTTCAAAGTTGCGTCAACGCATCTTCAGACCCGTACACTTTGATGATATCAGTTGTGTGTGGCTGAGTACTAGGAGTCGGCGGTGAGACCAATACGTGCTCCACATGGATGGCGGGTAGTAGCTAGTGTGAAGTTAAATGATTAAATAGTGTTTTGCATTTGATTGTTTACAACATTGTGCCACGTGTGTGTTCATTTACGTGTATTTGCGATTATGGGGCATCTATGTAAAGAATGATAATGGAATGTAGTCGAATTAAGTCGGGTGATGTTGAGGGTATTAGATTAGGAAATGAGACACTTAAAGTAGTAAAGGAGTTTTGCTATTTGGGGAGCAAAATAACTGATGATGGTCGAAGTAGAGAGGATATAAAATGTAGACTGGCAATGGCAAGGAAAGTGTTTCTGAAGAAGAGAAATTTGTTAACATTGAGTATAGATTTAAGTGTCAGGAAGTCGTTTCTGAAAGTATTTGTATGGAGTGTAGCCATGTATGGAAGTGAAACATGGACGGTAAATAGTTTGGACAAGAAGAGAATAGAAGCTTTCGAAATGTGGTGCTACAGAAGAATGCTGAAGATTAGATGGGTAGATCACATAACTAATGAGGAGGTACTGAACAGGATTGGGGAGAAGAGCAGTTTGTGGCACAACTTGACCAGAAGAAGGTATCGGTTGGTAGGACATGTTCTGAGGCATCAAGGGATCACCAATTTAGTATTGGAGGGCAGCGTGGAGGGTAAAAATCGTAGGGGGAGACCAAGAGATGAATACACTAAGCAGATTCAGAAGGATGTAGGTTGCAGTAGGTACTGGGAGATGAAGAAGCTTGCACAGGATAGAGTAGCATGGAGAGCTACATCAAACCAGTCTCAGGACTGAAGACCACAACAACAACATGTAAAGAAAGTACGGCTGCAGATCAGTTTCCATGGATCCTCTATATGCTGCTTTACTCAAAGGTGCCTAGGTTATTCTCGCAGCAATGAATCCGAGGGACTGTTTCTCTGGTTACTTTGTGTTTTACAGTAAAAAGCACAATCAACACTACGCTAAAAAGTTGGTTCAGTAGCTTTATCGTGAAATAATTACTGAAAAGACTTCCTTATTGGAATTCTAGGTTTAATCATAGCACTTTTCTTGCTCACTGAAATGCATATCCGATTACCACTCGCCGTAATATTACTATTCAATAACTCATAACTACAGCTGTGTGTGACCTAACAAACACGGTTTACAACCGGTATTTTTTTATACCGAGTTTCTGAGAGGAATAAACAACATTGAGTCTCTTTGGCAAAACAATCCATTAGCAGCACGTTCATGGTCAAAACTTAGTAAACTTGCAGCATACGATTATACGATTTATAGGCCTATTACAGTTATTAAAAAGTTTAGCACGTATTTACACCAATTTAACACGTAAATAAATATTCTTCGCACTTTAACATTACTTAAAAGTCGAAAACAATTTTATTTCTTAAAAAGTGTATGACACAAATGGCTTCTATCACTGAAGATACGTAACTGAAGACGTTCGTGGAAGCTCCTCATACTCTCTGAATTATTTCTTGAGGAATGGCATCTATCTCTTCCCACATTGCGACTTTCAGCTTATCAGTATTGTGAGGTTGCCGTTAATATACTTTGCTCTTGAGATGAGCCCACATAAAAACATAAGTGAATGAAAGATCAGGTGATCTCGCTGGCCATCGAATATCACCGAAACGTGAGAGTAATCGATGTTGGAAGTGGTATCTCACAAGGGAAACTCCCTCCTCAGATTTAGTGGTAAGATGGTCCAGTTCATAGCCCATCAAAAAAACTGAACACTGATCAACCATGAACACAGGAAAATAACTAAACAAGGGCAACATCGAGCATAATGGAACGGCCGCGGTATCGGGGGTAGGTGGACAAGGTGTTAAGAGTGCAAAGAGTGCAAAGCGGATGAGCCCGGTTCAGAACTCCCTCGTACATTTAATTTTTTTTTTTTTCGCTGAAATATGAACTGTGCGTCCGGTCACTGAAATGTTCGTTCTCTTTCTGTAGTCTTGGCAGTTATCATATTATACATTGGTTGTAGAATATGAGTAATATGGTAAGAATACATTACCGTCGCAAATAAATGTGATGAGGGCAGGCGAGGTACCACATAGACGTCTCACAGAAAGGAAAACAACAAACTGGCGTCAACTGTGTCACAACGAAGGAATTCAAGAGGAAAAACGTAACACAACGTTAAAAACATATGTTTTGACAGAACACAGACAAACCGTGTGATTCTCAAATTGTCGCGTCATTTGTTGCTGCTTATGTGACAAACTATTATGCTTTCATCATTTCCTCGGGAGTGATCACATTGACACTCAAACGAACGTTTCTATCGGGCAAGGAGGCATATCTCACTCACTCACCAGGCATACAAATTAGGTGCGTCGATAAAAGATTTCTACCACAGGACACACACATACTGCCACTAATGCCGTGTATGACATACCAGACGTGTTTTCCGGTGGAAGATTCGATTGAATTATCGCCTTGTCATCAAACGTTTGCGGTTCCCTTGCAAAAGCCAATTCCTTTCGGCTGCTAACTGAGCAGCTGTGCAGAATCAGCTTTCACTATACGTCTCTACCTTACACCTCGCTATTGCAGACGGACGTTACACCACGACACAAACACAAATCTGAATAAAGGGAAAAAAATTGAGAGCAGAGAGTTTTGAACTTGGTTCGTCAGTTTGGTAGCCCAGCACCGTAACCACTTGCTCACTTACACTGTTCTCGTCTACATGCATGTTTTCATGCGTGATACGCGTTCAGTTTTTGACGGATTATCTACTGGGCTCTATTATCACTAAATCTGAGGAAGGTGCAATGGAGAGTATCCCTCGTGAGCGTAGTCACAGAGTAACAGGTCATACGAGCTGTAGCCGCATCTCTACTTAACAACTTTGTATTTTGGCGGCACCGTCCCTGCAGCTGTGGGGCGAATAAATAATTAGTCGCAGCAGTCGCATACCGTTCGTAATTGGCACACACTGACCCCTCCAAACGGTCTACGCCATAAAAGGGTGCTCAACTGGGAATGTTCTATTTCCCGTGGTTCACCCTGTATACAGAGTGTGTCCCAGTTCTGTTAGGACTGCTTGCGTGAAATTCCAAACTGCTATGCTATCTCCTAGCGAGTTGTGACGTTAAAGATTCTTGAAGTTTCAACAAAAGCTGTGTAGAAGGCCATCATTGCAGCTGGCGTCCTGACCGCGGATGTAACTATACGTGTGTGACACTTGTCGGTTCAATTGGCTCTGAGCACTATGGGACTAAAAATGTGAGGTCATCAGTCCCCTAGAACTTAGAACTACTTAAACCTAACTAACCTAAGGACATCACACACACCCATGCCCGAGGCAGGATTCGAACCTGCGACCGTAGCGGTCGCGCGATTCCGGACTGAAGCGCCTAGAACCGCTCGGCCACATGCTGTTAAAGTTTTATGAATTTATTTGTAAAAGTATAGACAGTGGAAATTAAAATGTCCTGTGGTGCCTCTCTGCTCCAAGTCGGCCCGTTGGCGTCCTAGCCCCCTTAACGTTTTGGCGCCCTTGCTCCGAACACAGCAGCCAATGACAGAGCAGTAGCATTATGCAGGCGGTCTTTCTCACGGGAATGGTACCGAATCTAACATCTGTCACCCGTACCTCACACGACATTTCGTCATCTATATACTTCTTGCATCTCCACTGCTCTGGGAACAGCTTCTTGGAGCCTAATATGATGGCTGACTAAGCGAGGAATATTACAAGTTGTGTGAGAAGGGAAGTTAAACCAAACTTTTCATTTTCATGAGCAAAGTCGTTGTATCATTGTCCGGCGCAAGCAATGAGAATGTTTCCTTTCTTGCACAAGACAGCATTGATGTGTTTGTTATGCGACAGGAAGCGTCTCCAGTGTACTGACTGCGGCGGCTAATCGCGCGGGCGTCAGACAAGGAGAACCTCCAGCGGAGGGTGGTCGTCCCGCGCCGAGAGAGCCTCCAGCCGGCAATTGGCGAGGCGATTGCGGATGGGCGCCGTGTTTGCTGTTGGGCCACTCCGGGACGGCAATGCATCAGCCCGGCGCCCGCGCCCGCCGCTGCGGTGTACTAAGCTGATGGAACGAGGCCGCCCCGGGGCGACACACTCGGCGTGTCCACCGCCCCGGGGCGCGGCCGGCACTCCATTAACAAGCACTCGCCGGCGGCCGCGGACCTTCTCCTGTGGCTTCCTGAGGGCCCACCGAGTGCTCACTCCACACCGGCGGACCTGAAACGTCGCGTACCGTACAGGGGCCGAGGAATTTTGTCACGGAAACAACAAACCGAAGGCCACAGTGACAAAGGAGTGAGGGCAATACGAAAAGTAGCGCGTTTGCTTGTACATACGAACTTTGTACGCCACTTTATGGTGTGTGGCGCACGTTTTATTTTGGGTAAGTGATATAAAGTGCAAAAAGGTTTAAAAAAACTCACAAATCTGACAACTGGTCACCGCCCTGCAAGTATCTGATTGCACGCAGAGAAATTCCAAGACCAGACCAGTTGATTCCGAGATCAGACCACTTGACAGGAAACATAAGCACTCCGTCTTCAGGCCACAAGTGGCCCATCGGGACCGTCCGACCGCCGTATCATCCTCATGGAGGATGCGGACAGGAGGGGCGTGTGGTCAAGCACAACACTCTCCCGGTCGTTATGATGGTATTCTTTGACCGGAGCCACTACTATTCGGTCGAGTAGCTCCTCATTTGGCATCACGAGGCTGAGTGCTCCCCGAAAAATGGCAACAGCGCATGGCGACTGGATGGTCACCCATCCAAGTGCCGGCCACGCCCGACAGCGCATAACTTCGGTGATCTCACGGGAAGCGGTGTATCCAATGCGGTAAGGCCGTTGCCATTGACAGGAAAACATACAGCGCTATAATTCTCCAACTGGTTTCCACGGTCAGACTGGGTACCATATGGGTTGTAAAATGAAAAAAAGAGAAAGTTTTCGCATAAATTTATGTGATTTTCCCTACATGGTAAAGTGCTATAGTACGATACCGGAGGTCATCGCCTATTTATGCGTGGACGTATTTCATTATTTATTTATTTTCAGCGTAACGGTGCGAGCCAATGATTATGGATCAGGGAACGATCTGAACATAATTTACGGAATGCCGATTACGAAATGTATACACTAAAGAATTAATAAAATGCAGAAAAATGTGAGAGACTATAGGAATAGCTAACGCATTACAGAGAAAAATACTCAACTAGTGCGAGTAGCTCCTGTACAGAATAGGAAGAGTATGCTACAGCGAAAGCCGGCCGCGGTGGTCTAGCGGTTCTAGGCGCGCAGTCCGGAACCGCGCGACTGCTACGGTCGCAGGTTCGAATCCTGCCTCGGGCATGGATGTGTGTCTGTCCTTAGGTTAGTTAGGTTTAAGTAGTTCTAAGTTCTAGGGGACTGATGACCACAGTAGTTAAGTCCCATAGTGCTCAGAGCCACTTGAACCATTTTTTGCTACAACGAAACCATTCAACTTTGATTTGAATATTTCGAGTTCATAATACAATTCTTTTCAGTTCCACTGCACGCCTATTGAAAACGAAACCTGGTGAATACTGCACGCCTTTCTTTACAATGTTTAATCCAATCGCATCAAATTCCGGGCTGTAGTCGCAGAGGGAAAAGACATGAAACTGAATGTAATACTAAGGAGGCTTCCTACATTACGCTTGTCCGTCCTCTTTTAGAGCGCAGCTGCGCGGTCTGGGATTCTTACCACCAGAAAATTCAAAGACCCGCAGCATGTTTTGTATTATCGCGAAATAGGAAAGAGTGTGTCACTGAAATGATACAGGATTTGTGTCGGACATCATTTTAACAAAGGCCTTTTCCGTTGCGAAGGGATCTTCTCACGAAATTACAATCACCAATTTTCTGCTCCGAATGCGAAAATATTTTGTTGACGCCGACTTACATAGGGAGAAACAATCACCATGATAAAACGAGGGAAATCAGAGCTCGTACGGAAAGAGATAGCTGTCCGTTCTTTCCGCGCGCTATACGAGATTGGAATAATAGATAATTGTGAAGGTGGTTCGATGAACCCTCTGCCAGGCACTTAAATGTAATTTGCAGAGTATCCATGTAGATGTAGGTGTAAATGTAGACAGTGCAAAAAGTGTGGTAAAAACTAAAGCCAAGATCGTATAAATATTTCCTTATTTTCAGCAGCCGGTTTCGGCAGACTTTGCTGTCATTTTCAGGTCTTAAAAATTTTTGTTACAAAACGCACTGACTGTGAGTTTGAACCTCATGACAAAATGTCACCTTATTAGATAAAATGTAGCGCATTATACGAATGTTTGTTAGAAACAAAACATTTACAATCAAAACGCACCTTGTGCTCATGGTCATGGTGATTTTTGATTGTATATGTTCTATTTCTAACAAATGTCGGGAGAATGCAGACCCCCCCCCCCCCCGCCAGGTCTTCTTCCACACCACATCTCATGACGCTACCGGCACAGGATGGCACGGCGGTTGGTCGGTACGGATGCCCCCCCCACCCCCACCCACCCAGGGCGTCAGGACGGAGTTTCCGTTTTTTGCAGATACGTAGAACAATCATACTAGCTTGTATGTATTAAATCTCATTTCACAGCAACTAGTAGGGTATCTAGACATGATGACATTGGGTTAAGGCAGTGTTATCCAAGTGTACATCGTTTTCCCGTCTCGCAACCACTGAACTAATTTTGCAGTTCCTTACAGATGTATCAATACTGTGAACAACAAATCCCAAGGCAGAATATACGTACATGGGTGGGAGAGTTAGCATTTCGAGACACCTGAACAGCGGCCGACATGAAGTTCGCGAACAGATCGGTTTCACCGCCCTTCTCTGCGCAAGTTAGGTATAGATGTCATTGATTTCCCATATGCTTCTGAAGATAGAATGTATATTCCGAAATCGTTGATGTATGTTATATCAATAATCAAAGTGAGCTTGTGGAAGTCCGTCATAAAACTGTATTGCGACAGCGTGCCTGTATGATAACTACGGAATAATTAACCTCTGTTCTCTATATAATATTATTGTCCTCGTAAGTCTCATATTCAGATTTGATGGTGGCATTACTGAGGTCTGAAATGAACGCATTCGTATTTGGCATAGTATCTTTGAGACGCTACTCATAGGGAACATATGAACTAGCCAATCTGAGCATCGCAGATAGCAAACGACTCTATCCTACAAAAGAAAAGTTGTTTTAGAGTACAAGACATTCGTTAAGAGATTGTGGTACAGACTGTTTTTGAGGGAAATCTGTATAAACATTGTTTACAAGATAAGATTATACGACGATGAAGGTTCTTTTTGTATGTTATCCCTAATAATGCACGCTCAAAAATGTTACCGCCAACAGGAAAAAGAGAGGAAACATCTGTGCGTTATAAATTTTTGTTTGCATGTAAAAGAAGAATTTCAATGAACAGCTGGGTTGCAAAGAAAAACTGGCAAGGAAACACAATAAGTACACATCTTTTATTATACCATATTCCACGCATTAATTCTTCCTGCCAGTTTCAAAACCTCTGCGTCTCGTAAGCCACTGAATACAGACTATGCGCTTATCTGACACCTGCCTGCCCTTCATAATGGTCGACCGTTTGTCATCTGTTGACGAATATTAGTTTCCTCCTGGACTTAAGCATTATCTTGTGTCAGTGGCACTAAGCGACAGCGAAATACTGTGTTGCATTACAAAAGCTCAATAACCCCTGACATGACGCTTCGGCTCTGCGTGTGATGGGCGACCGGTAGCGACCTCTCGTTACCTCTCTCAGATGATTAGCTCCGAGCAAACGCACGCTTCATTACATAATAAAGCCCGTGGAACATTGCTCCATCTTATTAAGTATTCCTAGCAATTTGCGGTAATGATCCTAATGCGGTTAGGAGCGTAAACATTACATCGATCATTACTGCTAACTGATGTCATACATGACAATAACAATGGATCCCAAGACCCATATTCATTATTACGCGGTCATCGAGTACGGAACATGCGACATCTCATCCTACAGCATATGTATACCTTCACGATATTTTGCAACACGTTGACACTGATCGTTGCGAGTCGATTACTGGTGACTATCTATGAGACGTAAGATAAAATTCGTATAGTTGGGCAAACTAGCTACTATGTGTTAAGCACTAAAAGTGAAAAACAAGTATCAGAAACTTTTTTTTTTCATTTGCTCATTACATTTGGATTAAGTAGCAAGAATTTTGCAACAACAACTGCGGACTTTCTTTATTCACCAAGACACAAAAAAAGGGTATAGAATGTCAGAACTTTTATTTATTTTATTCATTCCAGGCTTTGAACCTGCAGCTGGGTTTAATAGCGGATTTTTTTTCTGCGTATTTCTTTGTGTTACGTTCTGTCGAATACTACAGCACTTCTTTGTGTTTTGCGTAAGTTTCATAAAGGTATGTTACCGGTGGTCACACATGCGAAAGATACTTTCGTCCTCAAGTTTTGCACAATCTTGCGCTTTTTACATCTTTATCCATAACATAACTGTAGTGCTTAAATGAACTGTATCTGTGAAACACACACACACAAAACCTTTGCCTGTAACAAAATAGCAGCACTGTCTTTTATTTACGTGCACAAATCGTCAGAGTCAACATAAAACTTGTAAGTAGGCTGTTTAGCTTTTTATGTTGGTAACGTCACGTAGCGCTCTGTATGAAAATCACTGACTGTGCTGCGTGCAGTCTGAGGCTGGTTTGCATTGTTGGAATTTGCTATTGTACTGTTGGGCAGTTGGATGTTAACAGCGCGTAGCGTTGCGCAGTTGGAGGTGAGCCGCCAGCAGTGGTGGATGTGGAGAGAGAGATGGCGGAGTTTTGAGAGCGGATGATCTGGACGTGTGTCCATCAGAGACAGTAAATTTGTAAGACTGGATGTCATGAACTGATTTATACTTTATGACTTTTGAACATTATTAAGGTAAATACATTGTTTGTTCTCTATCAAAATCTTTGATTTGCTAACTATGCCTATCAGTGGTAGCTGGCAGTATTGGCGCTCGCTGTATTGCAGTAGTTCGAGTAACGAAGATTTTTGTGAGGTAAGTGAGTCATTAAAGGTATAGGTTATTGTTCGTCAGGGCCATTCTTTTGTAGGGATTATTTTAAGTCACATTGCGTCGTGCTAAAAATATTGTGTGTCAGTTTAGTGATGATCAGAATAAGTAAAGAGAGAAATGTCTGAGTACGTTCAGTTTTGCTCACCTGTTTGAAAATCCAATAACGTGAGAAGTTTACCAGCACAGTAATTCACTAATTTTTCTAAGGGGACGTTTCAAACTAACTATTTCCCCGGCGTCATGATCCCAGCGACTAGCTTCACGAGATACAATGTAAGCACTATGAACACCCACAATTTCATGACGAACCTGGACTAGCTTGGACTTCAGCTAATAAGAAAATGGAAGTGTCTAAAAAGCATAAAGCGAATGGTCGTTGCTTTACTGTAGCAATAAGAAATGTGCGCCCCCGTATGCATACGGTCTATTATACGAAATCGGACACAGGTAAAATTTTTTGGACCAACTTGTGGCTAAAAGCTGTGTCTTTTTGTCATTTTTGCACTACTGTACAGCTGTGCAGCTCTCATGTTACTAGAACTTAGTACTTTAAATGTTAACAGAAACGTAGTAATACGACGAAAAACCTGAAGGGGAAAGAAAATTTTAAATCGTAATAGCATATGAAACTGGGTCAATGATTCCGCGTCCCACATTGCAAAATCGTCAGTAGAATGTGCCCATTTCCCGTGTTCTTATACTGACCCTCCTGGCACAATATCGGCAAGCAGCACTAAAGGTGGAAAGAGAAGGTATCAGTTAATCAAGTGATGCAAAACAGATCGCGTGCAGTGATTCCCCGTATCGGTTAGAGGCGTGTTATTCTTGGGAGCACGCAGGTGTATCGCCTCTCCCCCACCCCCGAACCTCCCATCATATCAGCGTCGCCGAACGAATTTGCTGAGCGCTGTGGGGGGGGGGGGGGGGGGGGGGGAAGCGGAAGCTGTCCAGAATCGACTTTCGGCTCACCGCTACCTCCAGCGCATCGAATCAGCGCCCACGTACGCGTGCCGCGGGTCACGTCTCCAATCTCCCTGCCCGCCCCTGAATGACAACCGTTCTGTGGACCGTTGCCTTTAATGAAAAAGGGGACGTTTCCATATAAAAAAAAAAAACCGCGCCAAACGTATGGGCTATCTGAAACCAATAACACACACAAGTTTTGTTGCCCAACATTCATGTTTGTATCGGTCCGATTTTAGTAGAAATACGTCTGGGGATATTAGACGGCCAAGAGAAATGATTGTGCTTTCTAATATGCGTTTCCATGATTGTATTTACTCTCTCATTATAGTCGTGAGAAAACATGGTGCTGTCCATTGGGAATATGTTTCGCCTAGAAGTGAAAACGTGTACTGTCATCCTCTAAATAATACGCCCTTGAAAAAAAAAAAAAAAAAAAAAAAAAAAAAAAAAAAAAGAAGCATAAAACTCCTGTTATGAGTTTTTGTGAAGCAGTTATCAACCATTAAATTGACAGTCTCCCAAAAAACACAGAGAAACTTTAGGGACCTGTTCCTTACACTAAACAAAAGAAAAAAATGTCTGAATATTTTTAGCGTGGTGCAGCAGAGTCAGCAACTGTAAAATGTAGCCGGCCAGAGTGGCCGCGCGGTTCTGGGCGCTACAGTCTGGAACCGAGCGACCGCTACGGTCGCAGGTTCGAATCCTGCCTCGGGCATGGATGTGTGTGATGTCCTTACGTTAGTTAGGTTTAATTAGTTCTAAGTTCTAGGCGACTGATGACCTCAGAAGTTAAGTCGCATAGTGCTCAGAGCCATTTGAACCATTTTGTAAAATGCAATTATATTAAATTTCAGCCTACAGTTTCATAAGCAATGAAACTTTACCTAGGTTTCGGCTATAATAACGTAACCTTCTTCAGAAATGTCACAACATAAAATTAAAACACGCCAGATATTGGCCTTATCAAACTTAAAATGTTAGTACTAGAGTACATAAGTCATAAGACTGCATCCCTTCTACTAACGTTTTGCCGATAGGTCATCACAAACGGGCCAGACAGGTGGGCCGCGGGAGCTGAGTCGTAACTCAACTCAGCTTAATTTGGCGTAGCGAAAGAATTGGCGCACATTTTTTATCGATTCGATGCGTATTTCTCTGATAATTCTAAATAAATCAGCATTCTTCCCCAATTTTACTTTTTTCTCGATTTCAGCGCCATCTGTCAATGGTTTAAAACAATGTTTCAGACAAAACTTGATTACTTTTTTATGGAGAATCCGAATCTGCAATAAAAAATGGGTGTTTCCATTTAAGATTTAAAAGATGCCCCCCGCCCCACTCAAGGGGCCGGGGGGGGGGGGGGGGTGTAGGGGTGTCCCACTTTGAGCTTACGAACTTGTCTTACCCACTATTTTTACGCGATGTATAGTTTTAGAGATAATCTCATCCGAAACTTCAGATGGCCCATCCTGTATATCCCTTAACTACTATCGACCGTCTCTCAGACTGCTACTAATTTTTGTGTCGAGATATTTCTCACACCCCTGCAAAGCCAAATGGACTCTTCCATGTACCTTCCTATTGGCTGTCAAGCTACACGTGCCAGCATTCTTGCATTGTTTCATAATTATTAGCCTTGAGAGGTCTCACAGACGTACCATAGTGTTTCCGTGCCGCGTTTTTATTGCATGCTACTGTTTCTACATGGCAGGGAAAGCTGGGCTTTCTGTGCAACGTGTGTTATGTGAGACAGATGTCTTCACTTGCAAGATGAGCCTCAGACACCGAAAAAAGAATTCGAAAATCGAAAAACGTGCACCTTTTGCCCTCCTCGTCTGAAGAGGAAAACAAGGTATCCATGTCAACAGCATGGTGTTCCGATTTGTTTGGAGTGTTCCAGGAAGGTCTGCGTTAAGTGTTTGCAGGTAGAAATTGAGTAAAGTATGATTCCAGTGGCACATGAGAACAAGTATTTAGTTTTTACTTGTAATTTCAGAAGTAAAATGCTGGCAAAGTTTCTCCATTCATAGACTTATGGACTGAAATATTCGCTCTACATTGCAAAGTGAGTCGTAAACTGAAAGCTGACTTCGCACACAATTTATCGTAAGTCATGTCTGATTTTTCCACCTAGTTATATTGCCAATCTGTAATATAATCCCTCTGATGAAAATCTATGTGTGAGTAGAGAGCTGACTATTTGCTGTTATTTTCGTAACTAATAAAATAAAAATATAATCCAGATTTCGCTTTGTTTTAATTGTCGAAGTGTTTAAAATGCCGCAGTGTTTAAAAAAATCAAATTTCTACAAAAGCCACTTGTAAGAAGTGTAATGATTGACTGGAAGTCAAGAAACTATATATATTCAGCAAAATTCTGGTTTGATATATAAAATAGAAAAATGCGGTCTGTGAGACCTCTCCATAGTAATTGTGTTCCTGTGAATGACCATAGTAGTTAAGGGATATTCGACAATGTACAGTTTTAACTGCCATAGCAGGGCATGTAAACCGTTTCACAAACACTGTGTGTGTGTGTGTGTGTGTGTGTAAGGAGAAGAATATATGACACACACACACACACACACACACACACACACACACACACACAATTTTAAATGAAAATTGTATACACAACTATGAGCTGTTTCGTTTTCCCTCGCACTCGTTTTTAACAGAAAACCCGGAAAGCTCTATTTATGGCTTTTCGGCTTATATTTAGACTACCACTACACAACCTGAATCGTCCGGAACTTTGCAGTGCTACCCATTTACAGGTTAAAATTATGTGAAATACTGTCAGTGAAGCTACTATCTACACATATGCAGCATTAGTAGAGGTATCTCATACCACGTATACCATCCCATTTGGTTTAAGTGAGCCGAGTTCCCTATAACAGTTAAATTGGCAGTAACAACAATCAAGGCTCAGTGTCAGAGAGGGGAGGAAGAGAAACAGATATGAGAACTGTAAGGAGGAGATGGACAGAGAGAGGGGAAAAAGAGAGATTCGGACGTATATCAAATTTCCATACATATTTAGCAATTGTAAAGCATTACTGGGTTCGTTAGTATTATCTATCTTTGGGACTAGTTTCGGTTTAAAGGGACCATTATGAGTCACAACGTATTACAGTTAAAAACAACATTACAACACGTTCAGCTAGGTGGCAGTTCCTTACTCACAAACTTCGCTAAAACACTAGATTTTGTGGCATGACGTCGTTCTTAAAAAAATTGAAAACTATTGACCGCAGCTAAAACTTTCTTTACTCCGGAGCGAACACCAGTGAAAGTGCAACAGCAAATGACAATGATCTCTCTGGGACAAACGCTAGCCGCGCGTGTGAAAACGGCATTCGGTCGTGTTGTTCGCTCGTGTTCCGTTGGTAGTCGATTTTTCAGCGAATCATCAAAGGAACTTCGCGTCCTCTCCGTTTCGGAGTTAGCAGTACAGAATTCTTTCGCCAACTTCCGTCTACTCCGACGAGAATGTAACGTAATGTTGCTGATACAAGAATATAGATGCCATAGAGCTTCTGGAATCCAGGAGATCCACAGCACACACGCTTTCTTCTTGTTTCAAAAGGCTAAACCGCGTCTCTGCAACGACAGTTTCCCTTCTTCGGCGGTCCTTTTCATCTCCATGTATGAAGAACGTCATATCGTATTTTTTATATAGGATACTCTAGATAGTCCACTCATTTTCTTTTCTACGATCTTGCCATCGAAAATGTTTTATAGCAGGAGAGACCACGGGACAATCGAGAAGATACTGTGAAACGTCCCCTTTTAACAATTTTACCTGACTGTCCTTAAACTGACACACAATATTTTTTTTTAGCGCAACGCAATCTGACTTTAAATAATCTCTACAAGAGAATGGCCCTGACTAACATTAACCTGTACTTTTCACAAATCACTTACCTCACAAAAATCTTGGTTACTCCCACTACTGCAATACAGCAAGCGCCACTACTGCCAGCTAAATAAAAGATTCAAACTATGGAAGGCACTAACTACTGATAGGAATAGTTAGCAAATGAAAGATATTAATAGAGAACAAACAATGTATTTACCTTGATATCATCATATATAAATATAGCAGTTCATGACAAATTTCAAAACTCCGCCATCTCTCTCCCCACATCCACCACTGCTGGCGGCTCACCTCCAACTGCGCAACGCTACGCGCTGTTCACAGCCAGCTGCCTAACACTACAATGGCGAGTATTACAACAATGCAAAGCAGCCACAGACTGCACACAGCACAGCCAGTGATTTTCATACAGAGGTGGCGTTACCAATAAAAAAACCTAAACAGCCTACTTACAACTGTTTAAAAAATATGATCAGTAAAATGATGTATGTAAGTACCACGGCACAGATACCAAAGGAAAAGAAATACAATTAGTAGAAAATTGCCAAAGCACACAAAAGTACTACTGTAGACGTGAGGAAGGCGATAAATTCACAGATGCTTGCATCAGAACGGAGAGAATAACCGAAAACCTCGTAATTATTTTTATTAAAAACAAAAAGCGCGATAAATTACCCTGAAAGCAAACTATTATGAATATGTATCAACTTTGTTGATTAAAAATAGAAACATGCGAAAGACCTGCACATGATCTTTCTCGTTGCTTACGTTCGTTGCATCTGTAATTACATGGTTGAGGTAACACTGTTACGGTAGAGATTTTTGATAATGAATAAAAATACTTAACGCGGGATCATGCTGTCTGCCCTCTATGTAACCGGCCGTATGTATACTTCACATTTCGTTAATCATACTTATGGTTATTACTTTGTTTGTACGTATTTTTATTAATTATTAACTAATTAATTACACGCTTGAAGTGCTACGCTTATGTCACTGAAGACATCAGAAACTGTCCGATATAAAACAGCTACGGAAACGCGAAACAATCTATCACTAACGTAAGTGTGTCTACTTTCTGATAACCAGAATGTAAATGCTAGCCTTTCTTTGTTTAGGTTGGTAGTCGGTAATTAGTATCCTGCTTTTGAATTCCCTCCTCAACTGAAGTGAGAAACCAGCGCAAAGCGCCAAGCGACATACGTGCAAAGTTTTGGACTAATGCTAAAGGGATCTCGGGCTGCACACCAGTGTTAAGTGCATTACCTCCACACATTTCTCGTTTACATACAAACTGAAACACGCCGTAGCGACTACAATGCACTGTACGAAATACACTCCTGGAAATGGAAAAAAAGAACACATTGACACCGGTGTGTCAGACCCACCATACTTGCTCCGCACACTGCGAGAGGGCTGTACAAGCAATGATCACACGCACGGCACAGCGGACACACCAGGAACCGCGGTGTTGGCCGTCGAATGGCGCTAGCTGCGCAGCATTTGTGCACCGCCGCCGTCAGTGTCAGCCAGTTTGCCGTGGCATACGGAGCTCCATCGCAGTCTTTAACACTGGTAGCATGCCGCGACAGCGTGGACGTGAACCGTATGTGCAGTTGACGGACTTTGAGCGAGGGCGTATAGTGGGCATGCGGGAGGCCGGGTGGACGTACCGCCGAATTGCTCAACACGTGGGGCGTGAGGTCTCCACAGTACATCGATGTTGTCGCCAGTGGTCGGCGGAAGGTGCACGTGCCCGTCGACCTGGGACCGGACCGCAGCGACGCACGGATGCACGCCAAGACCGTAGGATCCTACGCAGTGCCGTAGGGGACCGCACCGCCACTTCCCAGCAAATTAGGGACACTGTTGCTCCTGGGGTATCGGCGAGGACCATTCGCAACCGTCTCCATGACGCTGGGCTACGGTCCCGCACACCGTTAGGCCGTCTTCCGCTCACGCCCCAACATCGTGCAGCCCGCCTCCAGTGGTGTCGCGACAGGCGTGAATGGAGGGACGAATGGAGACGTGTCGTCTTCAGCGATGAGAGTCGCTTCTGTCTTGGTGCCAATGATGGTCGTATGCGTGTTTGGCGCCGTGCAGGTGAGCGCCACAATCAGGACTGCATACGACCGAGGCACACAGGGCCAACACCCGGCATCATGGTGTGGGGAGCGATCTCCTAGACTGGCCGTACACCACTGGTGATCGTCGAGGGGACACTGAATAGTGCACGGTACATCCAAACCGTCATCGAACCCATCGTTCTACCATTCCTAGACCGGCAAGGGAACTTGCTGTTCCAACAGGACAATGCACGTCCGCATGTATCCCGTGCCACCCAACGTGCTCTGGAAGGTGTAAGTCAACTACCCTGGCCAGCAAGATCTCCGGATCTGTCCCCCATTGAGCATGTTTGGGACTGGATGAAGCGTCGTCTCACGCGGTCTGCACGTCCAGCACGAACGCTGGTCCAACTGAGGCGCCAGGTGGAAATGGCATGGCAAGCCGTTCCACAGGACTACATCCAGCATCTCTACGATCGTCTCCATGGGAGAATGGCAGCCTGCATTGCTGCGAAAGGTGGATATACACTGTACTAGTGCCGACATTGTGCATGCTCTGTTGCCTGTGTCTATGTGCCTGTGGTTCTGTCAGTGTGATCATGTGATGTATCTGACCCCTGGAATGTGTAAATAAAGTTTCCCCTTCCTGGGACAATGAATTCACGGTGTTCTTATTTCAATTTCCAGGAGTGTATAAATTAAGCAACTTTACCGCGGCAGCGTTGGTGCCAAAAAACAATACACAGCGTATGCTTCGATGTTCGTTACCTCGCATTTTCTTCTTTTCGCCTCAGTGTTAATGTTTTTTTCTTTTTTCGCTGGTACAAGTCAATCGGTGTAAATGGGACTTCATGCAACGTTTTTTGAAACGCCGCAACTGAGGCGTAAATTGCAACGTGATAAACTGCCCTAGTTTGATTTTATCACCTTCCTGGATACCTTAGCAACAGTAAACAGCGTCTCGACAACAGATGTATCGGTGTGGGCCACCCGTACCGAGACCTCCCAAGTCTCTCTACTTGAAGCACTTGGACTTTTTTCTGTGGGGATGTTTAGAAGCTTTGGTGTATTCCAGCTCTGTTGATAGTGCCGATGAACTCAAGGGAACGCATAATGGGTGGCTGCAAATTCCTCAGCAACACGCCTGGCATTTTTGAGCGTGTACCAGCATTAATGAGGAAACGTGTCGAAGCATGCCTTCACATAAACGGCGACAATGTGGAACACTAGATGTTACGTGTTACAGGTGAAGTGCATATCTGCAGTTCGCATCCTCGCAGACTCTATTACAAAGTGTTCATGCACTCGTGTAGGGGTAACAGTTTGTTCCCGGATCTATGTTTCGTAGGATTAGTTGCTTGTTTCACTGTCCTCTACTCGGCCCTGTATACAGCGCAGCAGTATGAAGGTCTGGAATGCAACATACGCAAACACTAACATAATTCGACTACTTGTGATAAAAGACTTGTAGACTAGTTTAGAAACGTTTGCAAATTGTTCTCTCCTCTCAGGCCCCCCCCAAATGAAATGAACGCAGTCTATAGTCTGCCGAGAGTAAACCAATACCCTCTCTGCTGTTCAAACTCTCCAGAACGTGGTAGACTCATTGCAAAATGGGACTGAGTGAAATCAACGAAAGTGGAAGCGTTGCGTTCCGTCATGCAACCCACATCCCTAATGGGAACCAACTTCTCAGAAGCTCTCCTATACACGGCTCGCAGAGCTATTTGATGGCGTGGCCTCTTTGTTCTGCAGCAGTAGACTTCTTTAACGTTCTCGCTTCCCGCGCCCGGGTTCCCGGGTTCGATTCCCGGCGGGGTCAGGGATTTTCTCTGCCTCGTGATGACTGGGTGTTGTGTGCTGTCCTCAGGTTAGTTAGGTTTAAGTAGTTCTAAGTTCTAGGGGACTGATGACCTAAGATATTAAGTCCCATAGTGCTCAGAACCATTTGAACCATTTGAACTTCTTTAACCTGTCGCGCAGATGTTCCAGACACAGACAATTCACTGCCCAATCTTCATGCTGTTTACAAAAAAAAAATGGTTCAAATGGCTCTGAGCACTATGGGACTTAACATCTTAGGTCATCAGTCCCCTAGAACTTAGAACTACTTAAACCTAACTGACCTAAGGACATCACACACATCCATTCCCGAGGCAGGATTCGAACCTGCGACCGTAGCAGTCGCGCGGTACTGGACTGCGCGCCTAGAACCGCGAGACCACCGCGGCCGGCTGCTGTTTGCACACAGCACTAGAGCCTTAAGGGTGATTTATCTCTGACGATAAGTGCGGCTGTTCTGTAAACGTTGAAGTAGTTTACTATAATTGATAACAGTCATCCGATGTGCAGTCGCCTCTATGTGGTATGAATCTGTTTACAGCGTTAACGCCGACTGCAGCTATAACGTGAATGAGAGTAGTACCTAGCACAGTTTTTGACGACGCAATTTATACACTGATGTGACAAAAGTCAGTGGATATATCCTAATATCGTGTCTGACCTCGTTTTGCCCGGCGTAGTGTAGCAATTCGACGTCGCATGACCTCAACAAGTCACTGGAAGTCCCCTACACAAACACTGAGCCATTCTGCCTCTATAGCCATCCTTAATTGTGAAAGTGTTGCCGGTACAAAATTTTCTTCACGAACTGATCTCTCAATTATGTCCCATAAATGTTCGACGGGACCCATGTCGGGCTGTCTGGGTCGCCAAATCATTCGCTCGAACTGTCCAATGTGTTCTTCAAACCAATCGAGAACAACTGTGGCTCGGTGAGATGGCGCATTGTCATCAATAAAAATCCTATCGTGATCTGGGAACATGAAGCCCACGAATTACTGCAAATCGTCAGTGAGAGGTTCAGTTCGGCCAGAGGACCCAGCCCGTTCCCCTTCCATGTAAACTGGGCCGACTGCATTGTGGAGCCACAATGCTCACAAGGGAACCTCCCCATCGCACCCCCCTCAGATTTAGTTATAAGTTGGCACAGGGATAGGCCTTGAAAAACTGAACACAGATCAATCGAGAAAACAGGAAGAAGTTGTGTGGAACTATGAAAAAAATAAGCAACATATACAAACTGAGTAGTCCATGCGCAAGATAGGCAACATAAAGGAGAGTGTGAGCTGACGAGCGCCGTGGTCCCGTGATTAGCGTGAGCAGCTGCGGAACGAGAGATCCTTGGTTCAAATCTTCTCTCGGGTGAAAGTTTTAATTTTTTATTTTCAGATAATTATCAAAGTTCACGCACTCACACATAATCAACTTCGCTCTCCAAAATTCCAGGACATGTTCAGGTTTGCTTGGACATATACAGAATTTGACGGTCTACGCACGGAAACATTTGAAAACGTAAAAAACATATGTTTTGACAGAGCACAGGGAAAACTGTGCGACTCTGAAACTGTTGCATTCATTTGATGCAGTTTATGTGACAAACTCTTATGTTTTCATCACTTTTTTTGGGAGTGATTATCACATCCACAAGAAAACCTAAATCGGGCAAGGTAGAAGAATCTTTTTACCCATTCGCCAAGTGTGCAAGTTAGGTGGGTCGACAACACATTCCTGTCATGTGACGCACATGCCGTCACCAGTGTCGTAAAGAATACATCAGACGGGTTTTCCTGTGGAGGAATCGGTTGACCTATGACCTTGCGATCAAATGTTCTCGGTTCCTATTAGAGAGGTACGTCCTTTCGTCTACTAATCGCACGGTTTTGCGGTGCGGTCGCAAAACACAGACACTAAACTTATTACAGTGAACAGAGACGTCAATGAATGAACGGACAGATCGTAACTTTGCGAAAATAAAGAAAGTAAAATTTTCACTCGAGGGAGGATTCGAACCAAGGACCTTTCGCTCCGCAGTTGCTGACTCTAACCACGAGACCACGGCGCTCATCAGCTATTATTGTCCTTTATGTTCCTATGTTGCACATGGACTACTGAGTTTGTATATTTTGCTTATTTTTTCATAGTTCCACACAACTTCTTCCTGTTTTCTCGATTGATCTGTGTTCAGTTTTTCAAGACCTATCCACTGTGTCAATTTATAACCAAATCTGAGGGGGGTGCGATGGGGAGGTTCCCTTGTCACTGCTTGTAGACAACTGGGATCCATGGCTTCGTGGGGTCAACGCCACGCTCTAACCCTACCACCAGCTTTTACCAGCTGAAATCGTGACTCATATGACAAGACCACGAGTCCCCAGAGGTCAAAGGTCCAACGCATGTGGTCACGAGGCCTGGAGAAGCGCCGCATGTGATGTGCTGTTGGTACAGGCACTCGAGTCGGTCACCTGCTGCCATTCACCATTAACGCCAAATTTCTCCGCACTATCCTAATACATGCGTTCGTCGTACGTCCCACATTGATTTCTGCTGTTATTTCACTCAGCACTGCTTGTATGTTAGCACTGACAACACAAACGCCGCTGCTCTCAGTCGTTAAGTGAAGCCCGTTGGCCACTTCGTCGTCCAAATTTGGTATTTTCGGCACACTCTTGACACTTCGGAACTTGTAATACTGAATTCCCTAACAATTCCCGAAATCGAAAGTCCCATGCGTCCAGCTCTAACTACTCGTACTTTTCAGCGTTCAAAGTCGGCTAATTACTGCCGTGCAGCCATCATCGCGTCGGATACCCTTTCACATGAATCGCCGAGTACAGCAGACAGCTCCGCCAATGTACTGTCCTTTTATACCTTATGCATGCGAGACTAGCACCATCCGTATATACGAGGGGCGTTTGGAAAGTCCGTGCAAAGTCCGAGGGAGGGCACCACCGGCGCGTATCGAGGTCATCTTTAGTTAGTAGCATCTTATGGAAAGAATGCCCACCAGGTTTCAGCCATATTGGTCTATTTCTTTGTGTTTGGCATTCGTGTGAATCAAGGAAGTCGAGCGATTGTCAAAATATGGACGAAAAAGAAATTCTTGTGGTGACTGAACATTACTTTATGAAAGGCAAAACGACTCAGGAGACTAAAGAGATGCTTGATAAACATTACGATGACTCTTCACCTTCGATTAGAACAGTTTATAAGTGGTTTCAAAAATTTTCGGAGTGGCCAAATGGGCACAAGTGATGTTGAACGTTCTGGACGCCCTGTGGAGGTTACGACTCCAGAAATCATTGATAAAATCCATGATATGGTGATGGATGACAGAAGAGTTAAGGTGCGTGAGATTGCTAGTGCTGTGGTTATCTCGAATGAACGGATACATAATATTTTGCATCAACATTTGGACATGAGAAAGCTATCCGCAAGATGGGTTCCGCGATTGCTCACACTTGACCAAAAACGGAATCGTGTGAAATGTTGCAAGGATGGTTTGCAGCTGTTCGGGAAGAATCCGCAGGACTTTTGGCGTCGTTTCGTCACTGTGGATGAAACATGGATACATTGCTGTACTCCTGAGACCAAACAACAATCTAAACAATGCGTCACCATAGGAGAATCTGCACCAAAACAGGCGAAGACCATTCCTTTGGCCGGAAGGTTATGGCGACTGTCTTTTGGGATTCGCAAGGGATAATCCTCATCAACTATCTGGAAAAGGGTAAAACTATTGCAGGTGATTATCATTCATCTTTATTAGACAGTTACAAAATGGAGCTGCAAGAAAACACTGGCGACTGGACCGCAAAAAAAGTCATTTTCCATCACGACAATGCACCAGCACATACCTCAGCAGTTGTGGTCGCAAAATTGTTGGAAATAGGATTGCAGCAACTAATAGCTGTTTAGCAGACTTGGACAATTTCTATTATTTGGAAGGGATCGAATTAGAACAGCGCTGGACGAAGTGTGTAAGTCTAAAAGAAGAGTATGTCGAAAAATAAAAAAGGTTTACCCCAAACAAGTAAGTAGTTTTATTTTTGCACGGACTTTTCAAACGCCCCTCGTATGCACGTCGCTATCGCATGACTTTTGTTATCTCAGCGTATTACGATATCGTAACAGTGTGTAATTCATGGTTTTTTTCCGCTGACGTTAATCTTGCTTTACTTCGCGTAACATTATGCTGTGAATACTTTTATGTAGCTGATGATGGTCAGTCGACAGAAACTGGTTGTGTAAACAGCAGCTGAAGGAGGTAAAGTGACATTTTTCGAATTTTCTGATACCTCATGGCCTCACTGCTGCATCGTCCCAACCGTCCCGAAAGCTTTGGCTCCGTTGTAACTCATACATCCGCTGCAGAAAAACACAGTTTTGCTGTCTGCCTTCCTGTGATTACTGCAACACGCCCAAACGGTCCAGCACTCAAGTAGCTCGCTTTTGCAGGCTTCGCTCAAAGTGGTCCAGTCCGTGCCCCGCAGCTATGTCTGCTTCCGTCATGATGGTGGATCTCATTCACGCTTTGTCCCTTTAGTGAACCTCCTAATTTGCCTTCTCGCGAAGTTTACTTTCCGCAGAAAGCCGGGTGGAAGATTGTCCAGCTGTTTGCTTGCATCTCTACGGCCACTGAGTCTCCAGAATTCCTCCACGACCCATCCAATAGCGCGTTTGTTTTGCTTTGGTACTAAACACAGCTGTAATGGTCCAACAATGGTTTCCTATGGCTGTTCAGTGTAATTATTGTCGTTCAATAAAAGTTTCTTTTCTGTTCGTCAAATTCCGTATTTCTTTCAGCTACTTGCTTTACTATATTGTAGCAGTTGTTTCTCTGTTCGGTCGAAGTTACTTGGCAGTGACACATTATGGCAAACTTACTTTCAAAATTGTTCAAATGGCTCTGAGCACTATGGGACTCAACTGCTGAGGTCATTAGTCCCCTAGAACTTAGAACTCGTTAAACCTAACTAACCTAAGGACATCACAAACATCCATGCCCGAGGCAGGATTCGAACCTGCGACCGTAGCGGTCTCGCGGTTCCAGACTGCAGCGCCTTTAACCGCACGGCCACTTCGGCCGGCAAACTTACTTTCGTCCTTAGGTTTTGCACACCTTTATTTTTCGCAAAAAGTCACGGGGCGGCCACGTGATCTCTAAGAGTGGTGCTTCCGACGGTAGAGTTCGGTTCACAATTAGAAATACGCGTACATAAATATTTAAAATAGATTCAGTGAATATTTGAACGCAACAGCACTTTTCTGCAATCAGGCAGTGTCATAAGCCGATACGCCGCGTGACAGAATGTCTGTGTACCACGTAGTACGACAGAAAAGCATTAAAATACAGTTGCTTGTAGAAATTAATTGTTTGCTGCAGCTGACCATTTGGAAACGTGTACGAAACCCAACATGGACAGTTATACAATATTGACGGCCATTTCGAAATACAGGACAGCTAGCAAGGATGGGGTTAATTTGTAAATTTCATGTCATCGGCGATATTTCATTTTAGAATTCATCGTTAGAAATGTTGCCCTCCTCACGAATGTTTTATTTTCGTGCAGGTGATTTCGAGCGCCGAGTACACACTACAGTGTTAACAAAGCGTGCTATAGCAAGAAATTTTTCCCATGTGTTTTTTCATCAGAGAACGCAAACACAGCAAGAACAAGGATTTCACTAAAAGGACACCAATGATGTACACAGCTTTCGTAGAATCACCGACTAATAGGCACCTACTTTTATCGGCGGGTCTTACGAACAAAGCGTTACGTCGAATTCTAATATAAGTTTCACATCGCGTTATATCTTGAATTCTGGAGGTATCCGCAAGGGTCACACGGGTGAAAATTTCGTCCTGCTTGTTGTTTGTCGCCCATATTTCATTTATTTTGTATTAGTGAATCTCAACTTTGTAAAACATACGCTTTCAGTATGTCCTAATGACAGTCCTGAGATAAAATATTTCAACGGGCAATCCAATAAAATATAAAAGTATGTGGTTCTGTTTCCAGTTCTAACCAGGAACGTGATTGGTGTACGCTAGTGAGCGCACACACAAAAATTTACGTTATGCCCTACTCAAGATATACACGTAACATCAACACTTCTTATAAGCCACACCGAGATATCAAAACATGGTCTTCCAAGTGCAAATATTTTGCTGTAGGCTAGTGCCAGTGTCTTTGTTTGTTTACCGAGACACTCAGGCAATTGTAGTTTTGCAAAAGCAACTTTGTACTTGCGTAGAAATATGCAGTGAATGTTTATATGTACAATATCAAGGGGACATGTCAGTAAAGATCTATTACTAAAAAAACTACATTATTCTTCGTTGCTGCTCTGCAAAACTGCTTGCTGTGACCGTTTAACCCCGTTACGTCGAGGCCACAATGCATCTTCAGAACAAGGTTTTTTTCATCGGATCTGGAATAGAGAAAATTGTAGCCTCCCTATATTTTCTTTCATTGAAGAATAAAATTTATCTAGCAGTTCTTCGCTTCGTTTTTTAAACCCTCTTGCTTACGCGCTGAGGCGTAGCGCCTTACACCGTGCCTATTAAGTTGTAACAGCAGTGGACAGATGTACAGTATGGGCCACGCACAGCACAGGCGGCGTAAGATGCCAGAGAGAATGTAGTTTCTATGCGATCTAGTAGAGGCCACTCAGCTGACGGAGACTGTTTCAGCTGCAGTCAAAATATTGTCACTTTTAAGTGGAGTTCAGTTTGTTTCATTTTCTGTTTATCAGTTACTATTATACTTGTGCTTGGTTATGAGGGCGAATGAAAGTGTGGATGTGAAATAATGTTTTATGTAAAATTTGTATGCTGTATACTGAAGCATCCGGTCTCGTGAGAAATGTTCGAGACTGACGTGCGTGTTAGTAATCCGTACCTGGGAATTTGTTACAAATTACTTCGTCAGTTTATGATACTGGGGAAATGAAATTATGATTTTGCTAAAGTAGTTTTGTTACGAGGGTCTTAATTTTATATTTGTGGGTTTTTAAAATTTATTTATGTTAATTTACTGTTGTGATTCAGTGGAAAATTTCGATTGGTTCTGTATATACGCGCAGGACTGAACGAGTTTGATGCTGCTTTCCGATTGCCTGCGATGTTTCTCTGCCAATCAGAAGCATATTCGCGCATACTTTGGGAACTAGAAATTTCTTTTGTGTAGGCTAGGATTTCGTAGTGATCAGACCTATTAATAGGTGCTCCAATGAAAAAGATTGATTTTGTGATATTTCGGTACCAAAATGTTTGAGAAGTGCCGTAAAGTGTGGAAAAGAGTTCGATGTAATGCACCATGTAAAATTCAGAACATTTGGTGACATTTTAAATAACTAAATTCCGCGTGACGTGTTGTTTACCCGCGAACGTAAACTTTTTGTTACGTGAGACTGATTATAGCAACATCTGAACGAGCTATTCTAAATGAAACAATCTGTTTGTAAAGTTTCGGTAAAGAATAATTAATAATTACCATAAACTGGCTACGGTTACTAGTGTTTTACGTACGTTTTTTAAAAAATCTGTTTGGTTATTTACTGATGGCAAACGGATTTACAACTTTTAAGTGACAATGGTAACGAATTTTTTCAAGACTCACTGTGGAAATCTTTCGAAAGTTGACGCGTTTTCTGGCCTCTTCGTTCTTCAATAACAAACTATATTTTTATGTTCCGGAAGTAAGAAATGTGAAAAATGCATTCCATGGCGACTGGAACACAAGTACTGTGAAACAGCAATAATTCGCGGAATTGTCTTCAAACTGAGTGCATCTAGAACTGGATTATTTACCCAGACCATGCTGAAAACGTTTTGCAGCGCAACGTGTGAAAACCTGTACAATGAAACACAGTGGAAACTTTCTCATTCAGAAGATAATTCCGACTGTCAATTGCAGTGGTTGTTGCCGCAACTACTAATGTTTTCCAGGTATCTCCTTTCTCAATTTTCGAATTTTCAGGAATCGTAATAACACTCGTGGGGAACTGCAGGGAGTCATCGTGTTTGCCTTCAACAACTTTACACATTACAGTATTCCTGTTTCACCAGTTCGTTAATTTAAACCACCGGAAAATTATGCCTATGAAACATACAACTCACGCGGTAGAATCTTACAGTATCTGTTTCTCTACAGCATACTTAAATGCTGCAGAAACACCATGACGTACAAGCTTTAAGAAAGACAAACTTTCATTTTATCGTAATACCCTTGTGTTACTACATTTCGCCGGCCGCTGTGGCCGAGCGGTTCTAGGCTCTGCAGTCCGGAATCGCGCTGCTGCTACGGTCGCAGGTTCGAATCCTGCCTCGGGCATGGATGTGTGTGATGTCCTTATTTAGGTTTAAGTAGTTCCAAGTCTAGGGGACTGATGACCTCTGATGTTAACTCCCATAGTGCTTAGAGCCATTTGAACCATTTTGTTACTACATTTCCTTGAACGTTCCAAGCAATGTTCAATGAAGACAGCTGGAAGTTCCAAATTATTATCTTCAACTACTTGTTTGGGAAGAAAAATGTAGTTGTAAATTTTTAAATGGTTTCTCAAATTCTCCAGAACAGGAGCTACTTCAGGTTTGAAATGCAGCTTCTTAACACCATACTTGCAATTCATCTCAAAGTTATCAGGTGTAAAATGAAGCCTATAAATGAAAACAGAGATTAAAATGTAATATGATACAGAATTTAAAGCTCTTACATAACTATATTACGAATAAAGTAAACTTACAAAGACAGTAGTATTAAGCGAATAAGGATCAATCTTTTGAACACTGCATTAGATGTCCGGTGCGCTAACTACTACGGTAATAGCGACAACGTGTCTGTATGGAGTGTTTATGTACATTCTCCAGAAATGAACAGACGTAGTGATACCTACGAACGAGTTGCAACCACATTTTACACATTATTTGTATCGCTCAAAAGCAATTTTGCAGGAATTTGTTCATAGAGGTACTTGTACAATATGCTGCTGAACACCGTTTGTAACCCGTTTTCCAAAACATGTTCCAAAACAGGATATCACTGTGAATGAGCTTTATGGCAGTAAGAGCAGCGTGCTAGCAAGTTGCTTCACAGGCATCACATGACTCAAATGGAGTGCGTTAGAGGGCATTCAAGGCATTTGAATATTTTTAGTACCCAGATTCATGAGGAAATAAAGCATGCTATGAGAATAAAATGCCATAATTAACCACTTAAGACGATTCCCAGAAAACAGTCATAACCCTATTAAGCAAACGACGAAGGGTGAAGGATTACACGACTGCCATGTAGCAGTTCTACACCATTTATATCGCTCGAAAGCGACCAACTTGCACTCATAAGGAGGGTGACTAATATGTTGTCCGGGGACCGTACGTGTACAAACACACTGCACACGTCTGGAAAATAGTGGAAGTTACTTTATTACACACTAGAAAAGTTAGACGAAACACGCTAACACGACTTATTGCTGGCTGGAACGTAACTTCTCGGAAACAAAATCAGCTCCACTCCCACCCCCTCCTTGTTCCGAGGAAGGTTTTCGGGGGGTTTCCTGTATTGTAAGCCAAATATTCGAACTAGATACCCTCTCCCAAATATTCCCTATTGAGATCCGTCATCCCCCACTACCAGAGCGCCTTGAGAAATGGCCTCTACAATGGTCCTACACCGAACAGTCCGCTCTAACCAGCGGGTAGAGAATGATGAAGTATTTAGTTCTCATAGAGCTGGCTTAGTAAATATCGCTGACCAGAGGTCAATTTTGACGTTAGTTCGTAAACTGAACTCTGTTCAGGTCTTCACTCTATTGAACAACATTAGACCTTGGATACATTGAAGGAGGTTCACTGTCGATCTACATTTGCGTGAAACATGAGTGGCAACACCGCTAAAATCGACTATCGACACGATTATCGCGCTCTGATCGGAGACATTAATCGTGCTTCGTACAAAAATGGTTCAAATGGCTCTGAGCACTATGGGACTTAACTGCTGAGGTCATCAGTCCCCTAGAACTTATAACTACTTAAACCTAACTAACCTAAGGACATCACGCACATCCATGCCCGAGGCAGGATTCGAAGTGCGACCTAGCGGTCGCGCGGTTCCACACTGTAGCGCCTAGAACCGCTCGGCCACCCCGGCCGTATTTGCTATAGGAGGAAAGTGAACATAAAAAGGAGAAATCTTCAAACTTCTCCCAATGCTACGAAGATTTGTTGCTGTAAATTGTAGCTACTGGTCAATATAAATGCACAACAGAATGAGAAAAACTGAAGTTACTACTGCAAACAAAAAAGTCGCAACTCTTTTTATGTAAATACAATTCCACACTCATTGCATTGTGACTCCTGTTAGCTTCATTTGCTGTTGGTACTCAAGTTTCTTCGTAGACAGATTTTCACCTTGAATTTATATTTTGTGCCTTTTACACAATTCAGTGCACTCTAATTAGGGTTGCTTGAACGTTTAACGAAACCTATCCGAGTCTAGTCCCAAATATCTCTGCACTTTGGCAACCAGGAGTTTTCATTGGGGTGCAGTCAATAGCGCCTAAATCACCAGGCAAAATCGTTACTGTTATTTGACAAAAATCACTATAGAGTTGTCTCACATTTTCTTCAGAAGGCATTTTGACGAATTCTTTCCTCAGTGACGCAAAACAGACGGACATCTTGTGGACAGCACTGCAAGCTTTTGCTACGTCTATTCTAAAGAAATCACCGAACACCACCTGAATGCTTCCTGTGGAATAAAATTTTAATGTTAAAGGAATATGCACATTGGAGCCAGTGGCTGGATTCTTTCGCTTGGTTTGAGCAGGTACTCTTTCATTCTGCGTTCTCAACCTGAGTTCTATCTGCTGCTCGGTATTTTTGTCCATGTGAAACCTCAGCTGAAATAATGTATCATTAAATTCAGAAAATAGTTCTGCTCTTCGTCGTCGTCGGCAGACACATCGAAATACTCACATATCTGTAAAATAAACGATAGGTGTTACCTTTGCATAAGTCAAAGGAAACAATATAATTCACATCGTGCAAGCGAGCAGAATGTTGCCCAGCACATGGTCCGGAACGCTCGGAAAACGGAAAGTACAGACCGAAGTTCGAATTTGAGATCCTCTGCACGGTACGCCACACTGTAATCTCCCTGCTACTGAGACAATGAAAGAATATTCGCCTCCTGAAACATGTTTCTTTGTAAGTAGGCTGTTTAGGTTTTTATATTGGTAACGCCACGTAGCGCTCTGTATGAAAATCACTGGCTGTGCTGTGTGCAGTTTGTGGCTGCTTTTCATTATTGTTTGCTATTGTAGTGTTGGGCAGCTGGATGTGAACAGCGCGTAGCGTTGCGCAGTTGGAAGTGAGAAGTGAGGCGCCAGCAGTGGTGGACGTGGGGAGAGAGACGGCGGAGTTTTGAGAGCGGATGATCTGGACAGAGACAGTAAATTTGTAAGACTGGATGTCATGAACTGATATATATATATATATATATATATATATATATATATATATATATATAATGGCATTTGAACACTATGAAGGTAAATACATTGTTTGTTCTCTATCAAAATCTTTCATTTGCTAACTATGCCTATCAGAAGTTAGTGCCTTCAGTAGTTAGAATCTTTTATTTAGCTGGCAGTATTGGCGCTCGCTGTATTGCAGTAGTTCGAGTAACGAAGATTTTTATGAGGTAAGTTATTCATGAAAGGTATAGGTTATTGTTAGGGCCATTCTTTTGTAGGAATTATTAAAAGTCAGATTGCGTTGCGCTAAAAATATTGTGTGTCAGTTTTGTGTTAATCAGAATAGGTAAAGACTGAAATGTCTGAGTACGTTCAGTTCTGCTCAGCTGTTTGAAAATCAAATAATGTAAAAGGTTTATCAGCACAGTAAATCATTAATATTTCTAAGGGGACGTTACAATTTCACTTATACTTGCTTACGTTTCATTCATCAACGTGCGTGCAGTTCTCATAGCAGTTTACTGACGTGTTCCATGGTTAAAAAAAAATAAAACCCATTGTATAGTTTTACTACTTAACATGAGAGAGTGAGAACACTTTTATAAGAGATGTTCAGACATTATTGGACCCGCCAGGATACCCGAGAGCGCTAACGCGCTGCTTCCTGGACTCGGGTAGGCGCGCCGGCCCCGGATCGAATCCGCCCGGCGGATTAACGACGAGGGGCGGTGTGCCGGCCAGCCTGGATGTGGTTTTTAGGCGGTTTTCCACATCCCGCTACGTGAATACCGGGCTGGTCCCCACGTTGCGCCTCAGTTACACGCGTCGCAGACATTTGCAACACGTCCGCACTATTTCACGATTACACTAGACGCAGGCAGTTGGGGAACACTGATTCTTGATTCTGTCCTGGGGGGGAGGGGGGGGGGGTGGCGGCAGGACAGGAAGGGCATCCGGCCATCCCTAACACTAACACTGCCAAATCCGTTGTAACCACGCCGACCCTGCGGGACTCTGGCGTAAGCGAAAAAAAGTTCAGTCATTATTGGCCGCTGTCAAAATCAACAAAACAGTTCACAGAAAAAATTTAGAATTTTTCTTTCTTACTACGCCGCTGAGTGTCTATAAAATGCTTCTAAACTAATCACATAAATTACGAGATGTCTCCAAGAATTTATATGAGGTCAGTTATTATCTGCCCTCATTATGTACACAGCTGATAATTTCCTTAACCTAACCTTAGTGCCGGGAAAATATATTTCGAGCTTCGGCAGAATTGGAGTAACGTGCTTACGTGTTAATAACAACTTTTCTATCATTTCAATTTGTATTTGCACAGAACAAAAGTAAGTACCATAACCACTTAACCTCACATATTTCTTTACTCTGTATTTCATCATTTGGAGGTTAGTTATTTTCATATAGGGCGCTTCTAACAATGTTTTCTACTGTAGGGCAACAACACACCAAAAATACTTCGAAACAGTGGGAGAATAAAAAATCAAAAACGGACGATAATGTAAAATGTATCTTGAAAATCATGTGAACAGCCGTCTGATGATGAAGTAGCCAGTTCGAAACCGGTAACGGCGCTATTTACCTAAATAGCAGTATTAATAGTGGCTGGTTGCTGTCTTCTTCTTTGTAAGAATTAACCTACAGTAACAAAAACGTTGTTTTGTATTGTCACTACACTGTAAACTGACGATTCTATGTGAACTTTAGTTTGATCCGCGAATTTTCGCCACTCAAAGTTGGTCCTACCCCAAGCCGATATAATCTGTGATTATCGTTTTTAAATTTCCTGTGTTAATTTAACCCTTTATTTGGCAAATGGTGAAAATAAAAACAAAAAAAATTTTCAATGCTTATATTTATTTATTATGCTAAAAGAAATACAATTCAGTTAGTTTTAGAAATTTTTGACAAAAATTATGAAAATTATGAAATGTTGCTTACAAGTAACATTGCCAGCAGTAGACCACATTTATACATATTATAGAAAAAAAGAGGGCCTTCCTACTTTCTTTTTTCCAGAAAACATCAAACCATTGGCAATCTGCCCTGAATGACTTCAGTGAGGCCTTCTTGCCCAGAGATTCTCTTCGAAATGCCAGCCAGGCATTTACAACACTCAGATCTAGCATAAATCCAAACAGTCTCATGTACCAGCACCTAGTTTTCATTGGTACTCTGTAGAGCTCTATCAGCATACCAGCAAGATCAACTCCTCCCATACGGTATGCTTGTTGTACTGACGTACAATACTGGGACAGGGCGCATCAATTCTCCTTTTTTCATTGCTGTCCAATCATTTTACTGTTGAGAGTGGTTGGACACCACAAAATGAGCTTGCAAGTGTCACGATTTTATTGTTTTGAATATACGCCGTAAGCATATGTAATATACTAATGGCACATGTCCCAACTATGGGCAATGTTGCTCACAGGCAACATAAAAGTTTTATACTACTTACTGCAGATGCTGAAGAAATTGATGAAATGTATGACGAGATAAAAGAAATTATTCAGGTAGTGAAGGGAGACGAAAATTTAATAGTCATGGGTGACTGGAATTCGTCAGTAGGAAATGGGAGAGAAGGAAACATAGTTGGTGAATATGGATTGGGGGGAAGAAATGAAAGAGGAAGCCGCCTAGTAGAATTTTGCACAGAGCATAACTTAATCATAGCTAACACTTGGTTCAAGAATCATAAAAGAAGGTTGTATACCTGGAAGAATCCTGGAGATACTAAAAGGTATCAGATAGATTATATAATGGTAAGACAGAGATTTAGGAACCAGGTTTTAAATTGTAAGACATTTCCAGGGGCAGATGTGAACTCTGACCACAATCTATTGGTTATGAACTGCAGATTGAAACTGAAGAAACTGCAAAAAGGTGGGAATTTAAGGAGATGGGACCTGGATAAACTGAAAGAACCAGAGGTTGTAGAGAGTTTCAGGGAGAGCATAAGGGAACAATTGACAGGAATGGGGGAAAGAAATACAGTAAAATAAAAATGGGTAGCTCTGAGGGATGAAGTAGTGAAGGCAGCAGAGGATCAAGGAGGGAAAAAGACGAGGGCTAATAGAAATCCTTGGGTAACAGAAGAAATATTGAATTTAATTTATGAAAGGAGAAAATATAAACATGCAGTAAATGAAGCAGGCTAAAAGGAATACAAACGTCTCAAAAATGAGATCGACAGGAAGTGCAAAATGGCTAAGCAGGGATGGCTAGAGTACAAATGTAAGGATGTAGAGGCTTGTCTCACTAGGGGTAAGATAGATACTGCCTACAGGAAAATTAAAGAGACCTTTGGAGAGAAGAGAACCACTTGTATGAATATCAAGAGCTCAGATGGCAAAGAAGGGAAGGCAGAAAGGTGGAAGGAGTATATAGAGGGTTTATACAAGGGCGATGTACTTGAGGACAATATTATGGAAATGGAAGAGGATGTAGATGAAGATGAAATGGGAGATAAGATACTGCGTGAAGAGTTTGATAGAGCACTCAAAGACCTGAGTCGAAACAAGGCCCCGGGAGTAGACAACATTCCATTAGAACTTCTGATGGCCTTGGGAGAGCCAGTCATGACAAAACTCTACCATCTGGTGAGCAAGATGTATGAGACAGGCGAAATAGCCACAGACTTCAAGAAGAATATAATAATTCCAATCCCAAAGAAAGCAGGTGTTGACAGATGTGAAAATTACTGAACTATCAGTTTAATAATAAGTCACAGCTGCAAAATACTAACGCGAATTCTTTACAGACGAATGGAAAAACTGGTAGAAGCGGACCTCGGGGAGGATCAGTTTGGATTCCGTAGAAATGTTGGAACACGTGAGGCAATACTAACCTTACGACTTATCTTAGAAGAAAGATTAAGAAAAGGCAAACCTACGTTTCTAGCATTTGTAGACTTAGAGAAAGCTTTTGACAACGTTAACTGGAATACTCTCTTTCAAATTCAGAAGGTGGCAGGGGTAAAATACAAGGAGCGAAAGGCTATTTACAATTTGTACAGAAACCAGATGGCAGTTATAAGAGTTGAGGGACATGAAAGGGAAGCAGTGGTTGGGAAGGGAGTGACACAGGGTTGTAGCCTCTCCCCGATGTTATTCAATCTGTATATTGAGCAAGCAGTAAAGGAAACAAAAGAAAAATTCGGAGTAGGTATTAAAGTTCATGGAGAAGAAGTAAAAAATTTGAGGTTCGCCGATAACATTGTAATTCTGTCAGAGACAGCAAAGGACTTGGAAGAGCAGTTGAACGGAATGGACAGTGTCTTGAAAGGAGGATATAAGATGAACATCAACAAAAGCAAAACGAGGATAATGGAATGTAGTCAAATTAAATCGGGTGATGCTGAGGGGATTAGATTAGGAAATGAGACACTTAATGTAGTAAAGGAGTTTTGCTATTTAGGGAGTAAAATAACTGATGATGGTCGAAGTAGAGAGGATATAAAATGTAGACTGGCAATGGCAAGGAAATCGTTTCTGAAGAAGAGAAATTTGTTAACATCGAGTATAGATTTAAGTGTCAGGAAGTCGTTTCTGAAAGTATTTGTATGGAGTGTAGCCATGTATGGAAGTGAAACATGGACGATAAATAGTTTGGACAAGAAGAGAATAGAAGCTTTCGAAACGTGGTGCTACAGAAGAATGCTGAAGATAAGGTGGGTAGATCACGTAACTGATGAGGAGGTATTGAACAGGATAGGGGAGAAGAGAAGTTTGTGGCACAACTTGACTAGAAGAAGGGATCGGTTGGTAGGACATGTTTTGAGGCATCAAGGGATCACAAATTTAGCATTGGAGGGCAGCGTGGAGGGTAAAAATCGTAGAGGGAGACCAAGAGATCAATACACTAAGCAGATTCAGAAGGATGTAGGTTGCAGTAGGTACTGGGAGATGAAGAAGCTTGCACAGGATCGAGTAGCATGGAGAGCTGCATCAAACCAGTCTGAGGACTGAAGACCACAACAACAACAACACTACTTACGTAATTGAAAACAATATTGGATTGAAATATTTCTGCTGTAAACTCACCTCTGGGTATTTCTTGAAGAAAATCTGCTAAGATTACTGCCAATTTATTGGAATCCACTCTTTCAGAACCAAAACAAGACACCCTCTGTAACACCACTGCACAAACTGCCATCTAGTGTGGAAAACCTTGAACTATTACAACAACTGGCATTCGCAGTATGTAAAGGAACGTTGCCTGGTGGCAGCAGGGGGGGGGGGGGGGGGGGGGCAAATGGCCTGCGCAGATCGGCGAATATTTCGTCGTTCTGCGCATGACGGTTGTTGCGGTGATTTGTAAAAGTGTTGCGTTAAAATGCCTGGGTTTGCTGTAACAGGGTGTCTGTCGTACAGCCGAAAGACAAAAGGCCCGGATATAATTTATCATTCGTTCCCAAAAGACGTTAAAGTGCAGAAGGCCTGGATTATGAAGCGCCACCGAAAAGATTGCTTCAATGTTGCGACGTCAACTGTTTGTTCATTGCATTTCACATCCGATGATTATCTACGTGACTTGCGAGCAGAACTTCTCAATCTACCGCCGAAGAAAACACTTAAACCAGACGCAGTGTCTAGTGTGAATATACCAGGAAGGGTTCCCAGTGTTAGTGGAAATTCAGGCCCTGATGACACAGTTCCTCCGAATAGGGCAGACAGGTTGCAGGCAAGAAAGACAATGAAAAATTCAATTGAGCACCTGGTTAGTCAACAGCGACAGATGACTGTGACACTGATAGTAAAGAGATCAGCGAACTCTGTAAACGTATAGAAGAATTAGAATACAGCAACCGCAGACTGACAGCTATGTGTGCAAATCTCAGGTGTAGTGAGAAGCGTTTGAAACTCAAAGTTTAAGCTTGTGGTGAGAAAATAAAATATCACAAAAGTGTCAAAAGAAGGAAGTACAGGAGAAAGTGACTCAAATATTAGGCAAATTGTTTTCGAAAACACAGATAAACTGCTTGTTGAGTGGAAAGAAACGAGCAAAATGGCAAAGGGAAGATATTTGTAAAGCGGTTACACTTCGTGCTGTTTCTAGGAAGTGTTATTTGTTTTTAAGAAATCAGGTCGGTTTCCCACTTCCAGGACTGTCAACACTTAAGAGATGGACGTCACGCTCTTTCAGATGCTTTCCTGGTGTGCTGACAGACGTTTTGCAACTAATGAAAGCCCACTCATCTGTACTGACAAAAACTGAACGTGTGTGTGTGCTATCATTCGACGAAATGAATGTAGACAGCAATATTATTTATGATCCTGTTGAAGATCGTGTTGTAGGGCCACACAGTAACGTTCTATTTGTTATGGTACGTGGTTTGTTTTCTGGGTGGAAGCAACCCATTTACTATGATTTTGACACACAAATAACAGCTGATCGGTTAAACAGTATTATCTGCTCTGTACAAGATGTTGGTTACGATGTTGTTGCGGTAGTGTGCGACCTTGGAACAAAAAATCGATCTGTCTGGAAAGATTTTAATGTGACAGAAACAAATTCCTTCTTTTCCAATCCGCAGTATGAAAATAAACGAATCTGGGTGTTTTCAGATGTTCCGCATTTGTTTAAATTAATGAGGAACCACTTTTTGCATGACGGACTAAAGCTTCCAAGTGGGAAAAGTGTTAATAAATCTATTGTAGAAAGACTGCTCGCATTAGATAGGAGTGAAATGAAGTTGTGTCCTAAACTGTCACAGCTTCATCTCAGCGTCAAGGGGAGAGAGCGTCAAAGGGTTTATTTGGCAATGCAACTTTTTTCGAGTACCACAGCTAAAGCCATAAAGTACCTAATGCCTGAAGAAGAGGAAGCAGCAAATTTTTTTCAATTAGCAAACGACGCATTTGACATTCTGAATGCTCGGAAGTACAATAAGAATGTGTTATCATGTGGTTATGGGATACATAACGATGTTCAAGAAAGAATATTGAGAGAACTGCATACGTGTGCCGAAAAAAAGCGCGTAGGCAATGCTAATCACTTGCTCCCACTCCAGAAAGGCATTATGACAACTGTTCGGTCATTATTTGGACTGTTTTCGGATCTTCAAATGGCTCTGAGCACTATGGGACTCAACTGCTGAGGTCATAAGTCCCCTAGAAATACTTAAACCTAACTAACCTAAGGACATCACACACATCCATGCCGAGGGAGGATTCGAACCTGCGACCGTAGCGGTCGCGCGGTTCCAGACTGTAGCGCCTAGAACCGCTCGGCCACTCCGGCCGGCTTCAGATCTTCAGCCACTACAAATAACATATATTTTAACTGCAAGATTGAAGCAGGATGCACTGGAAAATTTTTCTCACAGATCAGAGGAATTGGTCATTTCCATTTCAACCCTTCTCCAACAGAAGTAAAATATCGATTACAGCTGTTACTGCTGGGACACAATGCTCATGACATTCCTCTGTCAAGTGATACATCAGTAGAGGCCGCTGAGTGTGACGGATTTTTGACGTCACATCTGTTCACAGGAATTTTGCCTGACATGAGCGAAGCACTGCAAATGATAGATGGTGAAAAAGAGCTAAGAGATATTAACTTTCCTGTTCAACCTGCACCAGAAGAATCTGCTGTCAAAGAGGGATGTGACTGCTCTGCAGAAGGATTCCGTTACCTGGCTGGCTACATTGCATATCGTGCAAAGAACTGTGACAAGACACTGGGAACGCCGTCTGCTGATATTTTAAGTCCTCCAACGAATGAAAATTATGGTTGGATTGAATTTCTATCTCGCGGTGGGCTTACAGTTCCAACAGATGAGTGGCTACATAAGGTGTCTCAGTTTCAACTAATTTTTAATGAATTTAATGGATTGGGTAGTATTTCCAAGGAAAAAAATATAGTGAAAACAATATGCACTGCTGTCCAAACTAAATACCCGGAATTTTCGTCACACGTTATAAAACTGTATGTCAGAACACGACTTTTCATTCGTATGCGGTTCCTCAATACGAAGCATAAAATGCATAAAGCAGCAGCAGCACAGAAACGGAAATCAAGACAGTGGCACTCTTCTTCTACTGCAAACATCTAAACAGGTAAATCAACTGTTTTAAATAATTTCCTGAGAACTTATTGGTGTTATAAGTAGTTGCTTGTCCTTAGTAAGAGTCGCTTGCTGCGCTAGCCGCAGCCTCGCTTTGCTCCTACAGTGACGTCACTGAGCCAGCCAATCACAGCCGATTTAGCTTCGGGCCCAACCTCCCTTTTAAGTAACCTTGGGAGGCAGCAATGCCAGTAAAGGGCACTGGGAAGTATTTGTTGTCCCATAAGGCCAACGTAAATTTGATGTTTCTTGAGAGCAACACTGCCAAATAAAGGGTTAATATCAAATGCTTTATACAATCGCCCCTCAGTGTGTTTTCTCTGTCAGCTATTAGGGACATTTTGATAACCGAAAAGTCCACATAATCCGACTGTTTGTACCGCGCAAGCGAGAACTGGATGAGAGTAGGAGGCAGAAGAGGGAGATGGCGGTGGCGGTAGTGGTAGTGGGGAAGGTTACGGAGGGTGGCGTGCGGCATTACCGCAGTGCACGCTATTAGAACCCGCCCGTGTCCGCGCGCACTGCCCGGGCTCAACCAGACACGCAGCTCAGCCGGCCCCGCGTACTCACTTTGCTACCTGCGGCTCGGCTGCTGGCGCCGCACAAAGGCAGCCGCGTCTGCAGATGCCGGACACGGCGCGCGCGAGGGCGGCCATTATTTAGCCGCGGCCCGCAGTCCGCGCGTCTTTTGTCCGACAAATTACAAGGGCGCCAACAGGGGGAAGGGGGGAGGGGGGTGGGGGGGAACGCCACTGTGCTCCGCAACTGCGCATGCGCGCTGCTGCTGCCTCCGCCGCCTCTGGTGTAAGCAGGACAGAGCGTCGCTCCTTCTCGCCAACTGTCACCCCTCGCGTCGGTGCCATCGACAGCGTGAGAGCCCCCGTATGAATTATTCAGGCCAGTGACGCATACGGCGGGTTCCTTGCGATAAAAGCGTCAAGTGCTATGCCTCTCCCTCCCATATATTATATCGGCGAGCAGGGATTTTCTAGTAACCTGTCACTACTTCCCTTAGCTCAGTTTGGAAAAACGCATCAGCCACTCGGCGATTTATTTATTGTATAGACTGGTAGAGGCCGCGCAAAATAACGTGCCAACTGCGCAGAAACCTATTGTGCTCATTTGACTTTCGCCTGCCGATATGCACACTTCGAACGTCCTCATTGTTATCTCTACGTAACAAGGCTGCATAGATGCAGGGAAATTTCTTCATAATCAGGCATGTGAAACTATATGCTGTACCATTAAACTTTTAGTCAGAAGAACAAACGAGAAAGCAAAAATCTCATTAAAACTATGCTTGAGGGGGTTGTATGAACCGCTAACTAGTCCATTCGCGGGATGAATATAGTTACGAGTACTTGCTAAGCCTTCCCCACTTTAGAAAGAAGAAGAAGGGAAAGAAGAAGATTATATTTGAGGTAACATTGCCAAAAAGGTTGTCAGGGGACTTAACACGATGTCCACATGACACGTGTACTTTATGTTACACTGTCAGTATCATAATAAGTGACATTGTCCACTGCACTGCATTTTTCCCTTTTTTGTTTCATAAGACGTTCTTCTGGTAGTACATGGACAGATCTGTTTAGAACTGGTTGATCTTTCGCTCTAACAGCTGCTGCGTAAGGCAGTTCAAAAATCAGAGAAAGCCAAGGGCCCACCGCCCCAAATAGGACAGTGCCTCAGCCTTTCATCTAAAACGTTCGAGGTCATGAAGAAATATGTAAATTTGATGACCTAAAACAACCTTCTACTTATAAATAGGCTTTAATTTACGTTTCAGCACGCGAAGAGTAAAGCCAGTTCACGCAATAAACATGAAAGTCAGTAACACGATAAAGGGCTGCGTTTAACAACTTTAACAGTACAGTATAACAGCGACTGTGTTTGTTCACGGCATAACAGCGGCCTGTTTGGCGTTTTATTGTGTATTGTTTCATCTAGCTAATATTTACCTCGCTCTTTGAATGGTGGGAAAACATCAACTAGTACAGAAAGGAATGCGAGCGACAGAAAAGCTAATTCTATTCGCTCGCCGCGCGAAAGGGCGAGCTTGTAATTCGACGGCCCTCTCTTAAGTATCACTGTCAACGGAGCGGTAGCAGGCCATAGTGGAATGAGATGGAGTAGATTACTGCCAGGATTAAAGAAGTCAGATGTAGGAACGCTATAGGCAGTTATACCGGGTGGAAGAATGAGCTTGTGAATTAACGAAACGAGTTAAATTAGCAACCAGTGCGTACCTGTAACAGTTGAAACACGTATGTTGTGTGGCGGCGATGGCGAGGCATTGCGGAGTCTCTGACCACAGAGCTATTTGTCGTTCCTAGTCGCGGACGAGTTGCGCAAGAGTCGCAGTAGTGGCAGTTGCGATCTAGTTGCGAGAGAGTTCAGTTGCATGTAGGGAGTCAGCAGTTGTGTGTGAGGAGTCGGCGGGCGTCGACATGGCACTCTGGTCAAGATTCAGGACGAGGTATATTTTTTAAATAAGGTACTGAAGCAGCATTGCGCACATTTGATAATGTAATGTAAATTAACTGTAACTAATTTGTTCAAGAATCCCCCCAATAATAATTTTGTTTTTAAACCAACCATTTTCTAACAAAGAATCCTTTTTTGAAAGAATATTTCCCTTCCATTTCCTTAAAGAAAAGTTTCCCTTAAATTCAAAATTTTTGCGATGCATTTCCTCCGAGCTATGGTGAAAAATAAGAGCAGATGCAGTTTTACTGAGGTAAGAACTTGAGTTTAATCAGGGCCTAAAGATCGACATTTCGGTCTATTTGCATTTTCATTATGACTGAGATTTCATTATCATTGAATTGACTTACATTTTTGTGGGGAGCTTATACCTGGGTCAGATTGCTATTTCTGATTTATTGTCGTTGTGATTAAATGTAATTACGGGGAGGTTACACTTAGTTCTAGGTCCATTTCCATTTGAGTAAGATTAGATTTACATTTCTGTGGGGAGGTTACACAGTACATGAAGTACAGTCTCACTTCATCAAACCAATCGTGAACAATTATTCGAAAACAGTCTTAATCGCATTTATTATTATTATACCGCCAAACGGTTTCAACCCGACGTAGGGGTCATCTTCTGGGCGTTTACACCATTGGTCGACTGCTGGTGGTGTCACTCCTGTCTACAAAACGGCAGGAAACTATAGTATGTTAGTAGTATGTTATGTAGACAGGAGTGACACCACCAGCAGTCGACCAATGGTGTAAACGCCCAGAAGATGACCCCTGCGTCGGGTTGAAACCGTTTGGCGGAATAATAATAATAATAATAATAAATGCGATTAAGACTGTTTTTGAATAATTGATTAGTTTTACTAATCGTTGCTTCATCTCCACAACCAAGTTGTCCAACAATCGTGAACAATTGTGTCCCGGTGACATGATACCGTTGTTGGGAACATGAAGTCCATAAATGACTGCAAATGGTCTTCGGTTAGCCGAATATAACCTATTCCAATCAATGATCAGTTCAGTTGGACCAGAGGATCCAGTCTATTCCGTGTAAACACAGCCCACGCAATTATTGAGCCACCACCAGCTTGCACAGTGCTTTGTTGACAGCTTGGGACCATGGCTTCACAGGGTCTGCGCCACACTCGAGCCCTTCCATCAACCTCTCACCAACTGAAATCTGGACTCGTATGTCAAGGCCACGGTTTTCCGGTCGTCTAGGATCCAAACGAAGTAAAGCTGTTGGCTGACGTGTAATACGTGCAATAATTGTTGGGAACATGAAGTCCATAAATGACTGCAAATGGTCTTCGGTTAGCCGAATATAACCTATTCCAATCAATGATCAGTTCAGTTGGACCAGAGGATCCAGTCTATTCCGTGTAAATACAGCCCACGCAATTATTGAGCCACCACCAGCTTGCACAGTGCTTTGTTGACAGCTTGGGATCATGGCTTCACAGGGTCTGCGCCACACTCGAGCCCTTCCATCAACCTCTCACCAACTGAAATCTGGACTCGTATGTCAAGGCCACGGTTTTCCGGTCGTCTAGGATCCAAACGAAGTAAAGCTGTTGGCTGACGTGTAATACGTGCAATAATTGTTGGGAACATGAAGTCCATAAATGACTGCAAATGGTCTTCGGTTAGCCGAATATAACCTATTCCAATCAATGATCAGTTCAGTTGGACCAGAGGATCCAGTCTATTCCGTGTAAATACAGCCCACGCAATTATTGAGCCACCACCAGCTTGCACAGTGCTTTGTTGACAGCTTGGGATCATGGCTTCACAGGGTCTGCGCCACACTCGAGCCCTTCCATCAACCTCTCACCAACTGAAATCTGGACTCGTATGTCAAGGCCACGGTTTTCCGGTCGTCTAGGATCCAAACGAAGTAAAGCTGTTGGCTGACGTGTAATACGTGCAATAATTGTTGGGAACATGAAGTCCATAAATGACTGCAAATGGTCTTCGGTTAGCCGAATATAACCTATTCCAATCAATGATCAGTTCAGTTGGACCAGAGGATCCAGTCTATTCCGTGTAAATACAGCCCACGCAATTATTGAGCCACCACCAGCTTGCACAGTGCTTTGTTGACAGCTTGGGATCATGGCTTCACAGGGTCTGCGCCACACTCGAGCCCTTCCATCAACCTCTCACCAACTGAAATCTGGACTCGTATGTCAAGGCCACGGTTTTCCGGTCGTCTAGGATCCAAACGAAGTAAAGCTGTTGGCTGACGTGTAATACGTGCAATAATTGTTGGGAACATGAAGTCCATAAATGACTGCAAATGGTCTTCGGTTAGCCGAATATAACCTATTCCAATCAATGATCAGTTCAGTTGGACCAGAGGATCCAGTCTATTCCGTGTAAATACAGCCCACGCAATTATTGAGCCACCACCAGCTTGCACAGTGCTTTGTTGACAGCTTGGGATCATGGCTTCACAGGGTCTGCGCCACACTCGAGCCCTTCCATCAACCTCTCACCAACTGAAATCTGGACTCGTATGTCAAGGCCACGGTTTTCCGGTCGTCTAGGATCCAAACGAAGTAAAGCTGTTGGCTGACGTGTAATACGTGCAATAATTGTTGGGAACATGAAGTCCATAAATGACTGCAAATGGTCTTCGGTTAGCCGAATATAACCTATTCCAATCAATGATCAGTTCAGTTGGACCAGAGGATCCAGTCTATTCCGTGTAAATACAGCCCACGCAATTATTGAGCCACCACCAGCTTGCACAGTGCTTTGTTGACAGCTTGGGATCATGGCTTCACAGGGTCTGCGCCACACTCGAGCCCTTCCATCAACCTCTCACCAACTGAAATCTGGACTCGTATGTCAAGGCCACGGTTTTCCGGTCGTCTAGGATCCAAACGAAGTAAAGCTGTTGGCTGACGTGTAATACGTGCAATAATTGTTGGGAACATGAAGTCCATAAATGACTGCAAATGGTCTTCGGTTAGCCGAATATAACCTATTCCAATCAATGATCAGTTCAGTTGGACCAGAGGATCCAGTCTATTCCGTGTAAATACAGCCCACGCAATTATTGAGCCACCACCAGCTTGCACAGTGCTTTGTTGACAGCTTGGGATCATGGCTTCACAGGGTCTGCGCCACACTCGAGCCCTTCCATCAACCTCTCACCAACTGAAATCTGGACTCGTATGTCAAGGCCACGGTTTTCCGGTCGTCTAGGATCCAAACGAAGTAAAGCTGTTGGCTCACGTGTAATACGTGCAATAATTGTTGGGAACATGAAGTCCATAAATGACTGCAAATGGTCTTCGGTTAGCCGAATATAACCTATTCCAATCAATGATCAGTTCAGTTGGACCAGAGGATCCAGTCTATTCCGTGTAAATACAGCCCACGCAATTATTGAGCCACCACCAGCTTGCACAGTGCTTTGTTGACAGCTTGGGATCATGGCTTCACAGGGTCTGCGCCACACTCGAGCCCTTCCATCAACCTCTCACCAACTGAAATCTGGACTCGTATGTCAAGGCCACGGTTTTCCGGTCGTCTAGGATCCAAACGAAGTAAAGCTGTTGGCTCACGTGTAATACGTGCAATAATTGAACAAAACGTTCTCGGTTTTCCAACCGCGTCAATTCGAATAAAATCCTCGAGCTTTCGATGACCATCTCCGGCATCGTCGTGTACCGGAAACGAACACACACTGATCGGTATTTGAACGCCAATAGTTTCCACCACCCTGTACACAAGAGAGCTGTCCTGAACACGTTGGTTCATAGGGCCAAGATTATCTCTGACGACGACCACCTACAGTCTGAATTGCCGAACTTATAACGTGTTTTCGGGGAAAATGGATACAGCAAAAGAGAAAACGCAAACGCTTTCAAGGGCCGCCGACGAAAGACACCTGGTGAATCAGTAGAAGAGGCCAAACGGAATGTACTCCAGCCATACTGCTGCATAAACGTTGCTAAGACACAGTGTTCCGGCCCGCCCCCAAGTTACGAGATATGTTGCGCCCTGTTAAAAGACGACATTGCTCTTCGAGTGTCCGGTGTGTACGGTGTACCCTGTGAATGTGGCAGTATGTACAGGGCTATTACAAATCATTGAAGCGATTTCATAAATTCACAGTAGCTCCATTCATTGACATATGGTCACGACACACTACAGATACGTAGAAAAACTCATAAAGTTTTTCTGCCGCCAGAGCGCTCGAGAGCGCAGTGAGACAAAATGGCGACAGGAGCCGAGAAAGCGTATGTCGTGCTTGAAATGCAATCACATCAGTCAGTCATAACAGTGCAACGACACTTCTGGACGAAGTTCAACAAAGATCCACCAACTGCTAACTCCATTCGGCGATGGTATGCGCAGTTTAAAGCTTCTGGGTGCCTCTGTAACGGGAAATCAACGGGTCGGCCTGCAGTGAGCGAAGAAACGGTTGAACACGTGCGGGCAAGTTTCACGCGTAGCCCGCGGAAGTCGACGAATAAAGCAAGCAGGGAGCTAAACGTACCACAGCCGACGGTTTGGAAAATCTTACGGAAAAGGCTAAAGCAGAAGCCTTAACGTTTACAATTGCTACAAGCCCTGCACCCGATGACAAAGTCAAACGCTTTGAATTTTCGGCGCGGTTGCAACAGCTCATGGAAGAGGATGCGTTCAGTGCGAAACTTGTTTTCAGTGATGAAGCAACATTTTTTCTTAATGGTGAAGTGAACAGACACAATGTGCGAATCTGGGCGGTAGAGAATCCTCACGCATTCGTGCAGCAAATTCGCAATTCACCAAAAGTCAACGTGTTTTGTACAATCTCACGGTTTAAAGCTTACGGCCCCTTTTTCTTCTGCGAAAAAAAACGTTACAGGACACGTGTATCTGGACATGCTGGAAAATTGGCTCATGCCACAACTGGAGACCGACAGCGCCGAGTTCTTCTTTCAACAGGATGGTGCTCCACCGCACTTCCATCATGATGTTCGGCATTTCTTAAACAGGAGATTGGAAAACCGATGGATTTCTTTCTGGGGAGTTATGTGAAAGATTCAGTGTTTGAACCTCCTCTACCAAGAAACGTGCCAGAACTGCGAGCTCACATCAACGATGCTTTCGAACTCATTGATGGGGACATGCTGCGCCGAGTGTGGGAGGATCTTGATTATCGGCTTGATGTCTGCCGAATCACTAAAGGGGCACATATCGAACATTTGTGAATGCCTAAAAAACTTTTTGAGTTTTTGTATGTGTGTGCAAAGCATTGTGAAAATATCTCAAATAATAAAGTTATTGTAGGGCTGTGAAATCGCTTCAATCATTTGTAATAACCCTGTATATCGGACAAACAATTCGCACGGTTGCTGAGCGTTGTACTGAGCACAAGCGCCGTATAATACAAAGGGAGCTGGAGAAGTTGGCCATAGCGGAGCATTCTCTAGAAAACGGACATAAAATACAGTTCGAAAATACAAAAGTGTTGGCTCATGCGCCTACATATTGGGACTCCGTTATAAAGGAAGCGACCGAGATTCGCTTAAACAACAACCATTTCAACAGAGACCAGGGATACAAACTCAGCAGGGCATGGGAGCGGGCGTTGGACATCGATAGAAAGCAGAGACAGATGCGCGACGAGGGAGCGGCAGTTTCAAACGTGGCGCCTGCCCCTGGCGCCACCTGACGTCACCGGTGCTGCCACGGGCAACAGCCCCGCTAGCTGTCCGGGTCAACTTACGCGCGCGCGCCACAATGGATCGATCTGATTGGCTGCTGCTGATGTATTATGTCTATATAAGCGAGAAACCGTAGCAGCCCCGGCACACGGCGGACATGCCGCCGCCGTCAGCCCCAGTCCACCTTCTCCCAGTTTGCCGATGACACCGCCTTCCTTGCCCTTGCACCCACCCTACAGCGCTCCCAACACCTTCTCCAATCCCATCTTGACCGGTTCACCGCTTGGTGCAACCAGTGGTTGCTCAAGGTCAATCCCTCCAAAACCCAGGCGATCATTGTAGGCAAAACCACCCCTTCCTTCCGCCTCCTTGATTTCTATCTCACCATCTATGGCCGTCCTATCGCCCTCACTCCCACCCTTAAGTACCTTGGCGTCACCCTCGACCGTCGCCTCTCCTGGACTCCCCACCTCCGGACAATCCAAGCCAAGGCACGTTCCCGACTCAGTCTCCTCAAGCTCCTCTCCGGCCGTACGTGGGGTCTGGACCCCTCCACCATCCTCCACACCTATAAATTCCTCATCCGCCCTATTCTTTGTTATGCCCATCCGGCTTGGATCTCCGCCCCCCCCCCCTACCTTTTATAAATCCCTCCAAATCCTTGCACGCCATCCTCTCCGCCTCGCCTATCGCATCCGTCTCCCCTCCCCTACGCGGATCCTGTACGATCTCATCCCCTTCCCCCACCTCCTCCTTTTCCTTGAAAGGATACGGATCCTGTACACCTCCCGTAAACTCGATCCTCTTCACCCGCTCGTCTCTCCGATCCTCTCCCACCCCCGCCCGCTGCCACGCCTGTTTTCCCACGTCCCACCCGGTCTCCATCTCTCCACCCTCCTTACCCTCTCCCAAGGTGGCTTCCGCCAGCTCCCTCTCCCTGATGATGTCCTCCACCCCTCCATCTACCCCTCCTACCAACTTTGATCCTCCCTCCCTCTTCCTGTATCTGTTCCTCTGGGCACTCTCCATCCATCCTCCCCTTCTCCCCACTCCTTCCCCGGGCCTCCCCTCCCCTGTCCTTCTACTCCTCCTTCCATCTCCTCAGCCATTGGCATCTCTGTTCTCCCCTCTCCACCCGCCTTCCCCTCTTGGCAGGTCCCCGGACTCGCACACGCTACGTGGACTTTCGCGCGCCGGAGATCATCGCCATCTGTGTCTCGTGTGTGTGACGTCGTTTTGTGTTTTTAGTGTCCGCCGTCACGCTTCTACGTTCACTTGTGCCATCGTATTCATCAGTGTTATGTGCGCCGTGTCAACGTGTTTTCAGTGTCTTTCTCGTCGAGTGTGAACGGCTCCGTGTTTTTTGTGTGTCTGTGACCACTATTTTTTGCCCGTCACTATGTTCATTTTAATTCTCCATTATTGTACTGTTATTGTCAACTCTATGGCTGAAGAGCGGCGTAGCATGCCGCTGCCAGCCTACCTGATTGTTCAGGTGTTAAAATAACAACAGCCCCGGCAGTCAGTGAACTCCTGACGACGATGGCGGAGATGGTCATCGAAAGCTCGAGGATTTTATTCGAACTGACGCGGCTGGAAATCCGAGAACGTTTTATTCATGTATGCCGTCGCGAAAGACTCCGAGGACACGTGCAATAATTACAAGACCCAAGATGGAAGAGTAAGAATGGAAGTCTAAAAGAGAAGTGCTCAGTTTAAAAAGGGGACGAGACAGGTCCAATATTTCCACTCTTCTGCTTAACCTCCATATCGAAGAAGCATTGACGGAAATGGATTCAGAAGCTGGATTAAAATTCTGGGTGAGAGGACATCAATGGTGAAATTCGCTGATGGCATTGCTGTCTTCTGTGAAACTGAGGAAGAATTATAAGACCTTTTGGATGGAATGAACAGTCTAATGAGCACAGAATACGGATTTAGAGTAGTAGTAATGAGATTAGCGATAAACCCAACATCGTAATTGAAGACGACGAAGTAGTCGAAGTGATGGAATTTTGCTGCCTCGGAGGCAATATAATGCATCACGGGCGAAGCAAGGAGGGTACAGGATACAGAATAACACTGACAAAGACGACGTTCCAAGCTACAAGAATATCAAGCACAAATATTCACTGGAGGAAGTAATTTCCCCGAGGCACAGTAGTGTGGGGATGTGAGTCATGGATACTGGGGAAAATCGTAAGAGAAGAGAATCGAAGCGTTTGAGACGTGGTTTTACAGAAGGATGCTGAAAATAATTGGACTGATAAAGAACGAAATGAGGTTTCCCGCAGAACGTCGAGGAAAGCAAAGTAGGTGAATACAGACAGGGACATATCCAACAAAAAACTGAGGTCGTCTGTTGTGACTGCTACTCTTGGATGAAGAGTATGGCACAGAGGAAGAAGTCATGGCAGAACGCATCACCCCTGTCTCTCCCTCCTCAAGAAAGAACGAATTCTGGGCAGACACTGTCAAGGAGAAAAACGTAGATGAGAGTTACACTAGCAAACAAATGGACTCTTTATTTGCCTTGCGGAGCGTTCATATAAATGTTCACTCCCTGTATGAAAAAAATCCGTCCATATTACATAAACCGTATTCATCATCCTTACAGGGGAACCTCCCCATCGCACCCCCCTCAGATTTAGATATAAGTTGGCACACTGGATAGGCCTTGAAAAACTGAACACGGATCAATCGAGAAAACAGGAAGAAGTTGTGCGGAACTATGAAAAGATAAGCAAAATATACAAACTGAGTCGTCCGTGGCTAAGAGAGGCAACATCAAGGCCTACGTGAGCTGAGGAGCGCCGTGGTCCCGTGGTTAGCGTGAGCAGCTGCGGAGCGAGAGGTCCTTGGTTCAAATATTCCCTCCATTCGAAATTTTAATTTCTTTATTTTCGCCAAGTTATGATCTGTCCGTTCGTTCATTAACGTCTCTGTTCACTGTAATAAGTTTGGTGTCTGTGTTTTGCGAACGCACCGGTAAACCGTGCGATTAGTAGACGAAAGGACGTGCCTCTCCAATGGCAACCGAAAACATTTGATCGCAAGGTCATAGGTCAACCGATTCCTCCACAGGAAAACGCGTCTGATATATTCTATTTGATACTGGTGACGGCATGTGCGTCACATGACAGGAATATGTTGTCGACCCACCTAACTTGAAGATTCTTCTACCTTACCCGATTTCGGTTTTCTTGTGGATGTGATAATCACTCCCAAAAAAGTGATGAAAACATAAGAGTTTGTCACATAAACTGAAAAAAAAAATTAAACTTTTCACTGGAGGGAAGACTGGAACCAAGTACCTCTCGCTCCGCAGCTGCTCACGCTAACCACGGGACCACGGCGCTCCTGAGCTTACATTAACCTTTATGTTGCCTATCTTGCACATGGACTACTCAGTTTGTATATTTTGCTTATTTTTTTTGTAGTTCCACAGAACTTCTTCCTGTTTTCTCGATTTATCTGTGTTCAGTTTTTCAAGGCCTATCCACTGTGCCAACTTATAACTAAATCTGAGGGGGTTGCGATGGGGAGGTTCCCTTGTTAGTATCAACCGAAAGTGTCATAGAGCCATTTTTAGTATACTATGCTAGACTTGGAAGCTTTGGCATAACCACACGTAGCCGAGGTCTATTTCTGGCTGTGTCGTTCACAAATTTATAGCGAGAATCACACTGCCCCTTTTGTCAATTATCAGTGCAGTCACTTAGCTGGCAAGATTTCCATAAGCACAAGCACGGCTTCATAAACGAGTGTCGAACTGTGTAAGAGGATCTGCGCAAGATACTAAATACAACATCCGCTTTGCCACTGCTAAATACAGGGGTAACCACGGAACGTACTGGCAAGAATCTGTTCGGTAAATGAGAGGATGCCGTATTACGCTGTACACTTAATCCTCTTAATGAACGGGGAATAATGGCCATTTACAGACCCCTTCTTCTCCCTATTCGAATAAAGCAGCACGATCAGGCAGGTCAGCAAGACGCATTAGCGTTTTTAGGCGATTTTCCACACCCATACGGAGCGACGTGGAGCAGTAGTTACTGTGACGGTCCCATATTCGGGAGAAAAGGCGTCCAGATCTTCTTCCAACAGCCAGGAATTAACACTTTTTTGGTCTTTTTTTTCCCTGAGCCAGTTATAGCAAATGGACACACTCTGTTTGCTTCCCCAAACTTGTTCAATGGGAGACTGGGTTCTGTCTCTAATGGCCTAGTTGTCCACAGAATGCTAAACCCGAAAGATTCCTGCGAACCTTGCACATCAACACTGGCAAATTTCGAATCGTTTTCCGTTTTCCTCTATCCTACGTCTTAAGAAAAAGATGCACATACGTGATTTAAACTATAAGCACTCCGTAAGAAAAAAAAAAAGGTTACGACAGTAAAATAAGTGCACTACGAGAATAAAATAAGAGCTACGTTGTACCGTTCGTCAGCTTACACGTCAGGTGCGACTACAGTTTAAAAATGCTTCGTCTTGAAACTCTAAACAGGCTGATATTTTATAAGGGAAAAGGGAAACTATTTGATGCTTCACGCAAAAGCGGAGAAGAACCATTGTGTGTGTGTGTGTGTGTGTGTGTGTGTGTGTGTGTGTGTGTGTGTGTGTGACAAAAAAAGGAGGCCACAGTGACACGTCATTCCATACAGTAGCTTTTAGCTCGAACAGCCTGATTCGAAATGTCAAATATCAGTGTCATGTTTCCATTGTCAGCGATATCTAGTACGGAATGCAATCACTGTAGCTGCATCTCTATACGTCAATTCAATTTAATTAAAATGTACGGGGACTACACGTACTCTGAATATTTACGAACTGCAATTTACTTGCGTAATGTTAAAAATTTCACGTCCCGTCCGATTGTGGTAACTGCAGAACTACTCCATCGGCGAGCCAGCCAATTAGTAAACGCATCAGCGACAGACTGGAAATAAATTCGACTAGTGCACGAAATATCTCCCTTGCTAATAACATAAGCAAACTAATGAAAAATTTACTGCAGCAGGTAGAGCCAATAACAAACTCGATAGTTTCTGATGCCGTTAAACTTCAGGCCCCTCAAGACGATATTAATGTCGCCCTGCCATTCTGCGAGGTATTAACATCACACAAGTTTTTTCATTTTCAAGCACAGCCGTAGACAGGGAAAGCAAACAGGCTAACGACGTACAGATTAAATTCGCCTTGTTCACAGGACACACACTGAAAACGACTCTTGTCTTAGAGAGCACAGACAATTCACTGTCGGGAAGTAAGAATAATATCTTCGGCAGATTCGACACGTCTGAGAACTTTTCTTTCGTTTATGGTTGAGCTAGTCCTGAGTTGGTACAAGTCGGGAGACTTTGAGAATTTAGTATTTTGACGATTAAACAATATTGTGAGCATTTGGACTGTAGTAACCGCTACTGAAAATCAATTTTTTTTCTTTTTTTTGCGTAGAACTGAGTGCTGAAACGGTTTCTAGTCAATCGTGGCGGCTCATTATCGAGAAAGGAAACGAATGCACAGCGTAGTCTATGTACGTAGACAGTGGGAACGAAGAACAGAGGACAGATTTAGTAGCTACAATGCGTGAGAGAGCTTATTCTCTGTTGATCACTCGTCTCCACATACAATGTGTGGGACCAGAGTAGCTTCAAATGGCTCTGAGCACTATGGCTCTGAGCACTATGGGACTTAACATCTGAGGTCATCGGTCCCTTAGAACTTAGAACTACTTAAACCTAACTAACCTAAGGACATCACACACATCCATGCCCGAGGCAGGATTCGAACCTGCGATCGCAGCGGTCACGCGGTTCCAGACTGAAGCGCCTAGACCGCACGGCCACACCGGCCGGCCCAGAGTAGCTTCCTCCACTCCCCGCACAGTACCATGCGACAGACCTGGGAAAATTGCGCGCGCTTTATACAGGATGTAAGAATAACGGCTGCGCAGTGTCACTGAGTCTTTTACTATCGCGACGTTTACACAGATTTTTGCGACATCAGATTCGGTACACACACAAGCGCAACCAGCGACATAAGAAAACCTGAAAAAAAAAAAGGAACGCAGAAATGTTAGAGAATCACCAAAGTGTGGCTTCATAAGGACAACGATGGGCGAAGGAACATGCGCTCAAGAAATTATAGTGGCACTCGGCTTAAGTACGTTCACAATCTACATCTACATTCATACTCCGCAAGCCACCCAACGGTGTGTGGCGGAGGGCACTTTACGTGCCACTGTCATTACCTCCCTTTCCTTTTCCAGTCGCGTATGGTTCGCGGGAAGAACGACTGTCTGAAAGCCTCCGTGCGCGCTCTAATCTCTCTAATTTTACATTCGTGATCTCCTCGGGAGGTATAAGTAGGGGGAAGCAATATACTCGATACCTCGTCCAGAAACGCACCCTCTCGAAACCTGGCGAGCAAGCTACACCGCGATGCAGAGCGCCTCTCTTCCAGAGTCTGCCACTTGAGTTTGCTAAACATCTCCGTAACGCTATCACGGTTACCAAATAACCCTGTGACGAAACGCGCCGCTCTTCTTTGGATCTTCTCTATCTCCTCCGTCAACCCGATCTGGTACGGATCCCACACTGATGAGCAATACTCAAGTATAGGTCGAACGAGTGTTTTGTAAGCCACCTCCTTTGTTGATGGACTACATTTTCTAAGCACTCTCCCAATGAATCTCAACCTGGCACCCGCCTTACCAACAATTAATTTTATATGATCATTCCACTTCAAATCGTTCCGCACGCATACTCCCAGATATTTTACAGAAGTAACTGCTACCAGTGTTTGTTCCGCTATCATATAATCATACAATAAAGGATCCTTCTTTCTATGTATTCGCAATACATTACATTTGTCTATGTTAAGGGACAGTTGCCACTCCCTGCACCAAGTGCCTATCCGCTGCAGATCTTCTTGCATTTCGCTACAATTTTCTAATGCTGCAACTTCTCTGTATACTACAGCATCATCCTGAATAAGAGGCATCTATCTAGTAGCGGGTAGCGTCCTTCGAACCATGCACTCCACGAGAGACACAAAGCATTGGGGAACCACCGTTGCTCCCGACCGCCTTCACAATTCACAGAGATTGTTCATGGCTCGCTCAGTGTCGTACCACATGCACTATAATATGTCTGAAGTCAGGTTACATGACGAGCCACACAAACATCTGGCGTTCATACAGTGATTCTACAGCCAATCAGCCACAAGACACAAGGGAATTCCAGACGTTCGCTGTAAGTGGGAATTGATTTAAATCAATAGGGAAATTTGAAAATTTGTGCCGGACTAGGATTCAAACGTGGGTATCCTGCTTATTAAGCAGATGCCCAGACCACTAAGCAATCTACACACAGTGGTCGTCGCAAATGAGCGGACTACCCCAGCACGCCTCCCATCAGACCCAAATTCTCAACTTATCCACACACTGTTAATGTAGTGCCCCTTTCCCATTGTCCTCATTACTCGCGGCTTTTCGCTGATTCCCGTAAGAGTTTGAGCTTGCTGTCCATCCACACTGGAGATATCATAGGCCGTCTTTACCTTAATTATATACAGACACCAGATACCACATTTACAATCCGTGACAAATCGGCAGCGACATGGTGGCGCATTGTCTTACTGAGATGTATAGGATTTGCAAAGAAACGCTAAAGGGGAAAGAAAGGCTGCACACGATCAGTGCATAGAGAGACGAATAGAGACGTTTCAGAGACTGCGTTCGTACCTTGCAAACGTCCCCTATATGAGGATACCTCCAACGATGTAGCAATGTGGTAGTGTATTGTCCTACTGAAAACTGCAGATCGGGGTAACAGTTTTGTTAGGCAACAAACGAATGCATATCATTAGTGAGCAGAGAGACGATGGTAGACGTACAAAGACACCACTGAATCACATGTGAACACCCTCTCATGAGTGATGCGAGGGTCCATCGTTTTACTGAAAAGTGCAGGTCACCAGCAGACTGCTGTAGAGGAATCATCGAAGAGAAGAGATACGACGGCACACTTACCAAAGAGCTCATTTCATGCCATTTGAACATCCGCAATATAAGGATACCTCCACCATATGCCTGAAGGGTGCCCTGTTGTCATGCGGCAAGCGTCGCCTTATGAGCTTACACATGTACTCTACACTTCCCATCAGTGTATATTAACAAGTACCAAGACTCACCATTCCAGGATACCTATTCCCGTGCTTCGAAAGACCAAGGGCGATGTTCCAGGGTCATGTTAATATGGTTGCACAGTCACGATGTGCCGCACAGAAATAAATATTTGAAAGAGAAATATTTGAGAACAACCAAGAGTGGGCAATGAAATAGATCTATATTCACTCCAGTTTCGATAAAAAGGTCATCAGGTAACCTAAAATTATTTCATCGAGCTGAATCGCACCGTTCTTACTGTGGCCTGAAAACGCAGAATAAAAAACCGTCCTGTGACATCGAAATTGCCGCCAATACAGTTAAAAAATTTGAATGCACTATCCGCATACAGGTTCCACGTTCCTGTTTGCGGAACGCTAAGCAGTGTATTAAGATTCTTCCCAATATTCATGCGTTTTACGGTGGACGTCGGTTTCAGTGACACAAGATGGTTTTTACTTTTTGACGCCAGAGTAAAAACTTACCAGACAGGCAGATATAATAAATTTTATGTTGCCTGGTGATGATCGAAAGTGGAAGTGATTACAGGACAATTCCATCACCAGCTGCTGGTGGAGCTCAAATATGACTTCCTTCGAAGGTTTACGTGTTGTGGATAACCAATTTCATAATCGTAAATAGAAACCTTCATGAAATTACAATGAAATGAATACCCACTAGCTGCATACAGGCGTTGATATAAGTCAACGGGGACACTTGAAAATGTGTGTCCCTACCGGGACTCGAACCCGGGATCTCCTGCTTACATGGCAGACGCTCTATTCATTTTTTTTTAAATTGTTTTTTGTAATCTCATTTTGTTCGTTATAGTTCGTTGTAATTGTTCGTGGCGGACGTCCCCTGACGCCCGTTGAAGTTCATTATTGATCCAGTCACTCAGTTTTTATATTACAGAGGGCAGCTAACCCTCTGACCGAACACGCTGAGCTACCGTGCCGGCAAATCCATCTGAGTCACCTAGGACACAGAGGATAGTGCGACTGCAGGGACGTATCCCTGGCACGCCTCCCGTGAGATCCACATTCCCAACTTATTGTCCCGCACTATATTCATAGTGCCCTGCCCACTATACTCATTACTCGCGACTTTTTGCCGCAAGAGTTCGGGCACTGCTTGTGCATCCGCACAGCAGAAGGTGGTCAAATGGTCGGTGAACCGTAACTACAATCATGCTCACAAATTAAGGATAACGTTGATACATGGCGAAACAACGCTGTGCTGAGCGGTTTCCGGGTTTAAATCACCTCGGGGTATGACCACGCGGTGCATTTAACCTGTGGTGGTCGCTCGGTGGCGCTGCCAGCAGTCCACCACGCAGATGTGTGTTGGTGCATGCCAGAGTACGGTGCAGCGAGTAAGTGTGCAGACGTTTTCAGACGTGCTAATGGTCACTGTGTGTTGAAAATGGCTCAGAGAACACATATTGATGACGTTATGAGGGGTAGAATACTAGGGCGACTGGAGGCTGGTCTAACATAGCACGTCGTAGCACGGGCCCTCCGTGTGCCACAAAGTGTGATCTCAAGATTATAGCAACGATTCCAGCAGACATGAAAAGTGTCCAGGCGCTACAGTACTGGACGTCCACAGTGTACAACACCAAAAGAAGACCGATATCGCACCATCAGTGCCCGCAGACAGTCACAGAGTACTGCGGGTAGCCTCGGTCGGGACCTTACCGCAGCAACTGGAACAGTTGTCTACAGGCACACAGTCTACAGACGACTGAACAGACATGGTTTATTCGCCCAAAGACCTACAAGGTGCATTCCACTGACCCCTGGTCGCAGGAGAGCCCGTAAAGCCTTGTGTCAAGAACATAGTACTTGGTCATTGGAACAGTGGTCGCAGGTTATGTTCAAAGACGAGTCCAGGTATAGTCTGAACAGTGATTCTCGCCAGGTTTTCATCTGGCGTGAACCAGAAACCAGATACCAACCCCTTAATGTCCGTGAAAGGGACCTGTATGTAGGTCGTGGTTTGATGGTGTGGGGTGGGATTATGATTGGTGCACGTACACCCCTGCATGTCCTTGACAGAGGAACTGTAACAGGTCAGGAGTATAGGGACGTCATTTTGTACCAGTATGTCCGCCTTTTAAGAGGTGCAGTGGGTCCCACCTTCCTCCTGATGGGTGATAACGCACAGCCCCACCGAGCTGCCATCGTGGAGTACCTTGAAACAGACGATATCAGGCGAATGGAGTTGCCTGCCTGTTCTGCAGACCTAAACCGCATCGAGCACGTCTGGGATGCTCTCGGTTGACATATGTCTGCACGTCTTCAAACCCCTGTGACACTTCAGGAGCTCCGACAGGCACTGGTGAAACAATGGGAGGCTGTACCCCAGCAGCTGCTCGACTACCTGATCCAGAGTATGCCAACCCGTTGTACGGCCTGTGTACGTGTGCGTGGTGATTATATCCCATATTGATGTCGGGGTACATGCACAGGAAACAGTGGCGTTTTGTAGCACACGTGTTTCGGGACGGTTTTCTCAACTTATCACCAATACCGTGGGCTTACAGATCTGTGTTGTGTGTGTTCTCTATGTGCCTATGCTATTAGCGTGTAGTGCCACGGTGTGTGGCAACACATTCTGAAATTATCCTTAATTTATGAGCAAGAGTGTAAATAAATATATATGAAGATGGTATTTGTTCTTTCAGACATGTTCCTCCTGATAGGTGCGCTCGATTCAGCGCCTATTATCGATCTTCTTGCAACCTCTTCGCCGACCGATGTGCTGGCGATAGCTTACGCCAGCAATGTGGTTATCGCCAAGGGTGAACATGCATCATTTTCCTTTCAATTGCCGGCCGCGGTGGTCTCGCGGTTCTAGGCGCGCAGTCCGGAACCGTGCGACTGCTACGGTCGCAGGTTCGAATCCTGCCTCGGGCATGGATGTGTGTGATGTCCTTAGGTTAGTTAGGTTTAAGTAGTTCTAAGTTCTAGGGGACTAATGACCACAGCAGTTGAGTCCCATAGTGCTCAGAGCCATTTCAACCATTTTTGAACCTTTCAATTCTCGCTCTAAAAGCGATAAGCAGGCTGCTAGCTTGTTGATGTACTTAAACTCTAATAATATTAGGTCTACAACTTTGCTTCTGCCGTTTTGCAATAGACGGCAGTGGCAGCAAGTGGGGTTCAGGTGTTTAGCCATAGGTGTAATACAATAAGCTTAGGCATCTGTAAACATAAAGCGATAAAATATTAATCGATTTGTGATGGCATCATAAGGTTGTTCTTGATTAAGTACATCAACTTACGTACCCATTTCTCGCCATTTGCGAGAAGTTTCAAATTTCTGCTTTGTTGTTGTTGTTGTTGTGGTCTTCAGTCCTGAGACTGGTTTGATGCAGCTCTCCATGCTACTCTATCCTGCGCAAGCTTCTTCATCTCCCAGTACCTACTGCAACCTACATCCTTCTGAATCTGCTTGGTGTATTCATCTCTTGGTCTCCCTCTACGATTTTTACCCTCCACGCTGCCCTCCAATACTAAATTGGTGATCCTTTGATGCCTCAGAACATGTCCTACCAACCGATCCCTTCTTCTAGTCAAGTTGTGCCACAAACTTCTCTTCTCCCCAATCCTATTCAACACCTCCTCATTAGTTACGTGATCTACCCATCTAATCTTCAGCATTCTTCTGTAGCACCACATTTCGAAAGCTTCTATTCTCTTCTTGTCTAAACTATTTAACGTCCATGTTTCACTACCATACATGGCTGCACTCCATACAAATACTTTCAGAAACGACTTCCTGACATTTACATCTGTATTCAATGTTAACAAATTTCTCTTCTTCAGAAACGCTTTCCTTGCCATTGCCAGTCTACATTTTATATCCTCTCTACTTCGACCATCATCAGCTAGATTGCTCCCCAAATAGCAAAACTCCTTTACTACTTTAAGTGTCTCATTTCCTAATCTAATACCCTCAACATCACCCGACTTAATTCGACTACATTCCATTATCCTCGTTTTGCTTTTGTTGATGTTCGTCTTATACCCTCCTTTCAAGACACTATCCATTCCGTTCAACAGCTCTTCCAAGTCCTTTGCTGTCTCTGACAGAATTACAATGTCATCGGCGAACCTCAACGTTTTTATTTCTTCTCCATGGATTTTAATTCCTACTCCGAATTTTTCTTTTGTTTCCTTTACTGCTTGCTCAATATACAGATTGAATAACATCGGGGAGAGGCTACAGCCCTGTCTCACTCCCTTCCCAACCACTGCTTCCCTTTCATGCCCCTCACCTCTTGTAACTGCCATTTGGTTTGTATACAAATTGTAAATAGCCTTTCGCTCCTTATATTTTACCCCTGCCACCTTCAGAATTTGAAAGAGAGTATTCCAGTCAACACTGTCAAAAGCTTTCTCTAAGTCAACAAATGCTAGAAACGTAGGTTTGCCTTTCCTTAATCTAGCTTCTAAGATAAGTCGTGGGGTCAGTATTGCCTCACGTGTTCCAATATTTCTACAGAATCCAAACTGATCTTCCCCAAGGTCAGCTTCTACTAGTTTTTCCATTCGTCTGTAAAGAATTCGCATTAGTATTTTGCAGCCGTGACTTATTAAACTGATAGTTCGGTAATTTTCACATCTGTCAACACCTACTTTCTTTGGGATTGGAATTATTATATTCTTCTTGAAGTCTGAGGGTATTTCGCCTGTCTCATACATCTTGCTCACCAGATTGTAGAGTTTTGTCAGGACTGGCTCTCCCAAGGCCGTCAGTAGTTGTAATGGAATGTTGCCTACTCCCGGGACCTTGTTTCGACTCAGGTCTTTCAGTGCTCTGTCAAACTCTTCACGCTGTATCATATCTCCCATTTCATCTTCATCTACATCCTCTTCCATTTCCATAATATTGTCCTCACGTACATCGCCCTTGCATAGACCCTCTATATACTACTTCCACCTTTCTGCTTTCCCTTCTTTGCTTAGAACTGGGTTTCCATCTGAGCTCTTGATATTCATACAAGTGGTTAGCTTTTCTCCAAAGGTCTCTTTAATTTTCCTGTAGGCTGTATCTATCTTACCCCTAGTGAGATAAACCTCTACATCCTTACATTTATCCTCTAGCCATCCCTACTTGGCCATTTTGCACTTCCTGTCGATCTCATTTTTGAGACGTTTGTATTCCTTTTTGCCTGCTTCATTTACTGCATTTTTATATTTTCTCCTTTCATAAATTAAATTCAATATTTCTTCTGTTACCCAGGGATTTCTACTAGCCCTCGTCTTTTTACCTACTTGATCCTCTGCTGCCTTCACTACTTCATCACTCAAAGCTACCCATTCTTCTTCTACTGTCTATCTTTCCCCCATTCCTGCCATTTGTTCCCTTACGCTCTCCCTGAAACTCTGTACAACCTCTGGTTTAGTCAGTTTATCCAGGTCCCATCTCCTTAAATTCCCACCTTTTTGCAGTTTCTTCAGTTTTAATCTACAGTTCATAACCAATAGATTGTGGTCAGAGTCCACATCTGCCCCTGGAAATGTCTTACAATTTAAAACCTGGTTCCTAAATCTCTGTCTTACCATTATATAATCTATCTAATACCTTTTAGTATCTCCAGGCTTCTTCCATGTATACAACATTCTTTTATGATTCTTGAACCAAGTGTTAGCTATGATTAAGTTATGCTCTGTGCAAAATTCTACCAGTAGGCTTCCTCTTCCATTTCTTAGCCCCACTCCATATTCACCTACTACGTTTCCTTCTCTCCCTTTTCCTACTACCGAATTCCAGTCACCCATGACTATTAAATTTTCGTCTCCACTATCTGAATAATTTCTTTTATTTCATCATACATTTCTTCAATTTCTTCGTCATCTGCAGAGCTAGTTGGCATATAAACTTGTACTGCTGTAGTAGGCGTGGGCTTCGTGTCTATCTTGGCCACAATAACGCGTTCACTATGCTGTTTGTAGTAGCTTACCCGCATTCCTGCTTTTACATGAAGAAATCTGGGGCTGTGGCTCTTAAAATGCTGGGTAAGACCTACGGTGAAGGGTCCACAGCTTATGGTCTCGCGGTCGCGTTCTTGCTTCCCGAGCAGGGCGTCCCGGGTTCGATTCCCGGCGGGGTCAGGGATTTTCACCTGCCTCGAGATGACTGGGTGTTTGTGTTGTCCTCATCATTCATGAAAGTGTCGAGACTGGACTGAGCAAAGGTTGGGAATTTGTACGGGCGCTGATAACCACGCAGTTGAGCGCCCCCCCGCCCCTCCCCCCCAAACCAAACATCATCATCATCATCATCATCATCATCACCTATGGTGAGGGAACTATTAGTGGAAGAATGTACAGAGATTATTGTCAACGGCTTATGAACGGTGATTTTGATGTCGAAGACCGGAATGGCGGTGGAAGACAGAACGTTTTCGTAGTTACTGAAACAGTGAAACAGACGAAGACAGTCATCTGACATCATTATCGAAAGCAACTGATGCGTTCGAGCCCAGCACTGCAACACAAACGGCCACGATACAGCGATAGACACGTGAAGGTAATTTTGCAGCAGGTCAGTGCTCGACCCCATGTCGCAAAACCCGTAAAAATATACAAGTCCCATAGCGCTCACAGCCATTTTTTATACATGGAAACCTTGAAATGGGAAGTCCTATCCCTCTCCATACGTTGCTCTCTCTGACTACCACCTTTTCCGATCAGTGGCATACAGTCTGGCTGACCAGCACTTCCGATCATATGAACCAAGTGCAAAATTGAATCGATTCTTGGATCCCCACAAAAGACGCCCAGTTCTTCCGCCACGGGATTCGTATGCTATCCGGAAGATGGGAGAATGTAGTGGCCGGCGATGGGCAATACTATGAATCATAATTTTTTTGTACGTTTTTCACAATAAAGCCCCGAACTTCGAGAAAAAAATGGCGGAAGCAAAGCTGTAGACCTAGTAAATCAATACTTAAACAAGCAGCTCTGAAACTGGCAGTATATTTACAATGTGCAGCCGGTATTTTTTTTGGCCGGTGCATCAATATTTTTTCCGTCGATATGTCGGCACACTTAACGATGTATCGATGGTCGATAATTTATTAAATATCGATACATTAGATTCAAGATATTTTTTAAAATTTCAACAATCCTACCACATAGCAGCAGCTTACATATAAACGCTCCGAAGTGAAGTGCGCATGGCGCTAAATGCGTCTGCAGCGCTGGTACACGGCGCCGCTGGAAGTGTCCACCCCCGACGTGCACCTGCACACGAACAAATCAATCTGCACCGGCCGGGGAGAGTGAAAT